>NC_066238.1:3771428-4400000 GCF_024542735.1 Bombus huntii | reverse complement strand
GATGTACGGAAAATAGAAAGAATTCAGATCACGGGACGTGGCGTGGAGCGAGGGGAAGAAGGGGATGATGGTGGAAGTAAGCGACGAGGTTGGTTCTAGGAGAAGAGAGGAACGCAAAGAGAAGCGAGGAGGAAAAGAGAAGAACGTGGAAAAAGGGAAAGAGGGTAGAGAGGAGAAGGACGAGAAAGAGAAAGAGGAAAGGAGTCCCTAGAACGAGAATGGAATCAATACGTGGAGGCAAGTGTGTGCCTCTGGTCCCACATGCGTGTTTCAGTGCCTGGGGAGGCCAAACACGCGAGTTTCCACGCGAGGGGGTGGATAAAGGCAGCCGCCCCCATCTCCACCTTCTTCTCCTCGTCCTCTACTTCTCCGGTCCAACCCTCGGGGGCCACACGCGTGTGCGCGCGTTAGCGTGTGTACCCCATATACGAGGAATTCGATGGTATCGAATGTTATTGGAATTTCTTTCTGCTTGCCTCCGAGGAACAAGCAGTTTGCTCAAATATTGCGAGAAATTATTGTCGCCGACTTTTTGCCGCTAGCTCGGCGGAAGGAATTCGTAATTGTCGGGGATGATGGTATCTACCACTTCTTTCTCTCCGATTTTATTTAGCTTTGTAACGCAAAAGTTGTGCTTTTTATATCTTTCCTTTTACGTGAAATTTTATTGCAGTGATAAATTGTAGCTTTTCCTTGTTGGTTCCTTGTTGCTTGTGGATGTGTAAATATTGCAGACTATTTTAGTTCGGGTCAGTAAGATCTACGTATAGTGGTTTACTTTGTGAAAATTGTTTTAAAGAATTGTTTTATACGAGAAACAAATATTCTGTGGCAATACAGATTCACTACGTTATATCGTTCCATATGTTCGTCGTATTTAATAGTAGATAAAATTGCACCTAAGTTCCATACAATTGTTTGTAATTTAACACCTGATATGAGTCCCTGAAAATCAAAGTGATCCTCTAACTGTTATGTTACAGAATGATAATGAAGCATTCAAACATGATATAGTTGGAGAAGGAAACAATCTGTTGGATCCAAAGATGATGGTTTCTAACAAATAGATGACAAATCCTTGAAGCTTCGTAAAATGATAAAACTTCAGTAAATAATTTCATGATATAATTTCAAATCGACTTAAATTATCCGCACAAACTACCAATGAGAGTATATCGTTCTTATCTGCGTCCTTAGATTTTTATATATTAAATTCCGTGAAACGTTATTATGAAACTTCGTTTCTTTGAAAACACGAACAGATGTCAGGGGTCTAAAAACAACTCACGAAAACTGCGATTGAACCACACCAGGCAAATCCTTGTGCGAATTCTGCGTGTAAATCCATATGGATCGAGAGTGGGGGACTTTGAGATTCAAAACGAAACGAAACTCGATATCTCGGTAATACTTCAGAAATAACTGGAACCAGTAAATGTCGGAACTCGTTGTATGCTTGATGCACGTGTTATACAAAGGCGAGCTCATTATTCGTGCCATACGGTGTGAAGTAGAAGCCGCAAAGAGAAATCTCACAGAGACACTTCGTGCTAGTACACTGAAACATATGTGTTTGCATTAAAAGAAAAAAAATACAGATCGGATAAAATAATTCAACAATTTTATAACTTTTGTAAGAAAAATATTGTTAAATCGGAGGAATTAGAAATTTCCATCATATTGTTGAATATAAGCGAAACTGATCGATTTGTTGCCAGATTTCGCAATAGAATAAATTTCTGTAACAAGTATTAACAGATTTATTTTTAGATTCTACAAGTAAGATAAATATATCTTTCTTATATTTTATCGCAGTGCATTTCTTTACTTTTTTGCATATGAAGATACAGTGATAAAATCTTTACCTACAATTTGGCAGAAAATGAAATTAATTTTCTTATACATCGTTGCTTTGCATATCTTATTTTTTAAATATGAAGATACTGCGATAGAATTTCTATTTGAAACTTGGCAGAGAATTATAATTATCAATCAGAAATTATTCTATTCGCATTCTATGCAAATGTTCATTTAAAAAACGATAAACTATTCGAGGAACAGGAAGGATAAGGAAAGCCCTCTACGCATCTTCTTGTCTCGCCAATAAAAATGAAACTCCCATCACGTATGATCGATTCTTTCTGCCTTCATGGGGCTGCAACATCATTTTCGTCCCTTCGCCGATCTACCCTCCTGCTTATCTGACAGGATACGTACGAATACTATTCGTATAAGCAGACTGGAGGAGGAAGACAAGGATGCTCGGAGGGGGGAATATTCTTGACTCTATCAATTCTCCACGGGAATGGTTGGCAGCCACCCATGAACTCTTTGACGTTGTTGATTTCCCTCGGAAGTCTGCTGGTTCGTGTTTGATTCCTTACATTTGACATTCGAAAAAATATCTGATTAAAATTCCAGAGATCAATACCTTTTCATTCTACAAAAAACAATGGAATCCACTTGTTATTTTTTTTTCGTATCTTCTTCATTGTTATTAGAAATCTATAATTAATTCCCGAATACTAATATTGAGACTAATATTAATTAGTATCGGTGCTTTTTGGGCGTATAATATTCTTTAAAAACGTGAAAAATATGAAACTAGGAATATTTTTAGAGAAATCCTGTAAAATTTGTCCTGTAAATGTAAATATTTCAAGAAATTATTTCAAAGGATCATACTACCATTTCTATTTTAGATATTTGTTAGTAGAAAAGATTTCCAATTTTCCTATCCTACGAAAGATACGCTATATTTATCAAAAATATGAAATTAAAATAATCGTTCTTCTCATGACGAAGTAGTAGTATAAAGTACATATATCTTGTTAAAACTACTCACGTAGAGGTTTTTACTCCGAATGAACGCGCGTGGCGCAATGTTGTCTGTCGAACTAGTCGCTAATACTACTTAACTCCATCACGTGCAGATTTCGTAAGTGCGTGCGCGTTCCGTGGCGGAGAACGCGTGACGATACACGACGAGAAATCCTATTTAATTCCATTCCGCTCGCCTTTCGCAAAGCTGCACGGTATTTACGGAAGTACGCACAGCGCTTCGATAATTCCATTTGCCAGGTCCGTCTGCACAGGCACGTGGTCCATGGAAATCCTGCTGCATTTAAAGCAGTGCACTTCCGAACGCAATCAAGATACGAGTCAACAGCCGTTGGATTTTAATGAAACATTTATATTCTTTTAGTTAAGAATTCCGTTATGTTTCGTAAATTATTACAATGAGCTGATAGACGTTTATTTGTTAAATGCAACATTGACGAATGGTATAGGAACACACACACGGAAACTGCTTGTTCCATTTCGAATTTCATTGACTAAAATCTTCTTTGCGTTTTTTCAAAAATGATATCATTAAGAATCACTTATCTCAATATCTTCTGTATGTGCATTAGGTGCTATAATTTATTGATATTTTGCTATGAAATAATATGAAATTTCTTTCCAACAATAAGAATTTCTTCTTCTCTTTTATCGTTAATCATTTTTTGAAGAAATTTATACATGTATATAATACATATATTCATACATGTATTATATGTTATTGATGTTATACATGTTATATATATATATACGTATATTCACGAGAATCTAGCTTCTGTTGCAATATCTTCTAAGAAATGAAGATTATTACAATCAAAATTAGTTAATAATAGGAAATAAGAAATTAATTCATAGTTTATCAATGCTTTCTTTAAAATCCTTTACAAATCACATACTTCACATTCCTCCACTCTATCAAAGCATAATATTTATTTGATCATTTATTTATTGATACCGATTTACTTACTGCAAGACGAACGCTTTCTGTTTAAAATTCATTTTGCCAGAAAGCCGTCAAAAGTTTGCTCGTGTCATAACAATGTAAAATCTAAACCATAATTTCTCTAAACCATCTAAAGCATCTCAAACAATTCTACAAGAGTAACCAAGCACTCGATCAAGTTTTTTCAACGTGGTAGACGTCGACACGGTGTACAATGGTGAATTTATTCAGCGGTGATTCGTTTGCATCTGCTTAGATGCGAAATTGTTGTCAAAGGGCGGGGGAAGGGAGGCGTGTAAAAACGCATACGAGTCGCGTAACGCGTTAGACGAACGATAGAAAGAGAGAACACAGGGGAAGAGTCCTCCTGTGGACATCTCTGGAAGAAAGGCACGGGGTTGTCATGGCGACCGCGCTGAATTCCATAGACACACGCATCCCCCGGGCAGGGGTGAGTTGCACACGTTCTTCGTTCCTGATTGGGCGTTATTTTTTTCCCGATAAGGGTGCACATGGCTTTCACGGAGCCCTTTCGATCGTATCTGCGTATGAGTGCGTGCGCTCCAAGAGTGTGGGTGGTCTCGAGATTTGAGATTTTCGGGTGGATGGATTTCTTTGTGTCACGTGCGCCTTTAATTCTTTTGTGACTTTCCGTGACATATACACCTACTTCTTAGTCCATAGATCTTGGAGTTTAATCTCGTTTTCCGACAGCAAATCGATTTATATTAGCTTCTATAGTATCGCGGATATTTTTCAGTGAGCTTTGAGAATTTTTATTCGAGCATTCTTTAAAGAACCTTTTATTTATCGTGCGTATTGAGATCGTGACTCTTTTACTATCAGAGAATTGAGTACCTTGCTAAACGATAGATTCATGTAGAAGTAAGAAAATAAATAATAAAACTTCATTGCTGAAGTATAGAAATAGTATTGTAATTTTTCTGATGTAAATCGCCTACACGCTTGAAAATTTCTTGTAAGAAATCTTATAAACTTATCTACATTTAATTTCGATAAAATTTTTAATTCTCACGTAAGAAATAAAATTATGGGAAACCTGTCCTCAAGAGATGGAAAACTATGGATCTCTACTATAAAACTTACTATAAGAAATTTTCAGTCAACGATATTTTTGTAGCTTTGAATCAAAATAATATCACGATATTCTGGGAACTACGTACGCGCACCTTAGTTTATGGAAATTTGTAATGTAGAATTTAGAAAAAAGATTTTTCTTTTATAATATCGCTCATATCATTAATCTGTCATTAACTAAAGATTTATATCTTCAGAACTTAAACCTCCAGAAAATTTTCTGTAAATCATATAGAATTGATAATCAAACCTCGAAACCTGCATAATCCTTGATTCGAGCCACATCTAAAAACATGTGTACATTTTAAATTTCCGTTGCCTGAACCACAACCCGCATCAAACAAACCTAGTAAATCCAAAACTGTTCATTCATAGATACCCCAAAGCCAAAAAACCAAGCAACCTAGAACGAATCTCCGAAATCAATCAAACGGTCCTCCTCGAAGCCTCGAGGACGCTAGCCATTCTTCAGCCGGCTGCGACAAGAACGAGCGTTCAGTTCGAATTCGACGGATAGGGAAAGGAATGATGTCGGTCCATTTCGCATCCTGTCGCTGGTAGAATTCCGCGGATGCCGAAGACGGGCCGTGGCACGAAGGCATGTTTATTTGGCCGGAAGTCCGTTCATAAATCTGGCTGTTTTCGAGTCTCTTCTGTGAAATATGATAATAGATGCGAGAGCGATGGAGGGCTGTCTGGCAAAGAAGGTAAATCCCGACGAAAACGAGAGAGCCACAGTCCGCGGACTAACCTTCGTGAGCACTTACCGCCCCTGTTTTTCTCCATTGTGAGCCCACAGAGGTTGAAAGTAACCGACAATATTCTTCGTTCAACCCTTTCTCTTTTCGTCTCACTCGCGTAACTTGCATTTCTCTGTTGGATTCTCAGGCATAAGTTTCCCTGAGAAAGTTTGCGGATTACTCATGCGGATGCCACACCGTGCAACATATCACGAAGTGAACTCGTTGGATAAATATGTTTCGTGGCTTCTCGTTGCTTAGCTCTTTCTCGCGACATTTCGCCACATTTCTTTCCACTTTCTTTTCCTTTTGTAATGCGTTTTAACGTAAGTTGTATTTCCGATGAACTCTGTACATATTTATCTCTTTCTTGGTCTAATCTTTTACAACAAACCCAAATAGGTCACATTTTTATAAGGCGGAAGTACCGTAGTGAAAAAGTTTCATACAGAATTCTTGTGAAACTTTCATTTTATTCCTCTGATAGAATACAAAAGTCAACAAGAATCCCTCAAAGGATTATTTCAGCTTATATCTACTTATATCGTATTTACTTAATATTTATTTAAATTTGAAGATAGAGAAAATATCAGCCCGATCACCGTACATTAAAAATATTATTCAAGACCCGCATCATGTCGTCATGAAAATCGCACAAAACACAATAACATTTATTAACAAAGAAAACAGTTATATTTTATGAAAGAGTGAGAATTTTTAAGACGATCATACATGTAAATACAATAATTATTTTTTATTAATATCATCAATCCGCATAACCAAAGTAATCCTCTAGATTCGCAAGAAATGGTAGCGACTACAAACACCATCTTCACGGTAAAAAGAGGATATAACAGAATTTCATGCGAAAAGCAGCATCATCTTTTCTTTTTCCCTCTAATATTCCCGACAGCACATTCAACCTCTTTACCCTTTTTGTTCTGCTCAAATATACATTGCCGCTTCTTGTTATCCCTCTCCATCCCTCTCATTTGAAGGAGAGCCGCGTTAAGTAGAGGCAGGGTCAGGTTAAGGTAGGTCGTGACTCATAGCTCCTCACCTTGGTTAACCGAGCGCCTTCGTCTTTTTCCTTTACTCTTCGCGATCTTCCTCCATCTTTCCAACGAGGGTGAGCAGAATTCCTTCTTTCTTTTGTTCACCTCTTACTCGTTCCTCTCGTTGCCATTCGTTCCGCAATCTCTTTAAGACTTTAGGACGCTGCGGCGGAGGGCACAAGAGGCAGATGAGGTAGAGTATTAATAAAAACTCGCATCGCATCTTATCATCCCCCGAGCGAGCCCTCTTAGCCATCGCCACCACGTGGAAAATGCTCACCATCGCTACTTTCCCTCTTTATCTCTGTCACTCTTACCCTCGAGGAGAATATTGTTTAAACCCACGGAGACTTTACCCCTCGTCGTTGATTTACGCGACACGATTCGCGGTTATTTATGTATTAAAATTCTTTCCTGATTTTTATGGAATTCGCATGTCCCTCTCGCAGAACGCTGCGTAATATTGACGTTGACACGCGGGACTGACAGTTTGACTCGTGATCGATGGGGTGAAGCATTTGTTGCGGGACTGTTATTAGAGGGATAAATTGGACTTCGATGAAAGAAAGTATGTAAATTGGATGGAGGATGGGTTCGGGAGGTATTAGGAAGTTTTTTAAAAATTTGCTGTACGAATTTTGTAAATTCAATATTTTCATTATAATACGATGATGTGGTTAGAAATGAAATTTATCGATTGTTAACGTTATATAACGAATATTGATTTAAAATTCATCATAAAATTATGATATCGACAAAATCTCTATAAATACAGAATAGTTCATAAATTTATTTAACATATTTAAACGAAGAATAAAAATTATTTCTCGTAAATCCTACGTTCACCATTTAATTAATTCCCCTCATAGCTATAATTCCTACAAACAACACAGAAAGTCTTCAGTAAACACCTACGCTTTTTAATTAAATAATTAAAATTCATTCAATAAATAAACTCTAGAATCTTCAATTATTATTGCTACATATGTACATATATATATCAGATAGTACCAAAGAGTTAAACTAACATTTAATTTAAAGATATTGATCCTCTATTATTTACAATTAAACAAATTTCACAAATCTTCAGTCCGAATCCATAAATCAGGAAATAAACTTAATTCTCATACATAATATAACAAATAAGAAGAATAACCCCGATGTATCTAAAATTAACGAATTTAGCGACACGCGTGTAGGTCGACTTTAACGGTTTGCTATTAAGAGAAAGTTTTGGCCAGAAGTGGGTGGCGGTTTACGTCAGGTGGGATGGACGAAACCGCGTGGATGATGACAGAGCCAAAGGGGTGGATGGAAGGTAGATTAAAGCGAATGAACGAACAAAATACAGAAAGTGAGAGAGCGAGAGGGAGAGAGAGAGAGAGAGAAAGAGAAACGTGAGGGCGGGGTAAGGGGATAAATGTGTGGGGGTAGTTGGCACGGGGTGGAGAAAGTGGGTAATGGAATTTCGAGAGCGAGAGTCGAGGACAAAATGGCTGGCACGCTTGGTGCTTTCAGAGCGAGAGAATGAGAGAGGGTGGAACGGCTGTGCAGTCGGAGGGGTTGTAGGTTAATTAATTCCGGGACATAAACCCACCCCGCTGTCTACCAGCGTCTTTCTCTCTTGTACAAACTACGAGCTGTCGTACTGCATAGAGAACACGGCCTCGCTTCATAAACTATTATCAAGCGCAAGGTCGCGCTTAAATTGTGCCACTCTGCACAGTTTAAAGGGACCGAGTCAGAAGAATGTTTAAACCGGGACCTAATAAAATTCTGGCAAGGATGAAAGATGGGGTTTTCAGTGAAAAATTGCTCGAGTTAGTTGTACGCGTTGTGGTGGGAATATTGAATGAATTCTGAAGCCGAGTGTTTTTTTTTTTTTTCTTTTTAGAACTTCTTATCTCCTTCTTATTCATGTTTACAAAATGTTGATCATATTGGTTCTTATGCTTTTTAAGTATATTATAGAAAAATAACTTCTCTATTCAATGTTTTGCATATAATTGATACCAAACATGGATATCAAAGATGGTTCTTTTATAAATGGTGATCGGAAAAAATTGTAAATTAATTGATACCAGTGGCAGTTAAAATAATTGAAAATTATATATCGATATAAAAAGTTGGATTTAATATTTCAATGAAAACTTACATTGTATGCTGCTTAGAAACAATATAACTGAAAATATTTACTTTTTTTGTTTCAAATTGTACAGATTCATTATAATTTTATTTATATACAATATAAATCTTTTTACGTCTCATCTGTATATGGGATATGAATTTTAAAAAATTCTTATTGCGTACGCAATGAGATAAAACTTTCTACACATACTTTAGCTAACATGTCCATAAACGATTTATTATTAAATTTTCCACAATGACAATCTGAAAGAAAATAAGAAAATAATGCGTTTCAAAATAATTAAACAAAACCGACAGTCGATTAAATAAACTGAAACTTTTAAGACGGTAGGTTTTGCACCACCGATACACCATAGCTTTCTTCGAAATAGGTCCGACACGACGATTTCCCATGTAAATGTATACGAACATTCATCAGAGGCCATTGTAATGCCGTCTCGCGCGCCGCACGCAAGAATTTATTTCGACTTGGCTCGTTTATTGCTTATCATGGAATCCTTGGAAAAGCGTCGATAGTATGGGGCACCACGCACGATCACTACATCGCTGACACCTCCCCTTCCTCGTTTGTGATTCAATACGTAATCTACGATGCTTTCGTGGCAAAGTTGGCGATACTTGGCGATAAATCGTCTCGTATGCGAAATACCTGAAATTGCTTTTATAGCAGGTGACAAGAATGTAATTATCTTTTCTATTTTCTTTTCTAGATATATCTTTGACAAAAAATTACAGAAATCTTTATTTGTTAACATTTGATAACACCATGAAACGATATTTAATTAAAATCGAATGTATACAGCATAATTTTCAATTTTCCATACTATTATTCGATTAAGTTAATGTAATTTGATATAGTGATATATATATATATATATATATATATATATATATATATATATATATATATATATATGTATGCGATATTAAAGGATTCTACAAAACAAATAATATTTCTCTAAATTTTGTGTTTCAGATTCCAAGAGATTGTATATTTTTCCTATTTGTGGAAAAACACCAAAAAAAAGTAACCTGATCTCTTCACCAGATGTGATCGGTAATTATATTTATTTACTTCTACATAAAGAATTTGTTCTAGCATACTCGTACTCAGATTCGTTCATTTGTTGCGATATAAGCCATGCTTGTTTGATAAATTATTGCAGTAGCGGCAAAAGGGGTTAAATATTAAAATATTGAAAGAGAAAATATTCTATTCGTCGAAAATTTATCTCAATCGATACATGATGCGATTAAGTTAGAAACTGATATATCTCGCAATACCAAGATAATTTCTATTATTCAGAGCAAAAGTAAAATTAACACGTACATGTCATTATATTAATGTTTCATTATATTAATAGTTATTTCTATAGAATCTGTTTGTGCTTTATTTATGAATTATCTAAAAGAATTTGCCCCGTAAATTTCGTAATCTTTAATTTACATCGTATCTCTATTAGCAGTGCATATATTTTAAATTACATAAAATTACATACTGAATCAGGTCCGAAATATCTATACATGTATAAATCTCACGATTTCTTAAGAAACACTCTTCGAAGCAGGCTTATCGAAAACTCATCACGATGGTATTTTCCTTATAATGAGACGAAAATTCCTAAAATTTTCGGGTCACGCTAAATTTAAACAATTATCCTCCTGTTCATAAATATGCGCATAAGTTCCATTGATGGGGCAAGAAACACCACCGCGTGTCGATTTCATTAGGAATACTTCAGCCCTAATTGGATTACAACGAATTTCATCGACAGACTTTGGTAATTCGATTAGCATCTCAAACACCGAAACCATGAATCGAACAGCCATTTCACCAGGTGGACGGCACCGTAATTATTCAGATCGCGTTTGTCGCGAGGACAATCGCACGTATAACGTGACCCAGAACCCGTTAATTAAATGTTCTTTGTATCTTTTATCAATTTTTAACCCATCATCGATTACGATCGTCCGCTTTCGTTTGCATCTGCGTATCATTTATCGAGCACCTGCTTTGCTCGACCTCGTGATACCTTGGTCTGATGACGATCGAAATCGTGTTTCTTATGGTAGCATTCACATCTGATAACTTGGAAAAATTGATATCAATTCTTCTATCGTGCATTTTTGAAGTTCATGACCCTTTTTGCGGTCTTCGTTTAATGTAGTCTGATTTAATCTTGAAGAAAAGTTTCGTTTAAAATGTTGTTTTCATAAAGAGCCAGTGCGATGGGTCGTATCTTTAATTCTCGTTCCACGCACAAAACTTTCAAAAAGATAAAAATGATCGAGCTTATTCCTTAAAACGTCAGCATTTGCTTGACTTTTATTGTCAATTGTAAATTGCACTACAGTTACTAGTTTTGCAGACTGATAAGCTTTAAAATCTTCAATATCAAATGGCTTTGGCGAATATTATCATTAATAATAATATTACAGTTGAACAAATTCGTTATTGAAAAAGTGATCTTTATCGTAAGATTAAAAAACATACTCAAATTATTTGAAATGTTTAAAAAGCATCCACATACAATGTGTTTTGTAGTAAGTATCATTATCAAGAATTACTGTATATAGGCACAGAAACGAATCGAAAATATAAAAAAAGGTTACTAACACAGAGTTCATTTTCAATAAGATGAATCTAAGTTTCTATAGCTATATTGAGCTAACAATAAACATACCATGATAATCTATAAATCAATGCAAAGAAAATTTGCATTTTCACAAAGTTCTTTCAAAAGGATTATCCTACAAACGTACAATTAGAAGCTTAGTAATTTAGTCAAATGCACGTACGCCCGAATAATCATCAAATTCGATTTTCTTTGAAACAAAGCTACGATTCAAACAATTTTATTTTGTTATTTATAGAAAGTTATTTTATCTTCGATTATACCGCTCACTGTTTTCTACGTGCGCTGTTCACAAAGAAAGGAGTTAGACCACGTGATCGACGTTGTCAACGAATGTGGCTGTCGTCGAGAACGAAATGCTGCGCGTTGCGTGAAATAACGTCGCTCGAGGACCGTTAGCAAGGCCCTCGATAATGGTCGAAATTTGCATAGGGGACGTTCGTTCATTATTCAAATCGAATTATGTCAGCCGATTGACACGTTCTCAGGTGGTGGCTTTTGAAATTGGTGACGCGACCGCCGGGGGTCCTCCACACGCGAGACGTCGTGAGAGAGTAGCGCATTTGCATACGGAATTGAACTCTTCCATTCGTCGACCCCCCTCGTCCGCGCTCCAACCAAATTCAGGAACAACCCGAGAGAGAAAAGAGACCGACACATTTCTTTCAGACGCACTCGCTGTACGGTGGTTGCTTAGAAAATTATACCTACGAGGTTTTGGTTGTCACGCGGTGGGTTTTCAATTTGAATCGTTTTTGCATCGTGCATTTGATTCGAAGGAGAAGGGTACAAGGTGAGAATTAGAGAAAATGGTAATTGATGACATTACATCTAAAGAAAGTGAATCTGCTTAGTTAGTTTTTTTTTATTTTGATGAAGTTGATGGTAATGATATTACATTGATTACAATGGTTGAGCTTGATAATGAATCGTAGAATTTCTTTTAGATGGAGATGGGATATTTTTTCCGTGAAGGATTATATATTATCTCCGGAATTTTGGGAATTTATAACACAGAGCATATCAACATCTTATTAGATACATCTTAAGATTAGATTTTACTGTATAAATTGGTAGAATATTATTATAAATAGTAATTGGTCAAATTTTGATAAATTGTGACAAATTCCAATAGGTTTTCCAAATTTGGTAAAATTTATATTACGATCGAAAGAAGATATATTAATAAAATTAAGTAACATAGAAACAATCCATTTGAAAGGTGAAACGAAAGCGGTATTAAATTTTCTTATGAAACTTAAAACTTACGAACGTAAACTCTTTTCTTTCGCAAATAATGTTCGGAAACTTTGTTTTTTTTAAATCTTTTCTTATGTTTCTCACATATATATATATTTTGATATATACAACACTGTATAACCTGAAGTAAAGAAAATTCTGATAAAAATTGAAAAGACAAGCGAGTATAAAACGAAAAAACGAAGAAATCATTACGCTCTTCCGATTCTTCAAGTCGTCTTATATCTTTAACACTTGTCAAATAATCCCCGCAATATTAATTTTTCTATTTTAAATATCTTTCGTGTAATCAATCTTGTAAGAATATTTCATTCGAAATATTCATTTAGTCGTCACAAAGTTCTTAGATTATTCCACCTCTCCGATATATCAACGACAATTTAATTTCCTATTGCACAACTGTATTGTGAAAACTTAAGTACGAATATATCTCAACAGTTTGGTTTACGACACGTATCTCTTACAACGAACTAAAAGAACAAAAAAATCGAGAGAAATTACCGTCATCGTGATGAATTTGCAAGATCGTGCGACTAGCGATCTTTCATCTATTGTCCTGCTTCCAAGAAGTGTCTGCATGATGTTAATTAATGTAAGGGAGCAGCGTAATAGACACACATATAATACACGCTTGTCTGATCTCGATCCGCGATCTTGATATCATTGTTTGTCTGGAATTGCATATTCAATAGCTTCGAGAAACAATTATAACTGTTATCTGTCTTAAGCTTATTCATAGCTGTCTCAATCCCATTCCGCATTTGCAAGCGCGGAAAATTCTAGATACTGTATACTCTATGCTTTCGTACAATTAACCCCTCTTTCTTACATGGCAGTAACTAACTATTTACTCAAAGTTTTCTCTTTCTCTATTTTAATCGTTATTGCAAATACGCATTATAACAGTGCAATTAGAAATTTTATCAAGTTTATCGGAAATTATCGAATAAAAACAGATGTTTTAAGTTTGTTCGAATAGTTCGATAGAAAATGTTGATAGAATTATTAATGGTCGAATCTTGTTCATTATCAACAGATATGTTTGAAACCAGTGACAATTTTTAATAATATTTTTCTAATATCTTGAAGAATATATCAATATTTCAGTTATAATAGAATTTTCTTAATATGGTAGTATCTTTTATTATCTTATCGAATATAAATGAAAATATAATAATAAAGAAAGTGTATAAACGTGTTATGCAAATAGTGAGAAACATTATTAAATGAGAAAATAGACGTAACAATTCAAATACTTTAATTATCAATTATGATATACACGTAATAGTTTCACTCGACCATTACAATAAAACGTGATTTAAAAGATACGAATTACTAGATGCATTTATTATCTCAGGAACTAAAATTCTTTTCAATTATTAAAACAAACAACGTTATATATCTCAGATAAGATTATCTATTTCCAATTTACTTTAAACGTTAATACATAAAAAAAACGAATTTAAATTTTGATTATACTCTTATTATAGGTACTTAGAATAATCCTATAAACTTTTATTTGTAAAATTAATAGATATGAAATTCATGTTTTATACAATTCATTTAAGAAATCATTACGGTAACTACTTACTATAAATCAATAAAACTACAACATTATATGATTCCTATTATTAGTAGCTAAGATCATTGATTATTAATATTCTCGGTGAATTAAATTTAGTATGATATTATATTACATTCAATGCAATAGCAGATCTTTAATTTATTAATTTTTCACTTTCGACTAAATAATATTGCGTTTCAATGAGATCTGATTGCTTTGACATGAGTTTAAACTCTTTCGTTGTACGATTACCATTGTCGAAGCGAGCCTAGCATACTATTTATCTGCAACACCCGCGCATTACGTTCTATCAGGAAGTAGAGAGGCAAGCAGATACGTTGACACGTGCATATATTAGGAGGCAAACATCTGTCGGTGGGCAAAGCGTGATAGACGGCCCTAACAGGGTCGTACAATAGTCGAATGGCACCTTGAGAGCTTGGAGGTCGGTACACCCGGAAATGTTTCAAGGTTACGCGTGAAAGATCTTGGAAAAATAATTTATTTCATCATTGTCAGGCTGCCTTCGATGTTGATCACTTGACATGAAATAAAGTGAAACTTACTTTGGAAAGAGATTTGTAAATAACGCTTTTGTCAGTAATTTTGTTTAGTTTAATAGATTCGAGAGATTTAGAATAATTAAATAATTTGTCCATAATAGCTTTGGAAACTGTTACAATATAAAGAGAAAGTGCTTCGCGTTAAAAATAAAAATTTATTAAAAATTTAATTTTCGTGGTACAAACTTTTGATATTATTTTTTTAGAAATAAAAAAAAAGAAAACATTTTAGTCGCCATATATCAATGTTATATAATAATAGTACTATATATATTATAATACCAATTTTTTTAGTACCATAATATAATATTTGTATAGCTAACAGAAACATACCATTCCAAATTCAATAGTTTATTCAATGTATTTGTAAACCAAATTTTCCAGGAAAAGATTTCATTGTACTAAAATATTTTTTTAGACGAATAAAAGATAATGAAACAATAGAGAGAGAGGGTGGTGAGAAATCACATAAAAATTAATTGATAATTATGATAATGGTTACATAGTAAAAAATTATCAACCTTCTAAAATAATCGTCAATTCTCATATTTATCAAAATTATAATAATTCTATATTACTTTAGATTTCGAGTAGATAATGTTACGCTCTAATCACAGAGATAATTAACGGAAGCGTTTCGTCATAAACAGGTAGATGGAAGATGCCTAACGAGACGGTAGAAACTTCTAGTGCCATTTATTCTACCCTTTTTCTTACAACGTGAGATACGTCGAATCAAATGATTTACATATAATAACTCTAGTTGCCCATCTGAAAGAAATAGCTTTTTGCTATTATGCGTATACTCAGGCACGTATCTGCAGGGCATTAAAAAAAGTTAACTTGTACGATTTGATTACACTAGAATAAATTAAAATCAAACCCTAAGAACGATATATCATAAATGTATTAAATACAATGTTTTTTTTTTCTTAAAATATCAAATTACTTTTAATGCTTTACTTCGGTAATTAATAGTTTCTCTACTACCGACGCGTATATTGTGTTTTGGCAATTGTTACAATTGTTATATTTTTACTTCATCGATTGTTTATAGTTATCTTGGCTTCATGATTGAAAGGAAAAGTTCGATACTATTACTTGTTAATTTTTAATAATTGGTTCGCCTAAATAACGGTTAACAACAAAGAGTGTAGGAGAAGTATTGCTCATAAAAAAGTACATCACTCCTGGATCGTATTGCACAACGATACACTAACTAACAATATTAGTGAATGGATAAAAATGGTATATTATGGATCACAAATTTCTTCCCTACATTTTTACAATTTTTTGCCAAATTGGATAATCAAATAATCTGTATCCTTTTCAATACTTTGTTTAAAAGGTAGGAAATATTTATTTTGATCTGTTATGCATTAACTTTCGATGCGGAAACTACAACCGAATCCGTATGGCATTTCCTTGAAATGGTATTTCATTCTGGTGGAACAGATCCTCCAAGTTGCGAATCATTCGGAGCTAAATTTATTCCTCGAGGAAGACCAAAATCCTTAAATTTACTGCTTCGATCTTACTTCGGTCCTTACAGAATCCCCACGGTAAACGAGATTCGATGAGACCATGTACCAATGAGATCGATAGTCTCTCCCTACGGATAGTACTGGCTTCCACGCCTGTAAGCATGCAACTGGAACTACTCTTGCGTGTAGAGATCTGTTGCCTGAAAGGATGCTGCCATCTTGTTCAGTTGCGCCGGTACGATCATGTTACAGGCGTTATAGAAAAATTTTATCGCGAAAAAATTATTTGAAAAATATTGTGAGAATGATAAACGATACGTTTCATCTTTAATCGATAATTTTACGGAATAGCCGGAAATTTGATTTAACATATGTATATTAGAAATTTTGTATTATATCATATTCTGAGATGTTTACCAAGTAAAAAATAAAAAGCAGAGATTTCACTCGCTTCAGTTTCTAGGAATTTAAATAGATTAAACTTGTATAAATAAAAGTTAATCGGCGTCAAACTTCTCATATCGTTATAGAACTAAAAATTCTGAAATCAAGTTTCCATCTTTTGAAACTTCTTTTTTCACCAACTCAAATAAAATATTACTTTTCAGTCGCATCGAGTGCAATAAAGTATCTTTATTCATGCAATATTCATTTTTACAAGTAATCATTATATGATACGTAGTAGTAATATGTATGTAATACCAACAGTAGACATGCTTGGAAAATATTTAAAAATTCCAACAGAAAGCTTAAAAACGAAGTAACCAAATATTTCAACTAAATCTAATCTGTTCAACGACAAAGCGAACGATTAACCTATAAACCAAGTCATCCCTTGAATAAAAATTTATATAATCGTGTAATTTGAAAATTGATAAAAACTAATATTTTATTTTCTCTAATAATTTTCAATCAAATGGAACAACGAATTAAAATACAACGTGTCCATACATAAAGAAACTATCGTATTTGTGAAACAGTACAGTTGATAAATTAATTCCACTTCTCCAGTTAACAGGTTAAGCAACCAAATCTCACGAATCGATAGATGCCAATATATCAAAATCCATACACGAATCTTCGTTGGAACTGCAAGTTGTTGCACAGACAAGGTCTAGACGCGGGGCGCAACAAACTCGGTTAACCCCGAGTTACGATTCATCCCTCGACTTTTCCTACGTTCTTGGTGCTCGCGTTCACGAGAAGTACGTGGAAGAAGGCGGATGAATGCTCGTGGCTCGGCAGGGATGTTAAATCGTGCGGTAAATTCGCTTGCATTTCACTCTCTGCCGAAGCAGTCCCAAGTAATACGTCGTCCTCGCCGTCGTCGTCGTTCCCGTCGTCATGGAAGGCGTAAGAGGAACTTGGAGCTATTGGAACGGGGTCGAGTCGAAGGTCTGGAGGACGACACGAGGGGTATGGGCGATAGAAGTAGAGGGTGGGTTCGAAGTCTGATCAGTTTATAAGCGCACATTGAGTTATTGGTAGCTCATCTGCCCCGTCGATATCCGACTGGATGGCTGTTCTCCGTGCTCTCGCTGGCTCTTCTCTTCTGCCGCGAAAAGAAACCTCTCGCGGACAAAAAAACTTCGATTCCTTTGTTGTTTCGTGTATAGATAGACGATATTAGTTGTTTTATTCAGCTCGAATTATATATAAGAGGCTGCGAATTATGAAAATATCGTAATAGATTCTTTTGTAAGCATTATAAATTATTAAAATGATTCATGTTTTATATTTGATAGAAGATGTAATTGGGATACTGATACAAAAATTGATGCGAAGATATGAAAATTATTTTTATGAAGATAAAACGGTGATTACGTCGATGAATTATTGATGTATAGAAAGTCGTTTTAGGTCTATCGTGTTTAGATCGCGAAATGCGTTCTTGTATAATATTTTCTGATTTTTTGATTCATAAATACAAATATTGTCTGGCAAGATTTGATTTCCTCGATATTAATTTATTCTGCTGCAAGACAAAACTGTAACTGTAATTCAACCTAATAATTCAACCAATAATTCGACCAAATAAATAAATATATATCCACGTTATTTATTTGATTTGCTGTCATGAACGGAATTATTGGAAATAGATATTATAATTTCATGGTTGCTATTAATATGCATAACACACGGAAATCATGAAAACGTGACATGCCGGATACAGCATGCCGGAATCAGAATTTTCTAATGCCCAAGTACACTATGCTAATTTAGATACTTTATCATAACGTCACTCCAACCGTAATAGTTTTCTTTCTACTTTCTCATTTACCACTTGTCCATATCGATAAGCTATCAGATGTCGTTGCAAGAACCCAATGAAGTGCATCTACTTTACCAGACCAATGATCTACGGATAAGAATTGCAGATATCCTGTCTTGTACGATCAATCGATACCAAGATGACCATATAGTAATGAAATATTCTGAAAAATTTTCTGGTTTACTTTATAAAATGTTTTTGAAGAACATAACTACTCAAAAAAGTAGAACATATTTTAAATCAATTTTCAACTATTTCCATTTATATAATTGTCATTATATCGATAGAATAATAATTCCTTCATCAAAATGACAAACAGAAATGTAAAATATTATTATTAATACTTCACTAACGGGGTAATTTTAATGTTTCGTTCTACTCGGTCGTCCGAAAAGTTTCTTTCGTTTTATAAGAAAATAATGGATGCACAACATTTTTCGTTTTATATTATTTTATCGAATTACGTATGATCCATTTCGTTCTATCGAGACAAAGATCACAACGTTCGACAGATTAGGTTTCATGTTTGTATAAAGATGTATCGTTGTAAAAGACGTGTTTGTAAAAGAAAGAAACTTATCGGACAACCTAATATATTTTTGAAAATCAAATGCGGATACCGATATAAATACTTAACGATTTATTAAAAGATTCTAAAGGCCCTGACCCTTGATTGTTATTTGTACATTGTTTAGTTAATATCATTTAAATTGCATATTACTGGAGGAACGTATTATATCTAATATTTGCACATTGTAATGTGATTATTTCATATAAGACGTTACTCAACGTGTCGCGTCGTTAAATTGTTGACAGAGAAGGACTTTCTTTAAACGAATTATCTAGTAGTTCCAGTATATTTTTCAAACAAGTCTCACTAATTATCCAGCCTCGGAAAATATCCATTTTCTTATCGATAAAAACCCAGACAGATAATAGGAAATAATTTTAGCCAGTTAAACGAACTTTCGAAGCCGTTTGTTACTAACAGTAACTCTGACACGAAAAATTACATTTCGAGACGCGTTGCTGCTACTAAAGTACTTTGTCTCGAGTCGATCGCAAGATAAAAATATCGAAAGATAAATAAAATATCGAGAGATTAATAACTCGTGGCGATCTGCTAAATCAAATCTGCGAGGCACGTAAATGGAACACGATCCTCGAAGCAGTTTCTTATTTTTGAATCGTGACAAGATACGAATGTACTTGGACTGATTAGATCTTTGACAAAAAGATCAAAAAAGTATGTCGTATGTCGCGACTGAGACAGTTATTTTATGAAAGAAACAGAAATATACGAGCGAACGGCTAAAACGAAGCATATTATACGGGCAAACAGCGATATTAAAAATTTTTTCGCCCGGTGGGATTGCTGAAGCTGTACATAAAATAGAGTTCGATACATTAGCTCCGCGATTACGAGTATCGATACGCGAGGGGTGACTCTTCCCGGTTTACGAGGTCATTTTTCTTATTGTTTTCCCAGACTGACGAGAAAAAAGAGGAGAGCCTTATTCCTGTTTCTATTCTCGTACGACGTAGACGTATAAATTTCACTGGAGCGTTGTATTGAATTGCAAATATTTGATTGAATTCGACTATAATGGGCGGGAGTAATATTAATATTCTTCATTCATCAGAATCCTCGTATTTATTCCATTAGTCTTTTTCCTTCATAGAATAAATACGTCGCCGACGTACGTAATACGTACTACAATGCCACTTACGTATGCAAAACCCTCAATTACTTAATATGTCGTCGGCAATCGATCAGTTTCTCACGAATTTTGCTACGTAACCAAGCCCAGACAAGTAGAGACCAATATACATACATATGTATGTAAAATAGTCGTAGCTTAAATATGAACTCCAATTTAGTTTCTTATATTTGGGCTCTTCATTGTCATATAAAGAATTTTGTATAAAATATGTATATGTATCCATTATGGGATTGCTGCTAGAATATATTCATTATGAGAGGCCATTTTTTCCAATAGTTTAGTTTAAATAGAAAATACTAAAAGAATTTTATTACTGGATAGTACTTACAGCAAAGGATTTTTTTTTCTTTTTTTTTTTTTTTTGAAAATTTGGTTTATTACTATTGAGATTTTATTACTATAGGGATCTTTGATAAAGTTCGAACGTTTCATCGTCTTTCGTCTATATCTAAAGAAGATTAGTTGGCAGCTCAATTTATTCATATGTAAAAATATCATTTCCTTCGTTCATTGAACTGAAAAGAAATCGAAGAATACTGATAACCTTCGAACACTATTTAAAATAAAAGATACGCGAAACAAAAGAGCAGAAATCGACCCTCATACCTGTTTATTGGATTCGGGAATTCCCAATGGAAAAGTATCTTTCATTTGTAATCTTTATTATTAAAAAATAGGATGAGATAGATTTGATAAGATAAGATAAGAGAGTTGTGAAGCCCTTCTCGTAAAAAATAACGTAAGTTTACCAGACAATTATGATAATTCCATCCTTCTAAATACTCATACTTCGTTCTTCTCGGATATCCTCAGATATCTCGATATTGTCGGTTTTCTATCAAATCAACGCTACGTTACGACATGACAACTAAAATTCTAATACATGTTATAAACTCAAAAATTGTGAATGGGCCGGGCAAAGTATCTTACAGTTGCAACAAACGAGAGCATCTTCTCGTTGCTTTCCTAGAAAATGAAATCGAACGTATTAATGTGTCGATTTCAGTTTCATCGACGCATAAGTTTCAGTAGGGTGAATTCGATGTTTACGACACGCTGTTCTCGCTCCACATTGGCAAGAAAAACGCGAGAAAAGATGGAATGATAGGTTTGTGCGGCAGCAGCCTCGTGAATCCCGCGGATATAACTTCCTATTACCGAACCGTGGCTCCGCGATCCGAATGGAGGTTGGTCGGGGTTTGAGGGGGTGTCCCGTGTGCCAAAGAAGAGGCGTGCATTAGGAGATTGTGTTCGACAGTTGTTTACGACTAGCACCTAACCACCTTCTTCCTCGCCTAGCCTTTTGTGTCTCGAAGCGTACGCTTGGATCTACGCGCACGAGGGTTTCTTTTATCTCGTCTCTAGCTCCGTGTAGCTTCTCTTCCTCTTGTAGCTTCCATGGTCCTCAGAACCGTGCCAAGACACGGCAAAGGCGTGTATTTACATCGTTGCGCTCGCATAACTCTGCCCGACAAACTGGCGAACCTCTTCGTTCTCTTTCCACGATCATTTCGCTCCTTCGTCCGCGCGAAATCTCCGGTAGTACTTTCGCAAATGTCTTCTATTGTATTTCGATTTCTTCTGTTTGAATGTTTGAAGGTGGTTCGTACTTGTTAGCTATGCTAGCGTTAGAGATGAGCTCATAGCCGAGGACAAATTTATTATCAGGGCAATTTTACATAATAATTTACTAGATAATGGTATTAGTGAGCTGACGAGTTACAAATTGTAGATTATATAGATCCCCCTTTTCAATAGGATGATTAAACGACCTGCTCTGAAACAATGTTGTACGATTTGTTGTTTTTTGAATCAACACGTTCAAACCGGAGTAGCCCACCGGCGAGTAACAATCTGCACTTTTATCTGGCACACCTTCTTTTTTTACCATTCACGCCATTTATGTTTCCAATTTTAATTTATAAAAATGTAATTTGACGAAAACGGATAAAATGCAAATGTTATCGGCTTGGACCCATTAATGTTAAGATATTCGTGAATATATCGGCATTTGTTATGACATTATAATGGCTTTTTATTTAATTCCACTCTGATGATTGTTATTTGAACTTGCATTATACAATTAAAACAATTAAAACGTTATTTCTACATATAATCCTATACGATTATATCATAATTCATAATTATTTTTATCATCAATACTTGAGCAACCTTGCCAAGCAAATTATAGATAATATCTTGTGTTTCGAGTTACTTTATCAAAAAACTAAAGCCACGTTACCAATTGTCAGTGAAAGTAAAATACATGTCTCGTAAACATTTAATATATATGGTAATGTAATAACGTTGTGAATGTAACAATTGACAGCGAATATAATAATTGACAGTGAAGGATGATTACACTAAGTCTTTTTACTATAAATAGAACATAATCAATGAATTGCAGGTTAGAAATATATTAGTTCCGGCGACAGGTTTAATTTCCTTCTTCCAGTTCCCATGTCCTCGTGTCTCTGCCAGCAGATTACAAGCTAGCAAACCCTATCAATATTCTAAATTGCCTGATATGCAGACTGTACATAGTAGTCTTACTGATAATCAACTAACTGGTCTAGGATGGTTTTTCCTTTTTTCCTCCTCGTTTCCTTCTCAACCCTCTTCGACCATTAAAACACGCTTATCCTCGTAACAGAGTCGAATAAAACTCGTTCAACGCATATATCAATCTGTTTTATTCGAACTATCCTGTTGAGCATATTTAAGAGATGTTTCGCATGACCCAGTTGATAGTGGAAATGTGAGTGTTAAACGTAAACGAACGTCAAATAGTTGGACTGAGTAGTTAAAAGAAAGTATTGAACGATGTAAGTGGCAAGAAAATAGAAGACGATCACGATTAGTGAAAAATAATTATATGATAAGTAAAACATTTTTTGAGAACTGACACTGAGCTTGTAACAACGAAATTTCTCACTGTGTACGATTTTATGTTTTATAGATTAAAAATAGGAAACTTAATAGGAAGATGGCGAACAAATGTAATTGCCCGTATAATTATCAACATTTCCACCTAGAATATGAAAAAACCGCATTGCAAATGTAGAAAATGAAGGGAAACGTTAACTTTCAATATGATTGCCAATATAATTATCAATATTTTTAACTTAGAATACGAAAAAATTGGATTATTCGTGGGAAATAACTTTAATTAATTCGATTAATTATTTACTATTAAAAAAATGAAGTTTGTGAATGACTTGTGAGTGATTTCGCCGTAAACGGTGAAAATCCGCAGAGTTCGTGTAATAAATAATGTTTGATGATTTTCATCTCTGATATTTATCATTGCAACTCCTCAATTTCCTTTTTCTGTCGCCGAGGGAAACGTTAAAGGCAGCCAGATTACGGAGATCCTCGTTGCTCGATCACCGTTGATTACGATTTCTTAGTTCGTTACGACGACTTGAATCGAATGAATGCGCCGGCCACAATTCAATGCGTCATTGTTTGACAGACATTGTTCCCTCGACAGTCTCTCTGCTCTTGATCTTTGGCGTGCTTTGTAACCCTGTCTTCCCGCCAAATACATGCGCCTTCCTATGCCTGACCATCGTCAGGTTGACAGTTGATACCTGGTAGCGTTAAAATCTAACTGGACTTTGTAAACATTTAGATACGAATGATAAGAATCGGAAGAAATTTAATTTCAAGAGATCGATATTTTGTGAAAGTGTTGACGGTGAAATTGATTATGCTTTTCTATAATCTCATATCGAACTTTCGATAAAAAAGGGAACGAAATATTTTTACATATGAAGCGGCCGATTTAAAGTATATTTTAACTCGGCAACTTATCTTACAAATAAACTGCGTATGTTTATGCGCATTAAAATATTTTTGCATATAATTAAGCAAACAGAACCTGGATAGTATATAATTTGTGTCTACTAAATATTATAGTAATTAGTGTACTTCGAATATTTTACATATTTTTGCATATTATATGCATTCCATGAATTTTTATAATTTCGAATTTCTCATAAATGTATAAAAATACACGGTATATTTATAAAACTAGTTATTTACAAGTTACTGAAACGTTTAATTACATTTCAATAAATGAAAGATAGATCATTCGATCAAATTATAAAATAAGCAACGACAAGTAGAACGACATACGGAAACGAAACAAAAGTAGATTTTATCGATCGTGAATTGGCAGGAATATCGAATCAATTAAAAAAAAAAGCGAGCGATCGAGGCGAATCGAAGCGACACCCATAAATAGATGGTTTGAATGATAAACATATCGCGATATGGCTTGATCAACAACTTGCTATATGGATTGAATAGTAAGGTCGATATACAGAAAAAAACCAACTGAATTATGCATGTCATCCAATCTCCGTTATCAGGCGTGCTAAAGATACAGTGTATAGTAATGCTAGGTGCCTGATTTCAAAACTTGTTAATTCGAAAGTTTGCTTTTATTCCTTCCGAGTGTAGTTTAGAACTTAGTGATAAATATCGATGAATATCCTGAATAAAATGAGATGAAATTAGCTACTTCCTTGCTAAAGAAGGCGGTAATTTATAAGAATTATGGTAGATTTATAGTAGTTAGTTAATGACAGTTTGCAACATGTATCTGCATGTAATTATAGTATACAATAAATTTCTGACATATCCAATTGTTGATTTGCAACAAACGATTGTATAAAATACGGATATTTCAAGTTAATTCAATTTGACATTAATCTCTATGTAATCTCTATGTTATTAATATTTTTTGAATATTCAAGAAAGTGAGAAAACATATATTTAATGTCAAAATCAAATAAAAAGAATTTTAAACAAAGTAGTTTCTATATAGAATTTACTGTTAACATATCGAATTTAAAAGTTACGCTTTTGTAGAAGACAGGAATTCTAACTCATCATGTTCTTTCACCTGTGATCTGGGAATAAACGAAATAGCGTTTCTAACGGCAGGGATAAACCGGTGCATAGAGAAGTTGCACTGGCGAATGAGATACTGCAACAAGCCGCGGGTTCGTTTATCACTGGTGCGCTCCAGATGATCCTCAAATTTATTGAGGCCGATATCGAGAAATAGTTTCGCGGAGCCATAGGCATTTTCCAACGAATAACGGCACAGAAGAGCAGCCATACGCGTAGTTAGATAAATTAACGACACTATTGGCCTTGTACGACCAGTAATCAGGAAATTTTTACGCGTTTATTACCGCGTGTACGCCAGACTGGACTCAATTAACTCCTAAACGAAATAATCGACCAAGAGGTAACCGAAATCAACGAGAAATTAAAGATTGCGTAAATGCACTAAAAGAGATAATGTTCTTGTAATGAGATGTACGTCTGAATAAAAATGTTATTAGAATATTAGTAATCCGGTTAACAAGCTCATTCGTCTTTCTCAATTAACAAGTTGATCAATTTTGCTAAGCGTTAATATATTATATCAAACAGAGGGAATAAGATGAAAATTGTAAATTAATAATATTTCTTACGTTGCCGCTAGTTATATTATATATCATTTCGCCATCAGCATAATTTTTTTTTTATTATTTAATTTGTACTTTACAATTTGTCCAACTGGACATTTGGCAAATTTTCGGCATTATGAGCAGAATTTTTGGAAAACATGTATTGTATAAACATGAAGATTCAACTTGAGTCGAAAAGGTCGTTCCATATAACGTGATATTATAAATTTTATAAATATAGGGGAGGTATTGAAAAAAATATAAACAGGACAAAATGAAGGACAATTATGGCTATATACATAAATATCGTTTGCATTATCAAAAAGATGGTAATTCTGAGAAACAAATTATTCCTGTAACGCGTTTTGCTAATTTTGTTCGAATAAGATGTGAAGAAGCATTTCCATGTTCTTATCAGAACGCAGAATTATTCGAAATTCTTTGATACCTGTCGAAACAAGTAAACTGCAGGGAAGATTATGCACAAGCGATCAAGAGATTCTAAAATTCGTCTCTTAACATGCTAATGTGTACAACTTCTGATTTTCTCGCGCATACGTTATGTTCACCGTAATTGCTTCGTAGAACCGAATGAATTGCGCTGGCGGCAATACATTTTTATGATAACGGAGTAATAATACTCGTGATGTCGCGTCATGAGCAAAGGTGGTGGTCATCGGATTAGCATCTGTCGGAATTATCTCAAATAAACGGGTAATTAAAGAGAAATATTTAATTCTATATAATTTACTCTTTAATTGTGCCCCTTACGTGGATGATCTTAATTGCCATCGCTTATCGAGCGTTGTACCTCGCGATCGACATAAAGAATTCTCGATATTTGAGTAACATTGTATTGAAAGAAACTCATACTTACACGCGAGCAGGTGTCCTTCTTACGAAGATACAAAATTTCTCGATAAGATTAACAATTTAGCCGCGATATATATAAAGTATAATTAAAAGGCATATTAATAACGGTTTGATACTCCCCTGAAAGTCTCATTCGTTATCGTATCGATAGCTGCACCAAAATGCTTCGTAATGGATATTAATGGATTTCAATTTGCTACGTTGAATTTCGATTCTTTAATTTCGCAATGAGACGCGTAGCAATATGTTTAACGTATTATTCATTGTAGTATCGATATTGTAATCGAAATATTTTCTGATAGATGTTGGATTATCCTGATTAAAATTTTCATTTTATTAAATGGGACCTTGATCTGTCAAATTCTAACGAACATAGAATATCGATACTTTCATAGTAATGGAAGTTGGAATGAATTTCAGGTACGTCTTTGCCTTATAGCAGACACTGCTATCCAGGATATTCATTTTTCTAAATTGGATTTTGATTCTTTAAAATTTCAGAATTTAATTCTTCGAAATTTGCAACGAAAGTGTCTTAGTATCATTGTCTTACTTAAATATAATTAATCTCATTTTTTTATTATTCTTTATCATTTATAGAAATTATCTTTCTTACTTTATCGTAAAACATATTTCATATACCAATGATAGTCATACGTTTCTTTCTCTCTTGTTTCTAACTTCAAACCAAGATAAGAATATTCTTTCTTATATTTACATCTCCAACGAACCTCGTGGCCCACCTACGCGAATTTCACATAAAAGGGTTTCATTCATTAGCCTCTTCGCATATGAAGATCAGTCTGCTTGGAAGGTTGTTTAAACATCGATCTACAATAATAGGACATCATTCGCTATATGATTTTACATTTGTTATCCCGGATGTAACACATTGTACCTAACTGCGACTATAAAGAATGATAAAAACTCTTGTGTTATTCATAACGAATAGTTTTTATATGGGTAAAAAAAAATACAGTGTAATTATTGATTAAATACGAACATGAATATTTCCCGCATTTATTCACCAGAGCATTTTTATAGACATTTGAAGAATTATTTATGAACAACATTCCGTACGTCGCAGTAATTTATACCTGTGTGCCTCATATTTCTTATATAAGGTGTCTATTATCTAAGCGTTTTCTGTCACACGGTGCTAGATTCTATGAACAGAACTAAGAAAAAACTTTCATACAAGTAAGAACTCATAAATGTTTCATTAAAAAGAAAAAGATGAGAGTATGACAAAAAAATAACAGATCAGTTTTCTTACAAACAATATTAAACTCCACGGCGGATACGACGATTAAGACCATTTTCTTTGAGTTTCAAGATCATTACATATATACACGAAGGACTAAAAATTTGGAATTTTACCAGTTACACTCGTACTAAATCTCTTGTAGATTTTTTCATTAATTTGCTATTAACTCTATAGATGAGTATAACAAATTCTTTTATTTCAATAGATTTGCAACGAAAGAATTTTCTAATTCTTTTAGTAGAATTTCGAGCTAATTTTTCGATTTAGATTCTATGGTATACGTTGCGATAAAATAAAAATTATTATTACTCCTGAAGGATTTTAAAGCACTAAATTTAGCAAGCAAGAATTATTAATAGTACGAATATTAAAGATTCGTAATGTATTCATTGCAATAAAATGCCATTGACACGAAATTCGTATCATAATAAATATACAATATTAGCATTCATTGAATTTAAAGGATATCAACAAGAAATTTGTGTTCTAATAAATATTCAACACTTTGAAGTGAAACATACCTAAGCATCGTCAACCTGTTCCTACGCTTTAAAAAGACAAGTCTAGTGGTGTGCTTGCTGTTTCTTATCTTTGGCATAACATTCTAGTAAATTATTTTATGAACCTATGCTTACAGTAGCGAGCAAGCAAACGTTCCAGACATATGTAAATGAAATGAAAACTTTCATAATGTTACAAACGAAATTATAATCGATAAAAGCACCGAATAGACATATTACATATAAAAAAATAAATAATCGTTGTCGATTTGGTAAAAGATATTTCTACAGAATTTATTAATATTAATATACTTACACAGCTAACAGTTTTACATTTTCGTTTGTTCGTCACAGGATATGTCACTTTCTTTTTCTTTTTACTCATAGAATAAACTAGCACCATTTGCTGAAAAAAAACGTGGGATACCCTGTATTTACATTTTCTTTTAGGATATTCGAGACGTTGTTTCATCGGGAAACATAGTCGCGTAATAAAACGTAACATGACAATTACTAGATGTTTGCAATAGCCTGTTGAAGTGGCTGGACAGCCATTAACTTCTAAATTTTAGGTGTGGCCCCCAGATCGGTTGTTAGCGGTAAACGTAACGAGAGATCCTCGACGAAGATACGATGTGTTGAGTAAATACCGGTCGAGAGTGAAGTAAATGAGAGTGGTTACGAGAATATTACAAAATGAAATGTTTCCAAAATGACGTTCGCGTCATCATCATCGCAACCATGTTATTAGCCTTGCAATTAATTATTAAATAAGTTACAATGTTCAGGTTCGGAGTTTTTATCGCGTGTTTTCATTACGATATAATATTAAGTTTATTTCGTATATAATTAACACGTTCCAGCAATTATGTACAACGGGAGGAAAATCGTGAGACAATTTCGCTGGAAACGATCGTGTCAAAGTATAATTGTTCCCTTAATTTCGATGTTTGTTGAACTTTCATTATGTTATGATTATGTACAAATTGTATACCGTGAGAAATATTTGATAGGTGTACTCTGAAAACAGTTGGGGCTTATTAAAGGTAGCCGTGAAATTGGTGTGAAGTAAATTTGCTTCCTGAAATGGCTCGTTAAAGGCGCATGCCAAGAAGAAATTATTTTTTGAGAAATATTCAATTTTCGAAATATTCTATTTTGAATGGATAGCTACCTTATTTTTAATAGGTAAAACAGATTTCAGCCTATGTTCTATCTCATTAATAGTTCGTAAAAATATTAATTTGCATGAATATCCGCGGTTTACTTATTGCAATGTAATTTAATATACTTATTTAATATACTTATAACAAATGAAACAATTGCTATTTCAATTCCATTTATTCTATCAAAGTATGAAATTACATAAAAACCCTCGATCTACTTATTCAAAAGCTGCTCGCTTAAATCACTCACGTTAAAAAATTTATTTATTGTAATGTAATTCAATGTATAATACTTATAACAAACGAAACAATTGTTATTTCAATTCCATTTATTCTATCAAAGTATGAAATTACATAAAAACCCTCGATCTACTTATTCAAAAGCTGCTCACTTAAATCACCCACGTTAAAAAATTTAACCTCCAAAGTAAAAAAAATACAAGGTCTGAAACTGGAAAGATAGCCTAAAAAGATGCACGAACTGGATACATCACGTATACTGTCAAAAGATTGCCATCGGCGAAAATGTTCGCACAGTATCGATCGTATCGATCGTCGATCATTATATGGCGTGATCAACATGTGCATGCGCGAGTCTACCTGAAAAGACAAACAGATCCGTAGCTACGCAGTTCGTGCATTCGAAATCGATTCGTTTTCGAAACGCATCTGCCTCTATGCAGACGTTGTTTGTGTAATTTTAATCGAATGATTACACAGCACGCGTCCAGATAAGAGGTTGCTGATTATCTGCCGGTGAAATTGCACTATGTTCCATCGAGAAGCAACGCAACCGGCAGTTAAGCCGTTTTCGCGAATTGGCAACGTCTTGTTATTTCGTGGCTATTTGATTTCTGGATTAAGGACCAACGATGATTAAAAATTTTGCCAGAGCTCGTAGATCAAATTTTTCTTGGAATCTCTGCCTCGATGAATCCTCGTTTAAAATTGATATGATCGATGGATATTCGCATTTGTCGAGGGAATTAAATTGATATAGTAATATTAATTGCTTTGTACAAAGTCTTAGATGAAAAAGTGATAAGAATAATAGGTGCAGATAAAAGTCGAAAGAGTTTTTAATAGTATATTCTGCTATATTAAACGTATATATCATAATATTCTTGTATTAATATTTAATTCATTCCATTCTCGATAATAATTAAAATTTGTTATCGGCATAATTCGGTAAATTTTTAAGTTGCAAAGAAGCTATACTATGTTGAATGGAAACAGTCAAATTTAACATTGGATTTGTTAATATTTCAAATTGTTTACGCATATAACTCTGTAATTGTTTAATCTGCGAACGAATTTCATCGTGTTAAATATGATCTTTTTAATATGATACATGTGGTAGGTAATATTTAGCATAATTTATAGATATAATTTTAATATATATATACATACGATGCAGACAATATCTATTGCTATTTTTTAAATATGTATAATTCGATATGATGATATTTCAATAATCTTTAAATGTCTACTACTATTAGCTATCTCATCTGCATCTTATTTTGTTCATATATTTTAAGTAGCATATGTGATTCAGTAGAACGTAAATACTAAATGATGTATAACGACATACGCGCATTTGCATAGAAAAGATGGAAAATCCCAGGCCCGGGTAATTCAACAATTTATACATAATCAGTTATATAATAACTTCTTTACTAGGTATCGCATACGTTATATCTTTATTACGCTATAATTTGTTAAACGACGCATGACACGAAGTAAAGGACAACGCACATAGGGAACACATTGTGCAAAGATAAATATGGAAAGATAGCAAGAACACTCTTTATCATTAATCGTAATCTTCCGTTTTTATGCAACATATTACGAGCCGAAGTAATTAAGCCCCTTGTAACACACAGGAAATTAAATTTTCCTATATACTGTCCATTCTCACATGCCATTTTCGTAAAATATATCTTTAACTATGTCATTGCATACCACATGTTACTATATCGATAAGTTTCTATACCAAAATGACTGAATTTAGATTTTTAGTTTTTAGAAGATTTTTGAGATTGTTTTTAATTTTACGTATTTCTAAAAATATTAATCACGAATTGTTCTGGAATTATATTTCCAAGAACGACTCAAATATCTTAAAATAACTATTTAACTTGTCCTCAGTGTCTCTTATACTATACTCAAACATTTTTATGTTAATCAAATCCTTGAAATATTACAAGTTTATAAGTAAGTTTTTTTGTACTGTCCCGATCTTTGCAAAATTTTATTTTGTACAATATTTCTGACAAGATTATTTTTTGTATAAACACATTTCTCTCGCAGCTATTGTACACGCCAATTTAATTATACATCAATTTCTAACACCTAAGGGAAAAAATACTTATCTCCATTATCAACCTTAACTTCATTAAACACAATAGCACTTTACCTATCTATCATGTCGCTTACTAGCCTCAGTGTGCTATTACTATAAATTACTATTAATTATGCTCTGTCTCAGTAGAAAATACAACCTTTAACACGATCTACAATTTTAACTTTCTAACAATAATTTCTAGCTGGTCTAGTTTTCACGATCTAACGGATCTTTATGGAGATCTTCGATCGATTCTTCAGAATCAGGAAACTTTATAACTTCCTGCTTAAGGAGGTACAAGTACATCTGCGATTTTTATGTTGAAGTTACGAACGTCGGAACGTTAGTTGTCTAATTTGGAAGCAATCACGAGAACTGTCTTACGAACGATTAAAGAAACGATAGCCGGTCATCGATAATATCTCGCGATCAGGGCCACTTATAAAAATCGATTTATACAATACAGGCGATCCTCGAATAACATGGCTAAATTGCTTCTGTACGACAACAAATTTTACAGTGCTATAATACTTGACTGTATTTAAATAATTTATATCTATTTCGATACATGTAATTATTCATAAATAATTTATATTACAATACATATAATTTATAATCTAGTGTCTTTAAAAAATGCCTGATATTCTTAAGAATATTATCCTCTACTCTTGTGAAAAATCGAAAATTTATTGATATTGTCGACTTGAAGTATGGTAACAAAATATTAATATCGTCTTCCATTTAAGAGACAAACGAGGAGATGCCATTCGCCTTCTAACAGTCGCCATAGAAAGCTTTGTTCTACGCTAAAAGATTAGCTTCTTTGAACCATCTAATTTAAGAAATAAAATACAGTCGATATCTTCGTTGCTTTTTGAGGAAACATCTCGCAACATCATGTTACAGCCGCCTTGTACTTTGACAACAAACAAAATTTTATATGCATAGTCTCACTTCTTCAGAGGCTCCAGTAATTAATCCACCGGAGGCTTAACGAAAGTTGAACAGGCCTTTGTTTTTATTGTAAATCATGCCACGTTTCTTTCAAATTTACCGTACAGAGAAAACGAAGACATCCAATAAAACTTTTTTCCACGGATATATAGGTACTTTGGAAACATTATGAGTAGGTTCACTGTAGAAATAAAGGTCCGTAGCAGACAAATTGAATGGCGCGCGAGCACGCAACGAATGGAGATGTTCGTATATGCACGTGGGCGTGTATAAACGTTCGGTCAGTGAAATCGACGACGTGCAAACCTAGAGAACACGATGTTTAGAAATACCACACGAACAAACAGACGACGTACAGCAAAACGAAGAGTCCGAACTGTTATCGAGGAAATGGAATATCTCGTGTATAATATATTCGAATCGAAAACGTTTCTGAAAAGGCAACCAGTCGCTTTTGAAATTTACCACAGCGGAGTTTGCGAACGTTTAGAATGTCGTTTCGTAATATTTACGTTGGCAACGTGTGTAGAAGTCGTGGGCAATCCCGAGGAGGAGCAACGCGTAATTTAAGCAGGAGAAACATTGTTCTAGCTAGATAGCTGGATAAAAAATTCTGCATATTTTATGCATTCAATGCACCGCCAACGCGAAACATATTTGTCGTGCTGGCGACAAGTGTTTTCTTTCGCCTTCTCTCGATTGCTATGTCGATAAATATTCCGTTATTTTTGCGTCATCTTCGACACGGTGTATAGACGTTGGTAGCAGTCTTGGATATGGTATGATGATCGAGCTAAGCGTGTTATCCTTTTGAATACATATGCAGGATTGTTTCGCGTGAATTGACTATTTTAACGTTAGAAGTATCAGCGTTTTGTCTGATCTTCGTTATTTATTCGAGGTAATCATCAGACAAAGTAGTTGGTTCTAATTTTAAATACATAGAAATTTACATATTTTTCTGAAGTCAAAATACTGCCAATGATTGTATTTAGAGATAGAGAATAATATTTGTCAAGTTGTCAGAAGATCAATTTAACTCAAATGGTATGAGGTAGTATTAAGTAGTTTCATTATTGAAACTGGCATAAATGGGTAATGTCAGAAAGTAATTCTTTATAATTTTATTAATTAATTTAATTAAAAAACGAGAAATAGAAAGAAATTCGGTAGACGAGATATCGACAATGTCAATATTTGTCGAAACTTTAGATAAAAGAAAAGTTAAATTACATATAAAGAATATAAAGAATATATCTCATAGGATACTATTCCAAAATAATTTGAAATTAAAGTTATTCGCATACTAATGGGATGCAACTTTCAGTCTGTGAATATTTTTCTACCGATACTTTTATACATTACGTTACAAACGGACATGGATTGTCTAAAGGAACTTAAACGAACACAAACGTGTGTACAATATAATGCTTTATTCGACATAACACGAATATTATCACACGCGATTGAGATCTCTTTTATTAAACGCCTCTTTTCTTCCACGTTATTCCAAAGCATTCGTGCCATTTCATTTAAGAAATCACAATTTTACATCAACCAACTGAACTATCGCCATACAATTTTCTGTTATTTCCCTTATTAGAGTGCGTAATTTCTATCCTAACGCTTATGATTGTATCCAATTATTCTAATCTCCGTACAAAACTATTCATCTTAACGAGAGACTAAGAAGAGACTAAGAAGAGACTAAGAAGAGACTAAGAAGAGACTAAGAAGAGACTAAGAAGAGACTAAGAAGAGACTAAGAAGACGAAAAGTCGGAATATTCTTGTCGATACCAATTAACCGAAACGTCCAATTTAGCGCAGATTCTATTCGAAGCGATTCGCGATACAAACGGGAGAAACGAAAAAACGTAGGGTTTGCTCGGCGTGTCGTAAAAGGATCGACAGATCCTAGAGCATACGCGAGGAAGATTACGCGCGGCGTTCTTCACGATGCCTGCAACCCCTTCTCATTAGAAACTCGTAAAACTCTCGAACGCGGTGTGGTCGTGGATACGAGCGAAAAGGATGAGAAGGGAGACAAGAAAGAGCGAGAGAGGCAGAGAGAGGCAGAGTATACTTGACGAGAGAGATACGAAACGTAGAGTGAAGAGGGAGACGAACGTGGAAACCAGTTTCTTGGGCGTTACTCGATCCAAGGAAGAACGATTTCTTTCCCACGTGGAAACGCCACGGATAAATATACCTGTGGCTCGAGCTCCTTTTATAGGTGTGCGCGATTAGTCACTGGGAATTCACGGGTGCACGTGTGCTTTCTTCTTCTATCGTGGCCTGTTCTGTTCGCCGCGAGTATTTTTAATTATTTCTTGATGGTCGCCGGACGTTGTTGCATTCGATATTAACAGCCCTGATAAATCACTGATGTTACCTTCTTTGGAATACGTTGATACGTTAATAGGAATTAAGAGAAGAATGATTTTAGTTTCCCGAGTTAACGAATAGAGCGAGAAGATGAAATTTGTAGGAGTTGAGCATGGAATTTTTGAGATATCGGAAGAAATTTCATTTGTGAACTAGATTTCCGAGAACGTTCAGGTGAAACAATTGTTCGTGATCTTATGCAATCATAATTGACAAGGTACGTTGCTGGATTAATGAGAAATTGGTATTAGTTAAAGTATTATGAATTGTAAAAATATATTATGTTGTCTATACCTTATTTGTTTCCTTTAAAGTTAGTATGATTTTAAGAAGAAACACATTAGTTACTTGTTAACTTGTCTTAAACAATAGTAACACGACGCCTTTTGTTTCATAGAAGTAAAACATGGAGATTAATTCATTATTAAATATTTACGATATGGTGAAAAAGATTTGATTCGTTAATTGATTTTAAAATTCATCTAGATTTTTCTTAGTTTCGTTCGTTTTATGTGTAAAGAAATCTGTCTCAAAACAGCCTTTATATCAATAAAGTATCGTTTATATTCTTGCTAAGTCTTACAAATTTTTATATCGAGAAAAGTGAGTTAATGTTACCGCCTAATTCTCGATATAAAAATTCACGATCATACACGATCGGTTTAAAACATTAACATTCTCATAACATCTTCCTAGTTGTACTTGAATAAGCCAATTATAATTTTTTACTATATTATATATATTATATTAACTATGAGAATAGAATACTAATTTTCCCATTTTTAAAAGACATATTTATACACCTGTCACGTCAGATAATTTGGAATTTACGAGAGTAATGTATCTTTAGAACGACAGCCACCATTAGCATCTCAACGAAATATTCAAGAATAATGAGCTTCAATTTACTATTTTTACGAGATTCGGATGTACCATATTATTTCATAGCTTATGCAAATGCAAGAAGAAATGACGGAATAATAGTCATCGTGATTGCCTTGATAAGATTCATAGCGTAGAGCTACCTTTCATTCTCGTGTGAAAATTCCACGATCAGATGCACCTGTGGTTCGCGACCCCTTCTTAATTGCATACGAATAGCCGGACTATTTACATTATTACTTAGGTTTCCCGTTTTACAAGCGTTCTTTGCGATAGATCACTCCGCATAACGTTCTACCCGCTTTGAAACTGATACAACTTTCGATCATATTACGAAAAACGGTAAACGATAGATTCATATCTCTTTTCAATTTGAAAATTTCTCAGCTTCTTAAAAGATATTTAGATAACATCTTGCTTTCGAGCTAAGTGAAATCGACTTGCATAAAATACAAGATTATTCTATCTTCTGGAAGTTCCTGTCATTGGTATTACCAACTTATATTACTACAGATATTATCAATTTACAATAAAGTTTATTTAAAGAGACGTAAATGTACACAGGTTCATGAAAATAATCGAATTCGAAGACATGTTTTTGTAGACACCTTTTGTGAACATATCAAATATTTTGAAATTCCATTAATATCGTTGTGAGATTCGGCAATCATTAAATTGGTAAAATTTGAAGTTAATCTGAAAACAAAAATCATATTTAAACAGTCGATTATCCATTGTATTAATAAAACTCAATATTCAGAGAGACCATCTTTGTCACGTATATGTCTAAGATGGTTATTTATGTCGTACACTAATTTTTTACTATATGTGCATATGTTTGCAATAAATATCTTGTAATCTGTATGTACATTTTCAGATTGGTTTTAAATTTGACCAACATAATGATGACAGTTGCGTCTCATCTCGTGCCTCGTATTAATGAAATATCATGTTTTATACGACACATACGATACGGATATATAAGATTTCTATGGTGAGCTTTCTATTAAACAATCGGTGTACCTCAAAATCATATTCTTCAGAAGAAATTCCGCGATAATTTTAGTCTACTTTGAGCAAAAACTGTATAGAAGAAAAGCAGCAACACAATTTAAATATTTCCATCATATTGCAAGCTCTTCAATTAAATTTAACAATCTCAACGGAACCAATTTTCCAAGAACAAAAACAGTCTGCTCGCGGAAACACAAGCCATTTAAATAGTGAACATCGCAATTCCTCCATCAACCAAAATCTAATTCCAACGCGAAATACCTACGTGGACGAGTTGCATGGAACTGCAATAAAACATGCATAGCGGACCGGTAAATGGGGTCATCTGCCTCGCGATATTCACAGTGGCTGGCCTCTGCGCGTTTCCGTCGGCCAATTCAACGTCCATTCTTCTTCGACGTTTCCGTCGTAACGTAAAAAAGCGACGTAACAATAAAAAAAAAGAAAAAAGATGAAAAAAGAGTAACTTCGGTAGTGGGAGGAAGCGAAAGAAACAGAAGGCAAGAGGAGGAGACGTCAAGTTCGTTAACCCATCGCGTACACGGGGCATCCTTGCAGAAATGCAATTCGCCAGCTGACGATGCGCTTAACTGCAACGAAATGATCGTGATGCAGGACGTACGAAGAAAAACGAGAGAGAGAGAGAGAGAGAGAAGAGAACAGGGGCGAAAAAAACAGGAACGAGAGAAAAGGAAATAAATAGCTGTGAAAGACGGTCAGGATAGAAATAGATATAGATTCTATCGTTATAGAAGCTATATAGATATAGATATAGAGAATAGGATGAAGGAAAGGGAGGAGCATCGATGCATTCGATTTTTAATTTCTAATTATTGCGTAATTACCCTGCACTCAGACCCTTCGGTCGTATCGTGTGTGCAGACCTTATGTCTCGATAGAAGCCCTTAGTTATGGGTTGCGATAATTGCCAATTTCCATCGGGTGTTCTTCTAGCTTCTATTAGCACTCGCGCGTGTGCTGTTCGCATCTAGTTCTCGTAACCTGTGCTCACAAAGCCATAGATGCAGCGTCGAATTTTTATGGTTCTACCGGAAAGTTGTTTCAGTGTGGTTACCCGGGTCTAATCGATTACACGTGCTTTCATTTCGCTGCTACGAATGGAGGAATGTCAGTTTTATCGGCTCGAATGGGCATTCGCGTTGCTTGAAACAAATGTAGATGTAGCTTCATTCAGTCGTAGAGAGGCTGCGATCTTTTTCTGGCATTTTTGAATTATGTATAGAGAACACGGAGTGTTTCGATGTTATAATGTTTAATGTTAGACGATAAAACTTGATTGCCGGCTAGTAAAAATGGAAGGGGAAAAGAATTGTAAATTTATAGACGGAGGAAGGAAGAGAGATGAGCGTGGCGCCTTCAGAAATCACGTAGCCCCAAGAGTAATTAGAGATTCAGCACGGCGGCAATCGAATGATAAAATCTGCATATCTTAGTCACGACCGTAGATACACGTTTATCATAGACAACTTTTATTTGTGCGTCATTAAACTGGTAGCTCCTACTGTACGTAACTAATTGCGTATACCATATCCGAGAGACGAAATTAACCGCGGACGGTTAAAGACCGAATAATAAATCAAGTTGGCCAATTATTAAGCCGAACATTTTCAGAGCGTGGAAAGTAAGCTTCAAGTATATTCCTGCAAGTTTAATTAAATAATTTATCATAGCCGCGCAACGCTATAGAAATTAAAAAGTCACGGGCTATAGAGAGCAAAAGTTACAATTTCTTATTTTCATTCTTGTATACTCTTGTGATGTGTTTAAACTAAGTCGTGGAATACCAATTGTTTTTATCGAGTTCTACCATTAGCAATTTTGTTAAATTTTACTTTACAATGATTACAGTTTAGTTTGTGAAATTAATGCGTAAATATTTCAAATTAGTATAGCAGAAATTATATAATAAGTTCCAATCGTTTTTTAAGGCTTTAATCTTATATCATAAATCATTCTTTAAGAAAATATATCAGATTTCGAACCTTAATATTTCTATCGAGCACAATATTTTATATAAGAAATCTTCAAAAATCTTTCATTTCATAAATTCCTGTTCTAATTTCTAATAATTTTTCAATTATGTCACATCGAACATTGATACAATCATTGAATATTACTTACAATGAATAATCTCTATGCCAACACATAATCATCAATGAAAGATCCTGATTTAACATTTCGTTAACATTAATACTTCAAGGAACAATACACGTCGTCGTCATTCAATGAATCGAATTCTTCTTAATTTCTCAGAAAAAAAGGATTAGTTTTATTCTCATTAATATAACGAAGAAAATATTTAACAATGTTTGGTGCAAAGTAATTCTCAGCATATTTTTATTTACATGACTTTATTGAAACGATTACAGATCACTTAGATCACGATTAGAGAGACTTCCAAGATCAGTTAGTTTATAGTGTCCGAAATGTATTAAAGCCTTAGTCTCTTATCTAGGAAGTTTGATTTAACTTTTCGTTAACTATTTTTGCGAAATGTACACTTACACTAAATATCTCATAGCTCCAATATACATAAATATCATCAATCATGATAATCGAATCTCATAACACTGCTAATGAAACTTCAAAATATCCTATATAATACACATAATACACCGCTGGCCGTAAGTATTATGAGACTTACTCGCTATATCCATTGGAGAACCGAAACAAAATTTATTTTTTATTTAGTACTTGATGCTATAAGGCACACGTAATGTAAATAAAATAGCTAGGAATTTATGTACATTTATAACAAGATATCTAGAAATTTATAGTAATAAGGTACTTAGCTTTATAACAAGATATCTGGGAAATAAAAGCGAGAAAAAGTATTCAATTTGTATTAAATATCAGTAGGTGTTCTAATATGTACTTATAGCCAGTAGTGTAATATTCATAAAAGGTTTTTACACTACGTTCGAATATATTCGTGATCTACCTGAATTGCTATATACATATATCCCTACACCGTGCCACAACATCCTCAATAATTTCTTCCAACTATTAACCAACCTCCTCTCCATTTACCCCCACATCGAACCCAATTAAACCAAGCTGAACCTCGATGTGAGCGTCGCTTAATCCGAGACGGGCGCAAATCATCGGGATCGCAGTCGGTGCAGGCAATATCCACTTTGTAATCCGTGCACAGGCCGGCCGTACTGTGCACGGATGCACGAGGAATCGCAGGTAGATGCACACCGGCAGCCCGGATTCCTAGGTGTGCGCATCTCCACGGTGCGCTCATGCTGCACATGCAACACGAGACTATCTGATTCCACGGCGGAAGTCCTGTTCTTGCTCAATAACCTAGGCGATCCGCGGAGAATAATAATTGTTCCAGAGGGGTCCTGGTCTCTCTCTCTCTCTCTCTCTCTTTCTCTATCTCTATCTCTATCTATCTAGCTATTTATCTTTCTCTCTGTGTGTAGAAATACAGCAGGTGGAAAATGCTGGTTGCGGCAACTCGTCTCTGGATTTGTGGCCATCGTCGTCGTCGCTCTTGTTGTTTGCCGGATACGAAATGAAATTTCTTGATATTTGCGCGCGATGGGGTTGCTGGCGATTTACCCGGGGAAAATTCAAATCGGTTTTGTTACGATGAACGCGGAATACGTGAAACGAATCCGACGATCCTTATCACGGACGCGGGAATTATCATAATTGTAATTGACGTCGAGTCGGTGAACGGCATTCGATTCTTTGTAGTTTAATCAGAGACTGAGGGGAACCACGCCAGGTCTTTTAATAATTTTGCTTTATTGACCAGAAACGGAGGAGGTTTAATGAATTGCTTGAGATGCTCGTGTACAGTGGTATGTAGCAGTGCATTCCCCTAATATAAAATAAACTATATCGTATTTTAATTTCATTAAAATCCTTGTCACCGATCGTCGAAACTGATAAACTTAATATGAAACGATCTAGTAATTAATATACAAAATAACATATATAGGCTGCAGACGAAGAAGTTGTTGATCAATTTTATGTTACAAAGTTGTCTGTAGATTTTGCAAATAAACCTGTGTTTTTTTATCTTCTCGAAAATTTTCAAAATATGACTCGTAATACTAATTGCAACGTTATAAATAGTAAAATATTACATGCTTTAGTAACTGTACTTTTGGCTTTGTCAATTTATCAAGTAGTTTTAAGAGATTTACACCCTTGGACAGATAATCTTCGTTCCGATTATGTCATATTAAAATTCGTCTGTTTAATCGGAATGTGACATTAATATCAGAAACTCAACAAAGATCAACTTGTCATGTCTTCCTTCTGTAATCTTCGTATGCAAAGCATCTTATAATCCATTACAAGATCTGTAATTAAGCTTCCAAAAAAAAAAGTCAAAAACAATTCGGTTTTATCTTCGATAGCACATCTCTTTCGTGGAATTTGAACTAAAAGTAGATTCTCATGTTCGATGTAATGATTCTCGTGATTTATTTAATCGGAAAAATGACAGATAGTCATAACGCCTTCGGACGGCTCATAATTTTTGGAAACCGATTCGTAACAGCTCCAGATGGATGGCCGATAATCGAAATGGGATAATAAATATCTTTCAAATTAGCCGATCGGTCGCAGGTGTATTACAGGTGCAATACCTGTCGCCAGGAATGACCGTGCATATGGGGCAGGTGATCTTCTCGAAGAAAAGTTCCCTCAGTGATCTAGAATCGATCTTGATGAGTTCTTCACGGGCTAATGCATCGATAACGAGCACCGACGCCTTAAATTTCGTTGTAGTCGTCGTTTCGACTTCGATTATCCAATCGTCATCTCCCTCTTCCTCTTTAACACCCTTTGAATCCATAAGGATTCTCACGATTAGCTACGCACGAGTTGTCATATTTTACTAAAGTATTATGTTATGTTGTTCCAAAACAATTTAGATAAAAATATAGGGGAGGATTCACCCTTTTTGGTAATTGGAATTTCAAATTCAAAATTTCTGTTACGTGCGTGATGGGTCACCTGCTGTTGTGAAATACGATTGTTATAATTGTCTGGGTTGTGTTGGCGGAATGTGTTCTGTATATTTAACTTGAAGAATATGAAAGAAGAATACGATAAGTAATATCTCTTATTTTTGGTAGGAAAGCAATTTTAAAATTTAATATGTAGTTGTACGCATTACCAAAATTTTCTTTTTATTTGTTTTTGAAGGGGAAAAGGTGTTGCTCCACCCTCTTTGTAATTTTAGAAATATTACTTGGCATAGTATTAAAATATTGAAGCCAGTTGCAACTTTGCTTTTTGCAAAACTTCATCAACTTAAAAGCTATTTTTCACTTCCTCTTTCTAGAAAGAATTTCTATAAAATACTTCCATTTCTACTTGTATTATTAGAAAAACATATACTACTAGCAGTCTGCGTATCTTCATACGTTTGCGAGAAATTTAAAAATGCAAAATTGCACATAATACACGGAATAAAACATTCCATACACGTAAACAATTCAAAATACAGTATTCGTCACAATCTTCAGTGAGTGAAACAAATCTCTGCCTAGATTCTATTGCTTTAACTATGTTCACAAAAACGTGAATCGCCATAAGCACAACTATACTGAAATACTCTGCACTTTTCGATGACTCTTATTCTCGATTGTTCGGGTTTCAACCGCGTTATTAGTATGTTGCACTTTGTGAAGTGAAGTGGAATTCACAAAACGTTGAAACAAAGAATCAGGAATATGTCATCTAATCATCGTGAAAGTATAAAATCTAAAATTCTTCCAATTCATAACGATCTTTTCTCCAAACACCCTTCCTAGTTTCACACACGACTTTCACTCTCGTTTTAAAGTTCCACCGTTGAATACTCGAAATTCTGCAACTTTCTCCAGCGCGCATTTAAAACCTGTCTCTAATCGCAACAAGGTAGAGATTTCGAGAAAAAGTTCGTAATGGAAGACGGAAGTGAAACGGGACGAAACAGAGGCGGCGACGGACGGCGCTAATTATCGATCATTATGCGCGCTGTGGGCGGGTAATTGGGATTTATGTTCTCCACGATAATCCACGAGTAATATGGAAGAGAGGGTGAAGGAGTAAAGGCGAACGAGGGCGGCGAAAGTCCGACTTAATGTACCACAGGTTTCGTTTAATTGTTATTTACGTGAAACGATCACGCTATTCTCGGGATCGAAAGGTGGCAGGAGTGCAGAACAAGTGGAACAGATAGAGATAGGCAGGTAGGCACATTGTTGAGAGAAAAAGAGAAAGAGAGAGAAAGGGAAACTGGCTGATTTACTGAACTAATTCGTGACAATTATCAGGTGGAAGAAATAGTAGCCCGAATCACGCGGATCTGTAAATCTTTCGAATGCCTCTCGCGACTCGTGTAATTCGACTGTGTGTACACGCACACAAAGAAGATTTCGTTGATATCGCAGAAAATAACGAACGAGGATTTTTATTTTTTATGACAGGATTACTTACGAGAAGAAATTATTTTGATGCGTGTGGTAGATAGTGAGTTGGATATTTCTACATTTACTTTAGCCTTTTAACTATTTCCGCGTTTCTTAGGTCTTGCGCGCGGCAATGGTTGCAATTTATTATAATAAGAGGAGAGGATGTAGCTGTTGTGTTGTTGGTGCGAGGCAAGATGATAGATGGAGAAATGGAAAGACGTGATTTTGACGATTTTTTAGGTTATGAATGTGTTTAGCGATATTTAAAGATTGTTACGTGAGCGTGGAAGATCACGTACAGAAGAATATAAATGGAAAGAGACTCTTAAGTATTTATTACTCGACATACTGCAATGTAAGCACAATGCAATATGTCAGCAGGAGATCTTTAAATAATTTTTCATTAGAAACTTACGTACAAGCCAGGATACTATCGAATACATAATAAGTTATTCAATATTTCTGATATTTTTGAGATGCACTTTGATAAAAAAAAAAAAAGTACATTAAGGATTGATTTCAAATTGATATTTAAGAATACATATATGTAGATTTGTTATAAATATTTATCAAGCCTAGTGTGAAGTTTTTCTTCCTAACATATTTACAATACAAAATTTACGATATTTACAATAAAAAATTATCAATTTACATTATCAACACAAGATTTAGAATCAATACAGATCATAAGAAATAAGCCATGGAAAATCCTACAAAAATATCAATTTATCATACATATATGTATTGTCGATTAATAATGCTGATAATGTCAATAAACGTCGAACAGCATTAAATTTCAATATTTTTCCGATATCAAAGTTAATATATAATATTTCCAAAATAAATTAAAATCAAAGGAGAGGTCACAGTCATCGATTCCGATAAAATTTTTTCTGTCGAATCTAGAGCAAAAAATAAGCCATGTTCTCTTTTTTAAAAACCATTTACCTTTAAAAACCTCTTAGCATAAAGAATTTTTAGACGTGTTTAGTAACAATTTTCAGTGTGTAAAACATATCGTGGAAAACAAACCTAACTTTTACATAATTATCTTTATTACTTCTTAAATTATTACATGTTTTTAGAAATGGAAAGACAGTCACCTCATTATCTGTATTCTGAAGAAAATTCAAGGGTACAGCACGAGTTGCCCCACCGTATCAGAAAGTATTTTATAACAATCCTCGTCTCATCAAATTACAAAACAGCAAACAGATAAAAGAACGAACGTCTGATACAATGATTTCGCATCGTTTATACGGAGCGTCTGTACCTTACGCTTTTTTCCGGTTAGCGTGTCGCCGTCAGACGAAATGCCGGAAGTTTCGATACCGGCTATTCGCCGGTGTAAAAGCCACGACAACACCGAGCAATCTACCGGGCAATAAAATCGGCGACAAGCAGTGAATTCGTGACACGACGACCATAAAGGGATTTATGCGCACGTTCGAAAAGTACGGGCGACGAGGTCGTCGACTACACGGCCACGACCACGGACAAGAAGAAGATACGATAGCAAACGATAATGATAGCTAGTCTCCTGTTACTCTTGCCCTCGAGTTTCATCATAGAATCTTGCAAAAGTCTCGACAAGCATAAATTTTGTCATAAATAAGCATTGCACTTTGCGAATGTGTCCCGTTTATAATCTGGAAAAATCCTCAAAATCACGTCTTTTCATTTCTCCAGTCGTTACGCAAGTAGATACAGACGATAATTACGAACCTGATAATGGTTGAGCCAACTAAGCCAACCGATCACGATATTTGCGATGTAGAAGGAATATTAAACGTTTCTCGAGAATATTTATGAATTGAAATTATCTCGACTAGAAGTTGCTTGTTCCGTTTAAACGATTAACAGGAGTACAAGTCGAGTGTGGCTACATGGCGAAATACGGTATGACGTTTTATGGCTTCTAGGAGCCTGACTGAGGAATATTGTTCCCGGGAAGTGGACCTGGATGTGGTTCGTGGTTGGGAGAATGTAGAGAGAGTTGGAGATTTTTGTGTTAGAGTGTGGAAGGAATTATGATGCAGGTTATGACGAAGTTGGTGTGCCTTTGGTATATTTCGATGTTTCGAGTATAGAACGATCGATGGAAAATGTAGTTACGTGCGAATGAATTTTTAACGTTCGAAGAATGAAAGGAAAATTTAGTTGATCTTTTGGAGACATCGATAGCTCGAATTCTTACGAGATACTTTATTTAAGGCACTATTCGTAAAACCAAACATATTTCTCTCCTTCTTTATCATCAGTATCAAAATTCTAAGAAACTTTTGACAAAGATTATATAGAAAAAAAATCAATTCTAATTCTTCTTTATACGCAACAACAATAACAACAACGATCTTTATAATCTAAATCGAACATAAATCAAGAATTTACAAACTTACAGACTAACAATAAAAACAGACTAATAACACTTTGGCAATTCATTCAGTATCGTTATTACATTTGTAACGTGAAACAATCGATTATCAGATGTTTTCAAATGTTTCAAAGAAATTCGAATATTTGAAATAAAAAGATTGGATCAAATTCAACTGGAAACCTAACCAGCCCCTATATTCTTCATATTGGAGACACAAGCAACAGTAACAGAGGAAACAAACGCGAGAAGAACACTGACATATCGCGTGTTATCGAGAGACAGAGGAACGGCATCCTTTCGAAAATGAAAGAATTCTGATGGCTTTTTTCCTGCTTTTGTTCCGCGCATCGATTCCGTCGAGCATTCGTATCCCGACAACTATTTTACAAACCACCATTGAAACAGTACTGTGTGGATCTACGCTCTTTGTGTCGATGTGTACGTGTTTAAGATCCGGTATCGAGAGGGATGACGAGAGAGCGAAGAGAGAAAGGAAAAGGGACTGACGCAGTGCGCTGGAAGGATCAGAAAGCCAAAGATCCCGAAGACAGGCACAAAGGGCAGACACGGCAAAGAAATTGCATCGCACGCTAAATCTCGGACGTCAATGCAACCGCCTAATCAATCTTCAATCGACACGATTGATTCTCTCCCCTTTCAACCGGCGACTACTTGATCTCGACGCTTCTCTTCGTCGACGACCTCTACCATCTCGACGTCCCCCGGAAGCTGCACCTCTCTGCTCTTAATGCACGCTCGTGTAATGCTCGTCGATAATGACAGGAAGGAGCGTGAGTGGCAAAAAATATGCAGATAAAGTCTTTACAGTGAAGACTTGTTTGATAGATTTTTATAAACTTTTAAATTCTTCATAGAATTCTGGTTTGACATGCGGATAAATATAGAGCATTTCACAGAACTGGTTTACTGATATCTTTAGGAATGGTTACGCGTACAAAAGAATCTTATGGAACAATATATGGATAAAGAGTACTTTTAAATGTGAAGATGTGCCTGATAAATTTTGTTTGGCTTTCGAATAATGGATGTAATTTTAGTTTGACATACAGACAAGTACATAAAGTATTTCGCAGTACTTGTCTAGCGATAATTAAATTTAAAATTGTTATACGTATAAAAGAATATTGCAAGGCGATGCCAAATATTGTTGAGAGGAATATACGCAGTGCAAGTGTTCCTCTAAACCTTCTGACTATTTTGGTTTAGATTTTTATCACAACTTTGCAACAACTACTTTCTTGTACGAGTATTATAACGTGTAGTATAAATAAAATTTAATCACGATAAGATAAGGACTTTTAATAGGCAACAAATATTAAATGAATCTTTCGGCATATCATCGTAATGAATAGAAAGTTGAAATTCGAGAAAGGATTAGATAATAATTCATTGAAAAAGAATTTTTTGTCTAGCGGTATCGACTTCTAATGGTCTTTAAGAAGCCTTATGCAGCTTTTTTTGTTACAAATTGAATTATGTTTTTAAAATTGTTTCATATCTATACCGTATATTCTATATCGTTAGTTCTTCTCGTTTAAAATCCATCTTACATTTAATATAACAATGTGTAACTATATTCAAAATAGCCATATCTCTCTTTCATTAATCCTTGATAACATCTTTTCGATCCATCCAGCAAAATACAAAATCTTTAACATTTAATTCTGCGTTGTCCAATAAAGTCGTTCGTGGTAGCAGATTGAAATTTCACGCGATTCAATCTCTCGAGCCTACCGATATATTCTACACATACTCAAATGCAAAAAAAAAAAAATCGAAGAAATTCTTTTCTCTTTTCAATAAGTCACAGGGCACGGTAGCAATTCCTGGGCGATTTGACGTGAAATGGTTCGCGCCTGTTCGTCGTCGATCAGCAATTGAGCAAACAGCGAGTGTTAATAAAACGCGTCGAACGCAGCCAATCCGATTACGGGCTTGAAATGTTCACGTATCGAGGCATTCGTCGCCCGGCTCGAAACTCATTTTAATCCCGTTACCGGCCGCGTGATTTACGAGCTCTCCATGTAAATTGCCTCATTCTCGAATGTCTAATAAAACGTAGAAAAATCGTGCAAACTCACCGCGCCGATTTCTCGCCCTCGTAACCCTGCAGGCTCCTGTGTTCATCCAAATAGTCGAAGAGGTTTTCCAACTCGGTGAGCTGTTCGTTCCTCGCAGCGGTCGTCTCCTTCAGGATCTGCAAGAGAAAGGGGGAACCGGTCGTCAGGACACGTGGTTACGATTCATGGTTAACCGGTTAATTCGATGTAAAAAGGATTGATAGGCGCCACGAGTTATTGTCTCGAACGGTGACTGGCTGAGTGTCTATTCGTGAAAATTTTTAAGAAATTGAATATCTTGTCCCGAATAGAGAGGCAAGAAGGCGTGGAAGCGAAAGGAATCGTTAAAAAGAAAATATAAATATAGTATGGAATTGTACTGTTGGGATGTTTATTGTGACCTTTTACTATAACCTATCACCTTTATTTTCTTCGTGAATATCGTTATTTTGTAATAATTTCTTATAGTTTCGAGCTTTGGATATTGATATCGATTAATATTTTTCTATTGGAAGTATCAAGGAGATTATTTAAATTCTTCTTGACTTACAAAATTAAAACTATGAGATAAATATCTTTTAGTATCTCTTTCACGTGTCATAATAAAGGAAGATATCTCGATGAACTTTTACCGATTAATTTAATTGGTTAACTGATACAATACTTTCTTACCAGATACAATAATTTCTTTACTTATGGCTCTCCCAATTTTCAACCTACTCGTTCCATTTCTGTTACAATTAAACTATATAATACATGAATTTGGAAGAACCAACACTGATTTGATTTTATTAACATCTAATTTCATGGTCGGCGACATTTCTAGTTAAAAGATGATCCAGTTAATGGGCTGAAAACTTCTTGATGAAAATCAATCTCAGACAGCCAAGCTAGTTATTAGGACTATCGTCCTTGTTTAAACATACGGATATTCAAATTGCAGATTCATCTACATCTCGTTCTACCATTTCAAGTATCTTCATGTTTCATTTCCATCACTGTCTCCTTTCTTGCGATTTCTGCACAAATTGTACGTAAAACGCAGAAAGTAACGGATAGCTTCCTATAAGAGTTCGCGTAAAGACAGCATAAATTTGCAGCGCGTCGCGACGATGGCATACGTTATACACATATGCCATGCATAAAAATGGTATCCATGATACGCCGACGTGATTTACATAAATATAGTACTCCTGCCTTCCATTACGTCACTACGACGACATAAGGAATCTCTCTTTTCCGACGAGTTCTCCGGAAGCCACAAGTGCGTGGAACGGAAAAAAATCGACGTCAGAACTGTATCGTCAACGATAGGAATAAATTCAAGGATTCACGCGTAACGCATCGATGAAGCGTGTCCTTCGATCTCCATCTTTTCTACATTTTTTCCATCGATCAATGTGATCTTTTTTTTTTTTTTTTTTGTCATCTCCAGTTCGATTTACCTCGCCGAGTAATTATACAATATATCGACGTCATTACGCGTTTGATAAGTTACGTGATATTTAATACTTGACTTTGATGAATTAGCGAATTTTATCTCCCTTCGATCGCGATGAATTATTAATATTGTTTTTCATTCTTATCTTTTCACAAAACGGTGTGTATGTGTAATAGGTATCATTCTGGAAAATCACACGGGAAATGACGAGGAGAATAAGAAATAAACGTCTTCTGCATTGGGGAGATCTTTTTAAATAGAACCTGTATTGTTGACGTCATCTTTTAAAATCGATGGATGAAAAGTTACCTGAGATGACAATATGTAATGAATTAGCCTGCGTGTTCTCTATCTTCCTTTCTATCTAATCTACATAAAATAGACGTTAGAATCCGACATGTGCTAATGCACACTTCGTCGATCATGTGAAAGAGACCAATGCTATTTCCTTGACCCTTACATTCTAGAACATGAATTTCTTCTCTCTAATGTATTGTAATATACTAAATCTGGCCTTAAATTCCAAAATAAATGAACTTCGGAAGAAAATCTTATTGAGAGCGATTATAATCAAATATTACAAACATTTTCCTTCGTAAAGAATTCAACGAGCTATAACAAAATTTTCATAGTAAGCTCATCTGAAATCATAGTCAATGGTACCGACGTTTGTATAGTTGATACCAATGAGTTTAAAATTCGTTGAGAAAAAGAAAATATCTTATTACCTATTTTTCGTGAAAAGAAATATACAACATTGTTAATTGAGTTTAATGATACAACACGATAAATTAAGGACAGTTTTTCTGCTTTCTCAAATATTATCCAAACTTCAGAGAAATATTTCATTCGCACAGCAATAATTGAAACACAACATCATACGAGACTCTCACAAACCGACTAACTTTTTATTAATTTTTTAATTTCGTTACATACGTACACGATTAACATTCGATTCTCAAGAAACAGACGATATACTAAATAATGGTGAATTCCGAAGTGAATTTAACTAACGATCATCTTTTTCATACTTTTCAATTCGACAATTTATCCATTGAGAACGTGGCCTGCGAACGTGCGAACGCTACCTATGAACAACCTGACAACGTGCGAACATTGTCTGCGAACGTGGCCAACGAATTTTGATTTTTGTCCCAAATCCTCAATGAAATGCCGCACTGTGGAACGCTTGGCAAAACGAAAGAAGCAGAGCAAAGAGAGATAGAAACGGTAGCGATGGTACGGGGTTCGCGACAAAGCGGGGCATGGGGTAGGAAAAAAATATCGAAGGTAGCGTCCCTCGAAAATAAAATCGGTTTTCCGATAACTGGTTATTTGCTCGCACAAGTGGCTCGCTGACTGGGCGAGCACATCGGAAGCGGTTTTCGCGTGTAATATTATCGAGTTATCGGCGGCAGAGGGGGGCATTGATCGGCTGCCGGAGGGACAGGGAGGAGAGGAAAGAGACGGGTGGAGGAGACAGCCAGAGAGGGTGGAGGAGGTGGAGTAGGTGGATGCGGAGGAATAGGGTGGGTGGAGAGGGCTAGGCGAGCGTGCACTGCACGAGCACAATATATCCGCGTGATTACAATATGTCGGGGCTCGAGAGACCAATATCAACCTGAAGTCGGCTCAGCCAATGCTAATAATCCCTATTGTTGGTGCCTCCACTCGACTGCCTCTCGCGATCGGATACATCTTGTTTCGAAATTTCGAATTGCCTCGTCGTTGCGTCCACCTACCGATCTTCTCTATCTTCCCGCGAGCGTCCTCCACTCAGTATCGTGGAATTTTTTTCCACGCAACGTTTTGCATCGAGGATCGCTGCTGAAATTGTTTGACGTGGGCTTGAGATAGTTGTTTTGTGGAGTATTAAATAGTTTCCTTTTGAAAAACGCGTGTCGTTGGAGGGAAGTTTGAAGGTATAAAGTTTCCAGGCTGGATTTTGTCAAGTCGATAGTCATATTGTGGATATTCTAAAGTATTAAAGTAGCATTCCCATTCGAAAGAGTTTAATAATGAAATACATATCAAGTATACCAGTCGAGTGTACATTAAATATAGCGACTTTTGATTTTAAATAAATGATGAAGGATAAAACATTTATGTATTTACGTATTAACGTACATCAATCTTTCTCAACTACTTTAAAATAAGACAATAGAACAAGCTTACAAATCTAAAAATTATTCCTTTCTACAGAACGATTTTATCAGAAAATTATGACAAAGTATTTCATAAGAAAGATGAAAATTAATTCTTCCCATAAATACATCGCACGTTTGATCTCAGGTGTCAAGTAACCACTTGAACTTTGATAAAATGTGTAATAATGTAACGGTTGGAATTAATATCAATAGTTAGCTTAACAATCGAGCAGTAAATTGCAACAATTTTCTTATAATCTGACCAGCGATCGTTGGACAGAGATTGCATTAATTGAGCAATCCGTTTGTTACATTGCAGTGCGTGCCGTTAAAAGACGGGCCATAATGGTCAGGTATAAACGACGAAAGAAACGAGACTTGTCCTCGACGTTTATCCCTGGCGTCGGCAAGCCAGGCCTCCTTTCACACGTCCCACACGAAAGACGACGAAGCTCGATCTCTTTCAAAACAATTACGCATTCTTCAACGCCAGTTCTCCCACGTCGACATTATCGTCTTGCTGCAATGTTCTCTCCAGGCTTGCCTACACTATTTTCAGAAAAGACCACGGAAGGCTCGACGTTTACTGCTCATCATTCTTACCGAATTGTTTGTTAAGAAACAGATCCCTTTGTTGTTAAATTACTTTAATTCGATGACCTTTTAGAATCTTTATTCGGAGTAATTTTATTGTTATGGGGTCTCCATAAATACACTTTCAGTACTTTTGTAGTAATAGTAATTGCTATTAATAACGAGTCTTTTGTCTGTTTCAGATTTTGAAAGGAAAATGTAGAACTCCTCCTGCAGATATTACAGCAATGTAAGTATAAACAATGTGTAATATTATTATACAATTTTTATAAAAATATTAAAAACAAGTATTAAATATTAAAATATTGTTGTTATTAACATAATTGAATACTATTATACAATGTACAACAATAGTTGCATGAAAGGTATGAATACGAAGTTTTATGTTTAGATCACAAATTCTCATTTTTTAATAAATAGAAAGACGTATATTGTTTTAACAAAATTTCCAACAGAACATCCTCAGTGTGCTCAATCTTAAGAAGTTTATTAACGAAAGAAGAATACGATTGAGTCGAAAATGATCGGAGGTTTAATTATTAATTGCATCATAAAAAGAATATAAAGAGAATTCTATTTTATACGAAGATTAATAATACTATTTTCCACATAGTCTATATCTTATCAAGAAGTGATAATTACAATACAATCAATTTCACCAACGCACTGGCACAAAACGCAAATATAATTCATACAAAATTCCACCCAAGTAGTCATCTACCGTCATATTTCACGTGATTTAATTACAATTTTAAGAACCGAACATTAATCTCCATAACAACTAGACAGAAATTTCGAAGATACCAACCTTCACCGGTCGAAATGATGGCAATCGAATATCTCTCGTTTAATTCGCCCAGCTAACCATACCAAAGACGATACCTAACGCGTTCATCCACCGTGTGCATATATGTAACTACATCGTCCCATTTTCAGTCTACAAATTGAGCTCGTTAATCTCTTTCGAGAGTCGCGATGTGATTTTTTATGGTTGTTCTCCGGTTGTAATCGCGGGTTCATATTTAATTCCAGCTGCGTGAAGGCCAGTTTTTCGCGATACAAAGACCCACTATCGAGTAACGTTCGGTGATCAAATAAAAGGGGTGGCAATTTCCGGCGCGCGTAACGAGCAATTGAAAAGCTGCACTACGAGGGTTTAATTAATAACGATTAATTCGACCGATCGGGTTTCTCGAACGACTTTTAAAGGTACATAAGGATTTAATTGGACGTTTGTATCGTACTTTACAAAGACGCGCGTTCGATCAGGGACCAGTAATTTAAATTCAATCTATTCCGGATCGAGTGTCTTGGTCACGCTATATCCTCGATTACGAAAAGGTGACTTCGATGCTTATCGCGGTGAAACGTACAGTCTGATAAGAGCTGGTCATTGGCTCGTTAATCAGCACGCAAGCCGATAGTTGCGAGAGGCGTGTTCAATTAGCTCCGACTATAATATTAATGAATATTAGCGACGGTGTACAAGGAGAGTCGGTCGTGCGTTTCGCTGTCAGAATTTTGCCCAAGGGCTGGAAGCTTCGCTGCTCGAGCTCGGTTCCGTGGTTGGTAGCACTAGCCAGCCATTAAACGTACGAGCATGCGAGCTCTGGTGCATGCGATACTTCGTTTCTAATCGTGGCTTTATTCTGAATTATACACGGGTAATTATTGACTGTGCTCGCCTTCGACTTTTACAAGGTAACGAGGAAGTGAGTCTGGTAAATTAATTCGATGTTTCAGAACTAGCTTCTTTAGCTTGGTTTGTTTCGTTTTAGATTTCACGTAGTTATTAGGAGATGTATTGAAATTATTCGAAGGTTAACGAACGCTTAAGAGGAAAAAGTTTCGTAAACGAATGTGTCTTTTTATATATGCAGGCCACGAGGAAATGATATGGTTTGGCAGACAGATAGTTTATATAATTACGAATTTATATAATTTTATAGCTTATACAGTTCTTATTTAAATTGTAAGGGATTCATATAATAGAAATGTCCACTGATACTCCCTAACACCTACTTATAATTGTTCGTTCCTATACCAAAGGATACGTAGGTCTCAATACGTAGGAGTTTATATTCTGATAAATAGATTCAACTGGTGGGAGTTCATTTAGTCAGACAGTAACTCAGATTTCGTTCAGATATAGATAAGGTTTATAAATAAAATTCCATTGTATTAGTATAAATATTATAGATAATATCATAGGTTCGTTATAAATTCATATTACAGAAATGGAATTTTTAATTAATAGGCAACAAATAAAATATTACAGAGGATTAATATAGATGTTTATCGTTCAATAATTAATACGGAAAGCAATAAAAAATAGTTTAGATTAGTATTAATGTTATACTTCCTAGATATAAAATGATAACGTAAATGGAGTAACGCATGATTATGGAGCTACTTATAAGCTGGTGAATTTATAAGAATTAAATTAGGAGCTTTTGAATTACATTTGAAAATCTTGAAAAACTTACACGTTATTCTCTAATGATAACAATAATAACCTCTTCGAGAATTCATTCCGTATATCAAGTGTCTAAGTCAGACTCGTGTTTTTTCATGAGATTACATGACCATTCTGATCTGTATAAATTATAGTGCTATTATGTTGATGTACTTAGTTGAATAATAAGCGAAGATGCTGATCGATGCTAATGTATGGTAACTTTTTTAAGTATTCCATTGTACAGTGTGGTTGAAAAATTTGGAGGAAAATTAGCAAGAATACAACAAAGAACACCAATTTCATAAAAATTTCAACATAAGCTTGTTATTCGTAATATCATCCTTCGATTGTTTGGTTAATATAATTTACGTATAAATTAATATAAGATCAAAAAACATTAAAAACATTAAAAATAATATTTTTTGAATAGAAAATATTTAAGTAAGTCGCGTAATTCATTAATTTCACTTAAGACAATCGAATTAACTGCGAAAATAAAAACTTTTTCGTTACTTAATACGATCTAAATACAGTACTATGATTAGCGAAAATAAATCAAAATAATATTATAGTCGTTAGAAACACGAAACTATAATTTTAGTATAGAAGAGATGAGATAAAAAAATATGTAAAGAATTCCATTGATCATTGAAAATTTCACAATTTCTAATCTCATTAATAATATATCAAAGATACGAAAATGTTTACATCGATTGATTTCTCGGAATCGTCAACGTTTTAGCAGATAAAAAAGAAATTGTTAGTATTGTGTGTTTACTTTCACTAAGCGTATGGTTATTTCGACAATAGCTGTGTGGGAAGTAATTACTAGGTATACATTACGGTTCGATGCACGACGAAAACAGCGGTTTCAGTATATCTGGCAGTAAATATTGTTGAGTTAGCGGCAATTGTGGCTCGGGGAGGCATAATACCAGTACTTATACCCGGCATGAAATAATTGTTACGGCCTGCAGTCTGTATTTTTGCGGTAAACAGTCACTTCTTGAGTTTGTAATTCAGGAAGGATGCCCATTGTCCTGCTCGAGAAATGTAGTTTACAAATTGAACCTTGTTGTGCTTTTATAACTATAATTTTTGAAGTAATGTAAATTTAGAAAATCGTTTCCTCTGATTTCATGATAAAAACGTACAGGTTACATCACAGCTTACCGAAGTGTGGATCGCGTTAAATATTAAAATATCAGAGTAGCTAACATGTTCGTTAGAAGACTTTTACACGTCGAGAAGACGTAGGATGAACAATTCAAAGTCGATTCAGTTAAAGATCATGCGAAGTAATTCTCACAAACTAGAAATAATAATTTATTTTTAATTTCCCTCAGCTTGCAGATCAATTAGCTTCTGAAACTGGATCCTGTTCCAGATATTTCTTTGCGTGAAACAATTGTGAATAAATGTACAAACATTTAACAATAAAAATATAATATCTTTTTGTATTTCACTTTAGATCTTTCATTTATGTTTCACTTTATCTAGATAAAAAATCTCTTAGAAGTCTAAGAAGCATAAAAGTTTCACTTTGAACTTTTCCATTAGTTTCGTAATTTTTTAAGCGAAGAATACTCTCAACATTTAATTAACAATAAATCACAGCACTTTAAACTGTCCAATCAGCTTCTTCTTAGTTTGAAACTCTATCAGTTCTACAATTATCGACGACTAAAACGTAATAGCTTGTACCAAAGAAATCAAAATGAAAGATATCTGACAAAATATATAGTGCAAGGAAGAAAATAACATTCCATGCATGTAAAAATCTTTTAAAGAAACATTTAAATGGCTAAAAATCACTCTAAAAATTATTTAAGACTATGAATTGCTAACTTCAGCCATTCTGGACGAACTACGTACGTACAATAAATTTTTTACCAATTCTTCCAATACGAACACCTTGATAAAACATCGTGAACTCCAATCACTGCCAAAACATCAAGTTCTTATTCGACCATCCAGATCATCGACACAGAAAGAAATTATTTTTGAAAAAATTTCAACGACAAAGAAGAAAGCAACGTGCAAAAGACCTTTTTATCAGGTATGATATCATAAATGAACGATGTTCCATTTCTCACGCAATTAGGTATCTCGTGATCGATAACAATCGAGATCCAGTTAGCTCAGAATCAGCGCCGGTTACATGGAAAACTACCGATAGTCAATAAATAGCACGTCGACGATCGTCGAGGCGCATGCAACCGCGTTTCCCTTTGCTATTTCCCACGTGTTTCCCTGGCTTTCCTTCACCCAGTGCCGTAGGATGGAATTCCACCGGTCCGGTATATCGACTCGCTTGTTCACGTTTATCCCACTCGTGATCGGCCTACACGCGCCTAGAATGCACTGAAATAATATGATTATGCTAATCAATCGGGGCGCAGAGGTAAAAGGAGAGGAGGGCTTGGGATTCCATTGAATTATTCCCGGCTAGCTCAACACTAGCTCGCTATAACAATTATCAACCACGGTCCATTCATCTTGATCGACTTTAAAAGACATCGCGTAACTCTTATTGTTACCACCAACGTAGACAATCTTGTTTCTCACGTCTCACTTTTCTTCATCTTTCTGACTCTCTTCCATCTTCTCGTACCAATGGCGGAACACGGGGGAAGGAATGTAATTTACGGGACGATTTGTAACGTATCGGTTGGTGCAACTGTCCGACACAACGAACAGGTATTCAAAGCAGCAACAGGGACGACAGAGCCGATCAAGACAAAGTTGCAAAGCTGGATCGGCGAATTAATGCGAAAAATTCAGGCCAACCTTAGAGCCACGCTGGCCTTGAGGCACTCCTATTTTCCCTCCCTGGGAAAAACTGTATCGATCCCGATGGAAACTTTCTCCTTCGATTCGCTCTGAATGTCAAGACGGGACGGGACGGGATTCTTTCCAGTTCGAGTTTGTCTGTCACTTTCGTTTCTGGAAGTTGGAACGTTATCATGTGACTGGTGGTTGGAAACTTGAGACTTGACAGAGACAGACTTCAAAATTCAAATTGGGATTTATGATTATCTATATGTTCCTCTTTCAACAAATAAACTCGTGCAAGTGAGTTATATATCTCTCGAAGAGTTGAACAGAAGTTATGTGCAATGAATGGACCATGGAATTCGAACATTCACAGAACTGGAGTCAACCAGTTTAGATCCTCAACGCTTTCATGGTCAGTATTATATAATTATCAAAATTGAGCTTTTAAGAAGAATAACCCCAATGATTTGAAAATATTGCAAATTCCCTTCATTCCGATCGAATGACACGCTGTGTGTTATCGATATTTTTCCACGACAGATACTGACGTTATATTGTATATTCTAAATACCGATAGTACGAATGTTATATTGATATGAGTATCATAATATTACAGCTCATTGAGTATCCATCCTGTACAGTACTCTAATTTCCTACAATTTCACGTTGGGCACAATTACTCCGCAAAACTCATTTTCCTCTAAAATCAATTGAAACCAATCTAATCTCATTATAAAATTTCGTCAGTGCCATCAATTCATCCAAATGATCCGAAAAGCCACCTACCCGTCAACGTGCAAATCTCTAACCCTGAAGTTACATATCGCGACCGATATTAATACGAAAACTAATTCCGCGTGAAAGGCACGGCACAAGAACTTCACCCGAAGCAAGCGTGTCGTCAGAAATTAGGCAACGATGAGAGCGGAGAAAGTGCCACGGAGGTTTTAACGAGGTCCCTGAAAATTGCGGGCGGATAAAGGTTAACCGCATCGAGATCGGAGTAAAATGGAGAAAGGATCGTTATAGCTCATTAGCCTTATCGTCTGTTGATCGTTTAACCTCACACCTTTCCGCTGGTCCGTGGCCTGGCAAAACATCTATCCATCTATAGGAATATTGGAATTTTAATAGAACAACGTTGTAGTCGAAGCAGGCGCGCAGGGTAACGCGATGCCCTAATTGTGCGATTAAGCCAGGACACAATCGTGGCCCGAGATTCTGGCCGTCACGAAATCATCTTGGGCTCAATGAGAAAAAAAGTCGATCTTCGGCCTCGTATAATAAACAGGGTCCCGTTCTGACGTAAGACAATAAATTCTGCAAACGAGCGAGCTGGCGCGCGCCAACGAATAGAACGAAAAGGTCGCCACACGACCAAACGATCCTCTACTATTCCCTGCTTGATTTACTATATACCTACGAAAGATCGTGAAGATTATCATCGCTGATTCGACAGACAAGTGAAATAAATGTCAAGACACTGGGACAGAGGTCCGTGAAAATCGGCGTTAAGTTTTCTTTACACTAATGACAGCTTTCTCCGATCCTTCTGTTTTTCCTGTTTTCTAATTGTACTCTTCTAGCGAGGTTCGTAATGCTGGATCGAGCAGAGAAGCGAATTATCTGTGTTTGGAAAAGAGAATTTTTGTCTTTCGATGTTATTCTTCGAAGAAGATTTTGCGTTTTATACGAATATATATTATAGAAAGAGGAATTATATGTAACATATTTTGTGATTTGTAAAAATCGTAAAGTTTTGTAAGATAATTCATAGAAGAGGGATAAGCTACTTTTCTGTAGAAGAATAGCTTGACGTTTTATTTTACTCGTTCATTGTTAATTTTGCATAAGGTGGATAGTTTATAGTTTTTCTATTTTATTAGTTAATTGTTAGTTTTTTGTAGAACAGAGGAAGAGAGAATAGTTTGGGTGATTTTTTAAATACCACTTGCGTTATTCAACAAGGATGTAACACTAGATGAAGAAGCAAGAAATAATTTTTCTTTAAAATATTTGTTATGATAGATATTTAGAATTAATTTCTGCAGCTCGTTGGCGTAGAAGAATGTTTTGTAGAATATTTCTCATTCTGTTAGGATTACCTTAGAATTCGAAGTCAACCTGAACGAGATCTATCAAATTAAAATATACAATTTCTGTTTACTATTATCTGTCTTAAGATATAAGACGATAAATCACGATACATGATTTTTAATCTGTAATAAATGCAAGAAATTATTAATGAGATAAAAAGGAAAAGTATTTTTTCGTCAGTCAATATTCGAAATGTCATTTTACACGCATGAATTGTCAAACATATTAAGAACGACGATCGCATATCTATCATGCTGGATTTCACTAAACATTGCCGAAGGATCGTCTTATTAAAATAGAGCCTCTATAATCCGATTTCGGATCGAATCTCGAGAAAGCTGACAACGTTCTATCCCAGACCTTATACATTTTAAATCGTCCCTGGGCGTACACGTTCGTCATTTTTGCCGTTTCATTTCCTTCTTTGCTTCGCTCCTTTATATCATCATCTGTACGAGTTAATATTTACATTTATTTCAAATAAACCCGAATATTGATTCGTAACTAGATACGGCAGTCGTTTTAGGGGTAAAACATATACTAATTAATCATTTATGAAATCGTACTTATAAAATTCTATTTTATTATTATAAATTAAAACTGCACTTATCCGTTAAAGTAAGATAAAAATAAAATATATTCATTTTAATAGATTACGTGGGTGTTGGTGAGATTCAATTTTCCGCAATGTATCACAGCGTTAAAAGCGTTTATTTATGGCACGTTTATTTGCATCTTAAACGTTAGTTTCTTTAAGAGCATTCCCTTCCAGGTTGTAAATCATAAGTAATAGTGCCCGTTGGTCTCATTAGAACTCCCATTCACATCAAAATATAGCATATTTAGTGTTTGCAAATTTAATGATTTTGAAGGAAACGATTAGTTAGCCAGAAATAGCAAAATGAAATCTTCAACGTGTACGACACAGTTCATAAATCATTTTCATGTTGCGAATTATACCTTGACACAGATATTCGAGAATAATGAAAAGCAAAAATATACGTAAATTTCCACATGAGTAAGTACTTATTTCAGATAACAATATCTTCTATATTATATGACATTATAATGATCAAGTATATCAAGTAGATTTGTAAATTTGTCCTATCGTGTTTAACCTATACTTACCTTACTGTATAATATAAATGATAGATAAGATAATATAGATAATTATTCATGAAAGTGTTAATTCATTAAAATGTCTACGTTCTTTCATATCTCTTGCGTAAAAGCACAATTATTCCAAGACATAGTCTATACTTTTCTCAGTCGTTTCCTTCCGTTAGATAGTTTTTAATGCCAATTAATCTTAGCCCGCAAAAGAAACCATTAGACGAGAGGACAGCGTGCTGTCTCCTGTGTAATTGCACGACTACTCGACGACAGATTAATTGCAAGCGTCTCGTTTGTCGTTATTCGCCGAACACCACGGCACGATCCATATTTATGCGTTCGGATGATGCAACAGCACGTGGATACGGATGCCAGTTCTCTCGACACACCTGGTTAGTGGCAATTTAGTATAATTCGTGTCCGGGAGTTTGCAACTCGCCCGCGTCCATCTTCCAGACGTGTTCGTTCTCGTCCTGACACTCGTGGCTATCTTGTTTCCAAGTTAATAGTCTCTTTCGTATTTGAGCGACGTATCTAAATTCCATTGGAATTGATAATCTTTGGGACTGAGAAATAGTAAATTTAAATTTTACATTAATGACCTATTTTGAACAAATCGAGGCCAAGGTTAAGGGTTGACAGTCTACGTTTATCAATTTGGGTTTCTCAGTCTTGTAGCTCGATCGTAAATCAACACAACCCACTTTGACTATAAATTGACAACCTACGTTCGTATTAAATTAATGGTTTACTGCGAGATACAATTAATAAAAGACGTATCGATTGTTAGCACAATCGGATTGGGATTATTAATGGATTTGAAATTAGTTGCTCAATTTGTTCTCGAGATGATAAACAAAGTATCATCGTTAATTTATTTCAGTCAGTACTTCAATTGTTCATTTTTGTGTCCTTGTAATTCCTTTTGATATAGATATCCTTTAAATTCAGGTTACATAATATTAAGATATATCAATGTCGAATTAGCAATTGATTTCAAGTTGTCATATTCCATGTCGCGTGTATCGATATTGATCCACGACGGTGATTGAAATTAAAATTTTCATTGCATTCTTATTCAAATACTTTTCTATTCATATGGAAGCAGTACAAGTGTAAAAAGGAATCAAGTTTCCAATTCTCTATAACCCAAACGTTTTTGGCTTAGAAAGAAAGCAGAATTATAATCGATCACAGTTTCTTGCTCCGATTTGAAAACGAGGAATCGATAATTACCATATATATATTATAAATAATATTTTTACATCTTTCTACATCTACATCTTCCAATATAAATTCTATTCGGAAATTCCAAACTTTCAATATCCTCGCGTCATTGAACATGCAAACTCACTTCGCTATTTAAATTACTAGCCTACTTTGAATAACCTACTTGGAGCTCGAATTAGCGGTCTACTTCGACATGTAATCGAGATCCAAGTTTGGTGTCGAATTGACAGCCTAGTTCGACTTTGAATTCATAGTCGGACGTGATAGTATCCGACACGTGAGGCGCTTTCACGTGTTTCCGTGAACCTTCGATCAGATCACACTGCCTGTCCGCTAATTTCGTTCGCGCGTGGGATTCATTGACGGATAATTGCGTTCTTCCACCCATGTGGGCGTTATTGTTGTGTCATTACCATTATCGTCGCGTAACTGTTAAATGGTGTTCCATAGAAAGGGATCTGAGAAAGAAACCTGGTTTTTTCGTGGCTCCTAGGTGTACCTGGTACGATAGATAAATATATGGTAAGTAGCGTGTAAGGAATAGATTTTCAACTATTACCAGCACTTTTTACTATGTTTTAACCTTTAGTAAGCAAATTGTTTTCTTCGCAATTCAAATGAAATTTTTTAACATTTTACAAAAGAATTTTATTTCTATTGAAGAGTTTTGCGCTATTATAACAAAAAAGAATTTAAGAATATTATACTTTAAAGGTTTTTGATACTGTTTTGATGAGCTACTAAAATACTATAGAAGATTACTATCTAATAAGACAAATATTTCCTTCGAAAATTCACTGTATTATAATATTCCTCAAATTTTATGTCGCTATTTTTTTACCAGAAAAGATCCCAAAGAAAATCATAATATTATCATTAAATACCTTTCACCGTAAAAGCGACTCAGGATCAAATTGAGCAATCACAAGCAAATAACAACCTAGATAAAGTCGTTTACAGGTACATGTCCCATAGAATTAGTCTCTCAAATAAGTCATCAAAGACAATATGATATACAAACATAGCACGATATTAATTCATCTATCTAAAAAATACACCAAGCTTATAACATCGATTAAAATGAGAAGAATTATATATGTATGTATACGTATATATTTTATTAATTCCGCTATCACACCATATAAAACGCGCTTATATACATATTGCTGAAGGGCAAGCGTTAATTCACGGTTATTACTGCGTGTCCCGTTCATTCCCGTAAACTAGAACCACTTAACCGGTGTTTAAATCAGCTACGATTACGCGGTTTGCCGGGAAAACAGGTACAGGGAACGTTTCTGAAATGAGGAGCGAAATTATTCAACTTATGCGCCGGTATCGGATGATTGGCTCGTATTCCGCCGATATATGTATACTGTGAATCACGAAAGTATTCGAACACTTATAAAAATCTTTTATAAACATATTATATGTGATGTACAGAACATTTTGAAATTTCATTAATATTGTAATGAGGAACGGCTATCATGATAATGTTGGTAAAGTTTGAGGCAAGGTTGAAAATATATACGGAAGCTGCAATTTTCATATTCACGAATGATTTCTATAAATATCTTAACACATACCGTAGAAAACTTTCGTGGACATATTATACGCGTTACATAGAACATTTTGAAATTTCATCAACGCTATATTAAGACACGGTTGTCACGATTAGCTATATTGATAAAATGTGAAACCAATCTGAAAATGCATATCGAAGTTAAAATCTTCATACTCTTAAAAGATTTCCATGAATATCTGAACACTTACCACAAAAAACTTCAACGCGTATAATATAAGTACATATGTGTCATATAAAATATTTTAGAATACCATCAGTATTATAATGCGACACGATTGTGATAATTACATCGATAAAAATAGAAATCAATTTGAAAATGTATATAGAAGTTACAAGATATTCACTGAAAATATATATTTGGTGAAAAATTAGTATACAACATGGATAACCATAAACATATAAGTATTAAAGATAGTCGTATCGAATATTGAAATTTATCAATAGTAATTGACTATTTCGATACTTTTGTTATATTTACGAACTATATGTATATTTGCATATAATTGTAATTATTAATAATATCATTACAATCATTACCAACACAACTACGACAGCCGTGTCACATTACAACACATATAATATATTATTTATGTACATAGAATTTTTCTATGGTAAGTGTACAAATACTTTCATGAGTCACTGTACCTACACACCCTCGATTTAATGCTCAGTCTCAAAGGCCAACGAAGCGTGGAATTTGCTTGACAAATGGCATGGAACTAGCACCAGCACGGGCTAGTACGTCCTTGGAGAAAATCGCGTTCCCCAAGTTGGCGATACGTTTGGCCGAGCGATTAATGTAAAGCGAATGCAACGGTCGAATATGTGACGGCGCTGCGTTGATACCATGCGAGGAATCGACATGAGCGAGGAGTGAATGCCATTTATGAATCGATGGAAAATTGACAGTCACCGTGTCTCCGCAACGAGCGATAGAAAAATATGTATATGCGTGACGTGTACGCGACGATCTTAATGTTTAATGGAGAGTTAAGCGGCTTAAGTATGGCTGGACGTTTCGAAATGTTATAGTGATCGTAAGTATACGTGGAATCGTAAGAAGCTTGTTTTATTTAAGGATATATCAAGATTAGAATGAAAGACAAAGGTACGATGGTGTGGTGGAATTAGCATTTGAAGTATTGTATTTTGTATTTGCTTGAAATATTTGGCAAATGTTAGTTGAAGAGTTTGTGAAAATGGGAAAATTATGATCTTCAATTTTCTACATTCAGTGTTAAAAATTTTTTGTTCTCTGATGGTTAGAATCTTTTCTCTTACTTTTTACATTTTCGAACCTTTACAGTTTCAAATTCCTAAACACCGAATTAATAAATACACAAGTTTTCGAATTTTCTAACTGTTAGGTTCTCGAGTCTTTAAATTCTTTAATTTTCAAATCCTCGAACTTCTACAATCATTTCTACATTCTACATTCTACATTCAAAGTTTAAAATTCTGAAATTTCTAAGCTTTCAAATTCTCAAGATCTCATAGATCACCAGATTTTTAACCTTCCAAATCCCACAATTCTCGAACTTTTAAATCATAGCCATCTCTTAAAAATTGATATATATTCTCCAGCTGTACATATAATATTGTAAAATAAAATCAAATTTTTTTAATTATATTATCCTGTATCCATTTCACTAGAAATTGAGGCGACTCTTACAACAACAAGTACACATTTGCATATCTATACACAACAGGAGTAACAAAACTACCTAAGACATGTAGTACATCGAAATGGTTAAATCTAACCTCGAGTTACCTTACGCTCTTCGAAGAACCTTCCCGTAAATGTTCGTTCTTTCTAAAAGATTGTGATAAATTTTGCAATTTAACGTGCGTACACGCGGTGTATGCCGCGAGGATAGGTCGCAAATTCGAGATAAAGTCGCCTGGATACACTTTATCGTCGGTGTTACTCGATACATACCGTGCCGATTTCAAACGGAAGCACCTGAACGGATTTATGTTGCTTTCCTTAACTCGTTGCCTTCTCTTTTAATTGCGACGATCACAGCTGTTAACGTAAATTGGCAAAGGTCGCAATTCCGCGAATTATAAGCCAAGTCCATATACCGCGGTACGGCATTACGCAATGCGACATAGTCGGACATAGTGGAGGTTTAATTGCGATAGAGAAACATCGCCTAATAAGTAATAAGTACACGTTGCTTGATTTCGAAGAGAGGAAGCTCGCTTGACTAATTTATCGTGCGTATATATTAATGATGCACGTCACACGCACAGGCAATTTATTTATAATATGAAAAATCAAAAATATGTTATACGAGAGCAAAGTATTATTATTTGATTAAATAAGAAGCTCACTTGACCAATTTATCGTGGCTGTATGTTAGAATGTGTGTGTGTTTTTTTATAACCTTTTTATAATATGTGAAATCAAGAACATGTTATAGGTATGAGAGAAATTACTGGATTAGTAAAAAGCTCACTTGACCAATCTATCATGGATATATATACGTGTATTAGAATGTGTGTAATAATCTTCTTATGATATGAAACATTAAAAACATGTTATATGAGAGTAAGGCACTATTATTTACTGAGTGATAAGCTGATTTGATCAATTTCTCATGATTATGTATATCCTTATTATAACACGAAAACCAAAAGTGTGTTATATAAGGGCAAAATATAATAAAAGGAAACTAGTATAAATAAAAATCCGACTTTATTTTGTTTGTTACTTGCCAAATCATAATAATTATAGAAATAACATGATATGTGATGATATTAAAAATTCAAAGAAATATTCACAAAAATTTTGAAACTTTTCTGTTAGTATTCCAAGTATCTCCCATATTGAAATCTTTGCTCTTTGCCAAATATCTCTCATTTAATAATATTCGATTCAATCATCTAAAATTGTCCTTTCAAATATCGATCTTTATGATATTACAGCATTATAACATAAATAAACCTATAATTTAACCTAGTAACGAAAAAATCTAATTTAAAATTTTTATTGAAAGAAGAAAGGACTTCGAACTTAAACCAATATAAGAATCTAATTACTTCCCTCTATTAATTATCTTTGCAACATTCACTCTTCCATGTTCAATCCACGAACCTGACATCACAGACTTATATAAACTAACCAAAGGATATAAATCATATCACAACATCTAAAAGTGTAATACAAAGAGTAAAAGGTATAAAAATTTGATTTACAAAAAACTAAGCTTGAAAATGTTAAACCGATATAAAACTCTAATCGAACCATTCTCCTCAACGATCTCCACAAATGCCACTTTTCTAATATTAAATCTTTAACAATCGATCGAAAAAAACATGGGACAAAAGCAAGCAACGCGAAAATCGATGAAACACAGCTCGGAAAGTAGCTTCTCGTCGCAGCGTGATACCAGTGCCGCGTATAATTACAGTAAGCGCGGATTAGCGTTGAATGAAATTGATTTTACAAATTATGCGTTGTTACGTCATCGTCTCGTATCGTGACCGGACGAGCAACGAGGAACGTCGTAATTCTCCTCGTTGCACGATGATCGCGAACGAGCAATTTAACGATCGCGTTTCCACGGGTTAGAATTTCGAAAGCGTTGGATAACTTCACTTTCGCCGGGAATTCAGCGACGATGGCGTTTTGAAGCCTCTCTTGATCGAAAATCGTGGCGGACTTGTTCGTGGTGAACGCAGGTGGCGAAGGTGTTAATTAATTCGCCTTTGTTCCACCGCCTCTTAGCGGCCGGATCGCTGCCTCGATGGGATCGTTAGTCATCAAAAATTCAACAGCACCTGCGAGCTTCGAACGCGCGATCGCGTTATTTATGCGCGATTATGCCTCGTGCGCGCTTATACGCGCTAGTGAGTCGCGTGCGCTCATACAGCACTATGCAAAAGTATGAGGCAATGTTAACCCCTTATCTTATCACATTTCTTTCAAAGCGAATGTATGTATTTGTTCGTTTTATTAACGTTACTTTAAAAAAAGAAAATTAAAACTTATTACCCGTAAAACTTATAATGCAGAGTTTAAGGGTTTGTAACAAATGCAATCCTTATCAACTTTTTCTTAACTTCGGGAAAGCAGAGAAAGATTTTACTATTTGTAATTTTTGTTTGATAGATTGCAACGCTCTTTAAGTAAATATTCGTCATATTGTAGCTACGTAATCGCAATTTATCATATTATATATAACGAACGTATATGAAATTCTTGTTGCAAAAGTGACATATCTCTTCATATTATACAGAATGTATATCACGTTCTTGTTATAAGAAGTTGGTTGTCTCGAGAAACTTATTTTTTAATTTGTAACTAAGATCTTTGAGATTCTTTGAAGTTACAGGTTAAAGAATCAAATAAAAGACACTTGACTTTGTTTTATAAATATGGTACTATTTCTTTTTCCAATGCATTTCAGTAGCAAGAAGATACGTTATTATATTAAACAAAACAGTATCTTTAACAAAGATATGTCACCGTTGATCGTCAAAATGAACTATTTGTAAAAAGACCTCGCAAAAAGATACTGAGAAATATTTAATCTAATATCGAGGAATATTTTCTTTAATATTACGATCATAACAATATTCATCACATCTTTTTTAATCATGTTTGAATTAAAGGAGACATAAATGTATTTATACATAATGATTGACCTCTCAATCTTCCTCAAAAAGTTGATGTTGATTTGATAACACTATCTAAGATTTCTTAACGAGTATTATAGAACTAATTAACATGGAAAAAAACAAGAGAGGAAGAAAAATAGCTAATAACAATGTGAGCTGTTGGGTGGTCCTAGACTTTTGTACGTCACTGTATGTTCGTGTTTATCATCGTTTCAGTCGGTTCAATTATAAACAGCAAGCCATTAAATTAAATTATTTATGAAGCGAAACAGTAGGAGATAGCGTGTCCAGCTATTCACGAGCATTCCTCGCGGCTAAATTGCTAGATATACCGGTTACCAATTCCAACTGTTATACTTTTTGTCAGGAATAATCGGTATCTGGAACTGTATACGTTCAACTCGACGATGGATTGACTCCGTGAGGATCACTTTCCATAACTCGATCCTCGATCTTAACGTGCTCGTTCATTCCCTTCGTGTAAGGGACGAATAGACCGCGAAATTAGCATCGAAGAATTCTACCATCTTCTTTATCGAGGCAATTGGAGTAGCTATGAAGAGATAATTTCGCAGTACATCGTACATTGTACATCATCAAACAAATTACAGTTACGATTACAATATATAATTTTTTTAAATTGTTAGGTTTCAATTTACTTCAAAAATCATCTTTTTAGCTCTGTATGTAAAAGTGAACTAAAAGAAGCATGTTTTGAGAAAAACGCGTTTTAATTATTTTCAGGAAAGAGTGAACTCAACAGAGAATTCTTGTAGCTCATTTTATTTATCGTTTATTTTATTTTTTATCATATGATTTTATTCTAAGAATATCAAATATATCTATTCGTGGATATGCATGTTGGCTGCTATAAGATTAGTTTGTTAAAAAAATATGTACTTTCTGAATTCTGGTGAATTCGCCTTCACTGCTCGGAAAATCTTATACGTTATGTTTTAAGGTTTTATTTTACAAGGTATTTTTTTCGCGTCGTTTTTCAAAGTTTGCCTTATTTCTCCATTTATTCTTATTTTGTTTCAGCGAATGAAAAACGTTATGAATTATTTTCGTGAAAATGATAAAGATTGTGAATTACTTTCCTAAGTATGGCAATGGTTGTGAATTATTTTTACAGGAAACGTGACTCGTTTGGATTGTTATTCATGATTGATATTAACATGGAAAACATGGAGAACGAGAACGAGACACGTATTTTTTTGTACAAAAGTGAACGTAACATCGAGCGCGAAAAATTCAAACTACTCGATTTGCGAAATTAGGGCAAATCGCGTTTCTTTTTCCCCTCGAAGACAGAAAAAGTAGCGGAGGAATAAAATTGAATGGATAATGCACGTTTCGTTTTTCGCAGGTGCAACGATACACCTGCAACGTGCAATCACAATACTTTTCCCAACGTAGTAATTATTTTCTTAAACGTGTGCACGTAGAAACAAAAAGTTAATTTCTTTTCTATTGAAAAAGAAAACTTCTCACATCTGTATTGAACAAACGATTCATTTTTTAAATTACTTTCACATCGCCAGCTGTTTTGTATTATCGAAGAATAACTAATTTTCTTTCTGGGGTAACATAGTCAAAATCATTAATTTGAAGCGGTTAATTACAATAACAAGGGGTGAGAACTATTAAATTAGATAATAAGTTTGAAGCACAAAATACACATCGACGAATACAAATAAAACTTCTATACGCTGGCAACCTCGTATTATCGATCCAAATATTATCACAGTTTTATCGTTTTAGGAATTTTAGGAATAATTGGAATTTTATTTTGTCATTTATGATTGAATCGTTCGTATTTAATATTATTCCTTTATTTGAACGATTGTCTAATAATTTCTTTGAAAGGTTAGCTAACAGTAGAACAAAAATTTCAATTAATTCCTAGACTTGAAATCTAAAATAAAGAAAAAATAATATTTCTTTGAAAGATAATATAAAAGAAAAGTTTTATTCAAGATGAATAAGAAAAATATAATCCAACGAGCAAAATATTTACAATTTACCATCGTATACATTGTAGCCAAAACTCAAACATTTACTTAGCGCTGCCCTATAAAAACTGACAACAGACGCGGATGATATTTGTTCCGCTTATTAGCCAAATCGATTAACTCAGCAAAACAAGATGTGAAAGAAAAAAAATTGATGAAATGATAAAGGATATGCATCAATCAATGCTGTGGCATTAAAGTTCGAAAAAGTGGAATTAACCACTTTGGCCTGTAAATAGCTGTTTTAAAAGAAAGAAATTTTGCTTTATAATCATTATGAAATTGTAAAAAATAAAAAATATAAAGAGTGGTTATTGCTCACTGTCTTTGTTTTAAATCTTCAAACTCGCGTTTCCATTCGTAACGGATCGAAGAGGGCGGAAGTAATTCGAATTCAGAGCAACAAGAGCGCGTTTTACGTACGAAAGGCGGTCTGGTAACGCGATTCCATCGGTGTATTTTTTAATTACAGACTGCCACGCGTACGCCATCTGAGGCTGGGTCGGTTAGATAGGATCTAAGAGTTGGCAGAGACCAACCGTTCGAACGATCTCGTAGATTTCATCTGCGGTAGAATTTCGCGGCGAGAAGGGAACTCGTTATTTATTCGCGACGATACGAGGCCAGGCCTGCACCGATCTTTGCCGGCAGCGAAACGTCGATGGATATTCATGAAAACGTTATGCAATTAGGATCGCTGCAAATGAGAAAAGGCGGATGGAAACGATAAATAATTAGGACCTGTCAGTTGAAAGCCGCCGACAACCTTTTTCCACACTTTTGCTTTTCCGTTGGCTATTAGTTTAATAGCAATCGGGATTTCACGCTCTCTGTGTCAGTCCGATTAGGCTTCCAGTTTCTTCATCGAGCAAAATTGTCCGGAAGTCGTTGCATTTTTATCAACTTTAATATAGTTAAACGTAATTTCTTGCGATTCTAATTAAGAAAAGTTGCAATGGAACGAGCATATACGAAAATGTTCATTCCACGATACAGCGAGCATTTAATTCAAATTGCCGGTATAATTTGTTTCAAACATAACTTATTTATTACCACTCGTCACTTTTACTTTATGGAACAAAATGTAGATATCTACAGCGATCTGCTGTTGATGTATTAAGAGACGATAAGACTGTGTAGTCGTGTATGTGTTTACATGCATGTACACTGATTTATTGTACTTTATTTGAATAGAAGAAAGAGACTTATATATGATTTATATCAATAGTTCGACACAAGATGTAGTAATGTTTTGTTACAGATTGGTAAAAGGAGATTTATATAAGATCTACATCCAAGTTCTTAGACAAGATACGTATATACGAGGTATAAAATCTGATACTGAAGTTCTGAAATTCTTTAGTTTCCTTTACCTCAATTTATGGGTTTAAGTTATTTAGTAAGGTAATACGATATCCAGATTTTGTTATTACTTGGAAATTGAAGAATGTTAAGTGGCATGTTAATCGCAGTTCTTGAAAAATACGAGTAAAAGATCGTACGTACTTTCTATCTAAAGCAACGAATTAATAAATCAAATCACTAAATTCCAACAAAGGATAAAAATTCCGATACTCAAAATGACGTGTACAAACATATAATTTACTTTCACCTCCAATCCTTCTATGATTTTGTGCAATCACTAGCAGACGCATGTACTTATTTTAGAGTTTTCATTATAGAATCTTACTGTAATTCATCAAACAGATAAATTACTCACTTTCACCGCAACATCACAATCCACAAAAATGAAAACCTGCTTCGAACATAAATACTTTATCAGAATTATCTTTGTCATAATACTGAGTAATAATTATTAATAACAGTAATCACAGCAATATTTTTAAGAGCATACTTGCATTAATATCGGAAGAGAATTATTGTAACTTTACTGCTTTCAAATCTTAGATTACTGTTCCAGTGTATACCTATATTAATGAAATAAATAAATAAAAATAAAATATATATCACAAAGTAATTGCTTCCTCAATTATTAAAATTTTCTCTATTTGTCGTTAAAAATAAAAAGAAAGCAAGATTTGTACGCATATACTAAATGTCTTTAAAACTATTCCCCATTCATTTATACTAGCAAGTATACCTAATAATAGATATACTATATACTAACTCTCTTTGATATTTAACGAAGTAACACAAAATAAGATTAGGCGAATGAAATTGTTTACTAATAAAGTCATGATATAGGAAATATTACCAAAACATATAGCATAACAAAATTTTCCATATTTTGTTCCATCATACACAAAAAAAATTCACAAAGGTATTTTATACTCAATCGTAGATGAAAACCAGAATTTCCTATTAATACTTCAAGTTCTATTCTTTCTTAATAAAATAAACCAAAAAAATACTGTGTAAATAAAATTCCTTTTTGTAAATAAAGATATAGTTCGATATTACAAACATCGATGAACCTAGCAGAAGTTTTCAATTATTAAAAAGACTAATTACAACGCTTCACAAGTTTTAAACACCCAACGTACTTCTTATGTTCGATATTATTCCGCCTTCTGGCGAAATATCTGTGACCAATGTGTACTAAAACGATCGATAAAGATTGTAAAATTATACATTACTGTTAATTGAATTTTGATCAAAATGCGCTATAAAACCTTATTCGAGGTTTCCAATAAATTATAATACAATTTTTTATATTCATATCTCCTGTCATACTTTTTAAAATATTCTCAAATATATTCCATTTCCATTCTACACTTCAACTAAAACTTCACCTTAATCCTCCAAATTTTCTTCTACACTTTTAGTAGTATAGTCATGATTTACTAAGTATTAATTTGTAGCTACGTTATATGCCTGCCAATTAATACTTAGTAAATCAATCTATGAAAAACACGGTTCACGGATGGGGCGAACGTGTTTCCATCTAGCTGCAGACTCGGCTTTACGCCGCGATTACGCGAGCCACGGTCGCCTCGGATATTCTGCCTGTGTAATAATACCCTGCGAACCGGGCATAATTGCTACCCTCTGTGTGGAAATGGCCATTCTCACTCGAGATAATCGTGCAGAGTCGCACGATTAATAAGCGATAAAGTCGCTGAGCCCTGCCCTTCGCCGCCCACCGCTTCGTTCATTCTTCTTCCCGTTTCTCTTTCCATCCACCGCGATCTTTTCATCCTGACCGAACCTCTCGAAAGCACGACGTGCACTCGCGTCCTCGATAAGCGTCGAAACATCATGCACCTGTTCGATGACTCTCGAGGAACACGAGAACTCTTACGAATTGTCAGGTTTGTAATGACGCGCCAAATAGATGAAGTATAATGCGTAGAATTACTTTAATATTTGATTTCTATTAGCTGATGCGTAAGCTTGGTCTTGGGCTTTCTGGTATGACGTCGAGATTGGTTGCTGGTTCAGATGAGAATTACCGTTCGTCATCGTTGGTTAGACTCGCTGCTACGATATATAAGACGCCCTTTCGTGTGTGATTTTTAACATTAGAACGATCGGATCACATTGGCGAAATTTGATTAAACGAGTTGATAAAACTATTATTATTCTGTGGATTTCGTGAATGTGTGGAAAACTGAAGGGTGCGAAGATTCATAGAGTACACATAATGTGCAGAAGTATATAAAATATCCATATAGAGTATCTATTATAATATTTATGATAAATTTTTGTTTACGTTTCGTTTCTTCAATTATGTTCTTAAAAATATAAATTTGTACGGTCGCTCGGAAAGTTCGTTCCGATTTTTAAACAATTTGGTCGACATAAAAAATCATATCGTAAAGTTAGGCGAAAAACCTGAGAGATTCTGGAAGGATGGATTATTCAAGTTGCGTGAAAGATGAAGTTAGACTGTGGAACAAAATGGCACTTATATAATTCGATAAATATATATCAAGTAGAAATGTGAATCGCAACGAAATTTCCGAGCAATCTAATATTCGTAAATATTCGCAATCTAATTATTATTTTCCCTAGTTGTATGTTTTTGTCCTTGAAAGAAAAGGTGTGTTTTTTGAATATTTTGTTTGAAATAATAATATAAATATCCTCACACGTATTTATACGAAAGTTCGCGGAATTAATGTGATTTATATGAATAATAATAATCTCCAGAAGCAACAGAATAATATCAATTTTTCCACCTCGATATACTTTCCTCGCATTAGTTGCCAACAAAGTGTAATCATTGACAAAAACGCACAAACGAGTATACATTATACGCATACGTTATAATCACACGCAGTTCTCGCGCAAAGTACTTCGGACATTAGCTTTCCTTCCAATCTCATTCAACAACTTCCCCCGAGAAAAAGCCAGCAGAACAACTGACGCAACGAGCGCACCATCCATCACAAACCGTGTCGACATAACCGTTGCAAATCCTAAAGCACGCACAGTGTCTCCCTGGTTCGAAATCACGCAATTAGTGGTTCTATTAGTAACGAAGACCAATTCCCTTCGCGGTGAGTGATCGATCGCTATTCTACTATCGTCGCCGTTAATAAGACCAGGACGTTGTCGCAAACTTTTCTATTCGACACTATGATGCAAATAAGCAGTCGAGAACATTACGGAATTTGGTTTATTTCTAGAATCATTTTTCATATTAATTTCATTCTTTTATATTTAAGAGGAAAAATATTATCAAGGGTACTACAGCGTAAGATATTATTCTATGAAATACGATGAATAAATTCCTTTCTATATTTTTAGAAAGAATATTCCTTTTACTTTGATTTCATTGTCTATTGAAATAATTGTAGTTAGACTGTTTGCAATTTTTCAACTGTATACACTTTTATATTAATCGATTACGATAATTATTGAAACTTTGTACATATTGTATATCGATCGGTATTGCGTATTTTTCGTAAAAAGCATCGAAAAGTTTTGTTATATCGACTTGTCACGATCACAATATAAATGTGTAATTTTTATAAAATATCAAAAACTGATTATAACGTAAGGCAAGCATTAATTCCATTATAATTGAATATTTGATATTATGGTATATTTATAAAGCTTCTTACGGATCGTTTCTTTTAAATCGTCGCATGATAATCGCAACAGTCGTAACAGAGTTTTTCAAAATGCATTCGTCAAAAGATAAGAGATAATCAATCCTCAGCATCGTTGAGGAAATACTTTCGTCACACTGAGAAGTCAACCAAAAACAACTAAGATAACGGTGTCAAATTCATGAATATGGCGGATAATATAATTGATTGCGTTTCCTCGATTGATTTATTCCTGACGAACGAGAAGGAAACTTAATTGCCTGAGTCGACGTATGCACCGGTCGACGTGTATGTACCTTTTGAACAAGTTGAAGTTGGCGTGTTAGGGTAATTGCAAGATTAATGTGTTGTACATAAAGTAGATTTTTCGCTCGCGCCCCAAGAACGATATCGATCGATCGATCGGCCATCGATATTGATAAATAATATATGTTATTGAATGGGGAGATTCTTGTCGGTGCAACGTTTCTTGAATGCAACACTTAAAATTAAATAATATGTATAAAAGTCGTAAAAGTAAGAGAAATAATGTTTTTATCGCGATGTATTACATACTTTTGCTTTTTAGATCATTCGTAATATACAAAAATATTTTCCTATTTAGAATCTAATATCTAACAATATCTTTAGTACTATTAATCCACATACATGTCATATATTCATCTAACACAACACCTAGGCTATCATGTATCTTCTAAATTAGTAGATTTCCTGGATTTTCCAAAAAAGCACTTAGCAAAAGAACTTTAGTAAAATTCCAAGAAAATTTTAGACACCGTTGGAATAATCTAAACAAACCAAAAGCCTTCATATCTAAATAAACATCTAAATTAAAACAACACAATATCCAAACTATCAGCTCCTAAATTAATGTTTCTTAATTTCGAAGAGAATTATCTAAGAATTCTCTTTGTGAAACTTCAACAGCCTTTTAAATAGCAACAGAAAAATCTAAATAAATCAAAGGCCTTAATATCTAACAATCGATTTACAATCACCTCTGCAAGTAATACCGTCTTTCCGTAACCGAAGTAAACGCTATTATTCAGTCTCGCGGATCTGGCATACCGATACCGTGGCACGAACGAGTACGGTGCGGTCTACGTGCGATTTATGCGTCGACTGTATCGAAAACAGGTGGTTGCCTAATTAATTCCACGCGATCGGCTCCGGTGTAGCGCGCGAGGCGTGCGAGAAGATAAAAGGCAAAGGAGGAGCGCGGCCAAAAGAAAGGGGCGAAAGGGATCAGGCGCGGATTATTCAATCCGGGACGAATTATCGGTATCTGAGCGATGTATCAGCGTCGAGCAAATTCGAGTGATACACGTGGGGGCACCGTTATCGTGGCCAGAGCCGTGCGTATCCGCGAGCCGGCCTCTTTAAATAGTCGCAGGCCTATAGGAACGGGTTTGGAACAGGGCTCGAGAGACCGGCCGTTATCTCTCACAGAAAGGTATTTCCTGCGCGTAGGTACAACGATCGTGGCAGATAAGGCAACCGTATACGGGATACAACGCGACAATGCCACGTTTCGCAATGCATGCGCGATCCTTCGCGTGGCAATTTTCATCTGCCTGAAGAACAACGTGGTCGTGGTTGATCTTAGTAATCGGTGAATTGGCTTGGAATTAAGAAATTTTTTTATTACATCGAATAGTTGGAGAATTGAAATGGTAAAAGATGTAATTATCCAAGTAAAGTAGAGATAAAAGATCAATATTTTTGTGAAGAAATGCATTTGTACGTTTTGAAAGATACAGTGGAAAACGTATATTATAGGTATTGGAGTATCTAATTTATTTTAATTTTTAAGGTTGTTATAATAATAGAGATACGATCGTAAATGCCAATCACATAGGTTGGAAAAAATGCGTCTAATGTGGGATAAATAAACAAAATTTAACCAATCGAGGTTATTTTTTATCATTTTGTTCTTTTGTTCCCCTTGGAAATTTGTTCATTCAACACCAAAATTATTTTTCACTTCAACTCCCCAATATCTTTGGTGGTCATGAGAAATCTATCAACAACACGATCAATAAAAATTCTATCGTTTCGGAAAATACGAATATGACGAGTAAGAAGAGAGATTGAATTTATCATAGGGATGGAGTAAAAAGTTCGCAACAATGTAATTAGTGGAGATTTTATTGTTTGGAAGATACGATTCAATGGAATTAAATTGATTCTATAAGGTGGACGAAATTGTAATAGATTTGTGTTCTTTCGTATTGGAAACTCGAACGAAGCGAAAAAATTGAAACCCGAAGAATAAAGACGACCCCACACATATAAAAATGATAAGAAAGGACCAAATTATTTACTTGAAATACAATTAGACTAGCCGGGTTATTAAATCAGAATTTAAATTTAGATTCCTTAGTTATAAAAATCTATCGTATATCATCTGAATCTCCTTACATAATTTTATATATTGTATAACTAATAATAATAGCAGTAGTAATTTGACAAGTGAAAAAGTGTAGATTACATATTTCTATTTTATAATTTTGTTAATTTAATTTAAGTAAGATGATTTGTAATTTGTAAAACTTTATTTCTTTTATTTATTTAAAGTCCGATTGTATAAAAGAATTTATTGATATTTGTAATAATAAAATTTCACTAGTAATATTAGTCTATTTGCACAAGATGGATCGCTCATCCATCAACAAATTTTCATCTTCTTAAATCTTCTAATCTGTGAAAGAACTAAATAACTTGACGTGGGACGCTCCAAAGGGCACGTGATGAATAAATTAAATAATCTCCGAAGAGACCGACGAAAAAACGAAGCATTCGATTCAATAATCAATTTTTCTTCATCCATGTATACCTATTTAAGGGACAACAAGTGTCCACTGGGAAGAGATCCTGTCACAGCCGGCGGCGGTACGAACGGGAATGTTAAGCCGGGTGTGCCGAATGGCTGGCATAGCTACGAGTTTGCAGAAATCGTAGATCAAAGCTCGATTAGTCGCGGAGACACGATCGTACCTCGGGCGATATTAATCTTTTATGTAGGCACGCCTTGTTTCATCATATGAGCGAAGGAATAAACGAGAGAAAAGCCACCGGTTATATGTTATATTGTTTGCCGTCAGATGAGACGAACGCAAACGAAAGAAAAAGAATATCAAGGCACCGAGTAATCGCATACCTCGTGCTAATAGCCGATATTATAAGAGAGAATTAAAAACAATCGGGCATTGTTCGACTTGGTTGTCGTTCATTGTATGTGTAATTAGTCGACGAAGATTAGCGCTAATTAATGATTTCGTATTTAAGATCGTTTATCGCGCATACGTTGTTCGATATATCATATTTGAAGTTTTAAAATGGTACGCGTAAGCAGTAAAAAAGAAAAAACTAATTTTTTCAGCGTGAAAGGATGCAAATTCTAAGTAATATAATTAAAATGTTATAAGTGATAGAAGAAATTTATTTTAGCTCCTAGAACCATCGAAAGATAGAAAGATAGATTTGATCGTAAGTGGTAATTAAACGGCGAACAATAAAATGAAAGTGTAATTACAAATTTATAAATAAATATAACATCTTTTACCCTATTTTATTTCTCGATAAAGGCAGTAAACGCAGAAAATTCAAGCGATGTGAGTGGCGAAATTTGCAGAAATACGTGTTCTTTTCCTATCGGAAATTCTTACTTTTGATTTATATTTTTATAAAATCTCGAATTGTGTGAGACAGTCGAGAAGAAACTGTCACATATTGTCTTATTTATTGATAGGAGACATCCATTAGTTTGAAAAGAAGGAAGAAGGTTTTACATGTACGAGATATAAAATAGGATATAAAATAACATAGCGAAGTGGGGACAAAGATCAAGGCGAGGTACGAGCTCGTAAATGTTTAAGTAAGACAACCGAGACAAAAGATTAAAAGATGCATGAGCATTATTGGCATACATTATTATTCAATTAAGAGTCAAAATAATCATACGATGATGAGCAATTCGCAATAATTCAAAATGACGTAAGTTTTTAGATAGAAATAAGTTGATGTATATTTAATTTACGTTATAATAAGAAACTATAAAGATGCTGAATACTGTATTGAAATAATAAAGTTGTCTTAATAACTACATAATTGAGTAATTAGGTATGAATTTGTAATAATCGTAAATTTTGAATATATGAGTACAGAAAACATAGAAAGAGAATATTTCCGCATTATTTAGACAACAATTTAAAAATTAATTTGGTTCGAAGAAAAGAGACTTATTTCCTGCATAGTTTATATTGTATTTTCAAATTAGTTGTTTAATTATTCCTCGAATATTCATGAAAAATTAGTTATACGTTAGGTTTCATAATCCATACTGTATATGTTGCAAGTAAGTTTGATAGAAAGCAAGATTACTGAAATAGATGCATAAATATTCTTTTTCGCCACACGAGCAGGTAATATAGATGAAAAGATAAATAGGAAAATATGTATGAATCGTGTTCTATTCTCAATTAGTTCAAGTACTCTGATTAGCATCAGAATATTTGAGTCAGATTTCGACGTGTCACCTTCTACACCTTACTCTCTGTTCTCTTAATTACACTTTTTAGTTCCGCTACGCTCTTATATTACTACTTTTCAGCTAAACTTTTCGAACAATAATATCTCATGCGTTCTTTCATAAGATTTCTCTCACAAGATTTTGGTTGAGAGAACATACTGACTATTCTGAAAGATTTACTTTTCGTGATTTTATAGTGATAGAGTTGCTGGCAACATGTGGATGGCAACAAGGTCTTGTTAAAATGTTCAATTTACTTAATTATCTTTTTCCATTAACTGTATTAAATGACTTTTTTATTGCATATTCCAGTACAATCTTGGTTATTTATGTTGTTAAAAAAACTAGTAGCACTATGTATATGTTTTGTACAAATACTCTTTACACTATGACTTTGCTACGATCGAAATTTCTTTTCAAAGAATATTTTATCTCTTTTTTATGTAAATAATTCTCATTAAAATCGAAATTATCTGTTACCTAAATCTAGATTTTGTTGGTTAACAATTATAAATATGAATAAATATGTAGAAGATATACATTTTTTTAAACTAAAAATTAGCATGTGTTCCAAAATATATTGGTTGATTTAAAATGATTAATGTTTTGTAATAAGCTGGAAATGCTGTCGCATAATGTTTTAATACACATGTTTCCTACATTCTGTTATTATCCTCTCAATATTTCAGAAGCTGATTTGCCTTTTTAGCTTCTTTTCTTTCGATAATTTGCTTTAAATAATCCGTACAATATGTATATAACATCGTGAAAAGATTATATAACAATTTATTTTCATTTAACAGTATGTGGAAACGTTTCTTTTAAATATATTCAGTTACCATTATAAGATTAATGATATAGATTTAAGTAATTTAATATTTGCACAACATTATCTTCCAATATGAGATACTTCTTAAGATATTTATATAATTTTACAAGGAAAGGATAAAGAAAATTATTTGTTATTAGTAATATTTTAGTAAAAACTATAGAATTATATAAATTGTAATAAAATTTCTATGTTTGTTATTCGAAATCATTCTTGACGAAAATTACATTGAACAATTATTTGACTATTAATATCAGTTTCTTTCAAGAGAGATAAGATTCCGGCAACGTTATACAAAGTTATCATCCAGCAATAGTCATAAATTCTGATTAACTATTTAATAAGAGACACTGCGATATCGAAATATTGATACGAAAACGGACACACCCTTTTATCGCGATCTCATACAAAGAACGCATATGCCACATAAATTATTACACTCTTACGTTCTTCATTGAGTAATTTTTGCAAAAATTATCTGACATACAAAACACATAAAACAAACACGAAATTACGTAAGAAACATAAAAGAAACAGGCTCGAGGGAAACGTATTTATCGTTAATCGTGGCCCATTATACGAACGCTAGTATGATTTACTAATATTCCTCTATTAAGGAAATTCAACGAGGCAAGCTGTAAAGCAAAATTATTAATGAATAGTCAATCGGCGTGTTACGTGATCAGTCAAATAATTATGCTTTTCTATCGTACATAAATCACGAGCCGATTGGAATTTCACCGACAGACCAAGACTAGATCGATATCGATATTTTGCTTGCATGCAGGTTATTTCATTACGCGATTGAAGCACCCTTAATGTCCTCGTATTAAGTTTCTATGGTCGGTATTTTCCAAGCGCGTGGCAGAATTTATCGCCGCGTCGTAATACTAATTCGTAATACTAATCTCGTATCGGGAAACTCGAGAAAATAACCTGTGACCATAATATTAGAACGAATCTAAATTATACGAATCGCCGGAGAATCGCTGTAATTTCGATAATATGATTTTGAAAGTGCGCGTATAACAAGCCATTGTTTTTTTATGGAAATTGAGATATATGATCGGAAAAAGTGAATTCATTTGCTGGAATTCGAAAATATTAATGAAAAATAGACATTCTCTTGCCGAAAGGAACGAGTTACGTAAAAGTGCTATCGTGTAAAGGTATCGTTATTTCTCTAGGCTCTTTCTTATCGTGAAGGTGATGGTTGTTAAAATCTTATTCACTTGTTAGTTATTCATTCAGTTAGAAATTTTACTTTTATAGATATTTTTGTGAAACTTCATGCTGGCGTCACGAGATGTTTAAATACTCTTTGTGTTTCTGCTCGTTTAAAGTATTAAGTTAGAAAAGAGATAATAAATTTAAAAAATATCTTATCTTCTTTCTATCAGTGTATACAGTAAAACAATCTCTTCTCTTAATTTATTAGCTACATTGAAATTGAGAAAAGAAATTACAATCTCACTAACAAATCCAAAACGATATAAAGGCGATTATAAATCTAAACTAATTGAACCCATATTAACTTTATACATATTTTTGTACTAAAATACATTGTACAATTTTATACAAATAAATTGTACAAGTTTTAACACTTAAATTATTTAAATTCAAAAGTATTTAAAATTTCTACCAATCGGAGAACTCTAGTTTAATTTACAAAGAAAATCTCTAATACTTCTGACAAGTATTTAACAACTTACTCAACTTCGGTTTATCAAAAATTATTTCATCAACGTATCAATAAAAAATGTTCAAATTCTCTAGAGTAAAAGCTCTAAAGCACTATCTTTTTTTAAGATTCTTCCATCTCTCAAGTCACAAGAAATCCTTAATCCTTCCACGCATCCTTCCTCACAATAATAAATAGATCAGATCAGGACAATTCATCGAAACCATCGTATCTCTATTAACTACTTTAAATCTTACACGCAAAATCATATCACTATACACGAACAGCTTATGTATCTGCCTACAATTTGCAAATGTAAAAGGTTTTATCCTCTTTTTGAGTCGTCTCTTACGAATTTCTCTCTGCTTTATTACACCGCGATAAGGGTTAATTCTTCATGGACAAGCCGAAATGTTTCTCCTGTAGCCACCATCATTCAGCGCGGACGCGTTCCCAACTTTAAATCATCGTGCCATGAGGCGCATTATTACCATCCGCCTATTCCTCACCGCGAGTACGTATCCGCGATAACGATCCTTGTAACGATTTTTTTACACACGTGCCACTCCGCGTCGACGAGAGAGTTACGACACGTTCAAATTACGTACTCTGAAAGATCACTGATTTTCTTGCGATCGTGTCCTTCGTCCTGCACGGATAATAACTTAATCGATGTTTCCATTATTTTTGAGAGCCGCGGGCAACATGCGTCACGTTCGAACGGATTCACTCGCGATTCGCTTGGAATCGCGTTATTAGCTGTCGACCGCGAGAATGCTCGAACTGATACGTAAATCGTAGTCAATTGTTTCCCGCCGTTTGGCGTATCGCGGACTACGTTTTTGTTCTATCCCAGATTGTATCTAGGAAACTATGCGCGTTTCTTTCAGCGATTATGGCACTCGCGAACGCATTAAGAGTTTACACGGATGCTGGTATGTTACGCTCGCAACTGGGGTCGTTTAATCGAATGAAGAACGTTTGAAGAACGACGCTTGTGATCGGTATGATAAGTGGGAGTATAGTGATTAATGTGGTACGTACAAAGATTGGTACCTTCGTTCTTTTATAGTGTTAATCTAGACGTTCGTGATAAATCGTAACAATAATTTTATTTAGCTTTCATTTGGGGTTTATATCGAATACAACAATTAAACATCGATATTAGTGTCGATTAATTTCAAAGAAAGAATCGTCATTCTTCGGTGAATCAGAGTACCTGCAATCATCGTACTGGGCACCAATAGGCACCTTCCTGTTGAAATGTTAATATAGATGTTCTCGATCTTTTTAGTTTATGATTATTTTCAAAATGATTATACTTAATTACCCTTGATTCGAGGCCAACATTGAATGCATTAGGTAAATTCCTATATTATTATCGCAATTATTATCCTTCTGGAAAGATGATCGGTATATTTAAGTTAATTGAAGTAGTGATGATCGTGGATGATATTTACCTATATAGTCATTTCACAGTTCAGGAGAATTTTCTAGGAAATGCAACATTATATGCATATATTGGATCGCTCGGAAAGTTCGTTCCAATTTTTAAGGAGAATTAACCTTAAAAATCGGAACGGACTTTCCGAGCGACCCAATACGTACGCATAGAATACACGTTTTTAAATTCAGAACAATGATAAATTAATCTTATATTTAGAAACTGATGTTGGCAGTTACTAATTGTTTAAATGAAAGGCAAATTATACTACATCCCTATAACGTGATCAAAAATTTCTCTTAGCGAATATTTTGTTCAAGATTAACAGATATCTACTGATATATTTATTTCTACATACGTATAAATTACCAATTATTACGGAAAATCAAAGTATTATATTAAAAAGTGTAAGTATTATACTCTACACAAGGAATGCATAAATTACATAAAATTGCACTCAACGTGAAATATTATCCAAATTAGTTTAGAAAACTTCCTCGAAGTTATTGTAAAATTTTCTCCGGACGTTATTTAATCGTATTTAATTTTCCGATAATTTAGACTATAAAATAATGAATGAAAGAAAATTAAATTAAAGTAAAACAATCGAAAGAATATCATAAAAGAAATCAAAGAAAATAAATACAGTAGCAAATTATTAGAGGATCTCCAAAATAAATCTACCTCGGAGAATTTAAACGTTCAAGACAATTAGCATAGTTCAAAGTGACTCTTGGCGAACTCATTTGAGAATGATTTTCCATTCGACGTTGTAATTCAAGTCGAACGGAGGTAACTCGCGTTAATGATCGACCGAAGATCACGGCGCGCGGCGCGAGCGTTACAGACGATGATTTGCGGCAAACAGCCAGCCAGGGAGTAGAACGTCTCAATTAGTCTGGATGTTAATTAGAAAAGAAGCCTAACTATGTGTATATATGTGTGTCTATGTGTGAGCCGCTTTTCACGAAGATGTAAAGCGTGCAATTAGTCAACCATCTTCAATTACATTCCGGTAACAAGCATTAGGCCGGCGAGCGGCAATTAACCGTCGACAATGAGGCTGACAAATGATCGATGTTGTCGTTCTTAATGGTTCACGCTCGCGGTGATCGATCGTTTCGCCACGACTTTTTCGCGATTTAACGAATAACCTTCCACTTACATGCTCGCGTAATATCCTATGATTTTCGACTTCCAAGCGAGAATCGGGTACAGGATCGAGTATAGAAATGCGAAATTCTCAAGCAGGAAAAGGCAATTTTAACAGTGGAACTAACCTATCGAAATTATGGATTTCGGACTTTTTATGTTTGTAGTTGAGAAGTTGGAATGATAAACTGTGGATAAATGTCAGAGGTGAAGATTTCTAATAGGCATAGGAAACATAGGTATTTTTCTTAATTTTTCTATCTATATTGCTAATCATTCGAATGCTACAAACTTTCATCGTTTGGTATCTACATACGATTTAGATTTAGAGAGAAAGTAAATGGTTGACTTTTAATAAATAGTTTTAATAATAATGAATAATAACGTATTTTTATCTCGATACAATTCTTTTTATCTTAATCTCATTGTATTTTATTATTATTTTAATAATTACAATATTCATTTTTAAGATAAAGATTTATTTTCATCGTACCACTTTAATTCAGATCATCTATAGAATATTAAATATAGAGAATATTAACTGATATTTAGATACATGTTACGTACTACGGTAATTTTAGCGTTCAATTCCTCCGTGAAAATTTGTACATTGTTTCAAAGGTATTTTACGTGTCGACGATAGCGATTAATCGATTGCTTAGAAGGAAATCCGTGCTTGCGCATTCACGAACGCCGGAAATGGTTGATTATCCACGATGGATTATTAAAAGAATCACATGAGAATTGCGGGAAAAATCCGTGTGCATCAACGATGTATAACGTGAGAATAATTTGTAACGCTAATTAGTAATTTCCGGTATCGATAGTCGCGCGGTCATTAATTAATACTGGTAATTAATTATGTCTTCATTACACGCACGATTTAGTTACATGGTACATAATACAATATCTAGTAAAATAATCAATTTTTCTACTTGAGGAAATGAATTATTAAACACAAATTATAACAAAGCCTTTCATGTCTAAATTTATGAAGAGAGTTATGAATCTAACGATATTATCAACAGAATTTACTTAGAAATAATATAGATCGTAAAAGATAGACAGTATAAAATACCAAATAACAAATAAAATTCCACATTTTCTCGATAGTAGAATTAATATGCAATATACCTAAAATAATAAATACTCAAACTTTCTAAAACACGGAATAGTTCAGAAAATTATTACTTTATTTCAACATTTAGGAATCTCATGTGTTTCAGCTGCCGAATAATATAGATCTTCTTGTGCTTTAAATCATCGAAGCCCCTTTTCAAATGTTTCAAATATTTCCAATAATATTTCAAATATCTAAAAGGAAATACATTCTCGTTATTTGTATAAACTTTATATCTACGATATCTTTGTCATTCACGAAGCATCGATCTGTTACAGAGTTAAATATAATCTTTCGTATGTTCATATTTGGATTTTCCAAGAGAATGTTTAATATAAAATTAAAACGAAAAGTCACGTATACGAAATTTTCATATTTTGCTCAAATTAAAGATATTTTTTAACGTTAAAAAATATAATTGGGTTGACAATGAAATAACTCAGCATGGTTAATAACCATTAATGGCATAATGATGTTATATTTAACAGAATCAATTTGCTACAGCTGATTGATCATTATGTCACACACGCTATTTCTCACCATCATTTACTATCTTAGATCAGTATCCGTGAATCCCTGAGCTTTTAACCTGTAAGTACTTGATGTATCGAATGTCCTCGTGCTATGCCACTAACGGTGACGTGATTATTTATGCACGTGCAGAATAATAAGCGAAATTGGGGTCAATCGAAATGGCACCCTATGAATTTGCAAAATGCACCGTTACAACGCTAATAGCGTAGGGTGTCAAGGAAAAGCGATTATAGTATCTTTACGGTTTTTTCAAGATTCTAGAAAAATTTAATAGACGTTAACCACTTAACGTACACGCCCATGACGTATATGGATGTAGTCGATATACTCGGCGCTTAGCTGCCTTTGATCTTTACAGATTCAAGATATAGTATAAAGTACACTTACACACTTTGCAATGTACAAAGATTATTCATCAAGGAAAAATGTTTTATTTTCATGAATGGGTATAAATATTCTTGATATCATTTTACTTTCGTTGTTATTCGTTTAAGAGGTATTTAATTTTAAAATCAGCTCAAGAATTATTAATTGATTTGAAATAATTAATACTTTATGATCATTTTATTTTATTTTCTCATAAAGAAATAATTTTTTTAGGCCATTTGTTAAGTAACTTTTTCACGGATTGATTTTATACTCGTATTTTTTGATATTTTGTTTTCAACATTTCAAACGATTAATGCCCATTTTTAACCTGTTTCGGTCTCTTTGTTTCTTCTAAATAAATTCACGTGTATTCCATAATGTTATGAACAGAACTATATTTGTTTCAGCACTTTAAATAAAATGACCTAGGAAAACTCATAAACAATGAGTAATGCTATAAAAGAAATATCGAAATATTCATTTACATACAGTTCCTCATAATATATTCAGTTACTCATTACGACGCTAATAAGTCAGTTTTATATGCAATATTTTAGATATATTACGTACGATAAAATTAATTTAGGTGCCGTAATTACATATATTAAGACAAACTATCTGTACAAACAATTTAAACAAGGAGTTTCATCCCAACGCTCATTCTAGAAACCAGGAACCCAGACTAACAATTTATGCGAAACTTTCTCATAAAATAGTTTAGTGGCACGGAAGTGGAACGTGAAACGCACAGTGTGTCCCTTTGCAATCGAAACTATGCAAGACACGTAGTAGACGGTTTGCCAGTATGCGTGAGTGAATTGGCGTGATTGCCATACGGCGATCGTGGTCGTAGCTTTGAAGAACGAAGCGAACGAGGAAGAGCAGGAAGAGCCGAAGACATATGACGCGGTATATATCTTCTGTAATCACGTATGCACGTGTACCACTTGTTGATAACAAACGTTTTCCTGCAAACAATTCTATAATGGAGAACAAGTAAATACATCCCCATAAATACGTTCTCTCTCTGATTCTTCTTTGCCTCCTTTTGAATAACGGATCGTACGAGCAAAGAAATCCATTTGACTGTCCATGACAGTTCGTTCGTCCTAATAAATTATCGGCTTGTCGTGCACCTTAAGAAAAATGTCTACAATCGAGACGATTGTCCGACCGTTTTCCTGATGACTGTTATAAAACGTCTACCCGTGGGCAATACGTTTTGACGAACGTTTTAATGTTCTTCTTTGACTGTGGTTACGCCGTGGAGTGATTCCCGATGTACTATAATATAAATCCGCTACTACCTTCTTCTGGTGTTACATCTGGTATTACATCTAGCGATGGGAATAACGTGATTCGAAACGTATTCTTCGCGTAGTACGCGTGTGTGAAAGGAATTGGTTGAACGAGTTTCGGATGTCGATGTTGTTATGATAATAGCTGAAATTATCGTTCTTTTTCTTTTTATAAGAGATTTCTTAAAGGTAAACGCTGAGATTAAATTGAAAATTGAGTGATTGAGATTTTTTATTAATTGTTTCATTAGAATTGTCATTAGCTACTATTGTTAACGATTTTATAACTTAATTGTTCTTAATTATCGATTAAATATTTGAGCGTAGTTAAGTATGTTATCGTAATTGAAATTTCAAGACATCGAAATTCAGAAATCAATATACTACACGATTATATATTGTCGTGATCGATGATTTTCGTAGAAAATATATGTTGTAATTCGGAAATAAATCTCTGAAGAAACTATCGGAACTTTCATAAAGAATTTCAATGTCGAATTTTAATCTTGAGGTCTTAGACCTTCAATCTTTGAATCTTCGATGTTAGTTGTTCGATCTTTAGATCTTCAATTGTTAAAAATCAACAATTGTTTTCAATTGTTGTTGTCAATTGAAAAAGAACGGAATCAAGTAGCCATCATTACGATGCCCATTGTTACGATGTCTACTAGCAATAAATAAAGAAGCACAAGGACACTGAATGTATATAATGTAAGTGTATACACAAAGAACCACATCGCTTATTAATATATTGAGCTAGCTGTTTTGTCCAGGAACAGATGGAGATATTTAAATGTCAATACCTCCTGGATACGCCGTCGGCTTCTTTACGATCGGTCGTTAGAACCGATGTAACGTACGTACGTACGTACATCCGGCGTTTACATTTTACGATCCCTTCTTCGTTTTTCTCCTCTTCTTCCTCCAATGTACTATCTACCTTGATCCTAATGTCTGCCGTTACCGTTTTTATTCGACGAGATCGTTTGTCCAGCTGCTTCACGATGAATTTCACTTTTAATCGTGACATTTTATTCTTTCCTTTCGTCTGAACATCATTAGAAATATAATGTTTTGAAACTTGAGCAAAAGATTTAAAAAGAAATTGTATACAATGGCTGAAAAAGCGTATTCAATGTATAAAGCAATTTACTTTTGGTATTCAGATATGTAATAATTAGTTGGTTTTAAACATGACAAATGTTCTATAAATCTTTTCGGTTTCTTTTTTATTTTTTTTTTTTAATTCTATCAAGGGTATTTTAATCCGTTTGTAAAAATATTAAAAATGTATTTTAATATGAGAATGTTTTTATTTCTAAATTTAACATAAATGTAATTTAATTTATCTCATTTAATCTAAATATACTTTAATTTGATCGTGAGGAATTAAAAGAAATGGAATTATCTATTTAGCAAGCATTGTCAAAATAATTAGATGTTATGATAAGGAAATGTCAATCGAAACTAAATTAATTCAATTAAATTAAAGTAAGGTCAACATTAAAATATATTTTTTAACAAAATGAATATGTTCTTTGTAAAAATGAAGTTTTCTTTGACACAAAAAGCAGGTTTAATTTCAGATTTTCATTTAGAAAAGTTAAATTTAATTACTTCTCCCCATTTAATAAATTTCAGAAAAAGGGCATTCGTCCATTTCTCGAGTTACACTTTCATATGTTTTCACGTATTAATCTTCATGGGAGGTTTTTGTACAAAAAATTATTATCGCAAGTTTTTCCCAAACAATTTCCGTAAACCAATTTTCTTTCATAATTTCATACGACACACTAAATCACATCACAAATCACCACATTACAGCTGTAATAGTTACGAATATTACTAATCTACTTCATTCCACTTCTCCGATCTATCTATAATTTTCCCGGTCGATTCGTGAAGGAATTTAATTACATGGCCCTCATCCACAGTACAGTCGACCATAATCGTCGTGCGTTACATAATCGCGGTGCAAAACCTAGGACGTAAAACGATTTTAATACGCTTGATTGTATGTGTGAATATAATTAGTAGTATCGGGAATTATTTCGAAATTAGCATAAAATATTCGCGGAGAAAAAAGCGACACTAGTAGCCGTGATACCATTAAGCCGACAGAAGGAGAAGAAGGTGGAAAAAAGAAGGCAGAACCGTAGGATTTATTGTGGTATTAGCGTTAATGCAGTTCGCTGATTATTGCTCAGCGATGATAAAAGATAATTGCATCTCGTCGAATAGCACAAAATTCAAGATACATAAAATGTCAAATTACAGTTAATTATATATAATTATCCGTACATGCTGCGAATACTTGACGTGAACGCAAAAGATGAAATTTTTAATTAATACTTCTGCGAAATTTATTCCACGTGAAATACTGTCATGCTGATTAGGATAAAAATCGGTAAGAATCATATCGTTAAATGACTTTACGAGCTCGGTATTTGATTTAATCTAGATAGATTTTGTAAATTTAGCTTTTTATAGAAAAATAACTCTTTTCTTATCTAAATGTGGTCTCATAAACGACCAGTTTTATGAATAGATAAGTCAAGTAGCATTTCGCTTGAATTGGAATGTTTATATCTTTGAAACACGTTATGTATGTTATACGATTTGATATACGATATTCGAGTAAAATAAGAAATTTATGATACCAATGTAAAATTGTTGATCCTAATTCAGGTAGTTTCATTCACAATTACTTCATCTGACTTTTGTTTGTTTCAATTTTATTCTGTAGAATTTCGAACAAATCTGAAAATATATATAAAAATTGCAAGATATTTAATACAAGTACAGATATGTATGTTTTGTAGAGATCACAAGAGATATTAATAAACTTCAATATTCAGTGGGACCATATTCGACACTTGGAACAAAATCTACAATGTTATAGAAAAAGATATTCACAACTGCACAAATATTATAATGCATAAAAGTAATGAAAAATTATTCGACTGTACAAAACGGCGGAAAAATATGAAAATCGCATCATATTAACTTGAAACTCTTTATATCTTTTTTAACAAATCGTCTCTCGTAAGATTTTTAAAAATGTCGAAAAAATCAGCCTCGTGAGCAGAACTTTTGCTTGTAATTCTCGGTACCGTCAAATGATACGTTTCCGATCGTTCAGGCTGAAATTATGATCGCGGCCTAGAAAAGCGATTAATTAACGAGTTGGAGGACTCGCGTGACTCGATGAAACTCCATGAAAGGCGCAGTCGAGGCGGCGAAGGCGCGGCTTCGTTCGTTCTCAGACACTTGCCGGCGTGCCATAAATTAACCATAACGATAAAGCAATAGAATATTTTTCGCAGCGGTCCCCGCGTTCACCGTACGAACATGTTAATAATATCGGTGATTTGTACGCGTCGTTCATGGTTAATACTTCATAAAATTCCGACCGGCGATTGCAACAGTGACGATTAATAAATTCGTTAGAACGCAACTAGAAACTGCAGTGGCCGTGGTTAAAATCAATCTCTGATCATTCTCTGATTATGAACGTGTAGTTTGCGCTTTCGATACGGTACTTCATACTTCAACCTGTTCTACGTACAATAATGACGGACTGGATTTTTCTAGTTCTCGACTAAATAAGAGGATGAAGTATCTGGTTCACGATTAATCGACTGGTGATAATTTGATCCTGATTAAGGATCAAATGGAATGTATGTTTAACTGGTATTAAGATCCTATTTTAAGATAGGTTAAGATGGGATTATATAAAGAGATTAATCTAAAATATTGATAATCGATGATGGAATTTGTTGTAATTCTGTGAGAAACGTAAATTCCTGTAATCATGTTAATTTCTTTTATTTATATATTTTCCTAATATCGAGAATATTGTATAATACGAGTTGCTTCGGAACTACATTGACAAACTTCGTATATTGAGAAACAAAAAGTTATGATGTTGTAAATAGTATTTTTTAAATTTACCTTGGAATATTCTATTATTTGTTCTATTATTTCTATTGTTATTTCTATTAATCCCATATTAATGCTATCTTCCTACAATAAAGTCGTGGAAATAATTTTATTTTGAAATTAAGAAATAGATAAAAAGTGGATTTGATCAGTTTGGCTTTTGAAAGGCTCGTACAACATTCTAAAAAGCACGAAAGATTACTACGATTAAGTGTCGTTATAATTTTTATTATAGTTTCAATAAGTATTTCATTTTATCGACTAATTGCTTTGCTTATGAGTAAACTTAATATATAGCAACAGGAACTAAAATCATATAGAATATAATAAAATTTATTGGATTGATTTTGTAGAATAATTAATCCTTACGAAACGATCCATCTGCGAGACTGAAATGAAATGTCATTAATGATGAACGTGAAACAATGACCGCGGATCGTGCGTAATAAAAATGTAAATAAATCAATATCACGCTTTATTGTATAGAAAACATTAATTATACGCTATTAAGGTTTTCAATCAAGTATTTCCATAGATACTCTGATAATTAATTACTCTCTCCGATTCGAAAGTCCCACTGGTATTACACACAGCAAATCAATATCGCGTAACGTTTACACGGTGACTAATGTAATTAATCAAACCAATAATAGCCTCTATTAGATTTCGAACTCTCCTCAGACTAATCTCGTATTCATTAGTGATTAAGGATAATCGCTAATCAAGGAAATTTTTATATATCAAAGATAGAAATAAATATTAAAGAAATGATATAGCAAAGATAGAACATATTTATGTAAACGTAATACATATGCATATATAGCTTGTATGTTTACTCACATCATATTCTAACAATTTTTCATTATAAAAGATTGTTAGAAAATACATCCAACAATACTGTACATAAATTCCTTCGAGAAATATAATACATCTCAAGAAGTAAATAATTTCCAAGAATGTCCATCAACTTAATACAATAAACCTACACTTTTTCTTGACTCGAAGAACACAAAAATAGCATATTAAGATTTTTAATCTTTCCAAGTATTATAGTCCTCTCTTTTTTGTCAAAGATTTGGCATGAAATTACAGGAAAGCATTATGATTTCAATCATCGATATATTCTCGTTGATACAGTTCCTTCTACCATTCCTTCTCTATCTCTAACTTATTATTGAATTCTTGCTCTTGTGTTTGTATTCTTCCAATATGTGTTCTTCTGATTTAGAAAAAGGTTAAAATTTTTTAGTTATAACTTTTTGATAAAAGTTTCCAGAGTGGTCTTCAATTCCCTGCTCAATATTGACTGTTGCTTTATTTTCTCTATAAAATTCATATCATAAATACATAGTTTGGTAAATGCTCTTGTTTTGGTCGCTCAGCCAGTCTTCTACCATTTTGTCGATCTTTCAAAAATTTGCATTTATTGAAATATACTTATATTATTAAATATATTATTAATTAGGTACATAAATTATTTATTACTAAATATATTCAACACATATTGGTTCAGAAAATAACCAACCAAGAAACGACATGGTCTTGACAAATAGAAAACAATGCTTCACTAAAAATACATACTGAAAAAACGTCAGAACTTACGGAACGACCTAATATCACACGTAAAGGTTCCAGTAGCGTAAAGTTGCCTAGTGGCGAGCGAAGTTAGCGGTTCCATGATTTATGAAGCCGTAGAACAGGATATCGTCGATGCTAGTGAACTCTCACCATGAGATTTTATGGTTCGAGGTTAAGGGGGTCCGGGTTGGGGTCTAGTGACGCGTTGGTCCTCTTCACGATCGTCCTCATTGTCTATGAGTTGGCCGCAAAATTTAGCTGACGTGCTCCGTGACCTCGTAAATTTACCTAACGATCGTCTTCGTTTCTTCCTGGCCCAACGTCCAGTCTATGCCGGCCATTCTTCCGGTGAGGTACGTTCATCATCGACCGTGTGAACCGCCGGGGCAAATGCATCAGGATAATCAACGGTGAGGATGTTCGATGACGAGCCAACCAATTTATAATGTTCAGTTTGTGGCAAGGTTGGCGAGATTGTTTCGAAGAGAATAGAGTAGAAAATGAGAAAATATTATGTAGAGGAATGTGACGCAAACTAGAGAGTGCGTTATCATTGTGTGGAAATAAAATGTGACTTTTCGAGGAAATAACCGGGTTATTAATAATAAAAGTGAAAGGGAAGATGATGCTGATTTTTCATATAATTTATGCGCAAGATCTGTGGTTGAAAAATTCACGTTATAGGACACTTTAGTGATTTTAGATTATTTTTATTTTAGGTTTAGTTATTTTAGGTTTTGATATTATATGATATACGATAAATCTATAGAAACGTGTATATTTAGTAGCAATTTTTTAGTATTAATGTAGATTAAATAATTTCGAATTAAAATTCAACATTCATACCTCTCCTCATAAATGATTAATGTTTCTCCTATATTATATCTGCTTCTTTACCACATACTATCATATTTCATGTGCTAACAAGAAATAAATTAACACCATCAATATGAATAGATTATAACAATACACCTTTCTTACACCCATCGAAGTTAAAGTAACAATTCATTAAACTTCTAAATACCCACACAGAACAATCTCTCAACGCCCACGCAACAGCGTCTACCTAGAATTCAGATTCTTAAGACAGTATTTGCACTTTCGTCGAAACGTTTAACAGTAAATTCAATTGGCTAACGGAACGCCCATGTACAGTTTGTCGGCATGAAAGAGCCAGCCTGGTTACGTGAAATCACGAAGAAGGATAGCTTTATCAGTCATTAATCGACATTGAGAGTCGTTAACGTTTCAGCACGAGCTGTTACTCGTTAAACTGTTCTAATCAGCAATCCTTAGTAAATCATAGAGTTATTTAAATGATTTGTCAAGTTGATTAAGTTCTATGATCGTTGAATTCTGTTGAAATGTTTAGCAAAAGGAAGCGATTTGTAAGGAAATAATGAACGAAACGTATCGCTATTCCTTTTACAATCGCCTGGCGTCTTTCTCTTACTTCTTTATTTAAATTCCATCGATTCGAACAATGTTTTATCGATGGCTATCCTTGAAAAATTAATTATATAATTTCGTACTCGTGTGAAAATGAGATAGTACGAGGGATTTTATAAAATAATACAGAACATGTTCCCTTACTATTACAAACTTTAAAATAAATGGTCGAGAATAAGTGTACGTTTAGACAGACTCAATTTAAAATGCGTTCCCTTACTTAATCATCGAAAATAACATCCTTCAACAACAGTAAAATGAGCTATTAACGTCGCTAATCAATTATGAAACTTATCATAACCCTCTGAACACTCTACCTAGTTGTAATTAAAATAATACCTACAATGAATATTTAAAAGATAACAAACCCACCACATATAAGAATAAATCTTTTAAAAATGTGTTCAAATTGCACGCTATGTTTTATCTCAAGATATCAAATTCACGAAATACCAGTTCGATTAAAAAACTGGGAAGATAAGAAAACTGTGCGACTTGTTTAAAGCCCGAAGGGTAATCCAGTTTTCTTAATTGCATTAAGCACTATAAAATCGGTTGTTGTACAACCACGACGATCTCATGCAGAGTGAATGCTCTTCCTTTAGTAAAATTAAGGTATAAACGAATATTGTTTCTTCGTTTGACGATTGCTCGTCCAATCGCTCCAGAAACGCCTGTTCAATCGTTAAAAATGAATTTACGAAGAAATTACTCGATGATCGAAGCAAACACGAACAAATGATCTTGCTCTTGCTCTAAGTATTCTTGCTCATTTGGTCTAAACGCACCTTGAGGTGCGTGCTCGATCGAGGGTGGTTGGCATGCGTTTACTTGATTGTTTAATTAATTTCACGCCGCGTGTACAGGCGTGGGTACAGGCTCGTCCCATCGATTACGTCAGGTAGCACTTTTATTCACACGCGAGTTTATTTTTAACGAAGGCTTCTATTCTAGAAAGGATGGCTCAAGTACTCCTTCTCTTTATTTGTTTCTGTCTTTTTCTCATCTTTATGTGTTAAATTAACATTTTCTTGCCTATACTATTTGTTTTTTTTTTTTTGCATTTTTAATAATCACATGCGTTAAATCAATGATGTTAAGTGGCAATTATTCTATAGCGAACGAATACTGCAAATAAGAAATTTATGTATTGACGCTGGTGAATGGAAAGATGTTAAATAGTTTTGACATTTTATTGATTTCATCGAATGGTAAGCCAATAAATGATAATTATCGTATTTGTTTTCGCCGTTTGAAGTGCATGGGAAAAGATATTTTCGAAATACTTCATCATCAATAATTTATAAATGATTATTATAAATTATATATTCTTATACGTATCTTAGCATAAGATATATTATTTGAAAACAGAAAAGTAAAAGACGTTTGATGCTACCGATATAAAATATATTTTTTAAAAGAGAAGAAAAAGCAACGTAGGATACTATGTACGAACCTTTTTTTTCAATTCTCGTAATTTTAAATTACAAACAAATTGTAGGGAATAATATTAATGAGTTTCAATGAAAGTACCACGTCAAGAATGCAATAATGAAGATAAAAATTTAATCTTAACGATGTTGTTAAGTTTTAGACACAGAGAGCGTTTTGAATAATTGCAAGTAAGAAAAATTTGTAAGAAGGAAATCAACGCAACTTTCCGCGATGGTAATTGTGCACATCTTATTGTATTCAACGTGTAATTTTATCTTCATCGTCTACAGTGTGCAAATTTCGCTGATTCTATTCTTCTTTCTATTTTTAATCATCGCTAAAGTTCGAGTAATGATTTCAAGCCAGTGTTTTAATGAAACTTGTTCTGACGTATAATCTTTTTATGATATCAAATGAGATATGTTTTCTATAAACGGAATGGCATTTCATAATTAAATATACATTTTAATGTTTCTAAACGAACATCCTCTATAAAAGGGAAAAATGCAATTCAAATATAATTTCATTATACTGAATGGTTTACTGCAAACCCGTATTATCGTTCACGATCGATCAATTTTATTCTTTACTACAACTAACAATAATATACTCACCTTCTTTCCCATGTTACATATCTTGCCATAAACTCACTGTACATACAGTATATGATATTTTAATATCTCAATTTTAAATCATGAAATAGTTTGGAAATATAAGATATTCAAAAAATACCAATTGTCCTTAGCGTAATTACGAAGAACTCCAAGATTTAATATCTTTTAAGTTGCTATGATAAGACGTCGTTATTTATCCTCTACCTTACCGTGGTTATATATTTTTGTTTGAAACCTTTTCTGCTACCCTTATTTAAAAATAGTAGAACACATTATATTATCTTTCCCACTGTAATCCAGAAATTTACAATACATACACTACACGATATTACAATATTTTAATCTTATTTCGTAAAATAATCTGGAAATATAAACTTATTAAAAAATGTTCCAATCAACCTTTCGCGTAGTTACGAAACATTTCAAGGACGATAAATCCAACATCGTTTAATTTACAATGTTAAAACGCGTGTTTCTGGTATTGGTCGCGTTTCGCGAAACTGTGATCAACAAAAAACGTTCTTTTCTCTGTTAGCTGAAAAGTTTCTGTTGCGGTGTGCATCGCGCGAGATGTAATGGAATTCGTTAGGAATTTAATTTCGCGTTGCAACGTTCCTCGACGAGAGCGTAATCGCTGTGGTTCGAAGCCGGAAAAATCGTTACGACCTAATACGCCTGAAAAATATACGGATTTTTTACCTTTCTTTTCCCAGCCCGCAATAGCGTCTGTTATTTTCAATGGCCACTTTCCATTCTCTTTTATTCTCCGCCGAGTCGGTTGCCTCTTTTCTCGAACCAAACGAAAGTATACTTTAAAGAATTTTTTAGAACTATCTATATATTATACGCATAATGAAACATTCCTGTACAATGATTTTCAATTGGATGTATTTAAATGTATTTAACACTTATCGTGGATGAAACATCTTCCAGTAGGAATTTTATTTTAATATCATTGTACTGCAATAATACTATTCTTTCTTCTCGTATATCATTTGTAACCTATAATAGTATCATCTATTCGATAATAATAAAACATTTAATTTCTCTTGTTTAACTTTATCAATTTTTTAATTTAAAAAAGACGTGATGCTGTGAACTTCCACCAGTAATTTTATTTATTTTGGTAAATATTTTGTCAAATAATTTGGATCCTGTATAAGTTATAAAGAATATTATTTATCGCCATTTGCTTTTACTATCAAGACGCAATAAAGATAATACTAAAATCGAGAAAATTAGGAATTTAGAAATAACTGTATTTAGAACGACGTCTGTTGAAGGTGAGCGAACTGAGAGGGGGAACACCGAATTCCAGTAGCCGTGTATCGCTGACTGTTTTAACGAGACGATGTTGTCTATCGTATTTATCGTTTCAACCAATCTTGTATCCTCCACTCAAATTCCTCGTCAGTTACTTAATTTATTCCGCTTTTTACCTTCTTCTTGACTTACTAATTTATATATCACGCATCTGTTAACATAAACTTTAACGTTATCTTACGATATTCCATAAATTTAGAAGATTACGCAGTTAAATAAGAATTCAGCACATCAAAAGAACGATTTTTTAATAATAAACATCAAAGCTTTTACCCTACACATCGAAGTAATCGTTGCACTCACCGAATGAATTATTATAATGATTGTCCATAAACATCCCCAATTAAAAAAAGAAAAGGAACTACACGAGATACAAAAATACGTAACGATTCCTTAAAACACGTGAACGCCATGCATTCGCCGATACCACACGCTCGGTATTTACACAAGAACCGGTGAAACGAAAGCAAATAAACGAAGAGCAACCCTTACGCTGTGTAAAACAAACGTTCCACCCTCGGCGTTGCTTTTCGAAATTGTGCGGAACACATGGCGCGAAATAAACACGTAAAACGAACACGTTAAACCGCGTTTCTCCCTTTTTTTTTTTCTCCTTCTTCTTCGACCTTTATGCTACCGTTGACCGATCTCGTGGAAAAATAAAGGGACAAATAAATAATATCGAGAAGGAAAACGGTGGTGCTTTTATGGCGTTCTGAAACGCGAGTGTGCGCGCAGCGGGAGTTCAGGAATTTCGATGCTTCTACCACGCGTCCTTTTATCGGTTTCAGAGCTAGATAACCGTAAGAGGTTGTTGGAGTATTTATCAGAACTACCAATTCTCTGTGAGAATTGTCCCTGTCTGAATGACGTTCTTCTCCGGATTATTGAGTCTCTGATGACATTTACTGACTACCGTACTCTGCTAGTTAACAAACAAGTAATTTTTCCCTATTTTATACTTGGAAGTACTTGGCGTAATTTGTTGACTTTCAAAGAATGTTTTTAAATCTATATATATAGATTGTTACATCTTTTACTTAAAAATAATAAATTTAAATTAAAGATTTAAAAATATATATATTCCATCTTAAAAATGTTTCTAAATTAGTGTACTACAATATTATATTAAAGATTATTAATAAACGAATTATATGTCGAGGTCAGATTACTACTATTATTTATTAAGATACTATTATTAATATATTATTTATATATCAGTGCAGAGATAGATTTTTGTCTTGCCAATTTTAAACCATTTTTTTCTATCATCACAATTTTTAAGAAAGTTGCGTATTCATTTCATTTTATCTTTGACAACATAAAATATTCGTGTAATATAATTTAATTAACCGTTGCTTACAAAGCTGCATGCCAACGATGCTGATTAGTATGCCAAGTGTAATTAGAATCACAAGAATAGAGTTCCGTTGCATTTCCTTTCTCTGGTTTTTCTAGATTTTTCCCTCGATGATCACTATCTATAGAAAAACTTAGACAATTTTCTCACAGAAAATCAACAAGTTAAACATACAGAGTTAGAATTAGATTCTAATCTAATTCAAATAATAGACTACCTATACCTTGATGTAAAAACAATAGTATTGCTTTATTTTAACTTCCATAGACATTAAAATTAATCGAGGGCGGTAAGAGAATAATATACGGTTCAATTTTTCTTTCAACTTACTTTCCTTCTTCTTCTCTTTCTGCAATTTTCTTCCTCAATCAACTATACCACCCTGAAAATACCCTAAAAACAGTTATCAATTTTAAGCTGAATTATAAACACGATGTACCATATTTCCCAATGATACCAAATTTTCATTGCACCATAAGAATATCCGCTTTATTATATTTTCAACACCCGTTACGTGAAGAATATTCACATGCCGTGGACGGTATCCACCTGCTAGTTCCGAGCCAGTAACCCTATTCCTCTGGTATCTGGAATCTGGAAGCCTCTCTAGACGGGCGAACACTCTCCAATTTCGGGGCCCGTCCCCTAGAAGAAGAAAGGGACCCTATAAAACGAACTCGGTGCGTTTTAGCTGCCCTACGAGGTCCACGCCGAATGCTAAGCCTCTTAAATCTCAAGCCACGTCTCTCTAGCAAGCTTCTTTCATCTGCTTACCAAAGATCTTCTTCGAGATTGGGGTGTTTCCCTCCTCCTTCCATCTCTTTCCTCTTCACGAGGATCACTAAAAGTGCACAGTATAAAGAATACTGACACGGAGAAACGTAAGTCAGAAGATTTAGTATGCAGGATTTTTTTCTTCCTTTTTGTAAAGAGACAAAGATGATGGCGCAGAAAATACATTGTAAATTTTCGGATTCGTTAACGTTCCTTATAGTTTCTGATTAAAAGTTATACTTTGTTGTTAAATGCAATTGGTGATCGTGTTTTTCAGGTATTCTAAGAAAGCTGAGAATTTATAATGTGATTTTCGAAAATAGAAATAAAATTCGCTTTTAGTGTTCTGATGGGTAACTTGCTATGCTTATTCAATTATTCGTTCGAAAAAATTATTTTGTACAGATTTTTGGAACTATAAATATTCAATATCAAAAATACTTTCTTCAGTATGTTATGTTATTTCTATAGCATTTTTCTTCTTTTACTTTTCTTCTTTTTCCTTTCTTCTTTTACTATTCTTTTCGCAGAAATGATTCTTCGATCGTTCACCACTATTTTCGTACAAAGAGAAAATTATTTATCGCGCAAATAATGATTAAACTTGGTAATATTTGAAACAAGATCTTGTTTGAATTTTCTACATTTTTCCAATTTAATACCTACAAAAGAAATTTTTACCAAATACTGATTAAATAAACTTACTTATAAAATATCACCTCATATGTTCGTCAAATTCTACCTGAAAAATCCTCGCAACAACAAGAATAAAAGGAGAAGAAATAAATAATCAAAAATAATAATAAAAAAGAAGAAAGAAAGAAAATGCGTATACGAAATACGATAGAGAAATAAGATTTGATCAATTTGGATGATAATTTTTCGACGAGAGAAAGTCAGAAGCAGCGTCTATACGGACGATCGGTACCGATAAGATTTCAAATCGTTTTCCGGTCGTTGGAGGATTCTTCCGCCGCTCTGAAATCGTCGATCGTTCTCGAACCACCGCTGTTAACCGGACTTTTACGATTCGTACCGCTACATCCAGAAGACTGGGGGAAGATACAACGTACAAAAGTGAAAGAGCAGAACGAAGAAGGGAGAGAATCGTACGGAGACATTTCCATGGCGTTGTTTGTATGGCGTTCACGATAGCGAGCTCGTACACGGTAACGACTCCTTCGTGTTTCCGGTACGCGTGCCTCACCATCTTCGTCCCACTTCGAGAGCAGAAACACTCGACACGGTACCGTGTAAGTTTGTTTAATCAATTTATCCTTGGAATATACACTTCCTGTATTTTATATTTGTCTTCTTCGCACTCGTTTAACAATTGCTTTTATGATCGTGCTATCCAGAATCTCGATGGTCAGCTTGAGAACTGACGTAATATTAATACGTTGCAAATTTATTCGAGATTCGTTTACTCGTATTTTTAGCACGCGAATGTCAGGAATATTTTATTTATTCTTTTCGTAGTTTCTGTTTCTAATCCAGGTGATGATCGTAAGAGTTTTATGTTTGAAGTATCTAAACGAAAATTGACGGTATTGGTTCATCCATAGATTATACAGGTGTTTATCTATTTATGGAGAAATGAAATATTCAAAGGTGTACAGAATGTAAATGATATACTAAGATCTATAAAATATGTACAAGATATTATCGAGAGTTATAGTTGTTATATTATCGAGAGGACGAAATTTTTTACTTAAATCTCATTTTCTCAATTGTGTTGATAAATATAAATTTGTATTAAAATCCATAGTCTTGCAATCAATAAACGTAAATTGGAAACGCTTCAGTTAAAATCTGTGGCAATTGACACAATCCAAATGATAAATCCAATTAATTGTAATAGAGTTTAATCCATCTGTTACAAACAAAACTGTCCATCACGTTCTTTATTAATACTCCAGGACGGAGAGGAAAAAAATATAAATTGAAAATCCTTTGGCTAATACCTAGTACGCCAATCTTCGATAATTACGCCAAACCACATGGAATATCTAATTGTTAGAATTTAATACAGGTACTATTAAAATCCTTTTTATTAATTCTGCAAAAACACAGAAGGAGACATTGGTAAATTAAATATCTTTTAATTGGAAGCTAACGCGTCAATCTTCGATAATAACTAGCCCAGACCAGAAACATCTGAATTATTAGAATTATTGGAATTCGATACAAGTGGTATTAAAATGATTTTTATTAATTCTGCACGAGTAGAGACAAAAAATTTCATAGACTGGAAATATAAAATCGAAGAGTAATTGTTCGATAACCGAAGCAAATCAAATAAAACGTCCAATTATAAGAAATCATCGATCGATCAATCAGAAATATGTAGATACTATTAGAAATAGATTGTCTAGCGTGCAATACTCGATTAATTCCATCACGTCGGCAAATACTACAAGAACATACCATTTCTAATAGATAGAAAAATATGCCCGATGTGCATAGAATCTTTCACCAGCAATTACATAATCGAATCGACGATAATTGTTCCGTCTAGTTAGCAGAACGCAGAGTCACAAGACATTCCCCTTTAATTGCATTCAGCCAACAAGACTCTCTTCGATCGACGCATAATAAAATAGCATCCAGGCGCGTTCGCAGACCCCTCGATCTTTCCTCTTAAAGAAAAGGAAGAAAAGAAGATGGTAGTAATGATAAGGATACATTCCCGAGTTCGTGTAAACATACCATAAAAGAGGTGGTAATTAAATATCGTCGATGAACCGAAGTGGACGCGCGGCAATCATTGAAAATTCTCTTACTAAAGAAATCAAAATGGCCTCCGTGAAATGCTGATGGCGTACAGGTTCGGACGAAGAGAAAATTTAATGAATGTCGCGTACTGTACGATCAACATTCCCGATGTTTCACTCGTGATTCGTTCCTCGAGTATTTCTTCACGCTACCATCCATAAGAAATTAATATTTCATAGGAAATATCCGGTTTTAGATTACAAATAGCCGAACATTTTCGATGTTTCCTTTTCTGTGTAAAATTAACGTGGATATAACGTGGTTATTATACTCCCTGAAGATGAAGATTGCAATACAATTCTATTTTTCTAATCTAATTTCACCGTTCACATTTATCATTGTTTTTTTGTTTGGAACGATCAATGAATAGATCAAATTGATCATTGAATGATCAAGCAGTACGAGTACGTAATATAAAAATTTAATTGATACATTCTTTCGTTAATGCGAACCTCATACAGAGGGTTTAAATGACATTATTGTACAAAATTTCGGAAAAAAAATTGCTGCGTATCTCAGTAGACATATCGTTCATGAGAGTTGAAATTTGAAAAAAAAAAAAAACAGGCTCCTTACCTGTACACGAATTTCGTAATCGGTTCGATGTCGATATCAATTCACATCGTACAACATGAACAATCCTTTGAAAAATGTTCAAGCAGTGACATTTTAATAGATTCTTTGTGTTCGCTTTGAATCGTTGCAATTAATCGAATCATTATATCTTGACTGACATATAATATAAGTGATAAATGCAAGTTTCATTTTTAATTCAATTGAATTATGCATAATGTCATAGTATAATGAAAAAGAAACAAATTCCTAGTATTCTTGAGTATTTTTTTTGATTTGATAATAGAATTCTAATAGACAAACGGGGAATTTTTATATGCGGCACCGCGGTTTAATTATATGCGTCCATAATTATCCAGAATGCATCCAGAATTATTTTAGAAAACACGTTTTCTAAAATAGAAAACAAAGCTTTCACCTATCCTTTTTCCTTTATTTCGACATTTACGAAAGCCGTTTCCCGTTTGCTCTATTACCTTGGCGCAACTTTCACACAATCAATAAATCCTAATATTTTTTCTCTCAAGAATCCTTAGCATCATTTGCATCCATCGACAGTCATCTGTGCATGTTGCGCGTTTTGCTAAATCAGCCACGCGCAATGAACTCTCTCAACATTCCCACGCATGAATATCCAGCAAATATAGGTTAGAAAATGAAGAAAATCATCGTGATAAACGAAAATTTAAGTCAGTTTATCACTGAAGAATTTTCGAAAGATCAAAAAGTCCAAGAGCAGAAATAATAATATAATGGATAAAATTACACAAAAATGCATCTCGATATCAAAAAGATCATCGTACCGAAAGAAAATTCCTAAACCTTCGATTTAAAATCCTTGTAAGTCGGAAACATTAAAAAAAAAAAAAAAAAGAAAGAGAAACGGAAACGAAATTACTAATAAAAATATCCTGCCGATGACTAAAATCACACCGAAGTACGTTTCAACAGAAAACACTCGAAAACGATTGTACATATGCTGGTCGACTGTTTTGATCCATTTCAACGAGTGCCATATGCTTTCGAGCCACTCGTACCCCTTTTTCCTCTCTTTAACGCCCCACATTTCGAATTTTTTCCATCGACGATATTCCACGGTAAACAATATCGATTTCGTTATTTACCCAACAATTCAGAATCATCCTCCGGTATCAAGCTACGAAAGAGGCGAAAAAAGAGGAGAAGTGGAAGAAGTGGAGGAAAAAAAGAAAAAAAAAAGAGAGAGGAGGAAAGTATTCCAGCGCGGACGAGGACGAAAAAGAGAGACAGGTATTTACACAGCCGTGACTTGAAATACCCCGAAGCCTTTCGTATACGCTATTTAACGCTATCGAGTTCCCTCTCCGCTCTGCTCACGCCCCTCCTCTCGACAGCTTCTCTATCTGTCGGCCTAGAATGCACCGCGTTAGCTTATACGCGACTAGAACTCGGCTTCGAGGAGCTTTATCCAGGGCCCGAGATAAGTTTCCACGGGCCCCAGGTCCCGAGTTTCGTTGTGGACCTGCCTTGTAATCGACGAAAAAAGAAAAGATACACCGAGAACAGGGAAAAGATACCGAACATCCTATCCTACTATATTGCGTGTAGGTGTGCCGTGAAGCGTGTGCGCGCGTAGAAAAAAGCACGAGGCAACCTCGTAGACACGGGGTGCAGGTCAGTTTCGTGTCAGCTGCGTTACGCTGTTGGTGGCGGTGCATACGCGTGGTCCTCTGTGGTGCAACCTTTTCCGGTCGACTTGCCCGGACGCGCGGTATCCAGACGTGAGAGTTCTACGAAGTTTAGAAGGTAGGAATTCAGCTTTTTTAATCGCGCCGGATAATAGGAGGAAATAGTGGAGGGATTTAGAAATTTATAGCGTCGTATATGTATAATTTAAAGCTTGACGAATGAGAATTTTATGAGAATAAAGAAGAAGTGGATTAGCGATTTGAACCGACAAAAATCTCATAGAGAATAGTTCGATGTAAATTGTAGAAATGGAAAGATGGTACGAGAATGTGGCAATTTATAATTTTACATTTGAATAATCGGACATCGGCGAATGAGAATTTTATGAGAAGCAATTAGAGAATACAGATTTGAATAAACAGAAGTTGATGTAATGGGAATTTTTGTCTTCTTTGGATTTTTATTTGTTGAACGCATTAACGACGATCTTTCATAAAAGATCTACAAGTTCCTGAACCGTATTATTTTCTATTCTTTTTATAACATACGAGATAGGTTGCTGATAATTTATACCGATGATAAAATAGTTGTCAGTCAATATTCAGTTAAGTTGTAAACCTTCTTCGCACTTCGTTGATCTAGTCAAAATCTTTTTGCTCCTTTCCATTGATATATTGAACATTTTACTTGCAATAAATACACGACGATTGTATATTTATATAATAAATAATAATTGCATAAAAACAAAAGAATATTAGAATAACAAACGAAATTATAAATTCCCACTGCTGTCAACAATCATCTATATGTAGTTAATCATCTATATGTCAATGTATTAAATTAATCGATAGCTCAAAATTATAATTAAACGTGTACCAGTCCATTTTCATATCTACCAAACGGTCCTAAACCAAATAAACGAATCTACGATAATTCGCACGAACAAAAAGAGGAAGGAGAACAATGTACTCCTTGTCGGCAAAAAACAATTTACAAACGTTTCGCATGCATGGATGATAGACGTACGATAAAGATCAGCCTGCAGGTATTCCTATTCAACGCCTTAGTATGTATTATCTGTATAAAAGTAGCTAGGAAACGTTAATGGTTAATCTGCAGCTATGTTGGCCGCGAGATGAACAGATACACCGTGTATATATCCTCACAGTGGATATAATTAAAGTCTCTGTTAGAGCCTAGCTACGCACGTTCCATCTCTCTCTTTCTCCCTCCTTTTCCCTCTCTCTCTCTCTCTCTCTCTCTCTCTCTCTCTCTCTGATGTAATTCGTGTGGTAATCATCGCTATTATTAACCAATAACCAGTGTAATTAGGTAGGATGCTTGCCTATACCTGGATGGCAGGAGACAAATGGACGCCCGTTACGCGCTTTATGCTCCCTCTGTGTCTCGGTCAGACGTGACGAATGGTGTACATATGTATATTCATTATTGTCGTTTCTTTTCCGTCAAATGCCGCGATAGCCTTTTCGTCAGCGGGATTTCGATGGTAAACAAATTTTTCCCTGGAGGCAAGCTTAATCGATAGGAATTTCAATTTGATTTGTCCGAGTCGGACTAGAGAAGATTCATCTTCCAACGGTATTTACTGGTTGATTTTTTACATTGATTTCCACCTGTACACGTGAAAAATTGCTGGCCATGGAAATCCGTTTTGGTCAGAGTGAAACAAACCTTTTAACTTTTTTCGATTTTTTTCTCCCTTTGTTGTTTCTTTTTTATTTTATTTTATTTATTTATTTTTCTTTTTTTTTTTTTTGTATATAAAGCGTTTATGTTGGGGTTCCCCGGGCAATGGAAGGAAAAACAACAGTTAGTTCGGAAGTTTAAAATGTTTTTGGAATGGGTATAGAGGTATCGATTGTATAAAGGTATCGAATAGATGAAAAAAGCTTTCGATATAAATTTGTGGATGGATAGATTAAACAGATGACTGTGTTAAAGTCAAAATCGATTTGTTTCTTCTTTCTCCAGCGAACAAGTATTTGATATAAAATACAATATAAAAAATTTCTATAAAATACAAACTGTATATTTTTCTTTTGCAAATATCTTGAACAGGTCTTGTTTTTAAAGAAACAAGTGATGTACAAGCGTGTTGCATCTAACAGGCTCGTTATATTTACGAACATTTTTGGTGTCTCAATAAACTACAATTGACGCGTATGTCAGTAAATTTTCCATATATAAGAGCGTAGAATTATTCTCCAAATTTTTAACGAGTTTGAAAAACCAACAAATATATTATACATGTATATTATACGTTCGTAAAGTTTTCAAGATAAATCTCATTTTATTACTAGATTGAATACAAACATAATATTCGAAATAATAAAAATGTTTAATCGAGATACAAAATACTAAATCAATATTATATTCGTCATCGTAAACTGACTACAAAAAGCCTTATTGTTAGAAGATATCCTTATTTTCGAATAAAACGTCTTCTTAACAGATTCAATATTTGATATGAAATCTTTGCAGTCACATTGAAGTACTAAATGATACGAAATTTAATATACTTGAACCTAACCAATTAGTATAAAAAAATAAAAAAATAAAAAAGAAAAATAAAAGCTATAATACTAGGTACAATGACGTACAAATACTATTCTCTACCGTGTTACGCTAGAAATTTCAAATATTCGAGAATCGATGCACAATATCTGCTCTCTCGATCGGCCGATGTTCTCAATGTCGAAGCGAACGATTTTAACCGCGAAACCAGCAGTCTGTCTCGACTACTTCTCGAAATTACCCCATAAACGGGATCGTTAGATGCACAATAGGTCCGAGAGCAAACTACTGGTTCGACTTCTCGATGGAACTCGCCGAGGGGCAGGTCTCTCAGGTAAAGTCTCGAGGGTCCAGGTATCTGGAAAACGTTCTTGAACACACACAGTGTAACCGAACCGTGGAAAGTTTGTGGAAACCCTGTGGAAGCGAACATAGGGGATACAGGTGCATGGGTTGGGAAAAAAGCACTCGAAATCCCATAATCCCAGAGAAAGCCATTCATTCCTCTTTCTCTCTTGCTCCTTCTCGTCGTGGCACAAAAAATACGAGGCGTGACCGATCCTTTCAGCAGGTTGATTTTTGGAATTAGAGGCTGATTAGGGATACAGGTGAAAAGAACGAACGATCGTCTCGAACCGATAGAACGCATGATGCATTCAACATTCTGTAACTTTTTTTTCCGATCATTTTTATTTACTGGCTTGTTGAATTTTGAAGATTTTTTTTTTCTTTTTTTATTAGAGCTTCGATTAAAGTAGATTTTGTATATTATTTAAAGAATGAAAAAGTAACGCGAACAGGTGTAAAAAAACTATGTTACTCCAAAATATAAAGCTCTAAAGAAACATGAAACTTTCGATCTGCTTTCTTCTTTTTTTAACTATTTTATTCTATTGTATTCTATTCGCATCTGGTTTTTGCAAAATTGGAATCAACAAACTGATATAGTGGATAGATATTGATTTCAGCGATTTTCGTTCTTTTTCAATTTTTAAAGCTTTTAATTTGTCAAGTTGTTATTTCAATAAAAGTTCGATTTTTTTTTTTTTTTTTTTTTATAAACGATTACATGTACTAGGATGAAATTTAGCAAAGGATCATAAAATTGTATCGGTTGTATTTTACAAACTTCCTGAAATACTGAAAGCCTCATAAAATTCTTCTGTTTGTACGTACAACATTGTTTCATAGTTTATATTTATCGACTGATCTCTCCGTGCAATCACGTACACACCGGATGCGTAAGAATAATTAAGCAATCAAAAAGATCATACGTCACAGCTGTACTTCGGATTATTTACCGTTACGAGCAATTACAAACACTGTTCCATTGTTTAATTACCAATATACGATGTGGACGCAGTTCTGTCCACATGAAACATGCGTGCACGCAACGCGTTTTACCTTCCATATAACTAATTGGGCAGGAAAATGAATCATATCCTTCTAAGGATCACGTACAAATTATACTGTTACCTTTCCAACATATTATCCACTTTTACGTTGTTGTTTAAACTAATTAAAATGGATTTTCCTTTATTTTCTTCCATTTGTTTCAGCTTCATGAACAGTGAAATATCAACCTATTAAACTATAATTACTACAACTATTCATCAGTATGTATCTATAAATATTCTTTCACATGACATAACAGATGCTAGTACAATTTCCTTCGAGTTCACCACATTTCAGGTCATTGAAATATTTATTGAATATTCCAATTGCTATTGAATAAACCTCTTTACACTTAGAAAAGGAAGACTACAATTTCTTACAAAAACTATGGAATCTACTTGTTGTTCAATCAAATAGCTCTTACGTAAAGCTAACAAATCTTCGACGTTCTTTTAAAGAAATGCGAACGAACTAATTCACGCAACCCGATTCCAACGAACCTTAAATCACTATTCTTGCTATCTAAATAGGCAACTTTCAAAAAAATTAATCCGTATTAAGGCTGATTGCAATAAATGTTAAAGCAACCATATGCTTTCTACGTACAAACCTAACTTTCAAAGAAATTAATCCGTATTAAGACGTAACCCGACACAGGGGATGACTGGCTGAACCGTTCAGCTTGGCCTGGTCGGATCGTTTTCGATTTCGACTTTTAGCGAACGATGACACAGCCGTTCGACTGGTCAACGTCGTCGTGCTTCGTCGTTTAAACGAAATCAATTAAGGCCGGCGACAGAGCTGTCGGCGTAATCCGTCGGCTGTTACACAGCCGATTCCACGCGACGTCGTCGCCACAGCGGGGTGCCAGCGTCCAATGGGCTTGCAGGTATTGCGAAACGCCGTGGGCATCCAATCATGTCGGCGGATCGTACCTTTAAGCCCGTCATTACGTCGAATTAGTCTTCCGGGCTTTCCGTGGATCGCGGCTCTCAGCTAGCTGTAATCCGGCGTGTGTTGCGTCGAATGGCAACGTCATCGTTCGATATTATGATAGCGATTCGTCCAGGGATGCGTTTAAAAGCTGTCAGGCGATAAAACGTGCAGAAGTCGCGCGGTGATTCCAATTAAACGCATTGATTCCGTGCGAAGCTTTCGTGATCGATGCTCAGCGAGATATTATTAAACCGGCGCTTTGATGATTTTCTGCATATCTTTTTATCAACATTACTCGATAGAGAATTAATTTGTTTGTATATAAAGGTAAAGTAACGTTAAACAATCGGAGAAACGGTTTATATTTGACTAGGAAATTTCTTTTTATGAAGATTATCTAATGGAGAATTAGTATATTTGAATTAATTTAGATATAGAGAAGAAATTATTTAAGTTGTTGGCATTTTAAAACTCGGTTTCATAACACCGGCGTTTTGGTGACTCACTGGAGACTTTTCGACTAAGATTATTTTATTAATGAAGAAATAACGTGTTTGTATATAAATATAATGCAATATTAAATAATCGGACTATATACAGGGAAAATCTTTTGGAGAAGTTTGTTTTGGGTTGAAAATCCGGATGGATAATGTTGTTGATTTTAGTTTAACCTCCTTAGATAATATTGTTTTAAAAGATTTGAGATATATGTATATTTAGTAAATAATTCAGAATAAGTTAGAAAATGTTTCCGAATCAATTATTTGAATTCTATTTGATTGATCTTGTTCAATTGAAAATTTCCTCTATAATAGAAACCTTCTGTGTATTATTATATTTCATCTACGTAATATCAGTGTAATATAATAAAAAGAATATTGAAGATAATATTAAAGTTCTTATTTCCATGGAGAATTATATTTTTTCTGACATAAGATAAGAAGATTGTTGCTTATATTAGTTTGAAGCAAAAGAACTTCCAAATTTTACTTTATAAATAGTATAATAAATAGCAATTAGATTTTTTCAACAATTATTTGATCTTAATCGAATTAAATATCCAGCTTTATTTAATTTATTACAGAAATATCTCTCACTTCTGAACGACAAGAATCATAATTACCATGTAATGTTCTTTATCTGTGATGATCTATAGTAATTCTTTATTTAACCTACAAATTACGTGAAGAAACACGTTCTCGATTAAATCTTTGTTTCTTGCATTATCAACATTCCGGTAAAAATGTTGCAAGAACAATACAGACTATCCACTTCGCCATGATCGCCTCCTACACTGCAAGCATAATTACAACCTAAGAACGACGAACGCCAGCCGGGCATAGTAAGCAAGCAAGCAACGAGTAGTTCTTTGAATCAGTAAATTACTGCTAATTTCACGCTCGAAAGCGAAGAGTGTTACAAAAAAGAAAAAAGGTCAGATGTCTTGTCACGTGATAATCGAGCAGACTAACGAACACGCTCGTTGATCAACATGTAAACGCGAAGAACTTTCAGTATTTTCGATATTGTCCATCGATCTGTCAGTCATCTTGCGTCCATGTTCTATCAGTCAGAGAGCCAAACTATCCATGCGAAAGAATTTTTATTAAATTTCAAAGACCACTTGGAATTAACTGCTTAATGGACAAACTGACAATTTAATATATTCAGAAGCCGATGTATGAAAATATTATATAGCCACTGTACTTTGTTTGTAAGTTATTTTGGATGCAGAAAGTATATAAAAGTATATAAAAGTATATAGAATGATGTAAAATATATATTGAACGTAGTTAGTTCTTCATCGGAAACAATTTTGTTCAAACCACTTGGTTCAAAGAAATATGTTTTTCTACGATTAGACTTCTTTGACACAATCGATGCACTGTTGTTTCATATAAAGATTACTAAAATATAATATATATAACGTATAACATTCCATAGTTTCTTAATAAACGTTATTTTTAATTCATATAAATAGACATTAATTTTGCCAAAAGATATATCTTGCGCGTTATTTATCTAGAACGTCGAAATCAAGTGACTAAAAGTGACTAAATCCCTCTTCAATTTTTCAACTATATTTAATACTATATTTAACGTTATTTCACTAGCCCATTATAATATACGTACTTTTTGACCACTCCACTCATCTTTGCAGAGCGACGCAAACGTTACATCGCAAAATACAATAGTATAAAAGTAAAAAATGATCGAATGAAGCAAAGAATTAGTTTAAACGAGACTCTTTCTTTCCCTGGTCGAATAAAAATCCGGTTTCCCGTAAAGGGTGGATGGGTTGGTCGTCAATTCCCACGTTCGACGTGCGCGCAAGAAGAGGCTGCTCAAAATTCTGTGTCACTCGAGCGATTCTTTTGTCGGCCACTTCGTTAATCGTTGCAGTAACATTCCTCCAGTTAACCGGAAACGCTTCACCCTAGCCCTTATTTTCCTCTTTTTCTTCCAAGAGAAAGAGACAAGCATAATAGCCGCGGTCCCACACGCATAATTATCGCCGACAAACCAACAGATCCTTATCGACGGCAGCGTCATAATTATCAGCGTGTCGGTGGTCACTTACACGTTACACGGCCACGCACATACCGCGCATTGTTTCGCTCGAATTCCGTGGTAATCGACTGTCACCCGACAGATGCTACGTACAAAGCGAAACGAACGAAGAAACGAAAGTAAGAGGAGAGTGGGTTGGTGCCACTGGCTAATATCGGCACCTTGTCACGCGATCGAAATCGATAACGTAGAGACAAAAATCACACGAGGCATTTCGGTCCAAGGCAAATAAATAACGGCGGCCGTGCGGTCTGACCATAATCGTCTTAATCTACTTGACGCGCTCGTTCGCCGCTCAACGCATGACTGCCTGAACTTCTTTTCCTTTTTTCATCGAAGCGTTTCAAGCTACCATACCGATTCAAGTTTCAAATTCTTGCTGCTACATTCCGGTAAATGATAAATCGAGCCAGCTTGAAAAATGGAAATGCGAGTCGAAGTCGTGGATGTTGGATACCTGCATTTTAATTTTTATTTGCCGAAGAAATTTGAAATATGTTTGCTAGAAAGATATGAAAATTCTTTACACGAATACAGGAATAAATAACACAAATATCTTATTAATGTGTACGATGGTTTTGTTTCGATGTAATTTCAATATGATTTTGTTTTATCTGTAAGAATTAAATATGCGACATGTTGACATTTTATGCGATAGGAAAATTGTTGAATCGTAGAAGGTCTCGTAACGATTCATTAGAGATTTACTTCTTCAAAATTCTAAAATTTCATTGTTTAAATCTTTGAAGTAATATGTACAATTAAAATAGAAACGATGCAAAATAATTGAAAAATAAGGTCGAAAAAGGAGAAAATGATGAACAATGGTATTCTTGCACTGTAATACAAAGTACAAACGATCTATGAAAATTTATATATACATAGTTCTGGAAAATATCGTAACTAACATTGCAAATGAAGGATCTGTTACGAGATTTTTGCAACTGTATCTCTGATTCGAAATTCAATCAGCTCCATACAACCAAATTAATATTGGGTTGTTGTAGATATTTTAGTGGAGAATGATTTGAAACTTTTGGCACAAAATGATAAAAATTTGAGATCTTCATGGCACTGATTCTTTACTAATTTTTTTTATCGTAATTGATAATTTCCATTGTCTATGCAGTCTATCTTTCACGGGCATCGCTTTATTCGATGTAAATCAATTTTGAACCAATGGGAACATCGTTTTTCGGCGCGCTCAACCGCACGATTTGGTGGAAATTATACCCATGTGCGCCATCAGGGGCCTCGTTTGCACTGAATTGAAAGTTAATCGGTTGAAAATTTTGTAAAGTAGTCACCTGCTTTATCGACGTCACGGGAAAATGCGGAATCCATACCGACACGGAAAAACAAGCCGCTTGGCAAGATCGTTTTAAGAACAATATTTTATGATTACTTCTAACGCTTTGTATTTCATTAACAAATTGATAGTTCCTATACAAATTAAATATAATAAATATAAAATATTTTTTTTATATTTATAGTCATCAATCATAAAAGGATTGAAACTACGTTTAGGAACATTACCGCTCTAAACAATGAAATTCATATATCAGAGATTATAAATTTTTTAATTCTTACTATAAAATCATTTCGAATATTATGCCACTTTTGCGTCATACGAAATGTTACGTTAAAAATGCAATAAAACGTTAGGGATGCTTTCATCCTGAATTGCGACGAACTCACCAACAGATGTCGCTAACGTCCAGTCTAGTGACTTTATACGATACGATCGATAAGCAAAACAGGGGAGTTTTCTTTCTTACCAACATAAGATACAGCAGTAAATTTCTACAATTTTCAAATATTTTTAATAACGTAATATTTTCAACTAAAATACATCTGATTCTCATGAACTCGATACACAGACCTAACTAAATCTGAAACTAACAGACCATAAAAATTTGTTCATCAATTGTATTCTACAAAAAATATTCTTTCTATAACATTTTATTATCGTTTAACTCATAAACGTCCCTCATATCGCCTATTACTATTTCTAAATGATACGTCATATCGATACCTTAAAATAAAACCAAAATCGCGAAAGCGCCTCATCGAAGATATGAAAAATCCTGAAACAACCCCTGTTCAAAAAAAATATCCACCGCTAGATGTCGGTAGGATGTCCAGATAGCGCTAACTAGTGGGAATTGCGTGGAGCGTTTCTCCCGCCTCGTCTCGAGAGGCTCGAGGAGAGAGAGCCATATTCCCCCGGAAAATCTGTGGCAGTGGAAAAGCGTCGATGGGGAACCCGTCGAAAGGGGGCGGGGTTTTGGCGTACGGCGTGTTTGCACCGCGGAAGAAGTGGGAAAAAGGCCGAGTGGCTCGCGCCTGCTCCGCTTTTTTCCTCTCTGTCGCTCCGTCTCGCTTCCCACTGCAGCTAGGCGGAGTTTAAAAAAAGATTTCGCGCTCTGTGAGGGGGGAGGTGGAGCCACGGACGCGCGGAATTCCGGAATTTCACGAGTCCTCGCGGCGGCGGGGGAGGAAGACGAGAGACAGTGTCGCGGATGGTATGGGAAGGGATGAAGGGGAAACATATATATCGGCCGTGTGTGTTTCGCGCGGTGGAACGCGGAGAGGGGGAGGGTGCGCGCAGGGAAAGTGGCGAAGGGGAAACTCGCCTGCTCCGGGCAGACCGATCGAGCTCGACAACAGCCAGTTCAACGTGTGCCAACCCTCTTTCGAGATACTGTCTTCTCGTGTCGAGTAAACCGCGCCGGTATCCCCGATTTCCTTCGTCACGATTCACGTCGGATCTTCACGTCGATGACAGAGTTCGAATCACGGTGATTTCTTCTCCCGATACGATTTTATACAAGACGTAATGCTGGTTATTTTAACGAGACGAGGAAAAGTGTGTATATATAACGTGACGTTTTAGAGTGGTCAGTGGAGTTCGTTATCGAGTTTGAGCTAGGCTTTTCTCGTGTGACGGGAACGTGGAACGACGATGATTATCGTTTCGCGATCAACTAAGAAGGAACGCCGTGTCCGAGGAGGAGTTCGTATGCGACGCGTGGATGGCTCGTTGCACTCAAGATCGTTCAAAGTTTCTTGGTTCGTATAATTATATCATGTCATGTATCTTCAAAGTGCTGTGGAAGGATATACTCGTAAGAACGAATGCTCAACGGACGAGTAGCGGCGCGATTTTAGATTTATTTGGAACGTATATTCGGAATCACGTGGTCGAGTGACGGGAGTAATGGTCGGCTAACGACTTGCCACTCTTTTGAAGTTTAAGATTTGATAGTGAACGTTCGGATAGGAAATGTTGATCGGGAACACCGTATGTTTAAAGTAGAAGCTATTTTTGTTTCGTTTTGTATCCGCGTGCTAGAGACTCGAAACTGTCCACTGAAATTTATGATGCTGTGCGTCGCACATATAAACACACACGGGAAGATGTACTTAGACACGGTGGCAATGGCTTTTAAAGGGAATAGGGCGACTCGATCGTTGACGAGAGGTCGCCTAAACCGGAAAACCGGGAAACGATTACGAGTGTGTAAATAGGTATTGCTCCCTTCGAGGCCAGTTTGCTTTCTCGTCAGAACGAAACTAACAACGCGTTATCGTCGTACAGCTGAAAGTGCTCGTGTGTACCTTGGCAGCCAGAAGTGATAACCGCGTTGTTAGCTGCAAAATAAGCCGCGTGACAAACACACGCTCAACGATAGCGACGATAAGAGACGTTCTACAACGATCAACCACGAGTTTGATGCACTACGTGGCGGACGTCTCCGAGTTTCCACGATAACCTTGATAAACTGATCCATAAATCAACTGATAACTACAAAATCGGTGAAACGAGTTCCAATACTTTCAAAGACATTTCAGAATCATTCGTTCCTTTATATTTTCTCTGCGTCGTTCATTTTATCGAAATACCTCCACTAGCAAAATGAACGAACGCTGCTTTAAAAGAAGTCGAAAGATCTGAAATTTACTCCAATCGATATAACCAAGATTCCAACACGAGCCTCGATCGCCTAATACGATCAACACTTCCAATTTCCTCCAAAAATCACGACGCTTTTCCTCCAGTCACGAGCATATAATCGCAGCGTGAAGAGCGCGTGACGCGTGCTGGCTACATTACAAAGTCCTTCTGCTCCCCACTACCACGCGGTATTTCTCGCGCATCCCCTCCACCGACGATATTTCACCACCCCTACCAGGAACTCCGGCACAGGGCGAACAAGGACGAGGACGGACGATCGTTTTCCGCACGAGACCGAGTGGAACGGAACACGTGCCGCGTCGGTGGGGGTGGAGGAGGAGCGATAAAACTGGAGGGGAAACGTGGTGGCAGAACGACGATAGGGGAAGTCGAGGACTCCCCACCAGTGGTTACCACTCCCCTTCCACCAACCAGGGGAGCGCGTTCTCTCCCACATAACGGCGCTAACCGACGGGACCTTTGTTGCCCGCCACGCTCGAACGGTGTCCCGCTCGAGAGTTTGGACGCTGGTGCCGCCCAGCGGTGATCGCAAGAACTTTCAAAGCGCGATGGTGGGGACCCCGCGGCTAGTAGTGGGGGAACCGTGGCGATACGGTGGGGGTAGAACGTAAAGGAATTGGTGGGGATGAATGCAGAGAACGGAGCGAGTACGAGGACGGGGGCATGTTGCTCTCAGGACGCGCAGAACGTCAGAGTGGGACGAAAAGGACGGGTGTCTCTCGCTTTCTCGCTCTCTGTATCTCTTTCTCTCTTTCTTCGTTTCTTTCGATCATTTGTCTCTCTCGCTCACTCCTCGTGGAGAGGCAGAGAAAGAGAGGCCGATGGCGGGGTGAGAGCCGGCTTACTACGCGGCGAAACGCTACCACGGCGTTCAGTCGTCAGCGATCAGACCGCCGGGCAGTGTGAACCTTCCTGGGCAGTCTCTTCATCTACTACACTCTTCCTCTGCTGTCCCTTCCTGAACATGAAGCAGTAATCAGCATCTGGGAAAGCCGGAGTACAGCTTCCGTGATCGGATTTGCCTGATCCGTTCTACGATGGTCGTAGACTACCACGATCTTGAAGAAACATCACGCGTAAGGGAACCATTATAGAAGAATTTACGCGAGAAATCGCATCCAGTGGTGAAAGAGAAGATACACGATTGGACACGGCAAACGAATTGGAGAAGGTTCAAGGAGACAGACTTGGTCTCAGACGATTCCAACTCTGTCTCTTTGAATCTACCCTGATACGAGATTCGTCGCAACCGGTGACAAGCAATCGAACAATCGAAGTCTTCGAGAACGCTCGGCAGTCGTTCGATAGCCGTACTCGAAGCTAACAGATGTTCAAGAAGATCTTACTAAATAAACGGTTGTCGCGACTGAAATTACCAGAGACGATCATTGTGGGAGCATGTAAAATCGCAAAGAATTCCAGAAGACGTTGGATATCGAGAAGTCGCTTCGACAACGCTCGAAGATGATACGCAACACTCTGTTCCAAACCGCAAGATTCTAAATTCCAGCGGAAGTCAATGTTCGCAATGAAGTTTCGTTATTCGAAATTTCGACATTCGGCGAGTGAACCAAAAGAAAAAAGAAACGAATTATCACTTCGTAGTGAGATTGTTGGGAAGACACGTAGGGCTCGTTCGAACGGTTTGTGCTCGGCCTCGCGTCGAGCCACGTGGTGTTCCGAATCGCGCGAACGATCTGCGCTTGATAATCTTCGGCACGTATACGTTCACTTTGCGAAACCGCGGCCCGAAAAAAAAAAGGTGAAAACGATGGCGAATCGACGAGCACGACGAGCCGTCGCAATTCCGAAGATCGGTGAAGCCGTTCGAAAGTAGAATTTCCTTCGTTGCTCGTCAGATATGTGGTACCGTTCGATTGTTACGTAACGAGCATCGAATAACAAAAAACCGTTCACGCATTGGCGAGTCGTACGGCGAGATTTTTGCACCGAACCGTTACTCCTAGTGCGGGATAGTGTAAATCTGTCGGGGAAGATCGACCATGCACCGAGGAAGAAACATATGAAAATGTGTGATTAAATTTAAAACAAAGTAAACGGCAAAGCAAAAATAATTGAGAAAAAGTGGAAGGAATAGCAACACGATGATTCTTATCGTCAACGAAAGTAGTTGAAGAGTACGAAGAAAACGTTACGCTTTACGGACGTGTTAGCAGCCGACGGCTCTTTCGCCAACAGATCGTCACAAATCACCGTTGAAGAACAAGTGAGGTAAGAGTCAACACCGTAAATAAAGCCGATGAAATACCTTCACGAGATTTCCCGTTCGATCGCGTCCGATCGGTACTCGAACTCGTTCCCTGAATTATCCTTTATACCTGAAGAAGCTTCCTATTCGCTCTTTTCGATCGACCTCGCGTTTATTTATGGTGAAGTGTAGATATGAAAACGTTATTTGATATAATACGATCTTGCGCTATTTTTTCCAATCTTGAAACGGTGACGCTTTTTGCGAGTGAAAAATCGGAAAGTGAATATAATTCACCATGATCAAATTTTATGAGATCGAACAAGCCACACAGTTCACTACTTGTCAGATTGTTGAGACAGCAGGCAGTATCCTACGCTTCTTCCATATTTACAGCGAAACTTCATTTATTGGAACGAGATTTTAGTTAGTGTCTGGCTAGGTAGCGATCGAATCTACGTGAATTCCAATTACGTAAAAAATCATTGCAACAGGAAGAACCAGTGAACATGTCTATTACATGAGCTCCGCTTATATGAACTGTAAGCGTTCAACTAAACGAAGTTTTACTCAATAACTCGAATCTACTGGTCGTCCAACTGTCTCTATTCAAACCTATTACACGAATTAGCTTTGAAAGTGGTTTTCACTCAACCTACGAAGGTACCATTAGCTAAAGCGATGCTATCGAATCGAGAGATTTTCGCGAGTGACACGAACCTTCGACGCTTCCAGCTTCGATTTTCCTCGATAAACACTAACTTTCTAGTACTGGGTAAATTTGTTCGTGCGAACGTGGAACAAAGTTCGAAGTTCCCGAAGGAGTTATCTCGTGATTGGTACGGTAGACAGGGGAAACAATTTCCCAACCGATCGTTCACGGGATAGATCCACCTGTTAGGCAAACAGGCTGACCGCAAATCTGCAGCTCGAGAAGAGAGTCCACCTGTAGAGCGGTGGTGTCTCGCGTGTCAAAAAATTTCCTCGTATTCGGACGAACAGAGGAGCACGTGTTCAGGTAACCGCGCCCTCGGGGTCGCATTGTATCCTCGAAAATAGCGACAGAGTCGTTCCTCTTCCTCTCTCTCTCTCTCTCTCTCTCTCTCTCTCTCCCTCTCCCCCTCTCTTTCTTTCTTTCGATGGCTCGTGTGGACCTCTTAATCCTGCGTTCGACAGAATCGGGAAGTCAAGTGCTCCATTCAGCTTTCCGGCTACCTCAAGGGAAAATCGAGGTAGAGTATTATTTAGTGACGCATGCGGTTACCTGTTCGAAGATCTTGGAAAGATTCGTGGCACTCTCGGTGTAAGTTGATTATGGCGGTATTGTGTCGGAGATCGAGTTGACTTGATAGTGTTTTATGTTTGGAAACTGAACAGGAAGATGGGATTAGATAAAGTGGTTCTTGAGGTTGAGTAGATTAGTTTTGGATAAATTTGGAGGAAAATGGGTTTCTTCTAGTTGCATGTTCGACAAATACGGGAAACTAAATGTTACGTTCGAGTTGCGAGTAATGTGATTTCTGAATTTGTGGATAACTCGGGTTTAGTCAAGTTTGAGACGAAATTTGTTTCTTTGGATCGTGCGTTTGGTAAATTCGAGAAATTGTGTTGCGTTTGAATTAGAATTAAGAAACCGGTTTTGGGCTCAAGTAACTTAGGTTGAGTTAGATTTGAAAGAAAATTGTTGTTTGATTACGCGTTTGACGAAAAGAAACTAAGTGTTATGTCCGAGAGCTGGAATTTGGTAAAGTGATTTCTGAATTCGAATAGTTTGAGTTTAAATAAAAGAAAGAAGATTGGCTTCTTTTAGAGGTAAGGAATTAAGTGTCACATTCGAGTCCTTTACGTTTAATGGGATGAAAAAAGAATTCGTTAATTTGAAGCGTGTTTGTCTACATCTTGTGAAACTCTGAAACCTGTGTGGAATTTTAAGTAGAGATTTTGACAAAAATATTCATTAATATTATAATAGAAATTAATTCAAATTTTTAAGTAGCGCATTTGTTTCGAAATCATGTAATCTACGATATGATGACGTATCGTCGAAAGTGTGATAGCATCAGCCTACTGTAGCTACAAAAATTAGCTTCCAAATATCGCATGATTTCATACGAGCATCACAAAGGAAAAATATAATTTATTCAAAATATCAGTCTGTTACTGTCTTCAAACTTCAGAAATTAATCAAGTTTCTTCAATTTCCTAATTGCAACTGTACTTCGTCGCATCAACCAGATATTTCTTAATCGCACTTATTCGCTTTCACAAACAAAAACGCATCTTTCCTGTATAAGATGAATGCGTATTCGCAGTAAAAGATTAATAAAACCTTCGAATGACGACTAATGACAGCTATTCACTGAGTACTCCACGATAATTAATATCAAATTCTCCAATCTATTATTCGAATTTCATTCAAAACTTCAGTAAAACAAATCTCATACTCAAAATCCATCTTTCGGTTTACGCGAAGGTCTGATAAGAAGAAGTCTCGGGGACGTTGAAGTTCGGATCGTTCGTCGAGGGAACTATCAAGAAAAGTATTAATCACACGCGATCAAGTCGTTAGAGACGGATATCGCCGCAATATTTCACGGCGTCACGAGGCTAGCGCAACAGCCTCCGAGCGTACGCACGATTTTTTATCGTCCTTGTCGCCGGGACACAAAACCAGGCAGCTTCTATAATTCATTGCGGTTAGAAGCGTTTCGAAATCGCGCCTCGACGTCTCGAATGCGCAGCGCGGGTATAAATCATGCTCGATAAGTCGTCGCCTGATTTTCGTGCGGGCAGTGGTTCGAAACTAATCGAAACTCTTGACAACGTTTAGTTAAAAACAAACGAGTTTAGGCTGTGCTTGCAATGGATACGTGTTCTGACGAACGAAACGTCTGACGATCGAAAGCATACGCTCGTAAGAATTTGCAGAGGCTCACGAAATATATTATGTGTGTTGTGCGGAATAATTTGAAATTTATTCGGTATCGGTAAAGTTTGAAACAAATCTGAAAATAAGTATATGTAGAAATTAAAAGATGTTTGTTACAAGTATATATTCCGCAGTGATCGCAAAAATATTTAAACAGTCAATCATTTTAAAAAGTCTCGATACTCAGTGGCACCGTTTTCTTACTTTACATATTCTTACATATTACATGCTTAAGATAGCTGTTCACTAGTATTTTACTTAATATCTGTGTACAATAAATATTTTGTAATTTCTGTATCTATTTTCGAATTAGTTTCAAAATTGATCAATATGGTCATGACAGTCATGTTCCATGTACGTATACGTTTTCTCTGGTAATTGTTTAAATACTTTCGTGTATGTACGGTACACGTTTGATTGCTCTCGTGTATCCATTAGAATAGACAGTTCGTTAAAACACTGTAACCATAGCTTTAAATATATGTTCGATCATGAGACCCCTGGCCGTCGGACGCTGAACATGTTCAACGCTTCGCTTCGAAGTGAACTGTAGTTGCTCGAAGACTGACTTGATTTACGATTGCGAAGTAGGAACGTGTATTAAAATGTGGACGTGAACGAGACTCTAATTCGAATGGTGGAGCTTTGACTTGCCAAATGTAAGAGTTCGTCTGAAATATTTTGTTCAACTTTGTTTGGTGTAATTAGTTCGAAGTTTTTAGGTGTTTCTTGTAGGGCAGATGTAGGATTATGGTATATTTGGTTTGAAGTTTCTACTGTTGTACAAGAAGTCTGATAGTTGTTTGGAATTATATGGTTCCAGGAGGATGAGAAAAGAATTATGTGCAATTACGTAGAACGTGTATTGCGTACAAATTCTGAAATTGACGAAGTCGAACATCGAGTGGTACCGAAGTAACTAATGATTTTATCCACCTGTTAATTTATCGAGATTGTTTAAATATCTGTCACATAAAAAGGAATTCATTTGTTATCATTCTGTTTGAATGTAAAATAACAAATCCAATGAAAAATTCACACGAACACGTAAATGGCAATGAAATATAATCTAAGCAAATATAACAAATGAAATTAACTTGTGACTTATCCTTTTGAGTAGAAATCACGAACCTCGTCCGCGTGAGCCCTCTGTTCCACTTTAATAGACTATACGCTATTATCGTTCGAGTGATTCGTTACTATATTTGAAAATACACGGATAAAAATTATCATACACTTCAAGATTATTAATAAAGTTCAAATATCGTAAAATATTATATAACTTCAAATATAAATTGAATTAGTCGGTCAGCTACAATAATCATCTTGATCGTTATTTTTTTTCGTTCGAAACTTTAATAAAATTCGTTTCCAACTTTAATCGCCAAGCAACAAATACGACAAAGGAAAGGACACCTTAAAACAAATCTTGCAGTAAGGCGAACATTCTCCTGTATTCTCAACAATATACCAAACGTGAACTCAGAACACTTCCTTCATTTCCAATTTCCATATCAAAACGTTCACCTCCTTTCTGGCACCCACTTCCTAAAATATGCCCAAAATGCCGCAGCTTCGTACATCTTCATCGCACCACGCAAAGTCACGAACACTTCTGTTACCCAGTGAGTAACCCAGTGAAACCTGGTAGGTTTAAAAGTCGTCGAGATTTAAGCACTCAATCGACCAACCACCTCGGAAAGAGAGAAAAAGAGAGAAAACGAGAACGGTAGTATCGGATAGCGTCGTGAATGAAATCGATGCGATCGATTCGTTACGCGGTTCCTGAGTAATGCGTTCCAAGAAGCGGGACAATGTGTCTCGGAACGAAAATAAAGGCTTAGACCCCCAGAAGAAGACAATCGCGTTGCTCGTGCGCGCGCGTTCGTCGAACGTCCCTTTGGGTACAAGCTGCGGTTCGGTAGATATACCCCAGAGGTTCTGCCTTCTCCTGGGCCTTATAGGGGCCATTATCCGATCGTGGAATTTGAGATCTGGCCCTTTCAGCCGCGCGTCAAATTATCCCTGAGCACAATGCGCCCGTTGATTGATATCTTCAGTCGTAGCTGCTGTAACGTGGCCTGGGCCCCGTCCGTTCGTTCGCCTCCTTTTGGCCTCATCTCACCTCTCTCTTTCTCTCGTTCGTACTCTTTCGTTTGGTCCCTGTTCTTCATCCAGCGGTTTGCTCTCCGTCCTCGTCGTATCGAGTCGCCGTTCGATTTCCTCGTGTTCGTTTTAAGGCCTGTCCCGCGTAGCGGCCTCGTACAAAGCGAGCGCCGAATATTTTCTAGTCGTGGACCCACGCAGTCTTTCTACTTGATTTATTCTAAAACCTTTGGCTTTCTTTCGACCGAGCCACTCCCGACCTGCGGGCCGCGGGAACAAATCCCCTTACGAAACTTTTCGATTGCGTTTACCTCGCAGTGTACCGTTTTTGTTACGTCTCCGAGGTAGGTGGATACTCCGAAGTATAGTTGAGAGGATAGGGTTGAAGTCGTGGATGGAAACGTGGAAATTATATTCAAATATAATAGCACAGTATAATATAGTCCTCCCATGCTTGTTTTGAAATTTGGATAGTATCCGAGATTGATGATTCTTTGCGAAAAGAAGGTATTATATTACATGTTTGAAAGTTTTCAGTATTTCGACTGTGAGTGCGATCGCATGTTTTATTTAAGTGTATATACTAGCGATCATTTCCTACTTATAGTTATAAACGTCAGAGCTACTTGCACAATGTAACTAATGTCATTAGCGAAATTTTGCAACTTGCCAGTATTAACAAATTCTATTGTATAATAGTATCAACTTTATCTTATAAACTGCAAACCAAATTGATAGTCCAATTAACATAAAATTGTCAATTCACAAAATATGCTTACTGTTCGCGAATTAGACATCTGCGATAGTATCTGTATCACCTGCAGCTGCCTGAGAAATGTCTCGAAAGCGACACCCTAATCGTTGGTAATTACGCATAGCCGAATTAGGTAATTACTCGAGGCGCACGGCCATCAATTTATCTCTTTACTTAGCCCATTTTAACTCAAATTGGTGTAATTAGCACGAGTCGGAGCATATAATGCCTGACTCCCTGTACGAACTCCCGTGCCTTTCCATACAATTCATCCCCTTTTATGTAATTCTCTTTATCGTCCACGTTCCTCGTTGTTACCTCGTTTGAGTTTGTCTCCTCTGTCAGCTTTTTGCTGTCTCTATATCGCTTCCAATTTCTTTAACGTCACGTTTCTTCGTGGTGTAGAATTTGTTCGGTCTATGTTGTTCATTTTCTACTGCGCGATGAGAGATTGAAATTATGATAAGTTCGTGTGTTTTGCTATTAGGAGCGATTGTAATTAACAAAATATTCACTTCGTTACATCCTAACTAAACTAATGGCAGAATATTCGCTTAATTATGTCTTAACTAAAGTTGTTTCATCATATTTGCCTCTTATAAATATTCATGTACGATAACATGTAACGTTCATTATGATGAATCTAAGATGAAACTTTTGCAAGAAGATCACGTATATCGTACAATCACGTGCATTTATCTAATGATGAAAAAGAACCACTTCGAGTCATATAATACACCATATAATAAGCATCTAACTCTTACATCAAAATTATAACTCGCCCACAATTCGTTCAGCAAGTTGTTCATAATTCTGCCAATGAATTTCGCTACCTACATAAACACCTTTGGCATGTTTGCTCAAACATAAATATATGCCTCGAGCGAATTCTTTCTCCGACTCGATCCTCAGTCAGCCTAACCAACTCAACTGATCAATTTTCCCCCGAGTTCTCGCCGAGCCATACAAAATCGAAGAGGTTGTTCCTGCTCGTCAAAGGGTCTCGCGAGGAAATCTTCCGCGAGACCTAGCCCTCTGTGCGTTTTTTTCGAACAGCTCGACTCTAGCGGGCCATTTTTCACGGGCGCCTCTCGCCTTTCCACTCCCCGTGTTGGCATTTGAACCGGTCGAAGGGACGTCGAACGACCGGAAGCGAGTTTTCCGCGCCGTCGCCGCCGCCAGCAGCGTCGTCGAGTGGATTTTTCTCGCTTTTCCACTGGCTGCCGGCGTAACGAGGTTACGCCTTAAGTATTTGCTCGTCGATTTCGCGACGATGGGGACTGACTCTCTTTTTCTCTTCCTTTTCCCTCTCGACACCCTACGCCATCGAGGGCCTCGAAAAATTCACCACCCGGAAAAAAAGTTCTACGTGACTTTTCCTCTGCGTTCACCCTCTCCCACTCGCCTCGCGTTTCAACCCCTTGTCTACTTGCTTCTTTTCATCTCCACGGATTTCAACGCCAACTTTCTACTCTTCTCTCCTTCTCGTTCACTTCGCATTTTTCCCACTCTTCTGCTCTCGTTAAGAGTTGGAAAATTTTGGTTGGACAGAGACAGAGAGAAAAGAATAGAAAGGCAAAAGAGGGATAATCGTCGGACGGAATTGTTCCGTGCCACAAGCGAGAAAAGTTGTGTCGTGCATAACCGGTGACGGGTATTGGACGAGAGTAACGGCGCTGCACTTTATTGGATAATTTAGTGACGATCTAGAGAACGATTTGGGGGGCTAATGGGATCGTTATTGCGTGGGCAGGCCGGCAGAAAAGTGATTTTTGCGTTTATGAAGAGGATAAAGACACGGCTGGACTCGGTAGTCCGTGGTGTACGTTTGTGAACGAATGCTGGAACGTCTGATCATTTGTGATCGTGGTTTCCTTTCCTTTTTCAAGAACACGCGTATGTGGTTTCGTGATCTTTTTCTATTGGAGACTTAATACATTTTCAGAAGTGTCTTTTTAATGTTAATTCGTTTATTTTGTTGAAAAATTAAGATCTCTGTGTAATGTTATCGATAATAAGAGATTCTATTCTTATGACTTTTGAATGAAATTCTTTAGAATTCCTGCGACTTCTTTTCGGAAGATTCTCGTATGTTAAATAGAAGATTTCACTTCTTTCAAAAGCTCAAATATTTTATGATGTAACTTTGACATTTTACGCAATGAGATCAAGTCCGAAAAACAGAACAATCATCGTATACTTCGATGTAAATTGTATTATATATTTTTAACTGTACAACAAATCTTGGAATATATACATATTTCATAGAAAAGAAACAATTTTATTAGAACATTGTATATGGAAGATATGAAATGTTCAATACGTTATCGTTACATATTCATCATCGTGAAAGTATCGATTTCGATTTCATTATCTTCCGACAAATGTCAAACTTTGCATCGAGAATGCGACCGTTTTTGAAACAGAATATGATGACGATGTATCTTGAAAGTAACCTTTTTCGAGCGTGAATGCCGAAGGTGAAAGAATCCGATAGTTTACAGGTGTGTCGCGGTAGCATCGTCTATTCTTCACATGCAGCCCTTTCGAAGCGACGTAGGTCGATACCTATGCTTAAAATTTTAGTAGGGCTACCGTTTCAGGTCATGCATGGCGTATAAATATTGTGCATAAATAAGCACGGTTATTTATGGGAATTTTATGAAAATTCGTCCTACCTTCTGCATAGGGATAGGAACACCGCTTAAAGAACCGTTAACTATCTGACACGTGGGTTATATATTTTCCAGTTCAAATCACTGTTAGTTTTGGCATTACATGGTTAGATTTACGAATGTATAAATGTTAAAATTCATATGGCATTTTTTATATAGCAATTTTTACATCAATTTTTCCGTTCAATTCTCCGTTAGCTTTGTCATCAAAATTTAGGAATATACGTATATAGATAAAGTTCATATAATTTTCTACATAGAAAGTATTTCATACTTAAATTTTCCAGTTCAGATTACTACTAATCTGTCATTAAAACAGCTCAATTCTACGAATGTATAGATATAAAAACTTTGTATTAAATTTTTCAAATTCAAAGTTCTCACGTATGGAAGTTCATATAGATAGAAATCCACGCGATAAACTTTTTTTTTTAATACGGACTCGATAAAAATTCAAGCTTTCTACTTTTGAAAACGGCTAAAATTAAATTTCCCCACGTATCATGTAAAACCTTGTACACGCCTCTTATACTCTTACGCTCTGTAAATTGTCAAAAGAGATACTGAAATGAAATAAATTGTGAAACAAAGAATATATTGGTTCAAGCTGATTGAATAGAAGGAAATATTGAGTTGAAGGTATCCAGAATTCATTAATCGAGACGATAAACGGGGCAGGGTTCGTGAGAAACGAAAGGATCATCGCCTTATGCTAATAGGTGAAAGAAAAACACCCTTGGGGAGTTTTCTCACGGGATGCTTGTCGTCTAAGGAATATTAATAGGTGCCCCTCCCCCCTCTCGACCCATCATTCTCCGACACAAGGAAATTTCCGCGTCGAAGGGTTAAGGGCGAAGCTGCTGGACCATCTGTGTACCTACTTGGAAACCTTCGTTTTCTGACAAACCTTCGCACGTTCTATTAGTATGCCCGCGTTATTATAATATAATACGAGGTGGATCCATCCTGACAATATTTATTCTAGGGGGAGCAGGTAAAGGGTTGACACGGCCGGAATTTAGAAAAACTGCCTTTCGATGTGGAACAAACAGTTACATAACTTGAACCCTTTCGTGCAGCCATTATTTTATGTTTATTATTCAAAAACTGAAAGTAAACGTGCGTTTGTTCGTTTAAATGATTTTATGGAGTTGTTGGTGCTTTTGACTTTTAATGGAAGTTTTAATGATTTTGAAGTATTTTGGTTGGTTGGATTTTTTATCAAAAATGTTTAGAAGAATTTTGTAGCTAATCTTATAATATTCTCGAGTTGGTTGATTTAACGATTAGGATAGTAAATTTGTGTTTTAGAAATTTCAATGAATGATATGTGAAAAGATATACAGATAAATAAATAATGATGATAAATCCTTCGAATTCCTAAAGATTTGGTATGTACTGAAAATTTATAAATTTTCTAGGGAGATTATAAATTGGACATTTTAATTATTTTGATAATTCTACAAAAAGAAAAAATATATAAATACAGATCATTGATATTTTAAGCAATAATTCGTATTTTTCTCTTTTTTTTTTTTTTTTGAAAATAGATAGCTACGAAATTACGATTTAACAACGTTAACGTTCAATAATTAGCAACGATAAAGAGAATTTAATAGCATTTTATAAATTTTCCACGATGTAAAGCGTTTAATGACAGCGGCGCTTTGCAACAGCAAAATAGCAGCGATGCCATTAAAGTGTTTAAAAATTAATTAATGTCACGAAGCATCGTAAAATTGAAAAGAGGAGAAAGCAATTTTAATTACCTGCAGTAAAAACATCAAAATAACGGAGAATCCATTAAATGTTTCAATTAATTTATTGAACATTTGTCGCCGAAAACTGCATTAATGATTAATTATCAGTAATACAAAAGAAACAATTTCACATAGCTTTTTTGAAATCTAAAAACACAAGGGAATCATTTACATCTCATTTTTCACAAAGATTACTGATTATTGCTGGATATTACCAAACGTTGAATTAACACAAATATACGAAGACTTTAATTAAAACGCATTAAGACGATAATTTCAAATATTATAAAGAGATCAAAAGTTCCCAAACCACGAACAAAGCTACATTTTTAACGCTCGTATTATTCACCATTGAATTAGATTGCAAATATTTTTTTCTCATTACAACAAATTACGCACAAATTACAGAGGAATAAATAGATAGAACCAGTACTTTCTACCTTTTCATAGACTCAGCGGACTATAAATTTAAATCATGTATTAAACAACATTTTGCTGTATACTACATATATCGTATTTGTGTACGTAGATAGGATATTTTAACTGAGAAGGGCAATATTCCGCAAATATTCAAAGATCAAACAGATCAACACCATAACAGTGGTTATCAGAAAGTGTGTAAAGAAAGATTTTGCAACACAGAAATAAAGTTCAAGAGCAAAATTCAAGTAGCTTAAATCAATTATCCACCTATTACAATGTATTCTATAATAATATTTTCAATATTTCAAAACCCAGCTCGATCGATAATTTGATTGACCACGGCAACATCCGCGTAATTCACGCGCGATCGAAAGAGAACGGAGGCAGAAATCCGCGTGATTCTCGAGATCTGGAGGCAGCCCGATCGAAATTAGCCGGGTCGTTGCACGTCGTAGAACAAAATTACGTCGAAGAATCCGCTGGCCAGTGCCCTTTCCTGGGGCCTGTTGCCCTCCCCCGTCGACATCATCCTCGTCTTGATGCGATTATAATGAACGCTCGGTTTACCGTGGAGCCTGATAACCTAACCCCGAAGAAGAAGACGAAGAGAAAAAGAAAAAGGACCAGGCAGAAAAGAGAGAAGATGATGAAGAAAACGAGCACAAGGTAGAGGGTACAAGAAGGAGGAAGAAGAACAAGAAAAAGTTGGGAATGAAAAAAAAAAGAAGGAGGAAGAAAAAAACAGGAGAAGAAAAAGCAGAGAGAGTCGAGCAATAATATGAGAAGGCGGGGCAGGCCGGAATACGTAATGCGCTAAGAGCGAAGCCGAAGCGCGTCTTGAACGGAGCATGAAATTGGCTTTTCGGCTGGGATCGATTTGCGACAAAAAAGTTGTTGTTGCTGGTTGTTGCAGCCGCGATGCGAAAGATACAATCGTGCCTGCCGGACCCGACGCTGTTGCTAATTTGAATTCATTTCGTGCCTCTGTTATCCAACAGTTGCTCGCATCTTGCGCGCGAACAAGACGAACATACATTGTCTTGATCTTACGGACGGTGATGATGCGCGTGAAGACTGAATCGCGAGACGAATTTTGCTTCTGAAGTTCGAAATGATATTCAGATATCACTGATATTTTTGATCTGATACTTTTAATGGTAATTAGGGAATCTTTATGTATTTATGCGGAATTTAAGTGTTTGAAAGTGTACAGGATGTTCATAATATGCAAAAATATACAAAATATATGAGACCCTCGTTATGATACGTTGAGGGTATAACGAATCTCTATTCAGATTTTATTTCTTTAGCTTTGTTTGTAAAAATATAAATTTGGATAAAAATCTACAGTCTAATAAGTAGGAAATGATATAAATATCTCCATTTCAATCGGTTTAGGAAGAATCTTACTTTAAATATGATTGACTTGGTGTATTCGATGGCGCGAAGTCTCAGGTTGCTTTAATTCTAGATTCGTTAGGTTATAATAGTGTTAGATAATGAATATTCTATAGTCCAAGTCTTCGTAAACAGCTGAGAGAAATGATATTCTCTTTCGACGCTGCAAAAGAAAATATAATAAGAACATGTCGATATTATTCATATTTTATGATTTGGGAAAACAGGAATATTACCAAATTAGTATGTTATTATTATTGAGCAGAAGATTCGATTTCAAATTGAAGTCCGAAATAACGTTCATAAACTACCATATTTTCAGTTATATTGTTCAAAATTATCAAACATAAATGCGACACTCGAATACCCGCTTTTAAATATCGCATATGTACATTTTGCCAAAAACGTTAATTCCTTCGGAAATATCATACGTCTCGCTGGAAATGAAACGCAATCAGTACGACTGCCAATTTTTCTGGCCGTTCAATTTACATAATAACGATTTTTCCATAACAGGGCGAAAGAGACCTCGAGCATGTAATTTCTCCGCGACATTATCGTTTCTTCATATGCATTTACGTCAAGAGACGAAAGTGATATTCGGCGACGCTTGTTTTCTTCTCTCTTTTCAAATTCGCCGCGTTCTCACTGGACATGCCACCGTGTCTCCGTGATTTGCGATAGTGGGTCACGATATCCATATGATTGATACCCCGGCTCGTAATAATAATAATTATTATTAAGCGGCAGCGCATGGGTAAAATCATACATTCATTTCCTGTATCTCGAAACGAAGGTTCGAATTATCGCTTGTCCGACGTGGGCCAAACAGTCAGCAATGGTAAAAAAAATAAAAAAAAAAGAAAGAGAAGGAATAAAAGAGGAGAAAAAGAGAAATAAATCATTCCGTCAAAAATACGGTCGAAAAATACCGAAAAATCGCGGCGATATCGTTGGACCGTCATTCGATTGACCAACTTTTTGCGCATTTACAGGCTGTTCTTTTTTTTCCTTCCATCCTTGCCATTTTTCGGTGAGCCAGTATCGAGTACACTTGTAATCCGAGAAACTCGTTACAGCTTGTTCGAACACCGTTTCACGCGAAAATAGGCGTTGTACAGTGAATTTCTTTTTTTTCTTTTTTTTTTTTTTTTTGATACCCCTACCTGTTATCCCTTCTCGACAGTAACGTATTCGTTTCGTGCAGTCATGTTGATCGACGACTTTTCTGTTTGTTTCAGGTGTGCTACGCTCGGTTGGAAGTGTGCTTGTTGCTTAGTGGCGGTATTTGGTAAGGATCCCCTTCCGTCAAATTGACGGGAAAATCGGAAGTGTCGATTTCGATCGCAGTGCACGAATTCACGGTGATGGTAATGAATTTTTTTTTTGACAATGTCTATGGTCACAGTGAAGTGGTCCGTGATTGATATTTTCGTTAAACGTTTCGTTCAGTTTGAAATTTCAGTCGCACATGTTTAATATGATATATATATATAAATAATCGATATAATATTTCAAGTCCTAAGAGTAAAGTAGAAAAATCATACGTTTGATCGACGAATATTAAAGAAGTGCTTTCTAACGGCCGGATTGCGTAAAATTTGAAAAAATACCTGGTATCTACAAAACCGTGAGCGGTCTACGGTTAAAAAGTTTCCCCATAAATTCGTCACTGTCAGAGAAATGATATACGCGGACTGAAATCTCGTCGAATTATCTCGTTCCACTTATCAGGGAATACTTCCAAACAAACCACGGTCTGGCGGCCACGCCCCGCTCTAAAAATCTCCCCTTTGAACAAACTACCAAAAAACAGGACGCACAGACACCCGGCTATCTCGAAAAAAGTCCACTTATCTCCATTTACACTGCATCAACGGATTCTACAAAAATCATTGCTCCACCTCCCGCGGGCAATAAAAGTATCTACACTTCCGTTCCAACTACCCCCTAGACACCGTTCTCACCGTCATCACACGGGAGGTCCCTAATGACCAACCCATACTTCTCTCTCTAAACTCTTCCACCAAACGCCCAACGTGTAACAATAACAAGAAAGAACGAAAAGCAGACATACAAGAACTATAAATCTAATATCTTTTCATTTTCCAAGATACATTGAAATATTTTCAGTTGTCTATGTTTTTTACCTTTCGAGTAATGTTCCATTATACAGGCTACTACGATTTAACGACTGCTGACTGCATAGTCTTAATTGAAGGGAGAAAAGGAAATGCAAGATATAAAAAGACCTCGACTCTGTATATACCAAGAACATGTATATTTTTGAAATTAAAAGTCAACAGCGACAAATCAATTTCAAAGATGTAAAACATCGTAGAATTTATTTTCAGCAAAAGTAAATGAATCGGTGCGTTAGAAATGATCCGAATAAAGAAATTACCATACCTAATTGTGAGAGAGTTAAGAACCAGATTAACTGTTCCCGGGTTAACAGGTTTATTATGTTTATGAAAATATGAATTTGCATAAACAACCGTTCCTTATCCTTCGAACGCACGAATTAATTATCGAAGCAGGTATTCCATATCTCGAATCCATTACCTCTTCTCGTGATCCCCAGAAATTCTCGTCCATTCAGCCCCCCGGCGGTACCACTGGTACCATTTAAAAAGAAGAATGTCCTATAAGAATACTCTAAAATGAACGAAAGACAGGCAACAGAGAGGATACTAAAAAAAGAAACAAAAAAAAAAAGGAAGTGTAAAGAAAAGGGAAGATGTTTTCGCGCTTTGAGGGGTGGTTGGGAAGGGTCTGTTACGTCACCGAGAGGAGCGAGGCGCCGAAGAATCCAGCAAGACGATACGGCCCTGCCCTTCGCCGGGCAGATAGGGTATAATCATGGCGAGTTTCGTATCTCGAAGGGGCACACGGGAAGATGGTCCAACATCTGCCGCTGCAGGGAATCTCTGCCCACATGCTGGCCGTCGTGCACGTACGTACGCACGCACACGCGCAAAAAGTGACATAGCTACACGCTGGGACGTCATGTAAATTCATTCGAAACACATGGCAGGGCCGAGGCGGCGTTTTTCTCGTGCGCGCAAAAGGGTTCTTCCACGGTGGAATCCGAGGAGCGCCGCACGGGGGGCTCCGGGTAAAAAAGGCAGACGATAACTTCGACTTTTAGACAAGGACCACTCTCACTCTCTCTCTCTCTTTCTCTGTTTCCTTACCTTCTCTTTCGCCTTCTCGACCTCTGTCTCTGTTACGAGGGACCACCGGCTCGAATGAGTCCACCGGTTAGCCGCTTCTTTTTTATTTAATCGCCTCGATCATCCAATGCTCGGGGTGTCCGATGCTTTGCAATTTCGGCTTAGCGAAAATTTAGAGGGTAAAAGCCTCTCTTGAGATATGATTCACCTTGGAGGGTGGTGGCTATTGGATTTTGTATCGGGGTATTATTTATGAGAAACCTGGTATTGTTCTAAAAATATGGCGAGAAACTGTGGAAACTATTTTTACGAATTCTGTAGGCAAGTAATAAATCAAGGATATGTTGGATTAAATAGGTCAAAGTTCGAATCTGATTTATAGGATTGTTTATAGCGAGTATGAAAATACAGCATTTAATAGATGTAACTAAAATCAATCGCGCGAATGCTGTTGAAGGTGTATTTACGCGAGAAGTATTTTTGGAACGATTTCAAACAGAGTACTAATCATAAATAGATATGGGAGACGTATTAATCGGAATTAGCGACGAACGTTTTCCCTTTCTGATTAGATTTTTAATGAACATCGGACGATCTTCTCTAATTAACTTACCATTGAAACTAAGCACACGATACAATCATTAAACCGAACAGTGTGCAATTACATGTACAAGTATTAAGACAATTAGCTTCAACGAATTATACATCTCGATATCAAACTCATCATGGAATAAAAAATTTCTTAAAAAATCCACTAGAAATAATAATAAAATCCAGTAGAAATCGTAACAGGATCTAACGAAAGATCTAATTGGTCTATCCAGTGATTTTCTTTTAACGAGTCTTCGATCTGATTGTTCCGCGACGTTAAAAGAAGAAACAAGAGAAACCTAATAAAAAAAGACCTAATAAAAAATAGAATCACCGATGTAAAACGCAGAGAAAGGAGCAAGTAAACCAACAAGGAATAAAAATACACTGGCTCGAAATAACAGGGCATTCGGGTAACGAGTGTTCCTTCGTCTAACGAGGGTTCCGTGGAAATCGTTAACGGGGTAATTCTCGCGTTCCGCGGCTAATTACACGCCGAAACCATGAAAATTCCACCGCTCTTGATTCATTATGCTGCCACGAAGACAATAATGGATCGCCTTTTGTTTTCGATTCGTCAAGTTCAAAACCGGGGGAATTTCGATGCGGCTACGAGATAGGCTGGCTCGTTGAAACGTTAACCGCCGCGCCGGAAAACCGCGGCAAGCGAAAAAAAAAAAAAGAAGAGAACCAGAGGTTAGATAGACAGAACATAGGAGAACGATGGAAAAGAAGGAAAGGGATACACGAACAACGTGTACAGGGAGAGGGACTGTGTGATGAAGGGGGAGAGGAGAGGGAAAGAGAGAGAGAAAGAGAGAAAAAAGAAGAGAGACAGGGAAAATAGGAGTAAGCTCGCCGCGCGCGGAATTGCAGAACTGCCTTTAATTAAAGCCATCAAGCTAGTTGAACAATTATCATTAATTATGGACGTTGCTTGGCCGCTCACACGAGCCGTCCTCGTCGTCGTGGCTACCTAGAGAGAACGGTTTCACTTCGTTCGCGTGCACGGCGTCAATTTGAAAAGAGGTGGTTGTAAGAGGAAAGAGGGAACGAGAAAGGGAAAAAGAAGAAGAGAGATAAAAAATGAATACACGGGAGATGGGGAAGGAAAGGGAAAGAAGTACACACGGCCCTGCCCTCATGATGTATTTTCATCGACGCTCTACTTTGTAGCGTCTTCCTCTTCTTCTTTTTCTTCTTCCCCGCTCTCTCCCCGCTTTTTCCTTTACCTGTTAGTCTCAGTAACTGATTTAAGAGGCACAGTCCAATTTGAGATAGCTAGCAAGACGATTTTTACCGCTAATTAAAGGTGCGTTAATTAAAAAAGTACAGCCCCTGGTTTCATGCTCGAATCGGCCTTTGATCGCTTATAAATCGTTGGATCATTAGCCAGCTCGGTTGCTCGCGGACGAAGAAAACCCTTTTGCGGTTCGTGCGCGACGATCAAACGCGGGAAGAATAGACGATTCTTCTTTGATTCCCTCTTTAAGCGGTGTGAAACAATAGTACGTAGGGAGAATGGGGAAGAACGAGAAGAAGGGGAGAAGAATATTCCGTCAGAATGCACGGTCTTGAGAAATACAACGATTGTTCAGAGGCGTTTAAAATTCTTTGAGATTAGGGTTGAGAAATTGTCGGCGGTAGATTCTTTCTTCGAGCGACAAGAAGCAAGCGTAAAAAAAGAAAAAAAAATAGTGTCATAATAAAAATGACGATTTACGTTCTATGTCATTGTTATAAAATTGGGGTCAATGATTTCAATGATCTACGCACTTCGGACACGTTTTCTCGCATCTTAACGACGTGAAATATCACTGAAGAATGTTAATCTGATGTTTTCAAAGCTATACATATATTTCGAGTTTGTCTTGCCACAATCGAAATAAAGAATGGAGTGGATTCTATTCGATAGGAGTTATTATAGCATCTGGTTATTGTTATATTTTATAAGATTCTGACTGAACGAAACTTCTCTATTATTTGAAATCAATTTTATTCGTTGGACTAAAATGTGAAAAATCTTCTTGGATTTTCGAATCTTTATGTGTTAAGTTTGGTTACTTTGGTTAGTTCGACATCATTCTAAAGTTAATATACAATATTAGTTTTCATGGTATCATATTTATCTTCATAGTTAGCCGTGTTATTTTTATAGCTAAATAAAAACAGAAATAGAATATAGATATCCTATTTTGTAACAGCATAGCGCAACTTTTCTTATATTTCTAGCTCTAAACCGTAAAGATAAACTTGTCCTAATCCATTAAGCGATAATCACAGTCATAAGAAAGCTGGAACAACACGCTAGACAAAGTTTTCTCCTTCGATAGTATCTCACTGTTTATCATCGTTCTCTGTGTCTGCAATAAATAGATTTAGACATACACCATTATGTTCATGTATAGTCTTTAACCTTTACTCGATGCTAGGGTAAAGTATCAATTTACTTTTCCTTCAAACGTCATCCACAGAATATAAAATGAAGTATCTACATTTACCCATTATGCCAACTAGTCTTCAACGATCGTTAACTTGGCTTAAGAACACCTTACTCCTGAAAATAAATCTTCCCTCGTCCGACTATGGCTATTTTACTTCTCTTTTTTATATTTGAGTGCGTTAATTGAGAGATTTAAAAAAGAAATGGTATAAGCGAACAATTTTTTTGACAGTTAACTTAATTCCAAGTAAACTACGAGCAAAGATGAACTTTAATGAAAAGATTTGTATACTTCTCATTACTTCATTCACGAAATTACGATTAACAATATAAATTATGCTGCTACAGGAGAAAAATTGAGAAAATAAATTGCCAATGAAAATATTAAAAGAAAGCGAAGATACTTGAATTGAATCTAACTTCGAATTTAATTCGGTTTCTTTAGAATTCAGAAATCCAAGGGAAAGACGTATAGGCGATAAAATTTGTAATTTAAGATAAACTCTCTAGATACCTAAACAACGATATTAGAATAATCTAAAAATAAAAAATCTACATGTTTCGAACACTACCGTACGCACTTCTAAATCTTTAAAAACTCAGAACAAAATCCTCTAAATAAGCATAGATACGAAAAGATATAGGTGTACCATTTTTCCTTGGTAGAATTCTTTATTAATAGTATATTTCTCCAATAACCAGAGATTAAAACTACAGATACTTTCGTTTCCTAAACACACCCAGAGAGTAGCCACGATTTCTAAAAAGAAAGATAAGAGACGAAACGGGACGAAAAACAAGCTTCCCTAACAGAGAGAAGTCCCTAAAAAACAGGCTCGGTGGCTGACCACGGCTAATCTTCTCGCGCCCCATAATTAATTACGCGTTATCTGGAACAGGTCCCGATTACGGCGTGTGTCTTAACGGGACAATGGTGAACGGGGTCCCCGATAATGGGCCAGATAGCGTGTCCTTATTAGGAAAAATTTAAGGTTCGAGCAGCGTGTTTACGAGCTGGCCCGGCGTTCGGCCCGCGCCAACGACAGAAACCGAGCCATATTTCTCCATGAAATTTAACGAACCTCTGGCGCAATGGGACACCATTAAAAAATTCCTCAGCGTCATATGCCATCGTGCACGCAACGCCGATAAACGCCGCTGGGCGAACGCAGGCCGACTACAGAGTAAACGAACAGGAATGATAATATTACCAGACGTTTCACGCAAACGCCTTTGCAAAAGTGCCATCGGTGAAAAAAACTAATTTATTGGACTCGTAGCATAATTGTAAGCAGGATCGATTTATGAGGCCGTGTACGCGTGTCCCGTTCGATACCTTGCACATTGGACACGCTACGTGAAAGAGCTCCCGCTACGAAGTTTCGCGGTAATTTTCTGTTTTGATATCCATGTTTTGATTCGTTTCTTTTGTTACTAGTGAAGGGAAGTGAAAATTGTTTATGGGTAATAATGGAAACTTCCATAGGATAGTAGGAACGGCACGTTTGGAGTTATAGTCAGGAATGTGGAGAATTTTAGCTTTGACAAATTTTGGTTCAATGACGTGGTTACTATTTGTTACGAAAGATGTCTATTATTTGTTAATCGGTAATTTTTCTTAGAATTCTAGGTGTTATTGATATTGTACTTAGATTTTTAAGAAAACTATTTGCTCGTGATTTATCCTATATCTAAAGATTTAAAATATGTCGACCAATATCAGAAAAAGGCAAGAACACTGTTTCTTGTATAAAATAGCTTATTCTCTATAGATCCACCATTTCGATAATGAAGTGATAAAGATACACCTGTATTATGACAGGATATAATATTTCCTAAAATATTCATGAAAATTATTATTTTAGATCTCCCTCGATATAAACGAAGAACGTAAATTTTCGTAACGTAGTCGGACGGACGTTTCAATTATTTAAGCTGACAACGAGCGCACTCGGCCGAAAGAGTTGGGAAACTCGAAAGTGCATTTCGTGCACGTAACGAACTTAAATAGACGGATCGTGTGCACCGGTTGGCCCGCGAGTATTATCAGATCAATAATTGCCAAGGAGGGCCGAACTTGCCGAACTTCGGGCCGCGTTTCAAGCTAATTCCTGCCTATCAGACCCGTGTCTGTCACCCGTAGCCTTCTTGGAAGGAAAAAACGAGAAGTTGGTTTCGCGTCACGGGGGAAAATACGGTTGCCATGTACCTAGCGAGACGAACCTTGGGAATTAAAATCATGAAAAATAAAGATTCCAGATGGATTGAAAAGAAACATTTAAATAGCGAAGCTATATAAAATATTTAAAGTTCGAGTGAAAAAGTCGAGAAATTTAAGGAGTATAAAAGAATCATCAAAGCTGCGAAACCAGTGCAGCTTGTATGTAACCAAAATTCATGTTAAAAATTTTCTACAAACATATTTCGACATATATATTTCTATAAATTTTATGTCAATTAAAAAACGATGATATCAAACCCATATAAGGCAATTCTTTCTAAGAAGAAAAACACGGAATATTTTAAATTTATGAAACACTAATTCCCTATCTTACGATGAGCTTCAGATAACGTACATTCACTATAGCTCCATTACCACGTAAATTATTTCATCCTCTGTGCATCGTACCGAGTACATTACAAATATTAAATGAATATTTTGTACATTCTTGTATACTATATACATTCTATATAATTTTACACGTTTCAATATTCCACGTTCGCATAAACATCAGCAGTCTATTCATTATACTTAAGCGTAAATAAGAAGCGAAGAAAAAAACGAGTATTTCGTAAATGAAATAACTACTACAAGTCGACGACCTATTATCCAGAAGGAAATTCTTCGCGAAGTTAAATTATAATCTCCATTCGAACCACCGAAGCTTATTGACTATACATTGAACAAAAACTCGAAGTACCTACGTCGATGAATATGAAGTATAATCTCTCAGCGAAAAAATACTGGCAAGGCGCAACAAAAAGATACAAAAAAAACGACCTCCCGCGTTAAAGGGGTTAAAAGGGACGGGCAGCACGTATTTCTACGATCGTGCCGGGCAACAGGAGGAGCAAAATCGACGACGTTTCGCGCATAATTAAGCAGTTCTTGCGGGCGTATTTCAGGGCCGCGGTGACGTCTCTATCCCATGCGGCTCGCTCATATCGCGGCGTTTACTCGGATTTACATCGCGCATACATATGTATGGAAGAAACTACGATTTGTATCGTCACGTTGGCCAATTAAGGGGCCGGGGTCGTTAACGAAGAGAATAATTAGAAAGCGTTGGCAAGCCGACCGGTGCGGTGGACGACGTGGTGCACGTCCACCTCGCTTTTCAGCTTCTTTTTACTTTCTCAGCTTGGCTTGGCATCGCCGCGAGCCACGTTGGTACATGAAAGAAAGAAAGGAAGAAAAAATCGTAGAGAAAACGAGCGAGAAATGTGAGGGGGAGGGGAAATAAGAACGAAACGAAAAATTCGCGCTCAGGTTCTATAGGTGGTGTAAAGACACGGGGAATTAATATGTCTACCACGTGTATTTGCATTCGAAATGCCTGAATATGAAATGGACGCGCCTCCAGGCGGTCATGGAATATCCGAGAAACGGGCAATTAAAAGGGGGTAATTGGATAGATTCCTTTTCGTAGGACCACCCAGTGCATACGTGTATTATCCGCTGTTTCTTTCCGCGAGTATAAACTGTTATAGATGTTTGAATACTTCACAAAACAAATGAATGTAATACAATTTAGATCTGCGATCATATCTAGACAACTATATGCAGTTAACACACATTGATGAAAATAATGGGTAATATTAAGTAAATATAAGAGCAATAATTGAAGATCAATGAAAAACGATTTTGCAGAAACAACTGAGTCGAGTGACTTTAAGTGGGTTCGCTCACTGTTGGGATCTTAGAACGATTAAAATGTTCATCCATGCTCTAAAACTTTACAGAAATTTTGTGAAATGTCTAGCGAAATGCTATACGTTCAATAATGTTCAATAATAGAGCTGACTTTTGTTATTATCGAACCTTATAGGAATATTTTGTTACGTGACAAGCATTTTATCTTTAGATCTCTGAGTGTTCAAATTATAAGTCAGATTAAAAAGAATCTTTTAGATACAGAAAGACTCATAGGGTAATACAACTAGTCATATTTAAATAGTAACTATATATAGTAAGAATGGGTAATTTAACATTACTGGACCGACAACTCCTGACGACAAGAGGATAGTGAAATTATTATTTTTTGGTACCACTCGCATACTGTTATTACAAATTGATCAGTGTTCGGACACTTATGCGCAATACTGCTTGAGAATTACTAAATATCTAGAAAGACAATTCTTTATGTATCATGTATAATTTGGTTCGATTGGCGATGAAAGATATATACGAAGTGTAGCGACGAGTTTATTATAATATTTTAGAAGGGTAGGAAATTATTACTTCAGAGTCTGCTTTACGAGTTATTTCTTTGTTCAGACTCCCGGAGATTTTAATTTTGATTGGTTCGCGCCGTGATGGTTAATTACTTCCTCGAGAAGGATTTTAATTAGTTATGGACCTCTTTCGACGGATACAATTTCATAGTTTCTTCCCTTCGAATCTAATCAGAATCTAATTTACCCAGTCTATTACATCCCCTGACATCAAACTGTGATTTTCTAACAAACGCCAGTTGCTTGACTGATTAATATCACTTTTTACGCGTCTTCGAGTTCATTTATAGCTTTACGTTATAAAATAATTAACTATATACGAAGAACGCGTTATGTAAAACATATTACAATATATATAAAACTACGAAGGACATTTTATATGAAATATACCAAGCCTTTCACTTTTTGCTTATTATTCGAACAATATCAAAAAATATCGCGAACAACAAACCTACAGCAGAAAAATTGTGCGCAGTGTTGCGTGAATAACAATCAAAATCCTTTGATTTGTCCGAGCAGATTCTCTGAATAAATTATTCTAAAGAGGAGACAATCGCGCTTGTGCATTGACCAACAATCGATTGCTATGTAGATCGATACTTCTTATCTGCGATCGGGAAAAATTACCCGTCATTAATTCTCACCTAGGTCTTTCAAACCTATCATCAGCTATTGTATAATGAAATTGCGATACAATTGCATTTTTTCCCGCAACATCTACTCTCAGATATACACACGTATACTACCGTTTTTAAGTATATGGAGATTTGAGACGATTTTTATTAATGATACATGAATTTTAATGAAACAATAATAAATGACAAGTTAAATACACAGAATTTAGAGAGATGTTAATTTTTAAATATTATTGCTGGTATTAATCATCATAGCCTGTCATTTCTAACTTGATAAAACGTATCCTTTAATCAAACGTGCCGAGGACGATTAAAAGCCAAAATACCATATTATCTGACACATACAGACGCAATTTTTTACATTGCTTTACGATAACTTTAATAAACCTTGTACTCGTCCTGAATTTTGTAATTTCATAATTAAATTACGTTCTATACAAAATAAGTTTCGTTCGCATGATTTTGAGCGGTACTGTACACACAATGGATTTTTCTGCTCTAAATACTAAAATACCATCGATCAGATTCACGACTGTTGCTCGACTACACGCGACTTTACAAAAAAAAAAAAAAGCCAGCATGCACGGCGAATTAATCGTCTCGATGGTCGATTCGCGGGCCGGGGATCGGATTTGTTGTTTTCACCGGTGGTGCAGATTTTTTTCCCTGCCGGAGACACGTTCGCGAATTAATGGTGATGGTAGTAGTCGAGTGGCGGTAGCGGGGAGGGAATCAAGCGAGGGGAAAAAATTTGATAAACCGCGCCTCTGCGGTGGCTTTTTTCCCTCTACTCTCTGGCTCTCTCTGTAAACCGGCCAGTTGATATTTGCCATGAAAATCGTTCCGCATGTCGGCAAACAGAACGCCACCATGCGTTGAATCGCCTAAAAATATATTCCGATTGGTCGATCAGTGTTTCCCGAAATCGCGACCCGATAAAGAGCAACGGTTTGGACAAAAACGACGAGGGGAGAGGAAAATAACAAAACAGAAAAAAAGAAAAATATGCGAACACCGACACGATTTTCGGAGGCTGTAAAAAACACGTGTTTGCACGAGGAGCCGCGGTTGGGCCCCGATCAGATGGCTACAGGACTGATTTGCATGCGACCTTTGCCTCCAGGTGTTCCAGAATTTACATACGAAAGGGTGGCGCTCACAGATTTCTCCCCCTCCTGAATCCCAATTTCTTTCTCTTTCTCTCTTCTCCGTTTCTCTTCTCCCGTTTCGTCTCCCTCTGTGCCTCTATCTTCCGCTTTCATTCTCGCATTCTCTCTCTTGTTCCCTCCACGACAGCTCTGTTCAACCCCCGGTGTACGCATTTATGGGTTACTGGCTCAGCGTGTCGCGTCGTTAACTCGCCGTTAAATTTTCGTTAACGTCGCTCTTTAACCGGTAAGCATTCGCCGGCTGCATGGAAATTACGTTCGGCGGAAATTAATAGCAAGCTTCGTACAATGTTTCCACGTCGATGTTCATTATACATATAGAGTAAAAAGTAAATTTGTGTTGATGTTTTTACATGTGGAACATTATGCAAGTAATATTCTGAAAGATATAATTGCACGAGACTGTATTTGCCAAGTCACTGATATTTAACACAACGCTGCATACAAAATCAAAATTATTTCGCATTAAATGCATTAAAGATGTCCGATTTGATAAAATTATATTTGACCAACTATCGAAAATCGATTATAATACTGGCAGCCACTTGATGTTCAAAGATATTCAATTTGTGGAGATGACACTTCTCCGTAATCGATTACTCGTTGAATTTAGTTTCCGTCAAACATACAAACATTTCTACGATATTTGTTATACCAATGTGTGACTCTGTATACAGGAGTACAGAAGCTTCAGTTAGTTGGAGAAAAAGAAAAAATACTCAAGAGTCGCGGTAAATTTACACAAGCAAATTTGATCTATTAAGCGAACTACTTTGCTTCGAAGCAAATAACTTCTCATCGATATTCATATTTCGATTGAATTTCAAGAATTCAAGTTACATAAAGCAAGAAGAAAACAAAGCTATTAGATGTAAAATATATTCGTGACAAACCAGCTGAGGCAATATTTTTTATCGAAAATGATCCAACTGTAACCAGTGGCAAAAAAATTCCTGCTCTCGGCTGAAACGAAGAAAACACACGCCGACGTAGGCGGATTCCGCGAATAGTTCGCGAGCGGAACGACGATTGAACGACTGAAAGGCCGTTATAAATTCAATCACGCGCACGCCGGGCCAGAAACGAGCAAACTGAAAAGAGTCCCATGCAATTACTTGTGATTATGGATCGGTATCGCGCGCGATCGAGGCCGCGGCGAATATCGTTCGCGTGGCACGTAACGAGCATTTCCACGCGAGCCATTGATTTATTTATCTCGGAACGCGAGCGTAGATCGTGTTTATCGTTCAAGATTATCCATCTCAGGTCGAGGCGGAAACCGTTTCCAGCTAATCGCATTAATGTTTTGTGGACAAGTCGAGTGTTACTACGTTACTCGAACAACAAACGTGTAATAAAAAAAGAATGACTTTGAAAAATTAGATTCTTTAAGAGTGAAAGTTCTTTACAATTCTATTGATTTACCTTGTTTATCGCCTTATTTTTTTTTTTTTTTTTTTTACCAAAGCGCCCGATTCTCGGAATATCGAAACGCGATTTTTTCCGCCGCTGGTCCCGGGAGTCCGATTGCACAGTGCCACAAGTAAATGACAGTCTTGTCACGAGACGGCTTGTTTTTCTTTAAATTGTCGTTTTCTTGCCGACTGACAATGAGGTAGTTGCAGTTCTTCGAAATGCACATTAATCGCGTGCAAACATGCTCCGATTTCTTGCCTCTACTTTCTAATTTACTTTTTCAATCTGCAACTGGTTATTCGATGTATCGGAAAATTATATAGGGAAGTTTAATGTGTACACTTGCGCGTCTCGTAAATCCTTCTTTTTCTGAATATGGAATTCACGATACAAGAGTATAGAGTACTTATTAGATACGTGAATGAACGTTTGATTATAGTGGATAAATAATTGTTTTAAAAGTACAGGGATGGATAATGACGATTCTTTCTAATGAATCACAGTGAACAAATTTAGAAACGAAGGCGGAAATAATATAGCAGTTAAGTCTGAAACAATACCGATTTCGACTACTGTCACTCTAACTTCATGGAAGTTGTAAGAAGGATTTTTCTACTTGGCGTGATATTACAATCGTGAAACGGGCTATCCACTAATTCAACAAGAATATTCAAAATATCGTTATAAACTTGTAACTCGACGAACTTCTCGTGCATCTATAGCGGAATAATTATTTTTCTTTTTATCACCCTGATTCGCGAGGTCGCAAGATTTCAACGCAAAATTCTTTTACATCAGCTCTATTCATAATCCCTCATCGATAAGAAAATATTTTCTTCTGAACAACAAGATCAGCAGCTGCAGAATTGCGCTTATCGCAGTCCTCCTTTCTCCTTCTTCTCAGAGTCATCCAATCAACTCAATCTTCCATACATATATGAATCAGATTTTCATAATTGGACTATGAATATTTGTATGTTTGTGAAACATTTCGATTCTTCTTCTGTACAAAAAAGAAAAAAAAAATAAATGCACAGAACATGTTGTAAATTCGCACTAAAGTACTCGCTAGACTATCGAAAGACAAATCCCTATTTAAATTTCATTTCATAGAAAAATCCAACTAGCGAAAACACTGGTAAACTATTCGCAATATATCCTCGCGTTAAATAATAATAACAAATATAATTGTTATTATGAAATATATATATATTTTTTCTTATCAAAAACATGAAAAGTTTATAGTCAACCGAACCAATTCATAGAACGATATCTATGTACATATAAATGTGTCATGTGATTTTTGTCGGTTCAGTTTACCCCCATCCTTTCCCCTCTTCCGTTCCCAGCTAATCACTTAATCTGCCCCGGAACCTCCCCGGTGTCATTGCGCCTACGCGCGCGTATGATGGCGTGCGTGTGTATGCGTGTTCCGCGATGATGAAGGAGAGGGCCGGCCGGCAGCCATCTTGGCTGACGTCAACTCATGCCGAGCACGCAACCGCGAAACACCGACTTCCTCGTTGCGATAGCGCCTTACTTTTTTATTGCTGCCTCTCTTTTCCTCTTCCCGACCCTCTCTGTTCCGCCACTTCTTTTACGTTCCCTCCGTCTACACACTATGAGGTGTGCTCGTATGTATCGCGTACGTACACGTGTTTAGGTTGCGAAACGAAGCGAAACACCCCTCCCGCGATATCTAAAATGGCGGAATTTAATGGACAAACGCTCGGCCGCTATTCGCCAGTCGCTATGAAAATTAAGGTAGGCGGCGGTGGCGGCTGATCTTTATCGCGGTTCGTTCGGTTTCCCCGTCGTGAAAACGGTGAGAAAATCGCGCGCTCCTCGCGTCACCGAGGATCCGCCGCACCTGTTCAACGAGGAAAAACGGTACCGAAGAATCTAGTTCCTTGATGTTATTGGAACTCCTCGTATTGGTCCTTGGACGGTATCGCGTTTTAATCGTCAACTTTTGGGTATCACCGGAAAATAGACAATGATAGTTTGTGTGAAACGATAGCACTAATGGTTTGAGTCTTTTAATGTTAATTTCTTAATGATTCCAGTATCGTTAGGTCGTAGACGATTTTAATAATTTGAGTTAAGTTTTGGTTAGGTCGTTTAATTTTAGGATATTTGATCTTAACTTGTTTTGTATATTTTAAGGAATAAGTGTTATTGTTGGTCTACGTACAGAACATAAATTAAAATGAAATTAACATCGAAGGAAAATTCAATTTATTGTTAATCAAAGCTTTGTGGCGTATCTATGAGCCTACAGTATTAATAGGAGAGTTAAATCGAGGGTTAAATACGGTTGACTAATAATTTGTTTAATGTACCGTGTAATATTTGCTATGTAGCATTCGCTAAAATGAGCACTTTCTACTGTAAACTGCGAGCACGTGGTGTCTGGCTAGGGAGGGCTGAAACCACTTTTATTCCTATCTACTTGTTATTCCTCGTTGAAATCTATATCATTTCGTGTATTACTATTTTATCAATTTGATTCAATCCTACATCACCTTTATTTTTACATATTATGTTCTAATATTGTCTATCGGTATCTTTAATCACATAAACAAGAGTCAACCCGGTTCGTCTTGATCGACGATCTATGATAAATTTTTGATTATGTAAGAATTACACGCTCGTAGTGAAATATCCACCATATTTAAAAAACATTGCAACTTTGTTTACGATAAGATAATTACCATATCGTAAACTGTATCGTAATTCATCTTAATCCGGAATGAAGAAAACGGATGATTTATCGACAAATATTTCCGTAATGTCGAAGAACTTTCCTAAGAGCTACACTGTCTTGTCTATTCTAATATCGTTGCAAACCAGATGTTTATAATTCGTTGGTCAGCTTGTTTGTTAGTCGTGCTAACCAGAGATGAGCCAGGTACATACATGTCGAACGAACAATGTGCAGAATCTGGAAGTTGTCTACACACAGGAAAATGTAGATATGAAGTTGTTTCAGTAAGCCGTGCTGCAAATACAATGAGCATTTTTTTTAACTTTATTCCAATTTTTAACGTACTCGTAGCTGACCTCAGAAAAATAAATTTTCTAACAAGTCTATATCTTACTATTGCGTTAATTAGTTATCATTTTTAGATATATGCAGTTGGTCGAAATTTCCTTCATTAGGAATTTCATCGTTCGTAATATCTTAAAATTCGCAGACAACGTTGTTTAAGTTTCATTTTCACTCTTATACTTTATCTTTAATTATATTAAAATTGCTACATCCATAAGCAAGACGATATCCTATATTAAGTTCTTAATTAAAGGGTTCTAAAAGAGAGGACAACATCCTAAAAAAGTAGAAAGTAGGGTTCAAATTAATTCGCAGGATAGAAATACGCAATTCAAGCATTTCGGATGTGTGGAAATTAAAATTCCTTAATAACAATCTACGAATAGGCTCAAACCGTATATTATTAGAGATTCTTTTAATTAAGAGCCAAAGAACTGTAATCGAGAAGATTAACATTCCAATAAAGTGAATGTGAACGCACACATTAAAGTGCCTGAAATAAAAATGCGAAATATAGAAAATAAAAGTTCCGAAAGTAGAAATGCGGAACCCTTAGTATCTCAGATATATATCGCTGTAAAATTGAAAAGGTTGACAGATTCAATGAACTTGCATCGTTCGACGATCCTTCGATTTGTACCGTGAAGAACCAGTTTTAAAATAGCGAAAAGGATAAGAGGGTGGAAGTAGTGAAGTAAGAAGGAGTAAAAAGACTTGCCACAGCGGCCGCTGTCGTTGACTCCGATAAAAATTGTCTTTTTTGTAAAAACATCACGATTTATTACGGCGCCTACTGCTCGTCACCGATCGAAAACCTGCTCCGGCAAAAAAGCGAATGAAAAACGAGATCAATAGCCGACCACGTCTCGCTAATCCGGAGTGAGCTCGCGTTTCGTTTTCTTCTTTCGGATGATCACGCCGGCGAGTGGTCGGTTAACGCGCGAAATGGAACGGGTAAACTGTTCTGGACGTTGCTGCACCTTTTCCAGCTGAATATTAATTTTTTATACAATCGTTGGATTCGCGTCAATAGTCACGATAGCAGTGAAATAACGCTGAAACAGCAGAAATTGTATTTTCCGTGATCCTTTGTTTTTACACGTATACGTATGTTTCAGAAACTTATAACTCTGTAATATCGGATGATTAAGTTCATCGATGTCTAAATCTTCGGATAATGTTTTAACTTCTTCTAGTTGTCAATTATGTTATTCATTATCTGAGAAAATTGATGACAGACTGTTTACTAAGAAACAACATTGCACGGTTTTCACAAATGTAGAACTTTAGATTTATTAAATTAAATAGAATCTTAGTTTTATAATAATATTTCTTGATTTATACGATATTTAATAATGACAATTGTACTTTACAGGGAATCTTAAAATAGCTTCAAGAATACAAATACATTTGTGAATTAAACTTTCATTACAAAAAATGCAGCAATTTAAGAAAATCTGAATCGAATCTGCTCTATTCAATTTTCTAATACATAGTAAAAATTCAGTTTCGCTTTATCTCAAGAACACAAAATGTCCAAATGTCAGATTTTTATTTGCATTTGCTATGATTATATTTTATCTCAGATTTCTAATAACGAAACTTGCAAATTAGGATTTATCAGGACTTATAAAACTTCCGCAGGGGAAACAAACGATTTGTACGTCGTGCTCGAATTACTATTATCGTTCTGTCATGCCCTATCGCAGGGATTACTGGTGCTGACTGTTACTTGTCTACTTTATTGCCTACTGTGCCGCCGTGCTAGCACTATAATATGCTAATAGAGGGATGCTAGCCTCCCCTTGAAACGACGTATCCTGTTTACGAGAACCGACCCCATGCGTCCCTTTCGCGTTCGCGAGAACGTTACAAAGATCTTAGGAAGACTCGTATGAGCAGTGGTTAGCATGCTCGTGTATCGACAGGAAATATTACAGGGGATGAAGTCAAAGATGTATGAATTGACGAACATTTAGAACGTCATATTTCTCTACAAGTTGGCATTCTACCTATTGCTTTGATAATTTATAGCACTTTTCGTGACTGCAAATTCCACCCTAGTTTTACTATTACATACTCTTCTTTGTGCTTTGTACTTTCCTGCCTTTACTTTTTTACCGATTCCCTGTGATTCTTTCCTTAAATATAAAATTTTCCTATACATTTCTTTCTTTCTTTAAATTGTTCGCCTCTTCCTCGAATAGAAATTTCTCTAGAGATTTCATTGCGCCGAGAGTAATTAGCAATTAAATCATCACCTCGTCGACGACTCTTGCTTTCAATTTACAATTGAAAATAATTGGAAAAAGGAGACGCAGGAGACCGAAGATGAAAACAAAACTGTGTGACGCAAAAAACAGGGTTGTGAAAAAAAAGTTCATCCTATCATTTCTGCGCGTGTAACTCTATCGAAGTCGAGCACGGTCGCGTTTAACCGTGGAGCTCTAGCGCCGATCAACCGTATCGACAGAGGAAACAAAGGCCGGGTACTTGTTCCGCATGCCGGAAAATTTCGGTCCGATCTCCTCGTAGGAAACAGAACGAATCGAAAAAAACCCCGGTCAGGAAAAAAGGAAGGGGTAAAAACACGGGACAAAATGTAGGAAAAAGAAAGAAGAAAAAATAGGGGTGAAATCAAAAGCGTCTCGCGTTGTTTGCACGCATCCAGGTTAAACGGGGATCGGTCGCGCGCGCACGATCATCCAGGCCGGACGATTGACCGAAGCGGAGCTGGGGGGTGGTTTGGGGCTTGGTTACGGGCGTGGTGCACACGATAAAAATGGCGCTACGTCGGGGCGAGGGTGGCCTCTTTTATTCTCGCATAAATGCCGCGTGTGTGATGCACCCCCAACAGACCGCCCCGGTTTACTCTGCTGAAAAACACCGTTCACCTTTCTCTTTCTTTTCTCTCTTATAGCCCAGTCTCCCCAGTCTAGCCACCCCCTGTTCTTCTTTTTTGGTAGCGCGGGAACCCTCGCCCCTGACGCTGTTCTACCCTTCTCGTGATTGGGAGGCACGAGTTTCCCGCTTAACCCCCGAACAGCTTATTATGCGACAGACTCGGGATAGATGGATGGCACGAGAATGGTTTCGGGATTGTCAGAGGGCACGTCGGCGACAGATCGAAAGGTTTTCGAAGGTTTCGAAGGATTGCCGCGTAGACATCCAGTGACACCAAAGGATCTCCTTTGTTCAAGCGTAGGGTTGATTTTGGATTTGTATTTTCGAGAAACGAATCTCTCGATAGCCAAACTGATCAAGTTTCTTGCCGTTATTGATTTCACATTAGGTAAATATAGAATTAATAACCGATATCTCTTCGTAAATTTATCTATCGTAAGGGAACAGAACAAACAATCGCAAGTTCCAAGGGAAATTTTAAAAAATGGTGTTCGTAATTGTTAGTTTTCTATGCGTTCCGGTTTATGCATCCAGCTTGTAAATGATTCAAATAAATAAAACACTATGATCATATATTGGTAGACCATATAAAGCCGGGGAATTCTATGGTTTAAAACAAAGAACAAAAAAATGAGAATCAAAGTGTAAGAAACTTTTGCCGATATAATTGGGATAGTCGAGTCTCCAAACGGTGCTAATAAAATTACAAAATGTTTCGTATAACATACACAACGTGATCATAAAAGATGTCTATAGGTGTTCGAATATGGAAAGTGTCTATAAGTGTCTGGCAAATCTATGTGCGTATTACGAGCGATGTAACGTTACATGTCAGGTGCAATGTTCTATCGAAGCGGAATTACATCGCATAAAGTATCGATCGGACGAACAATGAACGATTCCGTTGTAGAGTGCCGGACGTGGAATCTGGTGCGGTTTAATCTCGCGTTTCAAAGAGCGCTCTTGACGCTGTCATAACAATAAGTCGAATAGGGGATGCGTAGGAAGGTGCAATCAATAATTAAATAAACGACGAAGGTCGCCTCGAAGCCCGACGATTGATCGCGTGATGGGCCTAATGGGCGAGCGTTATGGGGTTTCGACGTTCGTCAAGCGCGCCAGGGGGACCGGAAACTTTCGTTTCTTCTTCGTCTCTGACGAAACTGCGGGTCGTTCCTTGCTCGTGACACGTTTACTTTGGTATAAGCTGCTTCTTTAACATACTGTCTTATAAGAATTTTTATGAGTGTTTCATATATCTGTGTTTGATGAAAAGGATTTTAGATACATAAATTGTTAGAAATTAAAGAAGCATAGAAAATATCATAAGATTGAATCCCAGATTGAATGATATTATTACAAAGTTGAACGATACAAAGATAAATTTTCGCATTTGTAAATTTTGCATTTATATTCGATTGAAAATTATTATCGATCTGTTGCTTGAAACGTTTACCTATTTTTATTTCATGGTTCTTCATCATTTTTCCGAAACATCAAATATATTCATTTGATGATACAATATGCAATCACTAAAGTATTGACCAAAAGACCAATATTCAAACCAAGAAAAACGGTGTACTATATTGCAATTTGCAAAGAAAAGGCAATATTTCTCGTTCCAAAATATTTCATTATCCCGGGAAAAAATCGCTAAACTCTGTCATTCGCAACTCATATCCTCTGGACGAATTACAATCCCGCTCATTGCTTTGGGAACGCGCCATTCATCGACGCGAGACAGCTAGCGCTCGTGCGGTCAGTTCGGGTGAAAAAACGAGCGCCGGAATGAAAAAAAATCAGGGTTAGGCAGTCGACGGTGGGTATATAACACGCCCCTAACAATTCCATTTCCGGATGTGATAAACCGTACGATCGCGGCCGCGCAGTAAACCGATCGAACCGGACGTTACAGCGCGACGATCTCGCCCCAAAATTCGGATCGTTTCACGCGACTGTGGCTGACGCATTCGCGCGAACATGCGTGACCTCGCCTCGACAACGATATACCTTTTCTACGTATTCATCCTGTCGATTATCTGTTGCTCTGCATTTTTTTCGACAATTCCATTTCAATAACTGATGTTGGTAAAACATATGTTCTTTTGTAGAAGATAATTGAAGATTTTACTAAGTTTTTTTTATTTAAGCATGAAAGTTCGTGCGAGGAGTATCTTCTTGAAGAACTATGTTAATAAAATACTACTCTCAAATGGTAAAGTTTGAAATCATAAGTGAAAATAATTGAAATTCCTCGAATATTCCCCATAGAGTTGTAAAGATTGATAATAGAGAACATTGAACATTATATCAAACGAAAGATCATAAATTAACATTCAATTTTTACAAATTATTTTTATATATGTGCTTGTTAATACAATGTAGGAAGAAATTTTTTAAACGATTGGTTTGTTTTCTAATTCCGTTTATGATCGAAGGAATTACATCTCGCATTGACGAAAAAGGGTGAGATTTGACAAATTTTACAGATTCATTTAAATTTGCTACGGAAAATGAATTTCTAATTGCGATCGTATTATTTCAAAATAACAAGTCAACAGTAAAAAGAGAAATATTTTGAAAGATCTTTTTACGACATAATTCCAGAAATTTTCTATCACGTGTCACACAATTTTTACCATCGCACTAAACGTGTATTTATAATTTTACAACAAATATTCGACTACTATCTCAACAAAGTTTCATGCTCAATGTCCTCACTGCAATACTTTTTCCTCTCGTATTTTCTCTACATATATCATCGCTAAAAAGGATAATATTTACTTTCAAAACTATACACACGTTAATGACTACTGTGTCACGTAATAGTCGTCTATTTACCAATTTCAACTTAAATATTCACAATACAGACGCACATATGTATGTCAAAGGAACACACGTTGCAATACCTATAGTTAGAGAAACAGAGATAGAAAAGCAGGAGCGCAGGGGGTGAATAGTCAGAGTATGGGTGAGATGACTATGCAATTGCATTGGCCACACCGTCACGTAGCCACGTTTACGTGGATGCCGGTAGACACGTATAATGGCAGTGCGCGCATCGTCGATAGTTATTGCTTTGTTATTGGACTGCCTGACGCGCAGCCGGCCGGCACCGAATGTTGGATTTCCCTTTATTGGAAATTTCCCGCGTCCCACTTCTGCGATTCCCCGATTTCCCGTCCGCAAATATAACTGGCGAGCCGTCACGCGTGCGATTTCACCCTTCCGCCCTCGCTTTCCCCGTTTCTCCCTCTCGATTCGCCACCTTTGTCTTCCTCTTTTTCATATCCAATCGCGTCGAGTCCTCTCGATCTCGCTCGATAAGGGGGGTGGATATAAGGACAGTTTCGCGGTTTATGGGAGTGAAATAAAATGAAGTTGGATGTTTGGATAGTTGGTTTAATTACGTGTTATTGATAGTATGACGAATCTTAGTCTTTGTCTTTTCTGTTTGGAGTTATACTATCTTTAAGTAAATTTCATCTTTCAGGCCTTTTTATTCAGACCCCTTGCATCATTAGCTAGTTAGTTGGTAAATTATTTTGATTAATTTGATTAATTAGAAATTTTTTAAATTGACACTTTTTTATTTAATATGTAGAATTTTTAAAAGTAAGATTGTAGCTGTAAGATGTAATTCTCGTACATCTTGTTACGATACGGGAAAAATTAGTTGTAATTAATATAATATCCTGGCAATCTGAAACAATCAAAAATATCTTCATTCTCATCATCATTTGAAACCAAAAGATATGACGGTCATTTATTTGATGTTCTTCATATTGATACCACAACCCAGACAAATAACAAGCCATAATATTCTAGTAATCTCAGACAATAAAAAAGGCCTTAATACGCGTCATCGTTTGAAACCAAGAAATCGTTTGAAAGACACGACGATTGAACAATTCTACTTTACGTTCCCTTAAAACTAGGATTTAAATACATTATTTGTAATAACATTAAGTTCACTTCCTAAGCGAAAATCCATCTTCTTCATAGACCAAAACGATCGAGAGTTGATTTCCTCCATTTTGTGAAAATCTTCCGACCGATCCAATCACCGATGCAACGAAGAAGAGGGTGGGGTTGCACGTGGCTTAATTGATTTGATTTCGAGGGGTTTTCATCCCACTTTCGCTGTGTACGACCCTGCAGCCCTATATTAACGTGGCCCTTTCCCCCCACTTCATGGTGTTTCCCCCCATAGTTTTCGAAAAGGTCGACCGGGGTTCGAACATCGATAAACTCAGCGGCTCACATGCTGAACGATGGCTTCCATCTTGTCATTCTTTCCGACTACGTGCAGCATTCATCTTGATGATGTATTGCGCGTTTAGAGTATTTGATATCGTTATAGGAGACTCTGTCATTCGATAATGATAATCGTGTCGCATTTACGGGTGCAGATATCGTTTCGTCGTTACGTCATTTAAATAGGATTAAATACGTTCTATTCTGCCAGTGATCTCCGGGATGACCTCTTGGCGATATTAATTAGAAATTGCAACATTAAGACGATTGCAGTGGTTGCTTATTCATTAGTAGAGTTTTTATGAAAATTTATACGTTTATGCACAGGGCTATGTATAATTATGTATTTATGACACTCTCTAAAAATTGTAACGAGAGGCTTACGTCGGATATTTTACCATATTCTTGCACATTATGTGGACTATGTATATTTTTGTACATTTAAATTCCTCATAAATGCAGAAAAGTCCACGCTCCGATATCTCCGAGATTTCCGATATCTCTTTCCAAAGATTATCAGTAGGAAATGTCACTTATATTATTATTATTAATAGTGCCCATTTATGTTATATTTTATTGTCCTATATTTTATGTAATTTAATAATTCTCAAAAATTAATTTCATCTCATATAATTTGCTAATTCTGAGAAATTAATTTTTAAAATGAGAATATCAATAATAATAACTTATTAAATTTGTAAAATTTGAAGATTCTGAGTAAAAGTAATTCTCGTTCTTGGAAGTGTCAACGATGGATCATATGAAATATTACACATCGCTCTAAAAAAAACCCAGTTTCCTCGTGTCTTCTAAAAAACGAAGGAAACAGTTGCAGATGATTCTTATTAGCATTTGCCTATCTACGTTAATGCAGTTTTTTGTTTTAATCGTAACTCGTTAGCAGTTCATCGTGGTAATCCTTCGAAAGGGTGAGTCACGATGGCCGGAAGTCGCCAAGGATGATTCACGAATCCGTCTGCTTGCAAAATCAGCACGAAAGCGATTTTTCTTCCGGTGGACTTGGCAAAATTATATCTCGCGGAAATATTCGGTGAGATCATCGTGCGTATAATTCGCCCTTTCGATTCGCAACACAGCGATTGGTCCTGGTTTCGTCGAATGGAAATCGCCATACGTTTGCAAGAGCCGCGAAATTTTGCCAGAAGACGCGTTGCGCAACCCATGCGAACTTGCGCAACGATATTCGCGAAATGAAACATCGTTTCCCAACGATCTCGAAATTGAACGTCCAACTGCGGTTTAAACTTGCATTATTCGCAATTTGTTGCAACAGAAGAGCGTCCGTAATAAATACCGATTTTATGATGCAAGCAATATCTCTATCTATAAATCAACATTTCGTCTTGTACTATATTCCCCATAAAAATTCCGCGCTAGTGTTTAAGTATGAATTATTTTCTCTTGTCTGAGGAATTGATACGATTTCTTTCGTGAAATAATATTTTACCAACATTTTAAATTGAGAAATTAAAAGAGAAGAATATTTTTAAATAATAATTATAATTATTAAAAAAAAAACAATCCTTCCATTAAAATTAACAAGAAGAATGCATATAAGTATACATGTTATCAACATTTTAACGATGGGATGATTTTACCGTGAACGATGATTATGTTCAAATTTTTCAAACGATGAAGATATTGCTATAAAAACATCAAAATACATACAGAGAATCTTTTCTATTAATATTTTTACTATTATTTGAAAAATACGATACCTATATCTCATGTTTATACATTGCAAACGATTATCTCATACAGGGTGTTAACTGAGATGCTCCATTGCTGATATATTAAACTATAGAACAATTAACAATTGCAATATCGCGATCAAATTATTCTATAACAACTATATTTAAACACAACATCAACCATCTGAAATCCTCCAATATCTCACACCTCTGCACATCCTCCAAATCCTCCGATACTCTCAACAAATTTCCCCAATTCCCGTAACTCTTTATAGAGGACCAGAAAGAAGATAACCTCCCCTAAGAACCATCATGCCAATTCATCTACCAAAAGGAAGACACGAAGAACACAGGTTCGCCTTTGGTGTTGCAGCCAGAGTTCACGGAGTAATTTTCAATATCCACCTTATTAGCTCGGAATAATATCTCGTCCCAGGAGCTTCGCCTCTCCCCAGGATTACACGGTGCTCGCTCGTTTCCATCGGCGAACGTGGCTGCCTCTAATACCGCTGCCACTCGAAACGAAATCTTATCCATATTTCGTGACTCGAAACACCGGGGATCGCGGACGACGAACACGCGGGACGAAAGGGGACGAAGATTTCCGCGAGGGCGAGCGGAAACGCGAGGAATCCGCGCGTCGAGGGGAGCCAACGGCTCGGTTTCCTTCGTCCCTTCGACACGAGCCTCTTTCGTTTACGACCACGTAGGCGTTTTTACGCGCGCATCCTCGATTTCGTTCCCGGACCAACCGGGTATTAAAGTTCTGTTTTACGCGTCGACGTAACCCCCCGCCGTCTTCCGTTTTACTCTATTTCATCCTGTCGGCGAATCTCCTGTGTTTAAGGAACGAGTGGGATTCTTAGATACCCTTTGAAGAGTTTCGTCATTTTTCGAGGAAGAACAGCCCCACCGAGAACCTTGGCTCTCGCTTACCATGCCGAATATATTCCTCACCACGTCGAGTTCTCTCGACAAGTTTGATTGCCGCGAAGCGTCGGCGGATGTCAGCGTTTGGTTCGGACAAGATGAACGAGCTCCGCTTGAAAAGCGATTCGAATAAGGGGCGTTTCGTATGGGTTCACTCTCTCTCTCTCTCTCTTTCGGTTTCGTGCGTCTCTCTTTTTCGGGCCTTCGAAAGAGTGGGAGACTCGAGGGGGTCGTTCCGTTCGTTTGGATAGGATACTCGCTACTCGAGTGGCCTCCGTAATAAATTGGGAATCATTTTTTGAAGGTGACTGGGTGATAGTAGTAGCCATAAGAGGAATCAATTTTTGAGAAAGTTCTAGGTTTTACAGGTTGCTTCTTGATTAGGTCGATTATAAATGATTGATAAAGAATTAAACATTAGTGGAATATGTTTTGAAGATATTTGTGTTTACAAAAGAAGTCACTATAATTATGTTAAAAAGTAATTGTAGTTTCTCATTAATGACTCTAAGAAGCATCAGATTCATCGATATACGTACGTTTTTTGCAATTTCTAAATTTCATCGGAAGTTTCTAATATCTCGAAACTTGGTTTGAATAACGATACACATAATAGATAGAGCATAAAAATTCCTAAACAATATCTTTCTCATATGATGAATACAAAAAAGCAAGCTCGATTAAGAAGTCATTTGGAATCATTAAGAAACACGAAGTAATAACATCTGACCTATACGATCTTTCATACTAAATTTCAACGTGAACATAATTAAATAAATTGTAATTTCCAAAAGAAGAATCAAAATTAAAAAAAAAAACCTTTGAGAAACGAACCTCGAAAGTAGGCACTAAAAGATTCTCAAAAATATTCGTATCTCAATAGTCCAACACAAGACCACGACAAAACTTGAAGCAGCTATGAAGCACAGCAAGCAGTTAGCGTCGAGCTCGTTGTGAAGATCATCGAAAGATTCTCGAGCTACTATTTCTCGGACTGGTTCGTCCCATTTGGCGACTACCCCCGTCCCCCATCGATATTTCCTCGTCGGTAAAGAGGAAGGATTCAGAGCGCGAGGCTCGTAACGCGGAGCAATTTCGCGGGGCCGAGCACCTTGCTATTCACCTTGAAACCGGTCCACGCCGAAGCTGTTCTTCGTTCAGAGGCCAGGGCCCGGCCGATCGAATCGAATCTTCATGTCCGATCTCTCGTTCACCCGCAAACGAGTTCCACCTCGTGCGCGGATGCGAGAATGATTCGCGAGTACCCGTGTTTACTTGCCGAGTCATCTTCTAAATTGCAGCGTGTTACGGGCCGTGTGTCGATCGTGGATCGATATTGCGATAAAAAGAGGAGAAAAACATTATTGGCCGGCAGCGGCGTTCATCGTGCACCGTTCAAGTAGCCGCGAGCGGGTACCGATGTCTAGCTCTTGGCTTCGCGCTCGTTTCCCCGTTATTGCTGAGCTGCGCAACCGATGCCACCAATAACGCCGATATATCGTAAATTGCATTCTAATTAACCGTAAATTTCATCGATGTCCAGGTACCTTTTTACATGTTCCGCGGAAATTAAGAAATTCTGAAGTTGTTTCGTATTTATTTTGACCACGTACGTTGATAGTTTCTGGCTGAATTGCGTTGGCCTGTTTTTTGGAATTTGATGCAGTTCAATGACCTGTTGGTAAGGCTGATTTTTTTTCTTTCTTTTTCAGAAAAAGACAGGCATCGATCTAGTATCTCTTACGTAATATAGATTTTTCAGACGCAAAAGGTCAATCGAATTAGTAACATGTTCTAATTAACGTTAAATTTATTCAATATCGAGGAACATGTTTCTTTGCAACGAAAAAAATTCCAGGATAGATCTAAAGTATTTGACGTATTTGATATAAATTCAAAATTCTTCGAATACGTTATCTAATCTCTGAATTTTTTCTAAGAAATATGAAGTATTAATTTGTTATCTGTTGAATGACATGACATTTTTAACGGCTGAATTATGAGTCCAATCATTTCGAATTCATTTTGTATTTCATAGAATAAACGATTCTAACGTTGAATAACTACAATGGTCAACGACCGATTATCTCTTTGAACATAAGTCAAAGGAAAGAAAAATAATATTAAAAACAGAGTGTACATTGTAATCCAAAAATCATATTTCATCTCGTTATTATTATTATTAGAATCAATATTATAATAACAATTTCGAAAACACGACATTCTAATCCTAAATTTCCTTAACCTCGAAATGCCAACAATACTATCCCCAACCTTTTAACTTTTAACCAAATACACAAGCTCTCTCTCTCTCTCTCTCTCTCTCTCTCTTGATCTCAGTAAATCGGTCCTGTAGAATCTAGAGTTTAGAACCACGTTGTTTGCCAAAATAATTTATCAACGTGATCCGCCGAGAAGGGTCAGAAGGAATCGCGCGGCGAGCAGAGAAAGTGTCACACGAATCTTTATCACGAGTTCGGTAGCGCACAAATTGGCCGCGCTATCCACGCCACTATCATTTAACATCGTCGTATATTACGAGCAAAGTTTGTTCGCGCGAGCTCGAGGCTCCCCGTTCCTTCCTCATGCTGTTGCACTCGAAAAGTTCGCATCGGTTCGGTCCAGCATCGAAGAGGGAGAAGAAACGTGCAGAGAGGACCTCTCTGTTCGGGAGAGAGGAAGAGATCGGCCAGTCGCGATATATAATGCCGCTGGCATGACAAGGCGAGAGCAATTAGATGTCGCCGGATGCAGCTGCAGGCGATTGCGTCATCAGAGTTACTTTGCAACCTTGATCTCTCCGGAGGGGTCTCCGTTTCCCTGTCCCCCACCTCGAAGTTGCTGGCCTCCCTCTGCCAGGTCTCAGCGGCCACCGCCTCCTCCTTTTTCTTCTTCTCTTTCTTCTTCATCGTTTTCTTCTTATTTTTCTTCTTCTTCTTCTTCTTCCCATTCTGGCCTCCGTTACATTACAGCCCCCTCGATGACGTTTCTCGCGTTTTCTCGGTTTCTCGGTGAGATACGTTGGCCAACAGTCCGATGGAAGGAGGAAAGGAGTGATGACTGGTTGATAGAACTTAATGATTATCGCTGTGTTTGTTATTTCTAGCGGAAGGACAGTGAGCGTAGTTGGATCCTCAGGTGGGAGGAATAATTGATGAATCGTACAATGTACACACGTGGCGGTTTGGTACATCTAGAACGTAGAATCTTCTCGTCGTTTCAGGTTTTCCTGATAGAAATACCGTCGTATTTTCGTTTACAATTTCGCTTATGCTTGCGTGCGGAATTGCACGTTCAATGTATGTTATATTTGAAAGCGCAGCTGTCACGTTGATGTCTTTGAAATTCCTGCGTTTTGAATGATTTTACACGATGTCTCGTACGCGAGATTAATTTTGCCAGTATTTTATTGAATCTTTATTGAAGTTCTAGATGTTTCTTCTTCAATTACTTTTTGTCCAATTACTTAGTCCACTATTCTCGATACATTTAACGTATCTTTGAATTAATTTTACAGTTACAGTAACAGTATTAATTTTACAGTTAGGTACACCGACGTGCTTGAAATAGAATATGCTTTGCAACAAATATAGGCCCAAATTTGTTCTTAAAGATCATATGGGAAATGATGAAATTACTCGAAAAAGTAATCGGTGTAACAATATAACCAGACCATTTTATTTGTCGGTAATAATCATACAGCTGATGAGTTTTATTTGCTGGTAATTATCTTCGGATAAAAAAGGGGGAACAGTTTCTTTCTTCTAGCATTCCTCTGAAATACATTTTCATTGTAGGCAAGTTAGAAACAAAGAAAGACACTTGTTTCTTTAAAATCTAAAAACTCTCAAATAACTACTCGTTAGCGAACATAACTCTTTACTGATTAATGGCACGAAACGAATCGTCTGCTTTTTTTTAACGTCGAAAACGCTATTTTAGAAAGTTGATACGAAACGACCAAGTCCAAGTAGAAGGATTCCATTTTCTCCGACAGTTGCGTGTATTTATTAGAAACACGGCGTGTAAAATAGAATTAACTCGTAAATCTGACAGTCTCATGGCGTGACCCGGAAACGGCCATCCAACTCGTATAATTTAGACGCCTATCACGCCAAGAGTCATTAAACAGTCCTCTAGTAGGAGTCCGGGATAGAAACAGGTGCGATTCTCGCGAGATATCACGAACTTAGACGCGTTCCATCCCTTTCTTCTTCTTTTCGTCTTGCTCGATTTTCCATTTAGCTACGAAACGGGACAAAAAAGCGCGACCAAACGAACGAATGACTCGGTTTTTGCCGCGCGCTGATGCTCCTGTGTCGTGATCCCCGCGGCGGAATCGTGGGACTCGTTAAACCGTGCCTTCGCTCAGGTTAATTATCCTTCCAGGCCTTGTATTTACTCTGCCTATGGGATTTTCTTGCCTGCTCGCGAGGAGAAAAAAGAGGAACGCCCACGGGGGGCCAGATTATCCAGGTCCTCTGCTATCTTCCTCCTATCAGACACGAACTTCGCTGATTCTTTTCTGCAACTTCTCCGTCGAAAAGAAACTCGACCACCTGTGTAAGTCGTAAAGGATTTCAGGAGCCAAAGTAGTGACCAGAATTGATATACGAATTTATTGTTTCTTTACTTGTTGCTGTTTCAGGATGGAATTTGACTCAAGTCTTCTTGTATCCATACTGTTGCATCTGTCACTTTCGGCTTAATCATATTTAAAAAAAAAAGATCGCTAAGAATTTCCTTAAGTTTGAAGAAGATATAGGAGAGTCGTTGATTCGTTAAATTTTTCAGTTAGAATGTTAGAAGCCTGTTTGTTTGACGAAACAAGATTGTGATTGGAACGTAAAAATTCAAAGATTAGGAATAGAACAGAATCATCTCTCTCACAGAAAACATCTAAAGATAAAATACGTAATTTTTCCTCGTTAAAACTTCCTTTTCGTTTTTTTATAATTAATATTCGTTCGTGCATCACAAGTGTCACATATATAGTATCGTGTTATAAAGAAACGAGAAATTTAAAGAGCAAGAGATCGAGACCAAGTAGGCATTCACCAATCACATATGAACTGGTTGTCTGGTTTGGTTGTCCAGGCTATAATGCTTCAAACTGGTGATTGGATTTTTTATAGACTACCTTTGGTGTTTCTTAACACGTTAAGTACGAATCAGTTTATAAAACGTTTAGGTTAATCGGTTGTTAAAAAGTTGGCCCATCAGTCCAGAACTGGAAGATATCACTTAACTGGGTAATAGAATTGGACGATCACGTTCGAAAGCGGCAGTCCAAGTCATAAAATTTCTCGTGAGGACTTCAGACGAGCTAAAAGTTCCTGTATATCTAGTCGTTGGCAAAGTCACGTAGGCGTCCACCTAAATAAGGCTACGAAACACTTTCGACGTTAACCGTTCACAATTTGGAATTCATTAAAGACGCAACGTGACTCGATATTTTGAGTAGACGAGTTTCAAATTAACGATTTTAACGCAACAACCTGCGATCTTATCTGAACGAATAAACAACCCAGGAGATTTCTCGAAAAAGATCTATAAGACAGAGTAAATGGTGTTCCAAGTTTCAGTCGTATTTTTTTAAATGTTTATAAGCTTCGATATTTGGTGAGACCATATATGTCCCAATTTGACTGCTATCATTTTCAAGGTTAGACTTCATACGCAGCCTTAAATGAAATTTCAAAATGTTTTATGAGGCAGACGTAATATAATCATAAAAATGTCCTATAATAAGTGTTCACATATTTTCTACTACAGGTCTCTTCCTACGGGTTTTCCTACAAATTTCCTTTCATTTCGAGTCCCCACCCCATGGTACTAAATTTTACGACGCTATTATTATTTTTAAGAATCATCGGTTTCTTTATAGCTGGCGGTTAAGAAAAGATTGGTAGACGGCTCAGCTTGTTCGATGATTTTCAGCAAGCTCTCGTCATCGAGTCGATTCTGGCGACATAACATAGCTCTCGGAGGAAAGGACGAAGATCAGGGTAGGGGGAGGATGTATGGATGCGGGCGTGAAACACAGTTTTCTTAAGGAAGGAAAAAAAGTTCCCACGGGTCGCGGAGAACTGCGGAAGAGGGATGTGTACGGGAGCACGTGTAGCGTAGCTGCGACAGCTTAAAGCCAATTCACACATGGCCGTCCTTGTTTCGTGGTTCTACCGTTTCAGATGCGTGCACGTTACGCGTGTTCCTTCGGTATGCAAGTGCGACTGCTAGACATCTGTTTGACGTGTTTGTTAGGCGATCCACAGTCATTCGTGAAGAGGGTTTCCGAGATGAAACAGAGACCCTCCGATCCTACGAGTCTCTCGAGTGCTTCACGAAATTAGGAACGCCGATAGAAAAATAATTCTTCGATAGAAAAAGGATTTTTGAGATTCTTCGTTAGAGTTGGTTTCTGTTAATGAAAGTACCGGACAATAAGAATTATAATACAGAGTCATTCAGAGGATATTTTTAGATTCAATAATAATAATAGCAAGGGATAATTTCCGAAACGTATCTTTTCATATTTCGTAGGAAAATTGAATTGTTTGTGTTTAGTCTTAATCTTGTTACTGTTTTAGGTTTTCAAAAAATCTTTGAAGAATCCTGAAATATTTATTAACGTCTGTATTACTTTATGCAATCGTTCGTTCAGTCATGTCTTGGAATATCTTTAATAAAAGTTAAAGTTCTGTTTGAAGAAGTGCAAGGGTGAAATTTTGATTGTCTATAGAGATTCAATTAGTAGGAAGAAAAATTTGAAACGGCATTAAAAAATGATCTATATAAATGGGTTAATCTTCTGTTCACCAAACGTCTTCTCTAGCTAAGCTAAGCTATTAACTCTGATTCTTTATGAAAATTTTTGTTAAAATTCATAAAAGATAAAGAGAAAAGTAATTCAGTATCGATTCGAAGTTCAACGACGCAAAAATTGAAAATAGCAACTTCCTTCGTAAGAAAACAAAACACGTGTTAATCTGTCGTTGCATAAAGACCATCTATCTACATTTTATTTGACTTGATTGGTACAGCGGAAAGCCATTGCTGCCAGCTGTTTTGAATAATTAACCCAGCAATATCGATCCTCCGATTGCGTTCTTCAATCGAGGAAACAGCGGCGAACGGATTATTTCTTACGTATTCGGGCGAAATTTGGTTTTTAATCGACAGTTTTCTTGTAATTGTATTTTTTAAATTGATCAAGATATTGACAGCAAAAATGTAGAAATAGACTCGGAAGAAAAAATTCTAAGATCTCTGAAGACGTCAAGTTCCATTTTAAAACTGCCTTAAAGTACATCAGTCTCCGTATTTGCCTCTATTTTATCAAGAAAATAATCGAAGCAACTATTCAACGATTGCTCATCTGTGATCTCACTAGATGCAACACAGAGAAACAAAGAAAATTGTGTGTAAATTACCAGACGTCATTAGTTTTTCTCCACGCCAAATTAATTATCTTTTCGCGATGATCTTTGAAAAGACCGCCACGAACACGTATTTACAACGATGGTCACGTCGCGCCTCACATGGCGAACTACGAAACGGTTTTATGTAAATTCTAATCGCGCAACAGTGATATCATTCGACTGACTCACTGGCGGCGGTCACGTTGATCGGACTAATGCATTTAAGTGCGAGCAACCGGCGGCCAGTACTATTAATCGTCCGGTAATCGAATCGCTCAATTGACTCGATTTTCCTTTGAACGCTGGATCGTCTATTGTGCACCGCCTCCTCTTCCTCGGGTTCATCAAAGGTGCGCCACGCGATTTATCCCGTCACGATGATATAACGTTCTATCGATATTTACGGATCTATGCACTTCCTCCTTCTTGCTTTTTAAAAGTTTTTTTTTCATCTTTAAATATATCGATGTTTCTCTTTGCTGAATGGTCAAATGATTATGTAAAATAAGGGAATTGTGAAATATGAGAATACAATATGTGAGATGTGGAGTTTAGCCGATCGTTTAAGCTGTCACTGTGACGTTTGTGATATCGTAACGTTTTTTCCTTAAATTTGGAAGATTATTTTTCGTGACATAGGAAGAATAAATATTTACTGTGAGTAGAATTTGATTTTAACGTTTTGAATGCTTTTATCAAAAAATAGCTACAGGTATTGTCATATTCTCGAAATGATCGCTAAAATGCTATTCTTCTATCGATCTTTAATTTCAAGAACCGCCTAATTCAACAACATCCAATTCAAATAAAAATAATATTGATAGTATACGTCAGATAACAATATCTAATTCGAAATAACGCTAACTTTTTTCATATTCTCCCAGAGAAAAGCATTAAATCTATAATTAAAAACACTTATACACAACTCAAAAAAACATAGACGTAAAAATATCCATCAACCTCTCCTTTCACTTCGCGATCTCAATCAGCGGATACCAAAAACATGAAGGAAAAACACGTTTCTTACATCAGTATTTCGATTACTCAACAATATCTAAGAAACTTCCCAAGAAAGACTTTTTACACCGACTGTTCCGTCGTCATTCAGTCCAAAGACCGACGTAAAAAACGAACAAGAAAAATCTATGTTTTTCCCTGCTAGGTAGCAGCACGATCTCGATCACGCTCTCGATCCCGATCACCGGCGATCCACGCCGGCTCTCCTTCCTGTCCCGTCTCCCTTTCCTCGACGTCTTCTTCGTCTTCTTCCTCTCGGACATCGTGTCATTCTTCACCGCCAGGGGCGTTAGTGTCGCCGGTGGACTCGGAAGAAGGAGGGGAAATCAGAGGGCCGTGTGTGTCTTCACCGTCGTGTGTGTTTCTAGCCGGTGCCCCTCGAGACTCTTCAGTGCTTCGCGGGCCTTCGTGGCGAACGGGTTTCACGAAATCGTTCCAAGTCTCATCCAACACGATACTTCTCTTCTTTTTTTCTACAAATCAAACTCCAAAGCCGAGAATTCAAAGAGTTTGCGTTGGCCGTTCGAGTGTTTAGGATTCGCCGCTGTTGTTAAGACACGAGCTCGATTAACGTGTGTCATTTCGTCCAACGATCTTCGTTGCGATCGGATAGAATCGGTTACTGGTCCTTGAATGGGAATTTATCGGTACACGTTCGCGAGATCCATCGTTGGATCGGTCGAGGATCAAAAAGCATATTGTTCTTCTTGTTCTACGTTACGCGTACAAGAATAAAATTAAAGAATAAAAGGAGACTCGAACGAAACTTGGAATAAAAGTTTAAACAGAAATATAAATTTTCCGAATAGTAGTTTGAATAAAGATCGAGACTTTGTACCAGATCGAAGGTTTAGTACGCGATATTTGTGATAATCGGGGTACTCGCTTTCCTCCGTGAGGAAGCAAAGGAAGAACTATCGGTGTGGTTTAAACAGTGTTTAGTGTGAAACAGTGACAAAAGTGATGAAAAGTACTCCAGTTGGTGTATGCCGAAGAAGATGAAGAATTCGTCGAAGAGATAGACACAAAGGAGATTATACGAATCTTCAGTCGGTACGATATGTACTCATATATGGTAGAGATCCAGCAGCGAGGTATAGAGTTCCTACGTAGTGTTCAGAAAGTAGGAACTTCATACCGTGCTCTTGGACTTGCCGAAAGATCGTCGAGCAAATTGTATAGCCGGCCGGATATCATGTACTTGCTATATATTGTGGTGTCGAGTGAGAGAAATGAACGAAACGATGCGCGGGGGATCGATGATGGAAAAGTACCGGCGGACGTAGTCAGAGGAGACCCGATAAGCACCCGGGGATTTATCAGCGATCGCTCCATCAGACGACCGTTCCAGGATGCTGATTTTGTCGAAGTAAGTCACGTTGCGAGAAACGAGCCCGTCCAGAGAAAACGTAGCCTTTTCCGCGAACAATCGGCTCACGTTGCCAGCCAACATCGCTTGCGTATCCAATCACGCTAATTTTCTTAAGGCAACAATTTATTCCATAGAACGAGTTTCCTGAACAGTTCAGATGGACGTTTCGAAGAGTACGGAATACTTGTTATATTGGTACTTTGCTGCTGTCTTTTCTTTCAATTATTAGCCAGAATGATAATTTAGAGCGAACTAATGGAAGATTTAGAACGATCAAGGTAACAGTTCAATTTCCAGTAAATAATTTTGTAATGGTTCTTCCTTTTTCTTTCGATTAAGGATTTCATGAAATTCGTATGATGAAAGATTTGGAAGGATCAAAGTAGTATTTCTGAAGAGATGAAGCAAGTAATACGAATCTTTTGTTATATTGATACTTTCTTCCTTTTTTTTTTTTTTTTTACTTTGAATCGTGGGCTAAAATAGTAGCTCAGAGTGAATTAATGAAATTAGTAAAACGAAAGATTTAGAATAACCGAAGTAGATGGTGATCGATGGAATTTTTGAAAATTTCTATTTATTGGTTCGAGAATACTCGATTTTGATAATCTTAACAGGTCGATTTCATGATTAGCAGAAAATCTAATAATTTTGCTTTAAAAAGATATTTTTACTTAAAGAAAGATTTGCATTAGAAACAAAGCAGGTTGAAAAACGTGCAAAAAAGAAAAAAAATGAGTAAGAAAAAGAGGAGAGAAAAAGAGGAATTGGTTATACATATTTGTATATCCAAAAATAGTGTGCTGAGGTTCCTCGGTTACCAAGCAAATATGCGATTTCAGGTTTCATTTTAGACACGAATGGTGGATTTTTCTGTAACCTTCTTAAATAGTCGTTGAACGTATAAATATCTTACTGAAATATTGTTGAAGAAAAGAAATAGCATATTTGGAGCACGGATGGATTTGATTGGTTCGAACGGAATTTCAGAACGCGAGCTATTTTCGTCGAATCGTATGATATGTTAGAAGGTGTAAGAAATCCGTCTGGGGAAATCGAGAAACCGTCACGATTAATAATTACCGATTAATTATCGATTCGTCGCGTCGCCTGACTGTGCACCACATGACCCTGCCTTTTACGCGAGCACCGCGAAATCGAGGCTATCTTGCGTATCGAGCCGATCACTCGCGAGCATTTTTCTTTTTATAAAATTACACGTGCAACTTAGCTTCACTAAATATTCAGATATTTTTCTAAATATTTGTCAAATTATTCTAGAACTATTCTATTTTGGAAGTTCATTAAATACGTAAAAGAACGAAACGTATGAAAATATAAATAAAAAGAATCGGATATCTGTTTTTCATAGAATAGCAAGAATAATATGTGTTTTGTAGAATATATATGACAGAATCTAACTGAAATATATTTAACAAACTCAGAATTTAACAAGAATATTTTGGAAATGCAGTATGATATTATAAATTGAATTCGACGGATAATAAGATTAGAAGGAAGCAGACAAAATTTATATTTCAGACAGCATAATAAAAACACGCTTTTATCGGTTAGGTGCTCTAAATCTATTGGAAGAATAATGTTTTACGAAATTTAAGAGCTATGGTAGGAAAATATTTTGGAGCTGGTTATTGGAGAAGTAAATACGGCATGCAAATATTTACAAGACAGATTTCTAGGAAGAGACGTCTGCAGCGTGCAATCTCTATATGTATGGCATTGGGTTTTCAAAACTTTAGCGTGAACTACTATGTAATATGTACCAATTCTCAATGTCTTATTATTGTATCTCGGATTTTTAATGTTAAAGACAATTTTGTGTGATTATTTTACAAATATACAGAAATGCAATTTTTTTCGTCTAAACAAAAGTCCGTTTGCAAATGTAAAACATAAGAATTAAGAAACGAATTAAAAGTAAAGATCGTAAGATTACGTTACACGAGCAAAAGAATTAAAAATACGTAAAAAAATTCACCACTTTGGTATCAAAAGAACTTGGTAAAAAATACAAAATTGCCAATCAACCCATTTGTTCTCCATCAAAAGCTAGAAATGGAAGAAGAAAAAGACGAAAGAAGAATTCGCAACAGAGGAGACGAATAAATTGCCGCGAAATCAATATTTCCGCACGAAGAGGCGGCTAACAGATAAACGTATTGACGATTCGCGCGTTCTCGATAAGCCGATATTTTTCTTCGATTAACGATAACACCATCGATCTACCATCCCCTTGGCCAGCTACACTTATCATGTAGTCGAGTCGACCAATATTGACAAACGTCAGATAGAGACCTATCTGACGATTTCGAGTATCCACAGTGACTGGAACAACAAAAATCGCCTTCATCCATCATTTGAAAAAATCAACATGAAAATATAAAAAGAAAATAAAGAAATCTTTTTACCACAGCTTTCTATGTATATAACTACACATATAAATTGCCTCTACACCTTCTATATTATATATCATAGGGTAGCCGAACAACCATTCGAACCAATATTGGTCCCGATCGATGTTTGCATGCGGTGACAGGATTATGTTTGACTCAGCGAATCAGTGCCACGGCCATTTGTCACCTCGAGATTAAATAGAGAGCCCAACTGTCTTGGAGGAGCGAATGGGGCATGGTACAAGGGTGATTATTAGGCGTCCCTACCTCCAGCCCACCCCCATGAGGTTATGTTCGCGCCTTCTTCTCCTTTTTTTTTCCTCTATACTAGTTAGCAGCGTTACAACCCCTATGGAGATAAGACATCTCTCGCAGAGAGGATCCTGGTCCCTGGTCGTTGAATTAGCATGCGTCGGTCGCGATGATATTTTTCACGGTGAGACACGTACGGTTTCCTCGACAAATTGTCGCCGTTTATGGGCTCCAGATGGATATTTACATGAAGGGCGAGTCCGGCCCAAGCGCTTCCCGAGTTCTTCTCTGAACGTAGTACGTCTCTACTTGTTTCATCGAAGTCACCTATGATCGAGATGGTTTATTTCGGAGACACTGAAATTTCTTCGTAGTGAAATTTTTAAGATAAAAAAGTGACGCCCGATAGTTAGTTAAATTGACAGTGTCTTTTAAAAATTTTAGGTACAGATACGTGCTCTTTTTGATGGATGTTAACACATGGCTGGTTTATTTGGCGAGCATTGGCGTTTTTTTTTTTTTTTTTTGATAGCGAGACTTTTAAGTTTCGTGAGTATTTTTAATATCGTGGGAAATGTTTGATATTGAGCGAGTAGAGTATGATATGTGATAATTAAATTTAGCGTCGTCTAAAAATCTTGTAGATTATAGATTAGGTTATAATTAGGAATGTATCTGAATCTTTTTGTTACTTCGTTTAAGTTCATAGGTTTTTTAGTATTTTGAGATTGAATCACGAAGCAATTTTCGAGGAAAGATAATGAAGATATCCACGAAGAGATTACGACGATGTAGACACTCATAAAAAATTTTAGTTCAGCTTAGATACGGTAAAGAACTGATAAACTCAAGTATTAACCCAATCCAAACCACTTTTTACTTTATCTCGTACAGTTGCATTTCTGGTTTTATCCTTATCCCAAGTGGTTTTAAATTATCGGATAGGCTATTTAGATTTTCATCATTAAACAAAGAATGAAAAAAATAGTTGATTAATTATGTTTTTATAAATCAAAAAATAAAAATGTATACTTTTCTTAATATTTAAAAATCTCTTACGAATCATTAGAATTAATTGATAATAATTTGTTCATTAATTCGCATTACTCTATTCTCCAAAAAACGATTTCTGTAAGCGACCAAAAAATGATCAAAAAATCACAAAATTATATATTTCAAATCATTAACATCGATATCTTTCCCAACCTAAAGAATAGAAACACTAAAAATTATTCCATTCGATTGAAATCACAAATAAATTTCTTCCACTTAAATTACTTTCAGTACCCTTTCATTCAATCGGATGCTCTATTTTTAATGCCTTACCTTTTTTTCAACATTTTTTCTTCGCATTTCCACACGTGACCCAACTATTCTCTTTCCATCGCTTCTTTTTATTCGTCTCCTTTTGTTTTTTATTTCGATTCAGCGTGACATTCGAAACGGTACGACATTTCGAAAGTTTCGATGGCACAGCATCTGCCCGTTTTTCCATGCGTTGCGTATACGAACGGCCCCAGCAAAAATCACGCACGTGAAGGTGGGGTGCATAAATTATAGTGAACGCCATCTTTCTCCCATGGCGTGCCGATTGGACGAACGAAAAAAATATCCATCCCTCGGCCGAAGTGGCTCCTACACACGGGCCACGATTCTCACCCCGAATACGCGAAACTATCGTGGCCGTGCGCGCCATTTTCCTTGCGCGATTTCCACCCCCGTTTTCCGGCCGTGTGCATTTCCCGAACAGCATTGTCATGCTTCGATTACTCGAAACTTAACCGGGGAAAAAAGTATATTGGACTGCTTCAAATCGGTCGTGCCAGTTACGTAAATTTTTTTTTCCAAAAAGAAAAATATTATTTAAATCGTTGACCTTTTAGAATACTCTACGATCTTCAAATTTTTATACTTTAACACAGGTTTCATTTTACAAACGTAAAAAAATGTATAACATTCTAAGATGTTTCATGCACACCAATAACAATTTTTTGATATTTCGGTAAAACTTCAAATATTGTTTTATCGTTAAAGAAATACATTTATGATACTTTTAATCGGTGGAAAAATAAATTTGGGTCGAAAATGATGGAAAGAACGCAGCACGGTGAAGTAAATTTTAATCGTGGTAGTTATTTCCCTGTTTTTTATTTCTTTGAATATTTCTTCGAAAATTCTTTATTGTTCTCGTATAATGATCTGAATAATTTTTCAGTGACAATTTTAATTTTATAGAATTTGATTAAAATGGTCGATCTATCGAAGTGGTTCATCATTTTTGTACTATCAAGTTCTTAAGAAAGAAATTGTGAGTAATTCGACACGATTAAAAGTGTATCGACGAACTTGATGGAATAATTTACATTTGTAAGTATCAGAAATACTTAAGAGAATAAAAACACTAGCTGTATCATTTCCATTAGTGTGTTGCTGTTCGCGTGCTCGACTACGTACGATTAATCGCCTCCTTTTCTTTTACTTACTCCGATCAATGTTTTTCAAATCATAGGTTATTTAATATTTATTACAGAATTGATAGGTCGACGTTTATCTTAATTTCCTTATAATTAATACTTATTCTTATCAAAACCTATTTAACTGATACGTATAGCAGTAAAGTATGAAAGTAACGAAATAAGAATTGTTGATAATGTTTTAATCGTTCAAGCGTTTTCAACGCAAAATAATTTTCACATGATAAAATTGTGTGAAAAAACATAAACAGATAGTTTAACGTTTGGCTGAAGGATTTTGTGAATTGCAAAAATTTTCAAGTGTCGCTAACAACGAAACGTTTGAAGTTATCCCATGAAATTCGTCGTAATAAAAGCATTTCCGTGAAACGATCTACTTGTTAGCTTGGAAACGGGATCAAAGTTTTATGTATTCTATCGTATCGGTGTATAACTTTTTACGGCGTTGAAGCACCATTATTGAAAATGGTTCTTCGATCCACGTGACTGTCCATTTCGAGGAATTGAAAACAAGGATATCAAAGGACCGGTTATTTGCAACAAATTTCAAATAATTTTTTCAAAATTTGTTCTATTAGAGGTTAACAGTTTAAAATTTGCTAATATAAAAGTTCTATCTATGTATCTATGTATACTTGTCATTGCTCATTTATTTCTTAATATTTTACTTGTATTGTTGTGGCGTGAAATCTTGTTATAAATAATTTTTAATGCTTATTTAATTTATGGATTTTTTACAAATATTAAACCTATTTATTTATTTAACAGCCGTTCCTTTTACTTAAATAAATGCGTTTGATCAAATAATTTTTACAAAGGAAAATTCAATGGAATGCAATTAGATGAAAAATAACAAAAATAAACGACAAAATTTAGCCGCAAAAATCGTTATATTCAAGTTTGTTAAATATAAAAAATATTATTTTACCGCTATTATATTTCAAATAGAAAGATACTGAAATACTGGTTAGATTAAAAATGGTTATTTTTAATCACTTCCAGTCTTCTCATTGATCGGTTTTTACCACATTTTAACATTTATTTTTGCGATAGAATTCTATTGCAAAATTCAAAACGTTGCATTTCTTTCTAATGCATTCGTAACTCTCATAAATCTCAATCAGAATCATTATTAACTGAGAAGTTGAAATGACAGAAAATGTCGGTGAAGATCTTTAATAAGGCAAAAAGTGGATTTCTGTTCATTTTGAGACGTGCATTATTTATCACTCGAACGTTAATGAATTTTCAACATTAATTACGTTTACATATTTAGAGGAAAAATAAATGTATGTATGTACAGTATGTACATTTCCATTTTTTTCAATTAAAGTCTAACTGCGATAGTTCTAAGAATTAAGATAAATTATTTTATCATTATATCTTAACTTAATACATTTTCTATCGTCATTCACGTCGTCCTTCGTTTCTTTGATCACTTATCTATTTATATCTCTACCATATCAACTTCTTAATGCCTTCAGATTTCACACGTGCTCGCAACACTGCACTATATTAAGTTATTAACTAACTAAACTATGAATTGATAAAACTACTCTTAAATATTGCTTCATCTCTTCTTCGCAAAGACACGCAGGGACTATACAACTAACTTTTATGTTACTGCCTAAGAGAAAACTTCAATCCCAGAAGAGTTGGAAACGTCTTATTCGTTTCCAACTCACGTATACATAGTTTCTAGTTGATCAGCTTATTTACCAGATCGGTTAACTCCGCAAAACAAAAAGTAGAGAAAATTGTTGAAATTATATGAAACAAGCATCAGTTAAATGTTTCGGCACTAGAATTTAAAAACATTTCATAAAGTGGAGTTAATCACTTTGGCCTGTGAATGCCAGTTCTCATAAATCTTAACCAGGCCAATTCCTAATTCCCATGGGTCCCTTTTTCATTGTCTGCGGTACGTGAACTTCGTTTCTTGACCCTTTCAGTTGCGGGACAAGTGTCACGTTCCAGAATGTTGCAACCGTGAGCACCTGGTGCAATTGCACATTCGACGAAAATTGCATCGCATTGTGTACTTCATGACGCCGGTACGCAACAGCGTGTCGCAGCAACTTTGGTCATTGAACTTCGCTAGACATGTGGTTCAAGTCTTGCGTGCACAAGGTGTCCAGAAACTCAGGATGCTCGCGCAGAAGGTGCGCGAAGTGCACCCCACAAGACGAATGATGGCCGTAGGACTGTTATATCGACGAGATTGAATGTGTGTGGACGTCGATGGATGAGAAACGTGTCAGAGAAATGTTTATGAAAAAATGCCCCGAATAAGAACTTAGTTATCCATTTCCCACCAACTATTCCCTGTCTGTCAAAACGATAACGTTCTCTAGTTATATATTTTCATCATTATTATTAAATATTTAATAGGTTTTTGTAATTGAAAATTTGAAGGAGATTCATATAGTGGTGAAAGAATGGCATTGAAAGAGCACGTCAAGAATATTTCCGAGATTGGATCGTGACAGGAATTTCATAAAGAATATTTTCGTAGTAATTTGCTATATCTGCAAGCTCTAGGTATAAGAATATGCTTAAAGATAGTTTTCGAGGTTTTTAAATATAAATTTGTACCAGACAATTTTGAGCAGATCCCAAATCACAGAAATTTTATAAATTAGGAATGAGAAACATAGTTTCTAAATGGGAAGATGTGACAGGAAATAACATTCACATATTTTCGCTACTTTCCATCGTTATCTGTAATTTATCCTAATCAGCTTGAAACTCGACAATATCTCAATACTGCTTCTCCAAAATTTGCCTACTTAATTCAATAAATTTCACGCAAGGAGTTGAAACAAAATCGCAGCATATAATTTTTCAGAAGTAGCTATTACATAAAAATTCGAAACATTTTTCTCGAAGAATAGTAACTTCGATTCTGATAAAAATACGATGATGACTTCGCAGAGACATAGATTCTTTTAATAAAGAAAAATCACGTTACAAATGTACGAGCGCAGGTTGATTCAAAGAGGCAACATCTTAGCGATGCTTGCCAGTAGAATCGATTCGAAAAATCAACACACCATCGAGAGCAACTGAAAATCAAAAGGTTGTGGAGCGAGTGAAACAGCGACCACCTATGTTAAACCCGTTCACATTCCGCGCGTACTTAAAAGCGTCCGATCGATCGTAATAAGGGCCGAAATTTATGGGGACGCGATAAACTCGACGATTTACGGCGCCATCGTCGTTAATAAATAACAAAATCGTCGAGCAGCGCGGCCGTCTGAAAACACAAAAGGCCGGGCCAGCGCGAAGTGTAATTTATAAATATCGCCCGGCCAATTTGTTCGCGTCCCCGAAGCGATAATTTCGCGTACCCGATAACCCGCTCGCATTGTGCGTCGATTCATAACTATCGTCGAGTTCCGTCGTTCGAGATATCGCTGGACACCGTACCTTTCGCTTTCCTTCTTTTCTTTTTCCTTTTATAACGTCTTGCTTTTTTTTCCTTCTTCTTCTTCCTCTTCTTTTTATTCCTGACTCTCACTATGGCAACGACACGATGGTCTCAGAAAACTACCATAAGTGGTGATACGTTGTGTCAGACCACCGTGAGGATATGGAAGATAGCGTACATTAAGGATGTCGAGTGTCATCGATGTTCTTTTATTATTTGTCTTGGAATCTTCGTAATTTTCTTTGCTTCTGTTCCCTTTGAGTGAACGGGTTTCATTGTTGAATTTCTTCGTTTTATAGAAGAATCTATAGAATGGGTTTCTGGATGTAGGGATGTAAGAGATACGTTCGTTGTATTAAGAATATCGTTATTGAAAGACACTGCTGCTACTAAAAACAATTATGGTAGCTACTATTAAAAAATTAACTAAAGCGTTTTTCTTTTTATATCATCATTTGTAAAACATTAAATTATTAACATTGTCGAATAATAGACATTTCATAAATAATAATGTAGAAAAGATATTTTATTTAATTTTTTACTTTTCATGTTAAACTTGTTACTCTGCTTTAATTTCTATTTGCAGTTTCATTTACAGGGATTAACAAATTTATTTGTTTGAACGTATTTCGGCCACATTCGGATTAGCAACGTGTCGAAATATCTGTTCGAACAACGCTAAAACATTTGATACGGATCGGAAAAATCGACAAAATCGTTTCGTTTATTCGTTTGAAACAAACGAGCTCATAACAGTGGAGTATCGCTACGGACCCCAAGCGAGTTTATAACACCCTATGCCGCAATTGACGTAATTGCCAGCACAAGCAAATCAAGTCGCGTCCGCCGTCGTCGCGTGCACGTATTCGAAATCGTTTCAACAGGTCGATGATCTTCCGGTTTCGTTAACAAAAATTCAAAAATATTCAAAGCTTGAAATGACTTGTAATAAAAATACCAAAACTTCATTATTAGTTGCCGTGAATAATCAAAATATTTATGTGTTTGTTTCATATGGTTTTAAATATGGGGAAACTGTAACGAAAATCACTAGAAACATAGATTTAACTTTTGGAAAATGTTAGACATTTTCTACTTCATCTAAATAATTTTTTAATTCATGAATTGTTTTAAAAGGCCCTATATCAGTTTCATTCCAAGAATTAAATAAAAAAATTAAATTAATAAAAATATCCTCTATTCTACTTAAACAATTTTTTCGCTCATTTAATTTACATTTAGTTCAATTATTCTGAAAGAAATTGGAACGGTTACGTTCTAAGAATTTTTGAATTTTCAAATCGATAGTTCCTATAAATCTGACGTAATCAATTCGATTAACAAATGAGAAGATACAGTGAATCGTGTAAAAATGATTTCCCTTAAGCGTTCAATATTTTTAAGAAACTATGCATGCTTGAAGTTTTATTTGAAAAAGAACAATTAATATTAAGAAGTATTAATTCAAATATCATTCAGGACACTATGAAGAATTTTAATTCTATTTTATTTTATGTTCGTCAATTTCAAGATAAATTAATATAGAAATTTCGATTTTACAATTTTCCTTCTAAATTGAAGTGTATTATACCATGGTAAATTTGTCTGAGTTTCAGTGAACTCGAAACTTCTCTTATTCTACGTTAAATGCGATCCAGTATGAGCGTACATTCGTAAAGTGCATCGTTGCCCCTCGCAGGAAGTCAAAGCGGCTATAGTCGCATCGTGGTAATGGAAATCGTAAACATTAATTAGCAGGATGACCCTGGTCTGTGAACGAGAAATGGAATTCTGAACTGCAATACGTGGCTTGTGTGACGTAAATCCATCGATCGTTGATCACAGAGCATTAGATTATACGATATAGAGCACAGTTTACTTTGACAAAGAGAAACATCAAGCAGTAGGATGAATACTACTGATTTATTCCCCTTGTGCTTGTCCAATGTGCGAATATATCGGTGATTATTTAGTCGAGACTCGAAATAAGAAATGCAAAGCGAATTTTAGTATTTGAAACTTCGTAAGATACATGTTTAATAAATGCATTTAATTTACTTTCTTGTATCAATTCGAATTTTGATAAATAATCCAGATTTATCGATGCTGGTTTTTCCTTTCCGTTTAATTACTCGATAGTAATTCAGAATCTGATAAACGCGTTACATTTATCGAATGAAGTAGGGAATCGAGATTTGTTAATTACTGTTTTATCTTTCCGAGAGTATTAGAAGATAATGCTGAAAGACAGTTTCGATAAAACCTTATATTCCACGATCAATAAATTTGTCACTTAGACAGCAAATTAATAAATGCCGTTGTCAATATTGTAATACTTCATTCATTGTTATCTTATTTTATTATCTTTATCTTTGCGTGTTTTACAAAGTCGGTATCGATCCAGTACAATCATGTACACAGGCAATAAAAATATTACGTTTAATCGCACACAATATTATACTAAGTACTAATTAGAAATGGAAAAGTATGAATGTGATCAAACGAGTATTTCAACTTTAAAACCTGTTATTCATTAAATATTCCAGATGAAAAAATTATCCCGACTTGTAATACGCGGCTTTGAAGATTTATTTTTAGCGTCTTAGCTTGAAATTCCTTTTTCATTGCACAAATAATATAAATACGGATGAACTTTAAGAACGATTTAAGAAATCGGTTAATCGACCGTCTCGAACGTTTTCTCAATAATTTAGAAAGCGATTTTAATTCCGATTGTCACGATTGTATTTCGGTGATACGAGCCAGGGCAGATGCAGCCGGGGTCATCTCTGAATAATCGATCGCACCCGAAACCGGCCAGAATTTATAACCGACGATCCCTCTTCGTCTCAATAAACTTGTATAATCGTGCAATATGGTTATATATCGATTCGCCATAAAACAGACGACTGCTCCATCCCGGTGAAATACCGCGAAAATAACTCGCCACGTTTCGTTTAACTCTCCGCAGATCGCCGCGATAAAATCGCCTATAAAATTCAACTACCTGTCGCGTTCATGTAAAAAAAAAGGGAGGCAGAAAAAGAAAAAAAAAAAAAGAAAAATAGAAACAGAGGAACGGAACGGAAAAAAAGCGTACGCGCGTACAAAACTACGTGACGTGTGTCATACACACAGGTCGATAGGTGTCACGTCACAGTCGATCTGTACTGTGCACACCGTGTTCAGCAAATCGTTATACAATCAGGAAGAAAGTGATTGTTGATGAGTAAAAGAGCGTAAAACGTACGATGCGGTTTTTCCATCTATTGACTGTGTACTACACAGCGTGTAATTTCTTTTGAAAACGACGAGCTATAATTTTTTGCGTCGTAAAATATTAATAAAGACGTTTGTATCATATTAATCATCTGAAAATTAGAGATCCTAATTTATAGAGAAATTATAGAGGAAGTCTATACTATTTTCAATAGGAGAAGAATCTACATATCGTGTTTCTTAGAATAATAAAAATATTCATCATCTCGGGTTTTTACATATTTATGAGAAACTTAAAGATGCATAGAATACACGCAATACGCAAAAAGCACGCTGCAAATAGTTTAAATTGTCATTTCTGAAAGTCAGTTTGTACACAACATAAAATGTGCATGGAGTATAAAAAAAAATGTATGCGACAAAAAACTGGTACGACCTGCAAACATTCACTGCATACTCCTTTTTACGATTGTTTAAATGTTTCAAACACCAATAGAAAGAAAAAGAAGGAAACGTGTAACTTATCAACCATTCATTGTTAAAGACGAGACGAAGAGAAATATTATCGTTTTCTTGGTCTCGTTGTTTTCGCCTTTAGCTGCATTTAATTGACTCCGCGGTTTAACTGTGCAAATGTTTTGCCGACTGCTGTTGTTTTCGCACTTGCGGTTCGTCGACTCCGCGGCTTTCGTGACGATGCGACGCGACGCGTTGCGGCCAAACGTTTCGTTATTCGACGCGTCGTATTTCCGGGAGAGAATGCTATCTGTCGCGTACATTCGTCCATTTCGTTCCTCGCATTGTTTTTCTTTCTTCAATTTTCGTTTCGTTATTTTTCTTTCAGTTTTTCCCTTTCGTTTTAGTTGCTACTCTCACGATAATGCTCTTCGTCACTCGATAAACCTATCGTTGACGCCTTCGTCACTTCCCGCAGTCAGATTCTCGATACCAAGTGGTCACTATGAAATTTGGAAACTTCAATTGTGACTTACAGTTTTTCAAATGTAACATACAAGCTGTCCTTGAATACATCTGGGCATGTTTCGTAACAAAATAGTGACGAATTGTTTTAATGATATACAGTTAGGGGCAAAAATAAGAGATCAGCTAGTGGAAATAAGTATCAATGAAGTCTCGTTAAATATGGTTTGTTTGCACAAAAATGTAAATATTAATTTCAATTATTTACTAAATAATCTACTACAGTACTACAAGGATATATAATAAAGCTTATGTAGTATGTGACAGTAATACTAGTTTCTTTACATTTCATTCATATTTATTTGTCTCCGACTGTATTTTAAGATCAACGTTATTCTTCTTTTTAGATCTAATAACGAACATCATATGCTTAATGTGTTAATATAATCTCAGCCGTTGCAGACTCTAAATAATAATCTTCAAAACGATTTCAATGACTTAAAAGAAGTACGAATTTCTATATCAAACTCACAAGATGAACAAGATTACAGTCTGAACGATTAAAAACCATGCACTTTCTCACAAAGTATTGTCACCTTTGTTAAAGTTTTACTACGATTTCGACAATTACTTGTTTCGTTAAATTCATGCGCTATAATTCAATTCCGTGTTCGAAAATATCTAACCGAACGGAAAGAAAGAAATTAAAAAAAAAGGAATAAAAAATGGAGAATGCAGTGAAACGACATCGCAATTAAATCCGCAAAATATGGTTGAGCGCGAATTATTAAAATCAAAACGGGAGGGGGATGAGCAGGGGAGATAAAATTTTTCAAACGAAACGCTGCTTACAACGCGGGCGCGACCGCGGGAAACCTTCGGAATAAACGAATATTTATTTCCGGTTCGCCGACTGGCGTTTTAATTTTAATAAATTCAATTAAACATCTTCCACAAACGAACGAATTTCTGTAACGACGTTTTCGCTGCACGTAAATCGTTTCGACGGCTATATTTATTCGAAATCGTCGCGGAGAGCCGGTATCATTATGAAAATTTATACACCGGCACGAAATGATTTTGCTAAATTGCTTAATTAGTGAACCGTGGTTTTAAAACGAGTCCTTCGGCTACGTTCATATTACGTGTACGGAAATTTTCGATAATTTCGACTGTCGTAGCCAGAAATGTCCTAATTAAAGATTATCACTCAACTTCGGAACCCTGCGTAAAGAAACTGCGAGCTTTATTCATGTTTGCGCGTATATTGTGTAAATTTAATATGCTTTGTTTATTTAAATAAACGTTAACGCACGATTCGTTTCGATAAAGTTTAATGTATTTTGTGCTTTTATCGAATAGAACATTTGTAGGGGATTTTTCAAAGCTGGTACTTTTAGTGGAGTACCAGTGATTTGATCGATGCCCTCGGCTACTCGTTTGTTTCTGTTGTAATCTGTCTTTCTGTGTGGTCGATGATCATCAAACGTAGATATCAAAGGGGACGGTTCGTTCCGCGATCTATGGCGGAAGATCTTTATCTCCTAGCGGACCATTCTCCCATAGTTATATTCTTCTTATAGACCTGAAGGGTCTTTAGCGGAGACGACTCGAACTTGATGTCAGAGATCGTTGCTATCCTTTATACTTTATGCTGCTGTTATATCTTTCATTTAATATCAGCTTTCACACATTTATTATGTTAACCCTTTTTAAATGTTATTTATGTATTCTCATTCTCGCTTATCAAGTCGTCTACATCAATTTAACTGGTTCTTGCTATTCCAATCGCTTTCTTTTTGTAGTTGCTATTCAAATAATTTTATCTTAGCCTTTGACTATATTATATTCCCCTTCGTTTACAATAATATTCTTGTTTCAACAATTTCATGTATCTAATATTTCTATCTCTGTAATTTAATGGAAGAGATGATTTTTCTAAAATGCATTTCCTACGATTACAAGGTAAATACAAAGTTACGTTGACACACACGTTTCTGCTACTTATTCTCCAACTTCAAAAATCTCTACATATTTCTTCGATTCATTATATTCAGTGTTCTGTTCTTGATAAAAGTGCAATTGTTAAACAATTAATTTGTAATAAATTCTGTTCCAATATTTTTCTTAAATTCATTAAATCATCCAAGGTTATCGTATACATGTAATAATACGTATGATATAAAGGATGTTAGAACGAACGGCTCTAAAACTTTAAGGGCCCCTAGTATTCACAAAGGGGAATAAAAATATTTAATCAATATAGGCATTAAAATCAATACTTTCGGTGTAAAATATAATTTTATATCTCTCTATATGGATACTTGTACACAAAGTTTAGCAAGTAATATAACAAATCCTTGAACAACATATCTCAATAAACAACTAAATATTTTAATCCTAACGAAGGAAAGCAAAGATGACACAAAGTAAACGACGAAACTCTAGTTTTCCTCAATCTCGAAATGGTAGATAAGATATTTTAATTGAGAAATGCAATATTAAAATCTTAAATAATTATTTGTTAACATCCTGTATAGAACTTACGTATATACAACATATATTCTAACTATAGTGGCTATAAAAGATATTTATTGTATATCGTCGAATGAAACGCTCTTTTTTTAGCAAATTCTACATTTCGTCTTCGCAGTATCAATTTTTTTACAGACAAACGAAACTCAAGTGTACTCAAAGTGCACGAATAATCTTTGTGACCATTGTATCTACTCTCGTATTTAATGGCATGTCTCTTTGCCGCTGCTGCACCATATTCGACAGTTTCTTCTTGTTAAAATCTACGTCATGATAAATGAACTGCCGATGGCCGCTAACCACGCCGAAATGCGGCGACGTCCGCTCGAATAATCACAAGATAATTACTTTCCTGCACACGGTCCGCCCAAACCGCTCAAAAGCCGGATCTCCAGTGTTCCCGCGGGAGTTCCAAGGATTCACGAACGGACGGACGCGTTAAACCGCAGGAAGGAACGGTCTTTCGTTGGCCCGGATACCTAACTCGCTTAAAACTTCTCTAAGAACAATTCTGTTCGTAACTTTTGCAAAATTAATTTCTTCTATTTCGTTCTTCCTTTACGATTCGTTCGACGTCTTTCTCGTTCTTTGTAACAATGTGTGATTTTTAAATAAAACGCTGATTTTTGTAATAAAATTCCCTATATCATTGAAAGTTTAAATTAGAAAAGCTATCATCCTATCATAAATAGTACATTATGCTAACTAGGTAAATGAATTGTGGATATTGATGCGTACTAAATTCATAATTTATGAAATATTTTATGTTGAATAATCGTTTAAAGCGAACTTCCACGCCTTTGGTTGTGAATAACGTTATAAACAATTTCTGTTGTAATAGTTGTACATTTCCTTCATCAAAATCTAAGATTTTGTACTGAAACAAAGAAAATATGGAACGAAATAACAGGAGATTAAATTAAACGGAATAATGGAACGAGCTCGGCACGAAGTATTCAGAGTTCGAAACAATTTAGATATGAAGTGGCAAGCACGAACATTGTATTACTAATTTAGTATAAACTTCACGGAAACATTTCATTCTCCATCTTGAACAATCACTCCACTTTCTATTCGTAGAAAGTTAAAAGCAACATTCTTACCCCCTGTACAATTGAACTATGATTACTCGCGAAATTTTCCAAGTTATCAAGGTTAATGAATTTTCTCGAAAAATTCACTAACAATAAATCTAGTACACGTAAATTTTACCAATTTTAAGTCAACCCATTATCTTAATATCCGTAATAACGTATCATTGTAACATAGAAGTTGATAATCTACTATCTCTGTAACTTATCAATTCATTAACGTTATTGATTGGTAAATTATCGTGTAAGAGTGTCCTAGTATCCTTAAGCCCTATCTCCACTGACAATGAGACAATAACAAGAAACTGTTTTCGGATATGCTGTGATAAGAAATGAAAAAATTCCAAGAAACAGCAACTTATAGAAACATTTTGTCCACTCTGAAGCAACATTATCCGAGGAACATCTGGTTTTTGTTTCAGTTTCAAGCCTATTTGTCGCTAGCAACAGATATACGCCATTTGTTTCTGTTTGCTTACGTGTTGCCGGCTGCTTCCTGTTTTTCTTTTATTTTTACCACTTCGAATGGAAACAGTCAACAAACGGCAACATTACTTCCTGGTAACGAAAACACTTTGAAAGAAACTTTGAGAAACATTCGGCAACAAGCGGCGTCGTTTTCAAGAAACACGAAACAGTAACAAAAAGTTTCTCGTTGTTGCTTCAGTGGAGACAGGGCTTTACATTATCAAAAACGCTTAATCCAGTAACAACCACAGAGTCAATCCCAAACATCGTTCAAATTTTCATCCCCAGAAAAGAAACGAATGAATTTATAGAGCGTGTCCATCAGCTCATCGAGAGGCTGGTTGTCTGGCTCCCGCCTTGTCCTGTTCCTGCACGCCTCTCTGTTTCCTCTTCGTTTCCTCTTCGTCCCTTTCTTCCCCCCTTTCCTCCGACACAGGATCCCAGCTTCGGTGATGGTAACAACGGAAAAGGATCCGCGCGCGTATGTGCAGGCGCACGTAACCGAGGACAGCAATATCGGGGGTGGGATTTATGGGGCATGACGGAGATTTACAACGCTTCTCGCGTCCATGGGCTTCATGGATCGCTGGATCGCAGGGGGACCATGTTCCGCTCGCTTTCCATCGTTCTCGATCTTCTTTTCTGTTGTTGTTGGTACGCTCTCGGTGCGGCCTGTGGCTCGCTCGCTGCACCTGCACCCACGATCGCGCAATCGAGAAACGTCAGATGCGCCCGCGGCCGAATGCGAATCGGATTCGGGTTCAACGAAACGCGTGGGAGGGCCCCGCATGGCAGAACGTGCCGCTGAATCGTAATCGACTCGGTTACATCGATGCAGCGCCAGCCAGGCCGGTGTTCTTTGTTCCTCGTACGTGTCGTTTTCGTAAGTATTTTGCTGGAAGAATTTACCAAGATGCTGAAGGCCGTTTTCCTCGTCTTGTGGTGTGACATCTATTGCCGTTAAGTTTCTGTAGGCTGTAACAGTTCTGGGTCATAGAGATTGTCATAAAAGACTGGGTCTTTGAGAGGTTAAGAAATAAGCATATAATGCTATATGCATATGCATCATTTAAACAAAGATATCCTTTTTATAAGGTGCACCAAGACTTCTACCAGTGACTGTATATACGTTATTCAGTACCATTGAGAATTTGTTTATGAATATTTATGAATTATCCACTTTGGTCTGGCCTTAAACAATGAAGAAACTTTTCCTAGTAACAATATATATGTAACTAGGTACTAGGAATCGATCGAGATGAACAAATTTCATCACGAACGAATATAATCTGCATTTGCTGACCAATAACAATCGACATTCTAAGCTCCTTTCAACGTTTAATATCAACAATTGGCAAAAGACAAACTTGTCACACAGCTTATAATTCAAATTTTATATTCAAATCTTATAATTCGAATTCGTAATCCAAACAATTAACACGATTAACGCGCTCTATCGTAATAGAACAGATCTTATCCGCGCATTTCAATCAACTTCTTTCAAACGAAATGAAACTCAACCCACAGTTTGCGATTGGAAAACTTGGTTTGGCACAGCACTCGTTCCGTTTCCAAAGCAATCAGACGAGAGAAAAAAGTTAACCGTACCCCTTCAACGTAGCGATTAATTGGAAAATCATGCGTTTTCTTGGAATTAATGGGAACGAAAGCACGTGCGGCTTCGTACGGTAGTGCAGTTAATTGGCGCAGCTCGAGACGCTTTTATTGAGGGTATTAATTTGGGAGAATCGTAAACAGACGCGAACAACACCCGTTTCTGGATATTATTCGACGAAAAACCGCAACGGCTAACACTCCGCTCGCCGGTATTTTTTCTTTTTTTTTTTTTTTCTCCTCTTCTCTTTCCATCGAGGCCGATCGATAGCTAATTACGCGTTTACTCGCGTCGAAACGAATCACCCGCGGACGAAATTAAAATGATTTTGACCTCGCGCCGACAGTTTTTCGGCCATAATAAACGGAAATAACGAATAGTCCGCACCCCGGACGTCGTTCAAATAAAAATGTACGCGTATGCCTGCTGTCTAGCTTAAGCGTATCTGTTTTACTAATATGTACGTGACTTCCGTTTCTTCTGGTTTCTCATCTTTTCCTAGCTATGTTTAGTAGCTTTCCTATGTTTAGTAGATCGAGTGTACGCGGATAATGAGAAGATCCTTCGAATTTAGTTTCATATAGAACGGATTAGAGTGATTTGTTTAAAGGAACTCGCTTTGGTAGTCACCTTCTGATCGAATAAATGAATTTCATTTAAATAGTTGAAAAATAAATTTCCTTAAGCGTCAATGTTTTATTAAAAAAAAAAAAACACCCGTTCAATCTGACACGATATGATTTGTTTGATTAAGAGATTGTAGAAAAAAAAAATGGGGATGAAAGAAATAAGTAGATATAAGTATGTATATAACGAGAATGAAATTTGTATGATGTATATGATTCACTGGTATAACATACCGTGAACTCAACTAACTCGATAGTATATACATATTTAATGCTCGAAGAATACAATCTCTCTGTCGAACGAGGCCGCCCCATAAATCAAGCAGCGAGTATTTTCACGATTCGTTGTCCCATCGTTCCGTCAATTCTCCCTCCCGCAGTCTGTTTCGTAAAACCACCCAATCCGGATTTCTCCGTATTTACAAACATTCGCGCGACACGGCCACAATTCTTGCTCATACAATCCATCATGCACTGCGAAGAATTTGTTTCTAGTCTTTTTAACTACACCTCGTCGATCCGCGAATAATTAATCGAATCCTTTCCGAAGTTGATTGACAGCCGTACAGTGTGTCATTTAGCAATATTATTCACTTTCTAAATAAATTATTCATCATCTTTATGGTTTAAAAAAAGAGATGAAAGGCTGACGTCAAAATGGTGGCATTCGATGTACCGTGGTATTTAAATATAAAGGATGTTTCTGCAGCTGCTGATAATTTCAGTAATCATTCTATTAATAGTTTTATCAAGCGATTCCAATAAATTTCTGTTCTCTAATGAAGGTATTTTTAATTTCAGTATAGTTCTTATAACATCTACATATTATAGAAATATGACCAATATAATTTGAAAGAAAATAAAACAATAACGATAAAGTAATATTTGAATACAATGGACGCTAATAAAAGATTTTTTAAACAGATCTTTAAATTGTATTATACATACATTTTTTATTTTCATATTTAATTTACACAATTTAAATAATTGTTTTTATATTCATATTTATATTTGCTACACGAAAATATGCTCATTATTTTCCAAAGGTTTTTCAAACGTTCAAAAGGTGTATCTTTAACAATGATTTTTTTATCTTTTTTCCTCGAGTCACGTATTTCCAATTTCTATTTAATATTTATACTCAAATTTGACTTGTTTGTTGGAATAATCCATCAGTCAACCCTTGCTCGAAACTCGTTCGCTCTCTCAATACCAACGAGATCGTTCGAGAAACTGCGATCGAGCGGCAAGGTCGAGCGATTTGAAAGTGGCGGCGCGCGTGCACACTGCACACGTGGACACGCGTCGAGGCAACGCCTCGCGTATATCTGCCCGCGAGGACGGGTTAGACACACACCCGTCGATCCAGTATGTAGATTTGTGCAGGTGTCGCAGCGTTTGCTCGACGTAGTTCTCAATTTTAATCGAGCAAAGGAGGGAAAAGAGAGAACCGCCCGGCTGACACGGCTCGCGCACGCGTATACGCGCCACTTCAAAACCGCCTGACACCGCTCCATTCGTCGATGTTTCTTTGCTTCACTGAGAAAAACTCCACGTCGATTCTATCCTAACCTTCTACAATCCTGTATAACTCGATAGTTGTACTCTTATGTATCCATAAAATTCATTTTGTTTTTTTTTTTTTCTCTTTGGTTTATTATCATATTGGTTCGTTAGACGAACATACATGGTACAATTAGAAGCATATTTTCTCAGATGTCGGTGTGATAGAGAAAGTTCCAAGTGGGAAGTTTTGTTTCCTCTATAATTTAGGTAATAGCTTTTTAGGCTTTGCGGATGTCTAACACAATATTATTCGTGTATATTGTTAAAAAATTAAAATAGTTTCTGAAGCGTGACATTCTTCGTGTTAAATAGCATAATTTCATTAGATAAAATAAAGATATTCTCGTTCTAGGAAGTAGTTCGCTTTTGGAGTCAATTTTAGCAGATGTCTCAAGTTAGCTGATTTTTTCAAATCTCTATCTTCTTCAATAAACCGGCGATGTATTTCCGCGTTATATCGTTGCGTTGTAGTAATCTGCTGCGTATCAAAATTGTGAAGGAAAGACGCGATAAATCATATTTTCATTCTTTTACAGGAAGATTTTCAAATTTCTCTTCGAGATTAAACTTTTCGCCTATCTTCAAAAGCTTTGAATTTTGAGAAGTCGTCCTCCTTTTAGCTGTGGCATGTTAACTCATTGGCTTATTAATATCGACATATCGATTTTCCACGAGTATTACTAATTTTATCACAAATTTGTTTATAACATTTGTAACAATTTCCTTCTTCTGTCAGAATGAGATATTTTTAGAGACTATAACCTTCATTGTCGTAAGGGAAGAAAAATTCAGCAAATAAAAAGCTACGGTATTACACGTTAGATTTCGTCCATTGCGAATTGAATGTTTTAGTCTGCTAATGAGAAACTGAAATTTATTCAAAGATCAATCGCGAGATAGTGTGTCGCTTAACACCTATCAAACCTCCGATCGTACCCTAAGTATTGGTTAATTTATGAGAGCGATAAAAGTTGCATTGCATTTAAAATCTGATAATGGTACCAGTCTGTAAGAGGTGTCTTCAAATATTTATATTTAAATCAAATTATTTAAAATGATATGATCATTTTTCTCACATATAACGAGTAATATATCCATCGTGAAAGAGAGAAAACTATTCCAAACATAGTGAGAATTATTTTTCCAAGATACGAAAAATACGTGTTTCCTTTATAACGAAGTAGACCTTATGACAATAATTTACTTCGGTTCAATTTATTGGAGATATAAAGCTTATAAATGGAACGTAACATTTTAAAAAATATACATTTTTTAAGAACCCTTGAACCAAAGAATGTCACTGATTTTTGACTCGGCTAATTCCAAGATAATTGGAAGAGTTTTTACTCTTCCTCAAATTGTCTACGATTGGAATAAATATAGGCAGTAAAGATTATAAAAAAAAGAGAAAAAATACGTCCCATCAATTAACAAATAGATACCAGAATCATAAAAAAATACGTGAAAGAAAATACAAGTCCTTTAAAGCCCATAAAATCGAGGAATTCCATTCACTTTTAGGTTGAATAATTCCAAGGTAATCTGAAACCTTTTTGTCTCACTTTCTTAGTTTCTCTTTTTCAATTCCGATAAATTCAGCCGTCATTATTTTTTAAATTATAATTAATGCACAAGTACTAAAATTATATTCAAATTTCTGCAATAATTTACTTCATATTGCTTATTATATTCGTTTGACGTAAATTGCACCATCGGAATATTGAAAAATCGTGATAAATGCTACGTCGATGTAAATGGTTCGTTGTTGGCCGAAGCGACGACAATTAACAATTTCTCCGTAGCCCGTCAAGTATGCTTATTAATAAACGTTACTTCATGCCGCGCATAAATTATTTTGCATGATCATCGCTGCACTCGTTTAGCACATCTTTAAGGCGATCGACAACTGCGTGAATCATCGAAAAACCGAGCAACACCAAACGTCTAAGAATACGAATGACTCGACTCGATGCTTCTTTATCGTGTATTCTTCGATATTAACAATCGTTGCTTTCTCTCGTGTACGATTTTTTCATTGCGATTAGTGTTGTTAGATCATCGTTTTAGAGTAACGAACGATACGAGACATTTAGTAAATGGTTTTCGTAATGACAGGCCTGTTAACGATAATTTTAATGTCTCCTTTTCGATTCAAGTTAGACTTTCCTTTGAATTTATTATGAAATTATTTCACAGATATTTGAACGAAGGATGTAACAGCTACAGAGAAGTATTATCTGTTGGCATAATTGAAAATGGAGAAGTTGACACAATCGAAAATGGTAGGAACGAGAAAGACCACTCGCCCACGCGAATGTCTATCAATAGAGTCTTTCGTCAGACCCATTTTGCAATGTGGGATCATTATGAGTTCTGAATTATGTCATTTTTGTGTATGTGTGCTCGTATATCGAAGAGTATAATTAGTTAGATGCTGTACACTATGGGCCAAAAGTTTGAGATCATTTTATAGAATCTAAAAAGGATTTAAAAGAAAAGAGTTAAGTTATAATTCTATTATCTTGAAACATTTCTTTCGTAGAAATTTATTAAGTTGAAAGAAATTACTATTTATATCTGCAGCACTGATTTTGTAATAGTCAAATAAAATTGATGGCAGGTTTGGCATGAATACAAGTCATACAACTGGGAAGTAATTCCGAATATTCGACGTCCTGTATAGGTATTGCTTCATGTCAACCTTCAAGTTGTAAAATTCTCATTTTGAACAAGAACTTATGATATTCAGTACATCAATGAGGTTTCATTAAAAATTTTAGTAATCTCAGCAGTTCGAATTTTATGAAAATGTCAATTATTTAATTCCATTATTCCAATCCTTATTTTACACGATAGAAAAATATTTCTAAAAATTTTATACTCTTCTTATCGATAAATATGAACATAACACAACGAAAATATCTTTTTTATAAATTAAACAACATTGAATTTCCTTTCAGATTTTAGAATCTGCTTTTCAAAGCGTAACGAAGCTTCTTTAAAGTGAAATCTATTATTCGTCAATTGTTTCCAATGAATTGCTTGAGAAAAGACACGATCGTAATCACGAATTTCATAGATAACAAAAGAAAATAAGAAGTCGTATCTTGCGACGATTTACGGCGCTCGTCGTTGTTCTGGACGAAAGTACTTTTTACCACACGATGCTCAAAGTTAATGTGCAGAATTAATTACTCATGTTACGACAGCAACAGCGGCGATATTGTTTCAAATACGATTACGTACCAAAAGGCGATTAAGAAACGGGAACGCAGAACGTCATTAATAAGGGTGCTTCGATGATTAACAAATTATCACACGGGCCGATCTTGACGAAGTTGCAACGCGGTTCGTTCTTATTGGTCGTTAATGCATACGTTGTTGTACATCCGTGATATCGCTGCATCTGCGTATTACCGTTTTTATCGAAAGGAATCTGGTTCATTTAACCCTGGAATTCTATTCAATGTTTGTACAACATGTTCTACTTAAAATACGAATCAGTCAAGGAATAAAAAGATTTTCGTATAATAAGCAGAAACTTAAGAATTTTCTTTCTGGCATAGTAGCTTTCGATATTTACTTTACGATCACTTAAACACGAATATGTCGTAATCTAAACACATATTATAAGCAACATAAATTGCATCCTTATTTTTCTTTTCATTTCGATAATCTTCGCATATGAAAATCTGGAGTTGCAGAAAATTTGACATTTAGATATGCTTACAGAAAAATAGCTGAATTTTTCAAACTTGTATTTTCTCTTAACGTTGTTTGGATAGTGATTTGAAAATTTGATTTCGGATAGTAATAAAATAAGTTGAATTTTACAAATACGTTTTTCAAATTATAAATCACTCAACTATCCTCTTTAACATAAACCTATACACAAGAAATATTTATAATCTATAACTTTTAATTTATCAGTGCACCATAGTTTACTACCGTTGACTTTAAATTATCGTACAAAAGAAAATACAAGTTGCAGCGAATAGTAACAAAATGGAGAGTATTCGTTCGAAAACCGGGAACTTTTAAAACGAATAAAATCGTCGACGAGAACATCTTTCTGTTTCGTCAAATAGATAATGAACATAGATAATGGTTCGCGTAGCAGATTGCAAATAACGAACATTTTCCCGATAATCCCATTCATTCTGAAACGTAACATTTGTCATGGATAATGACCGATTGTTAAACATGAGCATTCGTAATCTGCGAGGAATCCTCATTATGCGGTAACTAAAATACCAACGACTTGCGTGAACAATCAAGTCTTTTCATAGATAGCCATCAGTCCTTACAGCTTCAGACAAACAGAACGATTTTTTCTATTCTGACGCATGACGTGATTTGCTAGTCATTAATGAGAGTTTAACGAAATGACAAACATTCTGCATCATTCTAATTAGTTTAATGACATAATCACAGTCAATAAGTAGCGCGTTTACTTCGAGGCTTGCTCGTTTCTTATTTATGCATCGTAAGTTTCTTATTTATGCATCGGTTTAGTGCTATCAATCGACTTTTTTTTAAAACCTGACTGTGATAAACACGTTCTTAATAAACATAAAAACACGTAAATATTTAAGAAGTAAAATAGCATTCCTAGAAAAGGTAAAATAGGCTTTTTTTTTAGAAGTGAGAATTAACTTCTTCGAGAATCGAATTAAATATTAATGAGAAAATATATTAGTTATTTTATATATCTTTTCACACTACGTAGTTAAACTGGATCGTTCAATAAATCAGATAACATTCTACGATGTTTATCAGTGTCTACATTATACGACTATTCGTTAAGATAAATACTTCAATGCCATAAAATAGTTAAATTATTTTCAAATATTCCCAATTGCACAAGCTTTGCATATATCATAGTTGAAACTATAATTACTACTCTGTAGAAATTACTTACTACAATGGTTAATTCTTTTATCGTTTATCGTCAAAATCGTGAAACAAGACTGATGAATTCCTTTGCACGATTTAATAATAATAAAGCTCTTGATAATACGACTTTTCGATCGAACGACGTTCATTAAATTAAAGTCAAATACCAATTTGATTCAATTTGCTCTAAATATTTCGTCGAAAGATAAAATCGATGCGATTCGTCATACGATCCGTTAATTCGACTCTTGACATACCAGAATATCGAATCGCATTAACGAATATCACATTCTCGCTCTAATTTATTCCGTCAAAAATCTTCTGCTACAAGAAATATTATTAATCGTAAAGCAACAAGCTTCGAGCACGTAATACAAGAACGGCACAGCTAAAAGAAACGAAGAACGAAAAGTAAATGGAAGTAGCGTTATTCCATCCGAAAACCGACGCAATAGATCGCGGTTTCTCTCTGTGCTGAGAGGTGAATGACTTCTGACAGCAGCCCCTAGATCGGCTCGGTCAAATGAGAAGGCTCGACCGAAAAGAAACCCTTTCTCGGGGCAAGAAACTCGGAGAGCATCAGATGGTGCCGACCAACCGATGCCCAACTGCAATGCGCCTTTGACATGTGCAAACTGCAAGTGTACACTTGCAATTACTGGCATGCGAGCGCACGCGCCTGCTTGAAAGAAACGTGCGACAGGATCCACGCGGAAAGCGCGAACACGCCATCGCCGGATGCGCTTACCCCTTTCTCAGATTAATGTCCACCTTTGCGCCGAAAAAGTCAGCGTGACCGGTTCGATGACCTCTGTCAGGTTGACAGAAAGCGTAACACAAGGCCGCGGTCAACGAACCCCGCGGACACCTCTCCCTCCGGATCTCCGATGCTCACTTCCGTTCCGATGCCACGAGGCCTGTGGAACGCGCATCAGCGTCGTTGCTTACATGATAATTCGACCGAGCAGCTCTCTGTCACCGACCGACTGTTGTTACCGAGAATTTCGAATGCGAACTTTTTCTCGTCATCGAAACGTCGTTTTACACGTTGGGTGGTCGTTACCGAACAATCGTGTTTCCGGTCGTCGAACTTTCGACGACGATCGCGGCTACTCGGTCTCTTAATGTTAAGGCGAAACGATCGTTGGATGTCTTGTCGCGATATAACGCGAAGAGATTATTGGAATGCCATTTATTGGCAACACTATTGCACCGAGAATAGTCAGAATTCTAAATGTTTCTCAGATTCACAAACCGTCCCTCGATTTTTGTTCCTAAACTTTGCTCGAAATTTTAGACAACGCTCTGATGAGCGCTATTTTAATATATTTGCAGCAATTCAATATTACATTACCTACATCGTATTGTAGTATTATATCCGAAATGCGATGTCGAGTAACGTTCGGGTTAAATGAACTCGTGCTCTAATGAACTATTATACGAACGATCGATAAATCACTCGTAGAGGATCACGTTTCGCAGAGAATCAGTGAACTTTTGTTATACTATACATATAACTTCAGTTACGTAAATTATTATACCCTAATGGATTCAAATAAAGTTCTACTATATTTTCTATGAATCTGTATAATACATATCGATTTTCAGACAAAAGCTTCGTAAGGTATAGCTGTTAATCTTAGAATAAACATCTTTCTAACAATTCTAAAATGTTGCATGTTCGATTCTATTGTACTAACCAAAATCCAAGTTGAGTATAGTTAAACGAAGAATAACGTTGCTTTCACGAGAGTTGGCGAATGATACAACAGAAGATTGATATAGAAGAGAAGTGGTATGTGTGAAATTCCTTTGACCCTTTCGCTACGGTATTCTTGGAATTGGAAGCATTTTTGGCATAGCAGCCGAAATTTTTGATAACGCCCCATGAGTAAACTAGATCGATGGCGATTAAAATTACACTCCTCAATTTCTTCTTCCACATTTATTAATTGAATGTGTCGTTTAATCGAAGAAATGTCACGTCTCCTATTAATTAATGCATTTTCGTTTGGATTTATCAGTGCATGGAGAAAGAAGGAGAGTAATGGTAAATTAGTATACTTACGAACTCTGAAAGATTTAAGTACTTTGAAGAAAAGTTTTCTATTTCTTCGTAAAATCTTTAGAAGCATCCTCAAGATATTCCGCAAGATATCCGACATTTCACACTTACAAAATAATGTTTTAACAGCGTATCCCGAGACAGGCTCGGGGATATAATCAAATACCACGCTATAAATTTTGTTTCACATTTCAAATTCATTTTTATTTCTGATACAAAATTGATATTACGCGTGTGTTTTGTGTTTGATACCAGAAACTCGAGAAGTCTTGTGAATAACTATTTTTTAAATTACTCATATTGAATTCTTCGCTATTTTATTACACAGTCATATAGAGTTTGTCATATATATATATATAAGATATATAAATATATATCATATTTCACGATAATACTTTATCATTATTTTTTGAAAAATGATATAACGGGAAAAAGATTTCCAAGTTTCGGGATAAAACAATTTCACGTTCCGGTGTCGGATCGTTTACTTTAAAAGCCAGACCGTTTGTTCAAGGCTCGTTTTCAATGCACGAGGGACAATTCGATTTTTAGGTATTCGACAGGGACAATGAAAGCGAAGCTTCACCCTTTGGCTTTATGGATACGTATTATATTTCGACGATTAAACAATGTGTAAGCGCTGAGAGAGCTTGTTCGGCCGTCAATAAACGGTATATCCGCGATGTTTGCTAATAGGTATTTGCGCGTACGAGCCGATTAATATTCGTATCTATATACGTATTCTATTATCCTCGAAATGAAAGTTCTCCATTTGCCGGCTGCTCGCGTAATGAATTGCTGTCTGCCTCGAATCTCAGCGAACATTGAAAGAATGCAAAAAAATCAGCAACTCGTCTGGTAAACATGGTCGCGAAAGAGATAAAAATTGATTGAGCTTATTCCTCAAACGGACGGGTTTATTAAAAATGTTTCTTCAGTTCTCTCTAGTTTCAGGTCTATTAAATGATGCACGTACTATACAATTACAATTAACGTATGCACGTACTAATGTACATATTGTGACTGTTTTAAGTTCAGTCATTTTTCAAATAAGCGACTTCTATCGTTTATTTCCTTAATTGTAAATTAAAGCGGTCATGCAACAATCTTTACTTCAATTAACGAAGTCGATTATAACGTTAGTCAAGTGTTAAAGAAGCTACAAATGTTTAATCCAAGAGTTGTAATGCAATGATCATTTCATTATCTTTTTGCACCTTATTACTTAACACAATCGTTATTCTCTCTGTATCTTATTTTTAAGTACAATAATTTTTCATATAGTAAGACAATACGATAATCGATGTTAATATTCATTTGAAAAAATTGAAATTCCTCCAAAGATAGGAAATTAAAAAAGAAGAAACTTTCTTTACATAATTTCTTAGAAAGTTCTTAGAAAACTCTCATATTATCCTCTCAACAAATGTACATCAATGTACATCAGCCTCCTAGTTTTCTTTAACCCTTTTCTTAAAAATTATTCTACATGCAATATAAAATTATCCAATCCATCCAATAAAAGTCCAACATAAAAGCAACACAAAATTCTACAAAAAGAAGAAGACCGAGAAAAAGAAACAATCTTCGAAATGTTGATCCATACAAAATCAGATAACGCGCAATTTCAAACCTCGCAAGTAGTATTCCTTGTATTCGCATGAATGGAAGCTTCGGAATACCAAAGCGAGAGACGTCAAAAGGGTTCTGAGTCATTTTCTCTGTACAATTACTGGTGGAAACGCATCCTGAAACGGTGTTTCGCGTAACTGCGTGGATCTGACGGCGTAACTATTCTTCGATCCTATTAAGAAGCGAGGACACCCCTAAAACCAACCCCCTCTGTCCCACCACCCCTGGGGAGCTTGCGCGTGACCGTTTAACGATCCGCGGCCATTTTGGACACATGGCGTCGGCGTCGGCGTCGGCGTCGGCGTCGGCGTCGCTCGTCACGTCACCCCCGGTCTGTGCGGCTTATCCGGAAACTGCGAAGAAACCCCTCGTTCTTATCAGCCATAACAGATGGCGGTGTTGGTTCTTATCCGGTTTTTCCCAAATATTCCTGCTCCCTTATCAGTTTCGTTGTCCGGGTAAGAGTTAACAGACCTTGGCCCTCTTTGGTGATCTTTGATAACATGCCAGAGACTTTTTAGATTGTTTGTGCGTTTGACTTTTGATTAGGGGTTTGCATGAATTTGACTCTTTTTTAGGAAGTAGAGTATAGTTTAGGAAGTAGGTTTTTACATATTTTGATGATAGAACTAACGATAAGAGAACGGAAGTTAGGAATTTTATTTTTCGTAACGAAGGATATGCGGATCATTTCCGTACTAAATCTCTTAAAACTACCCGACGAATCTGTGAAATTTTCTAAGCAATCGATTTTGAAATGTTCGATACGGTGAGAAAAAATATATTCAATCCCATGGCCAAATAAAGGGACAGTCCCGCGACGTGGAATTAATCGGTAAATTTCAAAACTGCTTGGTCTCCATTCGTATAGGAACTATTAAAAGGGATCATAGTGTATTAAAAGAGAAAGGAAAGCGAAAGGAAAACGGTATTTTGAAACGAAGGAAGTATTCTAATTATGAAATATTTTGTAATCTTTATGAGGAATATATTATACTAGGTGAGAAGCGAATAGTTTCTTAAATTACTTTTAAATGGTGTTTAACGACCAGCGGCTTTAATAACCAATTCTTGTGCAATAACTTTCTCTTGACTAATGGTCTTATTTATCAGTTGAATATTTGAATTTCATAAATAGAGATATTTTAATTTCTTTCTAATGATGAAACGTTATTTCCACCGATTAAAGTTACGACATTATAAGTTCCACAGAAAACTAGTCATAACATGGTTTATGACAGTTTTGCGTTTACGAGTTTTTCATCGACATCGTTTAATTCCACCAATGGAACGAAGTGTATTCCATTTGGTTACTCGTTGTTAACTTGGATTTCCTAACAATGAAATACAACATGTATTGTCAGCCTTTCTTCCATAAACAATATCTATTCAATTTCATTTCAAAGACAACTTCGCATTCACAATAAAATCGACATAACATTCTTACCAATGCAATACTAATCCTACCTTTTGCTTCCAACACTTCTTTACTCACGTTCTGTTATAAGAAAATAATTGCGTTTATCTATCTGTAGACCATGCAATGGCCAAAAAAAAAAAAAAAATATTTGTAAGAGAATTAAATTTACATACCGTTACATACCTTTATTTTCCCACGAAGACTCTTCTTTATTAGATTTTTTACATTTCATTTTCATAGTATCATATTTCTATAATCATACGAAGATTCTACAAGACGATACGAAATTTAACGTACTTGGAGCTAATTAATTGATATGTAAATCCTATAATAAATTCAATATTGTACTTATAATGGTAATTTTTTTCAAGCCGCTATAAATTCATCACAAAGTTCTAAAAATCGATCGTTAAATTTTTCAACGATCGAAACAAACCAATCGATTATTCAAACAACCCCACAGTTTTCCAAAATTATCTGTTGCGAATAATTTTTGCCTGAAGAAACGCATTGAAATCTTCCATTATTAACTTGCCATCTTACTTCGATTAGACTCTCAAGGATCGTGATATTCGATCGAAAATTACGCGCGGGGAGGCTGGCAAAGTGTTATTAAATAGGATTGACGGTTGATCTTAACGACGTGCTGCAATTTCGGCGGTTCGTCGTAAAAACAGAGAAGTGGAAGGGGAAAGGGTAAGGCTTGTTACGCATAAATGTCGCGGTAACAGCGGTATAAAGGGCGCCTTCGCGGCTTTATCGATTTAATTGTCGGAGGGCTTAATTGTAGGGGATGAAGGAACGACCTTGAGAAGGGTCACGCGGGCCACTTCCGTGAGAGAAGGTAATTACGAGAGTGACCTACCTCAACGAGATTCCCCTTGCCAATGAAGAAATCTTCCCTCCGCGTGATCCAGTTTTCGTCCGGCCGTTTTAAAGAGGCTCGTGTGTTCCGTGATTACGGAGGGTCATTGAAGGAAACGGCTATGGTATTTTCTTGCGATACGAAACATTCGTATTTTTATGTATAACGTCAGTGTATGGATATTTATGAAGTGAGTTTATCTTGTATTATGGACAAGAAATAGGAACTTTGACGAACAAGAGGAAGCTTTAAACCTTACATTGTACGATTCGTTTCAATTATTTTATGGGTAGTGATAGTTTTAAATGAAAAAGAAAATTCTAACTTTTATCACGTTAACTTCTTATTTGCGTTGTTGAACGGATTTCGGATTACCAATTTTATATTAATTTCAGCTTAATGTTCAACAAGTATAAGTTGCAAATCGAAAACTATCCCCAAGAATAACAGAAAGCAGCAACGTTGACATATTATCGTATGGTAAGCTCGCTTATGATTTTGAAGAAGCTGAACTTCCACTCGAATCTGCTGAATAATATACTTAGAAAAGATCAATTACTACAGTCAGATAATAATCATTCGCGCATTAACCATTTCAACATAAAGATGAATTCCATACAAACGATTTAGACAAAACGTAGAGGCCATCAGCCAGCGAATCAACGCGAACTACATCAAAAACCTCTCAGCCATTTGCAGACGCCTGGAAACTCATCGAGGAAGAGACGAGCACGAAACGAAGATAACCACGAGCAGAGAAAAACCTTCCTGAGTATTTTAAAGAACGAACGTCTAGGAGGACGAGAAAACGAATACTTTCCGCCGCGTAACTGGCGTGTTTCCTTCGATGGGAAATCCGTGAAAAGTCACGATTGAATTATCCTACTGTGCCGCTACGACAGAGCAGTCGATGTAGCGGTGTGCTGTGAAGGAGGACGAAGAAAAGGAGAGAGAGAGACTAAGAGGAGGGGATGGAGGAAACAGCCGGGTTGCTGGCTGGCTGGCTGACACGGGGTGGAAAGGAAAACGAGAGAAAATAAAATACATACCCGGCCATTGGCGCGACTTCGTTTCGTACATTTTATTCGAGCCAATTGGATTTATTTATGCGGGCGGTTGCCAGTCTATGGTGTGGGGGCGGTTGGGGGGAGGTTGAAATGTCGCCGCTAGAACGTGCAGCCGGTAAAGCAGTTTCGCTTCTTTTCCACCCCCACCACGCCCTTTTGCTGTCCAGGATCGCACGCTTTATTGTATATTTAATTCCACGTTGTTTATCTCCGTCCTGTTTCGAGGCTTCGTATTGCCGCAGCCTCATGCAGATATTTCAACGGGGTGAACGTCGCTAAGTGGAACGAGCCGAAGGCTGGCCCCGAAGAGACGAAATCCTCTACGAGACTCGCCGTTATTGCTCCACGAATTCCGATAACGATTTACGCGTGAAAACGATTCCTATGTGCTTCGTTATTTTGGAACGAACGAATCTAGGTCGATGTACCTTAGCGTGATTCCTTTTAGATAGCTTAGAGGTAGCGTTATCACTACGATCGAGTTAAAAAGTATTCTTTTTTCGTTTTTTAACATGAGTTGTTGACGATAGTGAATTTAATACAGTTTTGTAAAAGCAGTTAGGAATTTCACGTTGGATTATGTAACTGTTGCGTAATATTACAAAGGGGATGACTGCTAAACACATATCTTTCCATAATATAATATCGATATTTTACAATAGAATATAACAGTTCATAGAACATTTTCAGAAGGTAAAGGGCTACCATCGCCATCCATATGATTTTACATCACGTAATTGAACATTAATCGCGTACCTGGATAATAAAATTCAGAACGGAACAATTTTATTTGTAAAAAACTCCAATCTTTTTGGAAAAAAGGAAGGGAGACGTCAATGACGTCTAGGCTGGAAAGACACAGTACAAATAACCTATAGGTATACATGCGTATGTTCCATCTTACACAATAATAGCTTGATATTAATCACGAACGAAGCAAACAAGGCACACTTCTAACGGCACTCCGGTGCATCGAGTGGGAAAAAAGCTAGAACGGCTTTAATAAATCGCATTGCTACTCTCTGGAAGGTTCGTACCGGCAAGAAAAGTCAACGACTATAATTCGACCTCGCCGAAAGAAAGGGCATGCCACAAGAAGGGAGAAGGCGGGGTACTGGCTTACTTCCGGTTCGTCTATTCGCGTCACCATCCGGCACGAGCTGCATTCTCACGCTCATTTGCATAGCCGGCTACACATCAATATTCAGGGAGGCCGGAAAACGGGCCCGTTTTGCATACTGGACCCCCCGCTCGTGTCATTTCTTCTTTCGTTGGGATCCCGGTGGGGCATCGCGACTTCCATCCTGAGAAAAAGAATCGGTACCGAAAGGATTCGATCAACCTCGATAAGCCGATCAATTGATATTCAAACGTGTCTTCGATCAACCGTGGATCCTGAATGACCTGATATTTATAATTTAATCAAAATGATTTTTCACGAGGTCATGGAAAAATTTTATGAAAGATTCTTCCCGCTATTAAGCGTTGGAGCATACGAAATGATATGTCTTTAAAATTTGAATGTGATAGCAGGAAGCATGTAACATTATATAACATAACTTATTAAATTTTATGCTTCTTTTGTACCGAACCACATAAAGAAGAAATTTATTACAAACGAGGAATATTATATGTTAAGAAGATTTACAGTAAAAGCATGAAAACTTCATCGTTGGTCGTTATGAATAATCAGAACGTTCGTGCGATTTTCTTACGAGGTTAAATTTCTTCTTTACGAGATTAAATTTATAAAAAGTGATACGAAAATTGCTGAAAGTATGAATGGTACACTCGAGGAGGTGACCCGATGGATTTCATCTCGTAGATCGAAGATTTTAATCGGAAAATGTCAATTAATTGCATGTATAGTAAAATGTTTAATTTTAACAAGAATCATACTTCAATAAATTGTATTAAATAGTAAATATGGCGGGAGTTCCTTTAGAAACTTGTGTAAATATTTTATACTTTTTATTCAATTACAGATTAAGTATAGAATTTTATCCTAACATTTTAGTATTATAATAAATTTGTTATAACTCATACAATCTTCGATTATTTGCCCATTATTCATTGCGAAATATTTATGTCGAAGAATTATGTCTAAGAATATGCACCGGATAAAAGTATTTTTTGCATTTCATATGTAAACTATATCAAATCCTGCAGCTATGTAACACGACGAACTTCATTTTTAGCAAACATACCTTTAATCCGTCCAACATCTTGACCCAAAAACTCGCTTCCGTCTCCCCATCCGCAACCTTGCTCACTAAATCCCCCTTTAACAACATTCCTATCCCGTCTCTCCTTTCCATCCCAAAAAAGAATTACCATAATCAAAGAATCCTACCATCTATACCCTACATCTTGAAAATTCTTTCTCACATAAACATCCTGCCCGAATCTCATCGACATTGATCATCAATCAACGAATAAGAATCATCAAACGAGGCACCTTCGAATCCCATCCATGGTTCCTTATCGTACTAAAGGTCTCCCCATGTTTCTTTCTTTAGACGTCTTTCTACCCCTCTTTTTGCACCTTTCTACTGCCCCTGTGTTCGTTTAGCTCGCGATGAATTACTGTACAACAATAGATAGAGCGGACGCTGTCGCGTTGCACACATATACAGGGTGTCCGAGAATCACAAATGAGCAAAGGATAATTCTTCATGAAAAAAATAAGTGGAAAATGTAAAATAATGTTTTCGTTTTTTAGGCTTCGTCTTCGAGCAAAACAATTTTCAATTTCCGTCGAGTACACATGTATTAATTCTTTTCAACTTGACAAATTTTGTTTCTGCTCGTGTTTATATTATATTGCTATAATACTTTCAGTTGATCAGTGCTATAAGTCTCTTTTATCGTATTCGACTCGAACGATTTCGTAAATAAGGTAGGGCTATGTATTATGTTTAAAGATCAATTTTATCGATGTAGAAAGTGTCCTAAACACATCGATGATAATATTTATACATACAGTCCTTGTAATGTACTACCTGTATCATTTAATTCTTCTACTCTCATAATTCATAATTCTTCCTAATACTCCCATTATTATCAGTAAATATACATATAATAATACATTACTGGTTTAATAAAACCAACGTAGACAGAATTTCGTAGAAACGTAGAACGTAAAAACGTAGAACGTAACAACGTAGAAAGTTAAAACTTAATGTCACAATCGACAACGTGTACCGAGCAGATTATCGAAATCGCTTTTCTCCAAAACGAAGCACCATACGCAAAAATTCTATCCAACATTTTCGACCTATTTTTTTTTTTTCATCATAAATCACCTCTTGCTATACCTTCTTCGATTACTATACGCCCTGTACATACACGCGAGCATACACACGCGCTTGTAAACTTGTCTGCCGAGGAAGGAGGGCGGGTTGCGTAATTTAAATAATTCAGAAATGACCCTGACCCCAGTTAGGCCGCGGGCTGACCTGCAGAGCCGGCGATTACAATCACAATGCGGCGTCGAGTTCTCAGGGTAAGACAGGTAGCACGGCGTGCCCGCATACATTAGATCGAGCGAGGCATCTACCGTGCGTGCACACGCGGACAGACTCGCGTCCGTGTCTCTGCACGCGTGATTTTATGCACGAGAAGCGCTAACAGCATGAACGGGTGAGTCCGCGTTGTTGGCCCATAAAAGAGGGTCCAACTCTTTTTCCAAAGCCAGCTCCAGAAGCTGGCACACATTTAACCGGACCGGGCGAATTAGCATAACGACGTCGTACGATATTTCGTTGCGGGTTTGCCACTGAAAATCCCACGGTGAGGACGGATATCTTTTTCCTTGGCTACGATCGAGACGATCCGAACGAATGCTCGTTGGAGGAACGGTCGCATGGAAATTCGTGAGAAGTCGTGGATCGGACGGATCGACGTTTGCGGATCGGCGCACAAAGTGGGTCGCGGTACGCTCCAAGGGATCGCATGGAAATTCGTGAGAAGTACCCGGGTACAGAGGAGAGTTGAAGGATTGTCGGATGAATGGACGAGTCACGGTTTCGCTGATTTACTTCGTGAATTATTAATTGGAAGATCGTGCATTGTGACATGGATCCGTAACGATCGCTATGAACGTTCCGTGCTACGGTTTGGTATCGTTTGAAGATCTTGAAACGGTTTAACGGAAGAAAAATTCTATGCTTGATTGTCGAGATGTATCTTTTGTGCAGATGAAAAAGGTTCAACTGCGACTGCACCATATTTCCAGGAGATAATTATTCTGAGATATCAAGAAAAATCTGTCGAACAGGAAGTATCGATTTGATGATGTAAATGAAAGAAGTTTATAGAAGATGAATCAAGTTTTTCTGAAGCGATTTTCTTAAAATGTTAAGATATAGCGTCTTGCAAACAATAAGCATCGATTTGATGAGGTTGACGAAGAAAACTCGTAAAAGATAGATGAAATTTTCTTAAGATGAGCGTGTTTCGTATAAAGAATGATTACTAATTCGTTAGAATCTTTGTGATCACTCTTTCACAAGTTTCCAAGTATTTTACATGATCATCATCGATCAAACAATTTTAATAGAAATTCTTATTACCCGACATATGGAAACCATCTAAAATCATCTTCGATACAGATCCGTAGAAAATCGCAAGAATTAATACCGTAAAGAACAACTTTAAACTCAGTGTAGACATACAACCAACGAATCATTTCCTCTTATCCAAGAACAAGAGCAGTTGAAAATAACACTTATGAAGATGAATCAACCCTACATTACCTACAGTACATTATACATAAAAAGTTTAATTACTTTAATACATTTGAATAGAATAATTATTAAATAAAAAAAAAAGAGAAGAATAATATCAATATATTCTTCTATGATATTTAGAAAGTTTTTTAACATGGATAGCAACCAAAAGATCCTATCAAAACCTATCATCCGGCCGATACATATATCGAAACCATCAGAAATCCTCTCCAATACAGATCCCGAAATCGCAAGAACCAACAGCGCAGAGAGCGACTTTAAACCGATTTTAGACGTATAACCACGAAATCACCACCCACCCCATTTCCCCTTCTCTAAGAACAATGGCGATTTGGTACCTCCGGTACAGCGTAGCGTATACCGTTTCACGTGATCGATGGCAATCGAACATCGGGAGGATGGATCCGCGAGGATAGAAATTTGCATCCACGATGCTGGAAACCAAACACTCGAAGGGTTGAAGGCTGGCATGCAGATGAGCCGACGTAGCCGCCCTCGAAAGCGGATGTTGGCAGTCTGCAGCTAGGTAGACAATGGGCCAGTGCCATTATGTCCGTCGAATCCTAAAACCCCATAGAGTCGTTCTTCTCTGTCTATTATCCCGCTGGTGGCAGGCCACATTGTGTATCCGGTCTGCTACGGGACCCCGGCTATTGTCGGCCCACCTAATTATTCGCAAATCTTCCGCTCGTTGCCAGTACATATCCCGCCACCCTCTCTGTCTCTCTTTCTCTCTCTCCTTCTACTAGTTTAGTCTCTCTTCTATGAGCTGGCTCTCAGCATCGCGAAATTCCGTCTTTGGCCCAGGGGCTCGTTGTTCACCGTGTAATTCAGCTCTAGTTCGAACTGGCTTGGCTTACGAGCGATCATCTAGGAGAATGGGAAAGAGAGAGAGAGAGAGAGAGAGAGAGAGAGAGAGGGATTTCGCGTCTTGCCTCTCGACGTAGCCGCAATTAAATCGTGGGACCCCCCATTCTTCGAATCCGGTTCCGACCGATCTGATACGAGATGGCAGCGTTTAACGCGCCGATCGCGTTTCAGACCCTGTTCCTTTATACTTTTTCGTCTTTTTTTGTTCAGTTTAGGTGAGTTGTGAAGTCAATTTGCTGTTGGACCAGTGTTACGGTTGCACGGTACAATTTATGCAAGTATGCGTGTAGACCTGTATCTTGTGTTTTGCAAGCTATTTGCGCGTTTATAAAATTAATTGATCCGCGGAAGTGATAAGAGAGGTATGTTAATCATTAGATCGAATGATGTAGGTCCGATATTTTAAGTGCACGGATTTTTTATGGAATCGTACGATACTTTTGTATGCGATCGTTTTGTGAAATTATCAAGACATACGTGTATGTAATATAAAGCCATAGACATGCAGCCGTGCTCGTAAGTATTAGGGCTGGTTAATCTGATATTAAAAGTAGCATAGCTAGTTAATCTCATACGGAACGTGATAATTCATCCAGATTATTAACTAAACGAAAAACAGTTTGAATTATGTATTCATTTATAAAATGTACGAGGCCAAGGAATGAGAAACACAATGAGGCGTTTAATAATGAAAATATTAAAATTTATCAGCGACGGAGTAAAAATTATATAAATATTTTTGTAATTATAGTAATCATAATGAGAAGAAATTTAATTCTAAAGTATATAGGGTTGTTTTATATATTTTATGATTCCAAACGAAATAATGTTGAAGATTTTAATAAGTCAATTTTTTCTAAGTCTTCTAATTACTTACGAACGATGGTACGTATGTAGATAAAAATATTGCACTATTTTAACAAAGCAAGTGTAAGTAATATGATTTGCCATGCGTCTCTGTGTACTCACCTCAGGATCTGTTGAGTTAGGCCGATTGAAAGCGTAGAGGGGTGCGAGTTTCTCGTAGAGATTTATACGATCATGTAGAGATTTGAAAGGATTCTTGGTGCTGAAGAAGTCCAGATCGATGTCTAAAATATATGGTGTATTCCGCTCGGGAAGATATTGACGCAAAGCAGAACTAATTGCGGTAAAATCATCTTTCTGAAACACAAAAGTTTCGATTTCGTTAAAATTATATTGACACTTCTACTATCCTGACTTTTATCGAATAGAAAAAATGTTAAAAAAGATTCTCGTCTTCAAAACGATATTTAAAACTACCTACAAGAGGATCAAAATATTTGCCGAGGAAAAGATCTCTATTATTTCTATTATGTCCAAGATTTTTATCCGTGCTCTTATATTTAAAATATTTCTTTAAAAATAAAATACATCTCATCGTTCCGTCTCCAACATTTTATAACACTTAATGAAATCACTTTATATAATGAGATATGAAGCATTTTATAGAACCGTTTTATAAAAGCAACAACAAATTACACAAATATTTTGTTACATTCATTTTATTCATAAGAAATATTTTATTACACATAATAAAAATATTATATCATCACATTGTACCAAATATATTATACTTAATTTTTTCTATATTTTATAAAAACATTCAATTACAACCATTTAATTCATAAAAAATATTTGCACACAATCTAACAAATCCACCATTTCATTTTTTCTTATTCTCCAAAAAAGAAAATACGAAAGAAAAAGTACTATAAATCGAGAAACATTCGAATCGATCACAAACGATCCAACCACTATCCATCACACGCTCAAGCCTTATTTTGCAACTCATTGATCGCAATTTCGAAAGCCGGCATTTCTTTCCCGCAGGGGAGTTAGAGATTCTAGGCCGGACCAGACGGGTTGGATATTGTTCGAAACGAGGCTAAACGCTGGCCATCGTTGCAAAAAGAGGGGTGGGCTTTTTGTGTCGCGCAAAAAACAATGACTGCACTCGAATTAATCCTGTTAGAATTGATACTCGTCCCGGCACCGGGATCGCAATTTGCATGCGTTCACAACAATGAAACGCGAGCGGCGCTCGCTGCCATGCTCCGCGGAGGGGTTGCGAATGTCGATCGAGGGGGTGGAGGTTTCGAAAGCAAAGCCAACAACGATCACTATGGTCAGCGGCTCTCAAACGTTTAATACGGGACCTTCGATAGGCCGGCTGTCGTGTTTTTCCTACTGCTGTCTCGAGTGATCGCGTAATGAAATTTAATTACCGTCCCCGTTTTTTTCTTTCCTTCTTTTTTTTCGTTTCGATCCTCGCGCCAAACCTGTGGATGAAACTGATCAGAACCGGTGCAATGCAATTTTGTCAAGCGTGACCGGGGCGACGCTATTTAAAAAGAATTTAGAGCATCGACTTGTTTTTTCTAATATTATTTTGATTAAATATCGAGTTATTTTGAAGTATTCCTAACGATCTATTGAACATTTTATAAGCGTACAAATATGTGTACATACTTGGATGATATAAGTTGTTCTTAAAACTTGGTATAGTTTTTTGTTTTTATGAGAACCGTATGTTAATTGTATGTTTACAAATTTAATTTTTCTTTTAGCTGTTTTATTTATGTATTATAAGTTAATGTATGAACTGTTCGGAAGTCACATTGGCCAGCCGTATAAATTAAAAGTAGAGGATAGCGATGATGTTATGAAAATTATTTCATTAACTTTAAAATTTATTATTATTTATGCCACTTCCTTATGATGAATAAATTTATGGAAATAGGTCGTCTTTTTCTTGAAAACTGTACATTAATTATGTTCTTGTGCAACGAAATCTAGAAATATACAAAGAGTAGAGATTAATTTCGTTTCTCGGAAGTTCATATACATATAAACATATAAAAATCAAAGTGCCCTCCTACACCAATATTAATCGTTCGATCTTTGAAGGATTAAACGCTAATTATATACTGTGATACTAAAAATAAACACTTGTCAGAAAACGTAATTGATCAGTTTAATTTCCGAGTGGTTTACATATTAACCACTTCGATCAGTTGACCACGTCTCGCTTGAAATTTTACAACGTGAAATAATAAATATTTTAGCTACATGTTAAGTGAAATTAAAAATTTAATCCACTTTTACGAAACAGAATATACTATTTTCCGATTCAGGCAATATTTTACTTCTTCACATATTCATAGACATTTATATTCAAATTTATTATATATTCACTGTTTGTAATTTCAGATTGAAATAATAATTAACAATATGGAATATAAAACAATTTAACGTTAAGTTGTTACCACATATCAAAATATCAGATAATATTTTATTGCAATTGTACTTATCGATCTACGAATTTTATTATTTAATACAAACGCAGCATACCGTAATTAAGACCCTAAAGAGAAATTAATACCGAATACGTTCAAACGCAAGTTTACGCGATTACTATCGCCACTAATAAACAAATTAATCTGTCGTTCCCAACAGTGTAAAACGCCCGAGAGTACACGAAAACTACCCGCTAATTTAACGAATTCCATTTATTCTTTCGAAAATATTCTACGACATACCGTTGACAAAAGATTGGAGAAAACAACCCTTACAAATCAAACCTTTCAAAAACCCACTCCAAACCAACAAAGAGTCACTCTATTCTCTGGCAAATTTTTTCCCAAAAGTTCCTGCTAAAAAAGAGCCAAGTGTTCCCTGCAAAAATCCGAAAAGCATGCACAGCGAAACCGCATTGGGCAAACATTAGAAGCACGCTGCAGAATGGTCGGTCCTCCGTATGCGCATTTATTTGCATTCGCCTAACATCAGCTTTTTGGTTGCCCTTCGCTCCTTCTCCTTGCAACAGAGAGCAAGTTGGAAAGAGAAAGGATAAGACGAAGAAGAAGAAAGAGGAACGTCCGGACTATTTTAGCAGAAGAGAGACCGATTGAAAAAGGTGTGTTCGTTTCTTCTTTCTTTCTCTCTTCCTCTTCTATTTTTTCCTTTTTTTTTTTTTTTGCTCTGCTTGTCCTCGTGACAAAGCACCGTTCTTTTACGCTGAACTACCAAAGCTCTTTCTGACTGAAACCCGTTTCCCGTTTATGCGAACCGAACCGGCCAGGGTGTTCCTGACTGGGATCGAGGAAGGACAAAGGACTCTTACGGAATCCCCGTTGCGCTTAAACCAACAGCTCTGGCACAACACGCGTAGACATTTCTGTGACGTTCGCACAGGAAAGAGAGAGACCAGTGCACGATGTTTAAATATTCTTGTTATATCGGTTTCCTTGCTTCCTTCGTTTTCGACATACGAGAAACCTGTTAAGTTTGATTTTTATTTTAGTTTGGTTTGGTCTTTGAATTTCAGTCGTTTTATATTCATGTTTGTTCTAGGTTTTACATTTGGTCGTTTATTGTAGATACAGTAAAATCTTGATTATTACGACGGTCTTGTAAATTCGAACTAATATTATTAATGAAATTTTATAAGTCATACGTAAGTTACAAGTCATAAGCATTGATAAATACACTTGAATGTTAACAAGTCTGGCAATAAAACAGATTAAATTTTACAAATTATAAATTTTCTGATTATACAATTTGATGAAAAATCATGCAATGATAAAGGTGATTTACCAATAGCGTTAGCTGGTAAATTATTATGTGACAGGGAATAAAATATCGATTAACATAATCATTAACTGGTTGAAGGAAAACTTGGAAATGGTACATGCATTATGAGAAACATTGGAAACAAGAGTAGAACCATAAAAAGATATATTTTGTTGCTATTTAATATTAATATTTATAATATGACTTTAAACAAATGATTTTCTCTTCTATGCAAGTAAACTTCTGTAGTTTACGAAATTCGAAATTGAAAGTTTTTGCGTCGTCTGGAAAAAAGAAAAAGAAATGGTCGAAGTGTTTTGTATTTCAAGGCCCCGTATCGTGCACCTCATCTCAATATCTATCGCGTTGAATTTTGAGTAGCGAAGATGACACAGTGACATTTATATCGATTATTCTACGATGTCTCTACCATTCTACGATCTTATATTTTAAAAGTACAACCTACACAACTTAAACTAAAACGTACAGCACCTATTCTAAAAATACAACTTACAAATAAACATCAACCTAACTCACCAAAATTTAAGCCAAACCTAAAAATCGGATCCGCGGTCAAAAACAAAGATCCCTCGATCGACATCGTCAACCCGTGTCATAAAACACCCACGTGGCGTAAAAACCGCGTGAAATCATCTTCCACGAGAAGAGAAACGCAAAACACGGCAGGAAAAAAAACGAAAGGAATAGAACGACAGGGAAAAAAGATCGGGCAAACAATCGTGGAACGCGAGCGTAACGCGAGCAGAGGCGTCGAGACGAGTCATTCGGGGAATTAGGCAAAAGAGCCGCGGCCTCGCGAGTGCTCGTGAAAGCGCAACGAGGCCGGCGACACCGTGCCACTTCGGGTCAAGACAATGCGTCGATTTGCATACGGCTCTGCTCGGCTTAATTGCGCTCGTGGCGCGCTGTCGCGATAGACGGCCGTCTGTTCGCTTAATGCGCGTGGAAATGCCTTCTTCGACTTCGCCACGCGTTCCTCTTCAACCATTCGCGTGCTCGCGAGTGGTCCCCATGCCACACGGCCGAAAATATCTGCCGAAATCGAACCGACGGATTATCGCGTTATTGCACTTACCAGAGAGTGCAACGGCCTCCCTTGGATTCCAAGCGAGAAACACGTAAAATTAGCAGCTTCTCCACTCGTGGACCACACTTCTTCAAATCGTCTCGATGAACGAGTTTTGCATTGGGTTTCAAGTGAGGAGAAAAAAAAAAGAAAAGGAAAAGCAAGAAGAATATATAAGGACTGCAGGAGAGGAAGGTGATAAATATATTGTTATCGTTTTTTTGATTTTAATGTCGCTTTATGAATTAACAGGAGAATCCTAATACGCGACATGATGTTGGTTGTGGTACAAAAAAAATCGATTTTGGCTTTTTCATGCTTTTTTATAGGCAATAGTAACTATGCTCTTTGTAATGAGACTAACTTCAAGTTTCTTCGAATAATAAAAGTAGAGAATTGTTCATTGCAATCATTTCAATTACGAAACATTCGTAATTGGTTGCACGAGCTTCGCTGCTCAAAACTATCGTAGACTACGTATCCTGGTCGGTCTTAAACGACATGCGTAACATAGCTGAAAACGAAACAGATCTCTCTTCTGGAGTGCATAACATTAAGTTTTTTTGCACGCTAAAGTTGTTAATCTTTTTTTATCGGAGTACGTCACATATGCGCTGCTCGCAAGCCACGTTGATTAACTCCATAAACTAAGAGGCAAAGAAATGTTGTGTTGAATGTCATAATTTATACAGAATTTCCTAGGAACTTGTATTTATTTATATCACTTTCTTGCGACAGATAAGTTTCTGAAAGTGAATATGTAATCCGTATCTCCCAGAAGATCGAGATTAATCGCGTATCTAGATAATAAGATTCAGAAACTTACAAAAAGTGAAGTTGACCAGTTTCAGCTTCTCAGAGACTGACGTACGTGTAATGTTCTTTAGTAAAAAAAAAAAAAAAGGATAACGTGCGAGAAGTTTGAAATTAGACGCTAAAAAGTACTCGTATGAGTTTCTGTTGGTGTCTCGCAGGGCTACGCATATATCGAACGATTGGCGATTGTCCACGTGAGACACGGGCTGGATTGTTAAAGGGATAATTCCCGACAAACGAGCAATACTTGGAACAGGGAAACGGGGCGTCCACGTATCTGCCCGGCTTATACGTCGAAATCATTAAGCGCGCGATTGCGCAACAGCTGTAATCCCCTATCTTTGTCACGCGATTTTTCATTTGCATCGGTGCCTCGCCGTGGCTGTTATCTCGCCGCCACGCACAAGCGTGACGAGCATCGCCAGCGCTGTTCTGCAAATACGTAGTATGTGTTCGATTCTAATGACTCACTAGATAGAGTTAAGCAATTCTGACCGCGATGTATCATCGCGAAGAAACAAAGAAAAAGCTGCTCGGCCTGACTACGATAACAATTTCCCTGTAGGTCGTATCTTCTTTGCATTGTCGTATGACTTCGTTACACTGTTTTGATGAGTAATCTATTGTAATTCGAAATAATAGAGATAATGATAATAATGTCAATGGTAGTGGTAAGCAAGGTAACATGAGTCATAGATATGTTTGGTAACATTGTAGAATTCGTTAATTATAGAATAATGGATTTCGTGGAAAAAGAGTGACTGCATGATATTTCTGTCGATGGTGTAATAAATAGATAATTGTTGCCCGTTCATGTCAATTTCAAATATGACAAATGTTCTACAGGGGTAATGTGATTTCAGCACATTAATCTACGGTTGTAGATTATAGGTTTGAGTAGGGACAAGTAGAACATAATGTAATAAATACATAATTGTTCTCTGTGGGTGTCAATTTCAAGTAGAAGGAGTATTCTAGAAAAGTAATGGGTTTTGAAGAAGAGATAGCTGTAGATTATCTGTTTGGATAGGTATAAGTGGAACATAATTTTGATTAAGTTAATTAAATTCAATGCTTCATAGGAAAACTGGTTCGTTGACAATCCGACGAGACAAATTTCCTTGAATTTCTTTGTTAGAATTTTTATTTTTAATATTCAACAAAGCTGCAAACATTTAAATACCGATAAAATATACGATTCTATTATTCATCGAGAACACGGACGAGCATCCCAGACATTTTTTAGATTTTTGGAAGCTCGGAATAATAAAACAATTTAACCTATATAATAAAAGCGATTCAGTTTGCCTGCGATAGGTTAAATTCCACGCACTGCACTTTAGCCCTTGCTGATCCGAGTCACACGAGACATTCCGTCGCATAGAGGTTCATTCTCGATAAATCATTTTAAAAAAATATACATTACTTGATTATATCTTCATACTTTTATAACCAAGTAGAAACACGTATGCTCTTTTATCATTTCTAACGTACGACCGATGCTTTAAACTATATATTTTAAATTACGTTTAACTTCTTCTTATTCTTCGATTAATTTATTCTTGGAAATTTATCGAACTGGAAATGAAATTATCATCGAAGCCTTTGTACGAATATTCGAGCGGAACGAAACTTCTCGTTATATAAACTCAGACAAAAGATCGATATAAAATTATCTATTCTAAACACGTGCTAAAAATATGTTTACAAAACTACTTGTAAGACACAGCTGCAAAATCATATCTATAACGTAAATATGAAATATTGTTATCTCTCGTAAAGCGTCGATTATATTAACGAAATTAGAATTAAGCAGGGAATTGCAAAATGAAAACAAGCTTTATTCCATTCTAATATAACTCTAATATTCTAATATAAACTGCGCAAGGAAGTTAACAGCTCGCCAACAGATATTTATTGAGAACAAAGGTGGGGAGTGATCTAGATCGCGGCCTCGCGATTTGGTTCAAAGATCACTCGCGCGTCTTAAATCACAGAGGAGGCCGACGAACATCTGCACGGTGGAATTCGAAGATTGCGCAAAGCGTGAAGAGCTTCTATCACCGTTAAACTGGGACAGGGAAGAAGAGAAAAATTAATCACGGCGCTTCAAAGAAGCACTCATTGCCGCGCTCGCGATACTCCGTGTCTTCAATTCAAGAAAGCGCTAGATTCATCGCGAAATGACGTTTTAATGATCGGTTGATTAAACGACACAATTCCTGGAATTTGTTGCAATGTGTTTCTTGGAAATTAGAAATCTTAGCTATAAAAAGCAACAACGATTTATCGATCTGGATCTATATTTTTACATTCTCTTTAAAAACTCAGAGATATGTTAATGTTTACATGTAATTACAAATGTATTTGGGATGCTCATAATTTTATTTAGATATATTAAAATATATTCATTTGAGTATTTTCATAGCTGACAATTATGTAATCGTGGAAATTGTTATTTTATTTATTGGAAATTTTCTCGATTATTTTATACAATTTGTCGAAATTAAAATTGCGATACCTAGAAAAAATGTAAAAATCTTTATTAAGTAATATTTCTTAATAGAAAGCGAACGAATGCTCAGTGAAAAAATACAAGTTACACGCGTAATCTTGGAAAGCCTAACGTTTTGTAAAACTAAAATGCAAATTTCGAGCGCTAAATACAGCATAGTTATCGTTAGAATAACTATCGCTGAAAATACTATTATCTAAACTAGACTAACAATTCTCAGTTTATAGTAACAAACAAGTCTTATTTGAATGAAACAATGTACATACATTCCCATTTTAACACAACTTCACTTCCTTGTTCATTCTTATTAATATTTATAACTACATATTATAATATATGTATAATAATAACCAAGATGTTAATTATTCAACAAATTTTAGATTTTAAGCGCTTATTTTTAATTCAGCTGTAAACTGGAATCCTCGCGAAATGTCGAAACAAAACGCAACTTATCAATGACACGATTGAAACTCGAAGAATCACAAACATATCTTCCAAAATTGTATTTCATCTTTTCTATAATCTATCTTCACGACTGTATCAATAAACAATAATTTTGAAACAATTTCGACGATAAAAAGTGCCTAAAAGTCAATAAAGAATTCATGTTACATCTCGTCCTTTCAAAGTAAGTACAGACGAAGCATTAAACATTAAATGCTGGCAAAAAAACACACAGATTGGGAACAAATCGATCGACAAAGAGGTAGCATGATCCGCCCTCTTTGAATCATGTAAATCGCGAGCAACAATAGATGGATTGAAGAAAAGACCGAGGTGTGACATGTGCGCGCGAAATTCGAATTCCCGCGCGCCTCCTCGTACAGCGCCGGTATTGTTTTAATTAACACACCGTGAATTCTCGCTGGCTATTCGTAGAACTAATTCGCCTTGTGCGAGAACAATACGTCACGATCGACGTTGCATCTGCCACGCGATAGGTCGCACGCAGACGTCGCCTCGCACACGGCCGGTCGTTGATTGCAAAAATGGAATGCTATGCCGGCTGGTCTGTGCACGCGAAACACCCCAGAAATATTAAAAAGGGCGTTGAAATACAGTCCCGCGCCAACGAATCTGTCGACGAGTTTCAAGAACAAAAACCTCTCCATCCTGTGAATTAAAATTCTAGGGAGGTGGGGTCGGTTCTCAGCAATAGAGATTCTATCTTCCAAATCGTCGTCAGATTTTTTTTTCTAATTTTTATCAAGATATTAATATATTTCTCTGGTTTTTTTATTAATGTAATTTTACTGATTGAAAGAAACGTCGAAAGGATAAAATTGTCGTGGTATTTTGAGAGAAAAAACATGATTTCTATAAGTGGGAAACTGATGCACGATAGAAGTCGATTTTTAATGACACAGATCTAACTGAAATATTGAAATTACTTATTTTATACGGATCTAAATATTTGTCATATAATTAATAGAATAGAATCGTCACATTCCGCAATGAGTATCATACTTTCTCTCATATTGTTCGATCATCGTCTTCTTATACAACCTGAATTCCAATCATATTATTACTCCGAATAATATTCTAATTTTATAGAAGCTACAAGAAAATGACTAATCCACGGATTTAGCATTTCTTACAATTATACTAAAAATTCGTCCTTAGAAATCTTAGTGATAAATACTTCAACAAGATCAAAAGTCTACGGTAACAGATCCAAACTTTTATGAATGTAAAAAATTAAACGAGTGAAAATTGAGTAAAATTTTGTTTAATTTTCTAAGCATTATAATACGTGGTTTACTTTGAGTATTTTGTATATTCTTATACATTATATCTTTACATTTATGTATATTTAAATTCCACACAAATGTATAAATATCTACGACGTAAGTATGATAAATAGGCTGCGAATATTTATGCAAATTCGTAACTTTGTGAATATACCTAATTTAAAGAATGAAACGCGCGTAAACAACTCGTTTACTTATTAACTATAACAAATACTTACTTTGAATATTTTATGTATTTTTGTGCAATATATGCATTTTGTAAATTTTCGTATCTTCGAACTTTTCATGAATAACATCCGCGATCTAATTACAATGAATTATTGCCTCGTCCTCAATAGGTTAAAGAAGCGATGCTCGGAGCAAGAATTCACGGTTTGAACATCTCGAACGCTGAATGGTGGCTGAGATCCAGCAAGAAACCGAACGTACAAACGGCCGTGACGAGCCAGCACGTTTCCTAGCTGGACCTTAGAAGCCGGGGCCGCTGTTCAGTATGCAAGCTCGGTGTGGGCGCATCCGGTAGACGCCGTAAGCTCAGAAACTCACGTTGCATTATATATCCGGCTGTCGATACGAGCCAGCACGCGTCATCCCGATGATAAGAATAGAATAATAGAATTTTCTATGAGCCTGGCGGCGGTGGCCAGCGTAGTCGCCACAGCCAGAGAACCGGTGACGTGCCGCAAAACGAAGAAAATGCACGGGGACCTTTTCCGGTCTGATGATCGACGACAATCCGCTACGTGTCTTCTCCGTTTCGCGTATATCTTTCCTGTGGATCTTAACCTCGGTCGTTGCTCGTCTTTTTTTGTCTGTATGGCGGCTGAAATCCCGATAAAATGGCGTCATGGGACAGGACGTGTCGCGCTGCCCCGTGACACAATCTCGTTTCGTCCCGTGAAACGTAAGAGCACCCAAGGTGTCAGATAATCTACAAAGTTGCTGTCACCGTCAATGTTTTACAGTTTTTCTTATCTACCGTGTCAATTTGTCGCCATCGTGATTGATGTTTGAATTCGTTTATCATTACACATCTGTGAGGTTTCTCTATTTTTGGCGAAATTGCGAATGCGCATTGGAAAGTTAAAATATCGTTACCACGTTACTACGTACATCGGTTCTCTTCATTTCCTAGCATTATATTCTTATTGCATCTAGATCGCGTAAGAATGTGTTTAAAAATAAATCGTTTGGCTTAACAAGTAGGCACTAATGTTATTAAAACTATTAATGTTTTTGTGACAAATCTTTTCAAATTCTTCACGGAACAACCGCGAATCGTAATTTGATATACTGTGCAGAATAATTCTATTAAAAGCTCCGAAAATAAATTGACCGCGCTGCTTCACGTCGAATTCAAATTAAAATTTTAATGGCACATGTCTTACTTCCATGTTTTTTGAGTTATTTTTTCTAAAAATACATTAATGAATTTATAAAAAAAAAAAAAAAAAACAAAAAACATATTATAATAAGCACACCGCAGATTTCTTAGGTGCTAAATGATTTTTCTCATCGCTTATAATTAGATTAGATTAGACAAATTCGTGTCCTTAAAAATAAAACTATAGAAGTAGAACCTAAAAATATATAGTTATCGTCTTTTACATATTACCAATATTTTACGTTGAATATTCTGTACATCTTTGCATATTACGTGCATTTTGCATATTTTCAGTAGAAATATATAACATTCCCATAAATATAAAATATACAGATACGTAAAGATCCACAGTCTATCTATAACATCTATAACAAAAAGAACACTCTCGATCTTTCGCATCAATCGAACCACTGCTACTTCTTATAATCTACCTCCCATTACGATCGCCTTACCGTGAAACCGACTGAAACCGAACATGATCGTGCATCGCGAATTGGCTTACGCAACCGTCTATCCCGAGATCCGCGATTTCTTTCTACCAAAATAATCCTTGCTGTCATCGCATCGAATGACGACTGGCAAAAAGCCCGACGCCGGTAGCGGTCGTACTACCGTCCAATTAACAAGGAATCAATAAAAGACGAAGCCTCGAAAGGACAGCGCTCGGTTCGTTCAGACGAATGCACACCGGTTCGTGGCGATTGCGCGACTGGTAATTGCCGGACAATTACCGTAGCGCTGACGTATTTACTCGCATGCGAGAAGAGTCAGCCATTGTTTGTTTGCTCGCCGCTAGTGAGCTCCTAATTACGTGCGATGCTCGCGGGGACAACGTCGACGCGCGATGACCCCTTCGCAGCTGTTCCTTCACTGTCTTTCGCCTGATGTAATCGACTGTTTTCACCTTCAATTCTCCTGCCCCAGGCGGTCTTCATATTTTTCTATATCTCTAAATCGCGGACGATTTTCATATCTTTCTGTTCAAAATCACTGACGAAACTGTACTATCCTGTACGGGTTATAAGGTACAAGGAAACTCTTAGTGCAGCACGAAAAACTCATGAACATGAAAATAGCCTGGCTCGTTGGAATTAACTCGAATGAGTAGATGCGTATTCAGTCGGGAACAAAAATATGTGGACAGACAGTGGAAATAAATATTAATGAGATATGATCGAACTTGTACTAGCGTCATATACGTATATACTTGAGTTTTATTTATATCCTTATAATACATAGATTATTTCAGTAAATAATTAAAATTAATATTTACATTTTTGTGTAAATAGGCCGCATTTAGCGAAACTTTATATCTATTTTCACCACCTGTCTGTTTATTTTTATCCCTGAATGTACTTATTAACAAAATCAGCAGGACGCGTCGTCCAAGGTTGCAGGGCTAAATGAAACGAAAAGTTATTAGGAAGGTGATCTTCTTCATAAAAGTACGACGAATAATGATCGACAATGATCTGTTTGAAAGAATAGAAAGATTGGAAAAATCGGTTAATTCACGATTCGACTTTCTATCTCGCCATTCTCTGTGATTTTGTCTATAAAAATTTTATGAACGATAATCGATGAAAATTAAAAACAATCATTTTCTTTGTGATCTTCTGTCTGATTTTCTTTGTAAAAATTCGATGAATTATTCATATGTGATTACTCATATAAGATTATTCATATAAGATTAAGATATGGAAACTAAGAATAAATATGTACATAGAACGTGTATCTTTTGTCCGTTGAGATCTTTGACTCTGAAACTTTATTATTATCTTCGTCATTAATCGTACACACGATCAACATATGCGACAGTGTTTCGTTTTAAGCGATGAGTAATTTTCGACGCATTAATGAGTACTTACTGATTGTTTCCTTTATTGTCTTATGTTGGAAAGAACAAAGATAAATCCATTGAAAGTTGATCGTAGCCTTTGTTATTTGAGTATGTCTTTCGATAAGGTGACTAACAAAGAAATCTTCAATTACGAACTAATTAGAATTTAAAAACAATACTGATACAGCAATCTTTATTTGCATATTATTCATTTGCTGCATCAGTAACGCATTTCGAAATTTGTCACTTTGCATTAATTAGCACAGAGAGAACGATTCTTACTTGTAAAATATTCACATTCTTTTTCCCTAAAAGCATCGCCATTTTCGTGATTATAACACTCGACGAATTATGATAAGCGAGATGCCGTATTGTTAGTTTGTTAAAAATAAAAGAAAAAATGACAATCCTATCACCTTTTGTTGATTTGCCGTAATCCACGATTTTGTAATTTCTCCATTTTTTCAAATGAGAGTACTTTTCAAATACAATAAAATCACGTTCAAAGGCACACGAAATTGCGACCACCAAAAATGGATAACATTTCTTTTTAAGTCACGCAACTCGTGTTCTGGCTCTAAAAGGAAAACTACATTCTCCAACTAAACAAATAACTGACTTTTTGCCGAGTAACGGAGGAATAAAGCAATAACGCGGAGACGCGGCGGAAGACGATTCCATCAGGCCGTATCGAATCGAACGTCTTAACCACACGGCGAAATCGTTGAATTGGGTGTTTGGAGAACACGAAAACCGGCTACGTTTCCAATGAGTCACCGATAGAGGTTCGTTCGCGGGTACCTGGACCGGTTGCCTTGTGTCTTGGCGCCTTTTAAACCGATGGAAAACACTTGTTAACGTTTGCCAGCCGAATAAAGTGCTGGCTGTCCGAACTAAACGTAGATACGCCCCTTATACGCCCGTTATCGCTATCATCTGTGACTGCGTTCGACCTTTCTTTTATAGCTCTTTTCTTCTTCTTTTCCGATAGCCCCAATCTTGTTCCTTTTCTTCGTTGTACTTACTATACTCGTTGCCTTTATTGCGTAAGAATGTTCTTAACACGTTGGGTAGATTTCGTTGAATTTAAAGATTTCAGTATGGCAATATTTTTATTGCGACGTAACTCAGATTTATATTGCAGGCTTCGGAGAAATCAGAAAATGTTGGCTTAAAGAAATACGAACATGACTTGGTATACAAAATTTGGAAGAGTATATAAGATTGAGAATTGTCGTTCTTTAATGTATCAATGGCTATCGATATTGCGTTTCAGATATAAAGCATATTTTGCATCATTGGCAGAATATCGATTGACAGGATTGAAGACATTTATCATGAAATTAACAGTGGTTATAAGAGGTATTTACATTTCATTGTATTTACTATATCATTTATATACTAATTAATTAGATTCAAGTCTAGTATTCGTATCATTTAACCCCTTAACCTACGATTTACGTTCGAGAATTTTGGGCCGTAAACGTAAACAAGCTATTATATATTATATTATATAGTATGTTTGTCCCGATCATTGTACTACGGCCTATGCCCGTAATATTTACGTTTGGCCCGATCATCGTGTTACGGGCTATGCTCGTAATATTTACGTTTGGCCCGATCATCGTACTACTAAGGGGTTAATAGTACTTTCATACGACTATGAACAATTGACACTATGAGAACGAAACGTATATTGAAAGCGATAAAAAGACACTTCGCTAGAAAATAAAGATACGTGCAGATACTGTTACAAAAACTTACGATCCCTATCTATAGTACGTTTTTGAACTCGAAGAGCAATACCGTGTGGATATTGCGACCACTCTTAATTAGTACGTTCGATGGTTAGTGGTATGCGGGACCTGGTTTATTTCCAGGGCGATTAGGACGGTCGATCCTCGATCAGGGAAAGACAGAGCTGCCTTAATTACGCAAACACCGTAATTTCGCCGTTTAATTGGAACGTTCGGATGCTCGGAACGCGACGGATGCTTCGATGGTTTAATTAGCGACGCGACTCGTGGCTACGCTCGAAAGAAACCGGGCCCTGACCAGGCTGCTATGGGAAATCGCGATTCCACAGAGACACGGAGGTGTTGAAAGTGTAATGGATCCTCGTCGGCTGCGAATACGCGCGGCCACGAATAATCTCGTTGATCGATTATACCGGAGAGCCAGGACGACGCGGCGTTTGTACAATCTCACATAATTGAATTGTAAAATGTCACCGCGACGGTGGCCGTGTTTGTTTTGCAGGAAAATTTGACGTGTACAGGTAACTCGTATAAAACCATGTATTTAAGCTCTTATATACGTAGATCTAATAACTTTGAATTTATGAAACATATTGTGTAATCAAAATTGTATTTATTAAATGCTTCCATAATGAACACAAAGTAAGTATTGAAAACAGAATTCAAAACATAGTACCTATTTAAATTAATAAAAAAGCGAAATCTCTTTTTCCCAATTTTGATCCGCGATCTGGACAACATTCTATGTACTATACGATGTTGCTCTGCGATCTAAACTAATAATAGTAATATTGAAAATCATCAATACTTCGGATGTACATGCAGTGATATTATCATAAGCCCATCCACCGCATCTTACACACCATACACGAATTCCCTTTAAATTTGCAATGACTATGAAAGGTATTTGTACATATCCTTATTTTCCAACGTAGCGTCTCTTTATCAGATTCTAGCTTTCATTTCTATAGTATCAAACATTTATAATCACGTGAAAGTAGGTACTAGTATCTGATACGAAATTTGATATACTTGAATCTAAGTGATTAATTAATCACGTAAATACTGTAACATACACAATGGTATGCAAATATTTATTGTAACCACTGTAAGTGATTCTACTATATTTGTAATTTTTCTGTTGCGTACATCTTGGAGCACGTGGCAACAAAAAGTTCCTGGTTACTGCTTCGTCGAGAAGCATATCGAAACAGGAAACACGTCGATCAATATTCCCATTGAAAGAAACCTAGATACCTGTGAAACAATCCGCGACAACGTTCACCGCCAGAAACAGCGGTTCGCTCGTTCCCGTGAAAACGATGCAAGATTTCGCGGAACGCGGTTGCTCGGTTTGTTTGCAGCCGCACGGCTCGCGTTTATTTATCACGGAGCATGGGCCACGATTCCGCTTGGCCCTGCTTTCGATCCGTTTTTCTCGGCAGTTCCGGCTGATCCCGGGACTACTAGAACTACTAGGAAACGGTGTGCGGCCTCGTGAACGGTTCGACGTGGCCGGCCCGAGCCTTCACCGCCAACTTTACGTTTATATGCGCCCGTACACGACGCTATCCCGATAGCGGGCCGGCCACACGTCACCGAATCGTGATCCTCGAGAGGCCGAAGACGATGTTGTGTCCCCCATCAAAGCTAGGAGCACTGTCCAGTTCGTGAGCCGGGCTGCTTCCTGCACGGTCGACCGTAAAATATGAAATACCATTCCTCCCTGCCCTTTGGTTGCTGGAGCGTTGCTGCCGTCGCTATCGCTCCACCAACCGGTGTCTTTTTCTGTCGACTTCGACTAGGAGGAGTCGAACGAAGAGACTGCTCGACTTTGTTCTTCCACGATATGACGAGACGAGGAACGTGTTACGGTACCTGGTGTACCTGGTACGATACCGTACTAACTGGAAAAATCCAAATGTCCCCGACACGAAAGATCGTTTTCGACCTCCCGCGAAATCTGGCTGCTCGATCTCTTCTGCTCTATTCTCTCTCTTTCTCTTTCTCTCTCTTTCTCTTTCTCTCTCTTTCTGTTCCTCTCTCGATGATAATAATCGGATTATGGAAATCCTTTGGAGATGACGACTCACTGGTGTCTTTTTTCTTTTTTTTTTTTTTTTTGTACGCTGAATAAAGCTAAGTGGTCCTTTTCAGGCTGATTTTGTTAAGGTAGGTAAGGTAGGGTTATTAGAGACAAGTTAAGTAATTTGGCTTGTAATTCGCTAAGATTTTAAGCGATCTATTTGAAATTCAGGCTATTCGAATCGTCGTTAGTGGCGTGATAAACGCCAAGGGAAGTATATCGTGTACTTACATGGATAGATGGGAAGATCATAGTTTTCTACAAGTACTAATCAAAGCGAAAGAAGTTTGTTCGATGTTAATATTTGTAGTTGTACTTATTTACTTTCTAAACGTTTTTGTAATTGCAATGGTATTTCAAATGTGACCATTATAAATGAATTCAAGTGCATGTCAGGACTGTTTGTATCGTCTACGAGGGAAAGATTTCGAATGAACCTCATCACGGTTTAATCTGACAGGAAAACGTACGATATGAAGGTGTCGTTAACAGCATAACAGGCCATAACGTTAAAGAAAAAATATACATGGATGCCGTTTAAACGGCAATTGACACTTGCTACTCTATATTCGTAAAAATCGACACACGTTCCGATACTTTAAATGTCACGTGCCACTCAAGTGACGTTTATAAATCTCGATCTGAAAGCTGTGACTAACTAAGTTAAAGTATCATTGGCGGTTCCATAATCACGAATTGCTATCAACCATGTCAAAATCTTTTGCTCTGTACAATAGTGGAAATGTTACACGATATGTTTGCCGACTGATGAGTCATCGATATCTCGCTTAAATCGATTCGACTCGCGTTTGCATCAAGGGGTATTCAGTTCTGTAATGTACCAATGTATTCAATGCTAATACCGAAGAGGAGAATTCTTTTCGTCGAACGTGTTCTTTGGGAATATTACAAGTTGTTAACAATATTCCGAATTATTAACGAGTTATTAAATTTATCGTATAACGATTACCATATTCAAACAATAATTTTCGCATAAATTTTAACTACGACGAACGTAAGATTTTTATTTTCAAATTATGTAAATTATTCAAATTATTCCTATTAACGACAAACAGAGAATCTTTTTTTTTTAGAATATTACAAATTATTAACAACGTTAGGCTTAACGTTATTAATAATTTATAGACTTAAAATCATTAGATAAATTTCCAGTATGCTGAATGTAGAACTTTCTTTGAATTGTATAAATTTACCGATTTACATTGTTTATATGGCTCATAGAAGTATACGAACGAAACCAGCACATATTTTCTATGCTCTAAATTAGGCTCTTTCTAGGACAATTTTCAGTAATGAGACGTTGTCTCTTGGATAACAATGCTGATTGAAACTAACGAGCGATGATTCATAACTTCAATTCTGATATAATAGTGCAAATCTAATGGGAGATTGGACGTCTCACAGAGACTAATTGACATCGAGATAAAGAATTTTTAATTTGTCATATCAAAGGATTATTAAAAATGTAACATTAAGACAAATAATAATCGACGATCTTTAGAAACTTACTATTCAACAGTAGGTAAACCAAATATTTCTTCGACATTTAATCGGATTTAATCGATCAATGATAAATTAAATTTATAACATTTACGATTGTAAATGTAAATAGAGTACATATAATTCATTTGAAAATTTACAAACCTATATAAACATCTAATAAAGCGTATAAGAAATATGGTAAATTTAAATAAAGATAGAAAGTCATCATTAGATATTTTTAAACTCGGAAATTATTTAAAAGACAAGACTTTCTTACAGATAGAATTCATCTGATCATACGTACGTCGATCAAACATCGATGTTTTGAATTATTGAATCCACATGAGTGGTTCGATCGCGTTCATGCGAATCAAGAACACGCTCGCCAACAACTACTCTAATCGACCGATCTGAATCGTTCTGCAACGAACCACGATAAGCGGAATAAAATTCCGCGGGATTTAAGGCAACGCCGCTGCGAGAAAATTGTTTGCCTTTCTCGAAGCCACTTTATCTCGTTGCGGTATTCGCAGAATACCAGTTCGAAACCTTCACTTTCTGCGATCGTAGATAGAACGGAGGTTTGAAAACGACACGTCACGACGAGACGAATTATTATGTTCAGAGGCAGCGACGTTTCCATCGAAAACTAAAACATTACGTTTCTTCTTTCCTTCGATAGAAAGCTCCTATCGAATATCTTTTATGCAGAACGTTGTGTTCCGTTCTTTTTATTCTGTTTGAAATCTTTTAACAAAATCTAATATCCTAGAATATTATTTGTCTTTGGGTTCGAATAATCTGTAATTTTATTCGAAACAATGCGATTGATTAAAATCTGGAATTATTGAAAATTATGCGATTGAAAATGCAACACTCCTGTTATTATGTTTTATCAAAAATTATTTTATACGTTGTTAAAAAAGACAAGAGTAGAAATTTTGATTAGATAGCGGCTGTATGATTAAACTGCAAATTTACACTTTTATAAACATAATTAGAGAAACGCAACTTGCGCAAGAATTTGTTTCAGTCACTGAATATCATAATGAGTAGGTACTATGCTTTTGATATTTCATATATTTCGTATATCTTATTATATATTTTTATTATGTACATTCGTTATGTGTATTTTATATCTTTGAATATTCCATATATGCATAAGTAATCACAATATAATATGATTCATTTTTTAAAGTCACATGAAGCATTGAAGATATATACATATTTATACATCTTTGAATAAATCAGTGTTGAATTTTGTTATGACACAGAGTCAAATGATTTGTTGTCGATAAAATGAACGATTAGTTTCATTGTTCAGCATACACGTACATAAAACAAGTGATTAAGAAAAAATTGACGAGCGTAATTCTTTGGCAAGCAGCTCGAACAAAATCTTGGCTAATAGTTGGCCAGCGATGTTTAACGACGAGCATTTACAATTCCATGCGTCGTACTTCGCGGGTTACTTGGATTTTAATGATCCTCATTTGTAAACGGAGACATCTCCCATGGAAATCGGTAGCTCTCTACGCGTGCGCGTTCGATCGTGCCGGTCATTCTATCGATGACAAGTAGCGATTTAAATGTCAATCGTGGAGGCACACGAATGGACGTGCCAAGTTTTTCAAAACTGCGTACCTTGCAACATAACCATGGAATTAACATTCCTCGTTGATCACAGCGAATATATCCTCTATCAGTTCATAACAGCTATTTTCTTTTTTCCGCAAACGTTAATTAAATCAAGTTTCTAAAATCGAATGCAGTACGACACAACCATAGAATGGATGTACCCGATATTCTTTCAGTTTCTATCAGGTCTTTCCCTCGCTTCAAAAATCAATTGCGTTAATTTTTTGTCAGACTTTTAAATATTCAAGAAATTAATATTCACTATGTTGATTGATATTTTTATTTCCGCCAGCGATTATCTTTTTATCTTCGTGTAAATCAGTCAAATTCTTGTTTGCTTTTTACACGAATGAATATGTACAAGCGGAATTATGTATAATGTATGAAATATACAGGGTCATTGGTAACTGGTGGTACAAGCGGAAAGGGGGTGATTCTACGCGAAAAAAAGAAGTCGAAAATATAGAATAAAAATTTTTCGTTTGAGGCTTCGTTTTCGAGAAAATCGACTTTGAATGTTCGCTCGGTACGCGTTCACTTTATCACGTCTCGTTATAACGGATCTCACTGTAGATTTAAAAAAAAAATTAAAAAAAAATTTTTTTATTCTATATTTTCGACTTTTTTTTCGCGTAGAATCACCCCCTTTCCGCTTGTACCACCAGTTACCAATGACCCTGTATAATGAAATATGTACGAGGGAATGTGAATCTTGGAAATTGTAGCTAAAGCGTTCTGTATAAACAACATGCAGATGTCTATTGCACTTTGCGTAGAATGACGTTGAGATACTGATTGAAGAGTTTAATATGTAATCACTTGTGTAAGAATATATGCATAGAACATCTAGTTCAAACATTTGATAGATAAAGACATATTTACTCTTGTTTTCATGTAGGAACTGTGCAATATTTTTAAAAATCCTAGAATTCCATCTAAATCGAGCCGTTTTAATAAACTTTCTATATTTATTATTTCAATACTACCGGTTTATCGTTACCAGGGTTTAGCAACATACTTTTTATCATTCTGTCTCATTTTCTAGATATCGTACTAGTATTATTATGTAATAATATCACTTCCCATTTTATTACATAATTTTTATATAACAAATAATTTTTTAGAAAAATATTTATTAAAGAAAAAACAACAATTTTTTCGATCTTGTTTTTGTATCATTTCCACGACTCAGAGTCGAAGAATTCATGAATGTTCTATTAAGTAGAAAAGGACTTCACGGTCAGACATTTGGCAGCATATTAACATTTCCGGGAAACACGCATTGCATTTAATACAGTTGCAAAATTTTAAAGCTGCAAAACGTATCAAACATGCCAACGCGCATATGAAATATCCAAAGTATAGTCAGTATTCATTTTAATATCTCAATAATTCTCTGCTTAGATTCTATCTTTCTTCAGTCACGTCTGCAAAAGTACGAATTTGCATAAATATCGCACATACAATATACAAATATAGACCATTTACGCAACAAAAATTGTCAAAAAAATATCCACTTAAAACTGTTCACGGAGTCTAAGCAAGTAGATGTAGATATCCTGGCAGACCTAAGAAGATCAAGATAGAAACATTTCCCATCGACTCGATTTAGGAATCCGTAACAACAAAATGGATCGCAGTTATTCGAGCGAACTAAAAATTCCCTAAAGGATCTAAAGTTCGAGAAAAGGTTCTGTTGTACACACGTACACATTACGCTGCTCTTTATTTCCTTCTCGTGAACGGTTTAGCGATCGCGGATAACACGATGGCTCCGGAATGGAGATCGCAGGCCTGTCCTTTCCTTGGCGCACGGACGCGTCTGTCATTCCTCCGATAACGAGCAGCGACTTAAAGTCTTTACGGTGTCATACGGGCTTAATGCCACGGGCACGGCGACGGGACGTGAGCCGAGATAGCGAAGGCGCTATTTAATTAACGATAATAGCTCGGCTTAACAAGAACTCCGCGGCATTTTCTTTTCATTGTCTTTCCGTAATGCGACGGCCTCCACGCGGACACGTTTCTGTTTCTTCTTTGTTCCTCGCTCCTGTCGTCGTCAAGTATCGCAGTACACTGCGACCGATTTGTGGAATTCTCTTATAGATTCTTGGTATTATAGAGTATCGATACTTCGTTCTTAAATGTTTTTGTTTCAAGCAGTTATCTGTGCTCTCGTGTGATAGTTCGCGAGACGATGATATTTATCGGGGCTTCGGGTTATTACATGGTGTTTTTCGTATCATTAGTTTATGAATTAAGTGAACTTCAACAGAGAAAAGACAGAGAGAGAGAGAGAGAGAGAGTTTTGCGTCTGTAGATACGATTACGACATTGTATCGCCGTTGATCTTTTCCTAAACGTTGATTATTTGGAAATTGTTAATGACTCTGTAAAATTTGCACATATAAATAGGATGCCTGTGTAGATTTATATTTTTGCAGTCGCCTGATATCCTATCGAACTCGTTATATTTAATGAAAAATTCGAAGAAATAATATTTTATAACACACACAAGTCGCAAAGGAAACGACAGCGTTATAATAAGATAGCATGAAAACGAAAGCAGTGAAACGTATTCAATTTATTTCTAGAATTTTAAAAATTTTTCTGTCACAGCACTTCGTCGATGCTTATCTTAAATTATAATTTCATCGATTGTATCTCTCTGAAATAAACGGCTCAGATATCAGTAAATATCTTAATACTTATGGCCAGCAATGTGTGTCAAGGTCAATACCATTGCAGCTGACTCTTCTATATTAAATAACTATCTTATACCTTCTTCCATCATCCGTGGATGGAAAACGTGTCGTTCGATCGAACTAGCGACGCGCTTGCAAGAAGGGAGTTGGCCAGCCGCGCGCATAAGTCGGCCTGTGGACGCGTTGCAGATACGCCGGTGCTAATTGCAATTTATGTCTCATTGCAGCGGTCGTCGGTGCGCCACGACAAAGGACCGCACCGCGGGCGGCCGTTGCTGCGTTAAAGCGTTTCGAAAGAGAGCCTGTGCCACCGCGGTTCACGTGTTACAGGCGAACACCGCCATGACGTTGTTGTCGTTGCTGTTGTTGTCGTTGGCTGCTGTTGCTTTTGCTTGTCGGACGGTTTCACCTGTGCGTCCGCGCGAATCGACTTTACGAGGCCGGCTTTTGTCGGAATCAGCGCCGCGATTCGCGTCCCCGCTGCGATCGACGGCTGTGAAACGCGGACTCGTTCTTGCTGCCCATCGACGCGACGCTCTCTGCATGATAAACATCCCGTGGGACAGAGTATTTGTGTACCAAGGGTACGTCTGTAAGTGATTTCCGTTTGGTTTGCTGATTTCGAAATTCGTTGCAGCAAGACTCGTGACGAAAGTGATTTTTTAAGTTCGCTTTTTGCAGCATGCACTGCGATTGGAAATATAAAATGTATAGGGTGGTGACTCGTGGAAATATTTGAATACTTGCTGTGAACATTTTTGATGAATAAATTATGCGCGTTGTATGGAACGATCCGATATTTCGTTTAATGATGCTACGAGATACGACGATAGCGATTGCATTGGTAAAGTTTGAAACATGGTCGAGAATGCACGTGGAACGTGCAAAATATTTCTTTCTTGGAAATATGCCGAAACATTTTTAGCAGAAGAAGATATTTTTTAAATCAAACGAGTACTCCAATTTTATGTATACTTAGATATATACGTAATGTTTCAAAACTCGTTACGAAGAATCTCTGAAATTGAAGGAAAAGATAGGACTCTATTTCTAAGATATGTTAACATTAGGAAAGATAGGTATTTCTAAGACTTCTAAATTGTTTACCATTAATCGTACAATATTAAGTAGCAAATCTATAATTAGTTTTGTAATTGACAAAGAAGAACTATAAAAAAAATTCGGTTTCTAGTATCTAGATTTCAAAAGAACGATTCTTATCGTATGTTTCTACATCCGCCTGGAAAATAAAAAGAAAACAAAATTTATCATCTGTTCTTGAATTTTATTCATATTCCGATTGGACACGTTCAACGTCATCCAGTTTCATGTCTACAATATGATACCGCAAAAGCGATGTCAGCGACTGAAATTCATCGAGAGAGTCAGATAATACACAATACCCAAAACCGCTACGATTTTGTATTACCATAATTGAATAGATCTGCAGCGGGATTAATGAAGTATCAAATATCCCAGGTCGGCGTAAACAATGCCGCAAAATCTATTTAAACGATGCTCGATTAAATATCCATTGGCCATCGCTTAACTCTGTTCAGCCAAATGGAACCGCGTATATCTCTTCTTGCAACAAAGACGTTACGCATCGTGTTGTAGAGCAAATTAAAACATGGCGCAATATCGTCTCGTTCGTTCAGCCCCGCTGAACAACACCTTATTTAGAACGCTATAACATCATTCACGTCGACAAAGAGAGAATCATTATCAAAAGTTTCGAAGCAAAAGGTAACGAAGTGTGATATTGCACGATGTGATCGAACGTATGTCTTTGTTTGTTTAATTCTTTGTTATTCGTGTACAGTTTGTTTCTCTTTGTTCGATATCGCTCTTTTATATGTTCCAGGAATTTTAGACGAAAATGAAATTTTCTGATGATAATTGAGAGGTGCGTAGCACGATCTTTGGCCGTGTTTGACTTTTTCCAGCAGAATAAAAGAACAAAAGAATACATATCAATTTTTTTAAACAATAAGTCTAGTCGTTATGTTACATAATCCTTATAAATGTATCTATGCATGCTGACATCGCGGAAGAAGCATATTTAATCAAAAATCATAAAATTGTGGACGTCATGACAAAGATTTTGAAAAGTTAAAAATATCCTTCGTATTGCAGTAACTTACGGGACGATTCAAACTCGAAACTTACAAGATTAAAAATTCTACAATAAACTTGAACTATCTATAAACCATCTGTTCCTTTCAAACTCAATTTCAGTATTCAGTAACTTAAAGGATAATTTAGTCTCCACGTAAAATACCAAACTTAAAAAACCTCCTAAATTACAAGATTCGAACTCTCATTACATCTTCAAAAAGAAAAAAAAAAGAAAGAAATAGCCAAAAATCAAAACCCATTTCATCGATTCTAACGTCCAGTCTCTTTACTTTGGTACGACAATTACCATCGAAAAATAAAATTTCCTTTGTCCACCAATAATTACCCCTTTCGTTTTCCTTCTTTCCTAGTTCTCTCCTTATTCTCTGCCGCTCTCGCCTTCCTCGTTTCTCGAGGAACGAACGCCGAAACGCTGGTCGATAAAGTACAAACGCACAATGGACGTGGAAGCATAGAAACACGTGGCGCATAAATCGCGCATTATGTGCGGCTCTTTGTGCGCGACGAGAGTAAATAGGCTGGCGTGCGCGCGCTCTCCGGCTACCCTTTCCTTTGGATTTCCTTTCGCTTGGGCTCTGGCTGTTGGTGCAGTTGTTGCAGCAGCCAGCAGCCGCCGCCGCCGCCGCCGCCGCAATAGACGCCGGCCCGTGCGGCCATTACGCCGACGCGGCCGTCGTCGTTTTTCGCAACCGCTCCACATCGTGATTTCCTCAAGGTGCAAAGAGCCTCGACGACAGCAACGAATGCCGTGTTCGTGTGCTGCGCCTACCTCCGTGAACCTTATGTCGCATTTGCAACAAAATCCGAACGCTGCCCGCCGATGCAACTGTGCGTTATATGACACTCGATCACGAGGGTTGCGACACGTGTTACTGCTCAACCTTATTGGATATTGTGTGTGCTAGGTTTGCAGGATTTTTTTAATTGTTATTGCTATTTCTTCGTTGGCAAACCAAGCGGTTCATGTTGCAAGAGTGCCGTTGAGGTTCTTTATCTTTATTGAAAAAAGTTTCAAATATTGAACTCGACACTTGACGCATGGATATACCTCAAGCGTTATCGTTGGGATATTTATAGAAAGTCGTATTTGTATGAATGGGATCTAAGTAAAAATTTGTTTCATTTACTAGACATTATAACAAGTTCGTTACTCTGGATATTTTACTACGATTTACACTAAGATTTCTAAGTGCCATTTCTTTCAAGTTTAGGAGATAATATTAAATCATACTAGTTCTTAAAGACACGGTATTTAAGTACGCAAATTATTCATCGCGTGTAAATAATTATCAGAACATAGATAGCTAAAGAACAATCAACAGTTTGCAATATAATGGGCGAGAAAAACTGTTTGCTTACGAAAGATTGTTATAGGTTATTATAATACCATAAGATTGTCGAGAGATAAAGATATTCCTCCTGTACATATGCGCTGAGATTACTTTCGAAGAATTGGTTTTTGTTTTTATTAAACCATGGTAGCGCGTCTTACATGTTACGGGTTATGGTTGTTTCTTGGAATTTGTCGTTTGTAATTCAAGGAGAATAGGAGAGCATTGCGATTAAGAGATCATTTGAGTCGTCAAGTTGAAATTTATGCGCAACGAACGTCACGAGGAGAAAAAGTAATATGAAAGCGATCAACTACGTTCGAATCACCGACCGTAACGTTTCAAGCTTTTTCATGACATATACTATATAGTTGCAGGCAATACTATGCAATCCTTCGAATCGTAGCTTGCCACTTATCGCGTTAATTTTGTAATAAAGATAGGAAACGCGATATTTCCGGTTTCACTGATGTCTCCATACTTCGGCGATGACATCATCCATACCTTGAAATATTATGACACACGTACACATAAATTACATTGTAACATGCGAAACTTCCCATTTTGTTCCATTAAGTTTCTAAATAACTCTGTTTTCTTTTTTTTTTTTTATAAATATCGATATTTTTATACGCTACTGGACAGTTACGGAGATCGTATATTTTCGATATTAAATATAAATATAATATTTTTATCCTTGCAGATACAATACAATTTTAAAGCTGAAAATTTATTACTTTCGTTTATTTATGTTTTCGTAGAATTTCTTAACATTTACGTACATAAACGTAATCGTTTCAGAATTCAATGTAGTTTTATGAATTGTTGAAAATCAGACATTTCACACATCACGTAAACTAATGTAACGTAATAACAAATTTCTATATACTCCGTACTAATATAACGTAATATATAATTAAAGGACATTTTACAATTTCATTAATTTCGTTTAAAAATTGTCTTGATAGCATCGAACGTGAAATAAAGAAAAATATTATAAACATTACGCTTCGGTGTAAAAAATCTCATTTATCTCTCATCCATCAGATCCATCAACGGTCATAAACTGTTACGAGCACAGAAGAATGAACGCGGTATTTACGTATTAAACCAACGAAATACGACACGGAACGTTGCTTTTCGAGGCTTTTTTGGGGGATTACGTGGAAGTTTGTGGTTCGACCGGTTTGGTGTAAATGCGGCTTAACGTTTGGCGGCGTGTAAGTCTCTGTCCTGGTTAGAGGTACTTAATGGGGCCCCTTACATCCGCCCCTCCCTCTGCCTCTAATGATCTGCAGTACCTCTAATGTGGTACTTTTCAGCATGAAACTTATTAACGTGAAACCGCGCCGGTTTCGTTCAACGTTTCCTGAAAAGTACGGAGAAAAAGGGATATGAGAAAACGAGGAAGAGAGAGAAAATACAGAGATTTTGCGTCATTACCAGAAGTGACTCCTCTGCTTCGTGTCTATTTCCAAATAGCTTTTTCTGAAGTCGAAATGTATGTGTGGAAATGTACGTTTGGAATTTTAGGCCGATTTCAGGCTGTTACAGAGATTGTATCTTTAGATTATATTTGCGCTGGTTCATGAAAAACAAAATTTCTTCTCGCGACATTAATGGTATAAAAAAATATTGGAAAGATAATTAGATTCTATCGTGAAAAGTATCTGTGTGGTTTTATTATAAAATATTGATTATGTCAAGTACCTTAACAATTTGTGCTTTTAATCGCTAGGACATTGATGTTAATACGTTTACATCAATATCTTAGGGAAATTAAATATAGCAAACACGTTATTCAAAGTATCCATTATAATATCTAAAGGGTAGAACAAATTTGTATTTACGTCCCACTTCTTTAATTTTGTCGTACTCGGTGTTGCATATAAGCAATAAATTTTAATAAGTTGGTAATTAACCGATAAATGTGGTTGTCTTTATTAAAATTTAAAAATTCTAGTGTATTATGATCTTCTTATAAAGTCATTTCAAAAAGGAGTCTGCATAACTAACAGTTAATAAAGGAGTAATTTTTCTCACAGACTAAAAAAGATTCCACGTTGAAGGAGTTAATAATGTTTAGAGAAATACAAATTTGTACAAACACATCCGCAATGAGACACGTCACCTTTTCAATAAAAGTAGGAAAATAATTTAATGCTCAGTTTCTAACTCACCCCCTTGTGTAATCTCAATTTGTATTTAATTTGCAGTTTGACGAACATATCGTTTGAGAATCTGTCGAGTTTATGTACAATAAAATTTGCAGATAAACGTAACTGCAGAATAAGACAGAACGTCTCTATTAAATATACACCCATAAATCTCGCATGAAGATTTCAATAAACGTCAGTCAGGAGATCTCGCCGCATAAAATTAAGAAGGAAGAGCGTAGGTGACAAACACGTTAGCCATTCTGAATACGAACAGACTGCTCGTTCCCATGATCGGCTTAGGACTCTTAAACATCGATTACTCGAAATCTCGTAGGCGTAGTCGCGTCGGAAACGATATAAATCTCTCCTAACTTTAAACTCGTAACACCTTTCCCGAGAATCAAACCGAGAAAAATGTTTCTCGTTTCGGAGCAATCGTAAAACCGTGAACTACGTCCGCGTGACCACGCCAGGAGATTGGGAACGAAATTAGGAAATCGTGAAACGTAGGATAATTTTAGAAAATCGTAAAACTAGGCAACTATATTGATGTTGAGTAAATGAATTTTAAATTAGCCTATTTATAACGTATTTTAATTGTAGTGTAAGAGAAAAAAGCAAGGAATGTTAATAAAATAATTTAATTGATCAAATAAATTTTTATGACTAAAGAAATAAAATTCGTTGAATCTTTTTGTGACATAAGGCGTTATTTCCTAATTGGTAGACTTTGAATTTCGTTTATAGGAAATTACAAAATTTAACGAGAAGAAATGCACAGTAGTATACTGGCAAAAAATATACGAAATATTTAAGATAGAATGTTCGTTATAATATTTAATAAGCTAAAGAAAATGTCGATTTAGGTTTTATTTCATCGATCGTGTTCAAAATTTGCGTAAATTTTTCGATCTAGTAATTAAGTACCGATGCAATTCTGTAATTCTAATTATCATCAGAATATACTTACTGTTTTTCTTTATTCTCTACTTAATTCCTTACCTAATACGTAGAAAATTTATATGAAGCTATTTTATATTCCTGCATATACGAGGAAAGGTATTAGAAGATTTATGTATGAAGAAATATACGTATGACAGAAGTAAAAGTTTCGTGATTAGTGATCGAATAGAAGGATAATGTTAATGGAAATTCTAAGGATGAGAATGGTGTAAATTAAAAAAAGAATTGGACAGACTGAAATACCTCTGAAAGTTTATTACTAGAAAATGTATTTAGAATGGCAATGAAATAAATCAGTAGTTGCTTACTGATCTCATACAAAGCAGCATTGTGCAGAGCCCCGAGTAAAGTATATTTACTGCTTCAAATGAAAGTGATGTAGTACGTCAACTGTATAATGGCTCTTACCTACACGGGAACATTCATCTTGCTAATATTTATGTTTTCGTAGAGAAACTTTATTAATTAGCCTATTGTTAGTTCGAAATGGTTCAAACTTGTACGTCTTTGATACTATATTACATTTGTTTAAGACTTTCTATAATGCATCTTAATCTTCATCAAATGATGATTCATCTTAATAATTCATCCTTCAAAATGGTATAAAATTAGCGTATATTCTTTATAGATTTGGGCGTACAAAATATTTCATCAGCAAATAAACTATTTTATTTTGTAATATTACACTTCATCCTTTCTTTTTAAATTTAATAGAACAGAAATTGCAAAATTAATATTTAATTAAAAGCATATCAAATGATTTCAATTTCAACATGGATTTAATTCAATTTTCTATACTTCGCTTTTTCATAAAAATCATACTCTGTACGTAAAAGGATTATAAGAAAAATAAATTAAATTGGAAATTATTCGATATACATATACATGTAGATTTTCTGCACGGAATTCAAGTTTTCACGACTAGTTCGTCACCGTTCTACAAAATTTTAAATTTTTAAACAACTTCTCCAATATTTTGATTTTAATTGCTTTCAAAGAAAATTTTAATGCATAAAATAATGAATTCAGAAGGAGTGGACGCGCAAGCGCCACGCGCAAAAAGTGTGACGAGAACTTAATACCTCTCGGTAAGTGGATTGTTCCCGGTTGCTGAAACTTACGTAAACAGGTGTATACTGGGTCAGTCAAACATCGAGCTGTGTTCGCACTTGATTAAATTATGCAAATCGATCGGATCGTACGTGTCCGCGGGCCGGAATGTAAATTACGCCTGGAAATACTACTGTGCTCGCAGTTTCGGTGCCTTGTGAAACGGTTTCTTGCTAATTTATTGGCCGATCGATTGTCGAACAGCCGTCGATCGAACTGTCGCGTTGCTTTATATGTCTCGTGTCAGGACATACTCGTTAACCAATCGTAAAGAGTTTATTATTTGCTCCTTTCTTCTGCGCCGTGACATTTTAATACGACTTTCAGTTGTGCAATTATCAGATATTCTCATTCAATGCAGATTTTATTAGAAAATATAGCATTCTGGTAGGTTCTAATGAATGGATGGATTAGTGAGCAGAAAATTTAGCATAAAATAATTGTGAGATATTAAAGTCAAATTCAGAAAGAAATATCAGACCATGTCAAACATCTCGTTAAAAAATTAGAGAAGACAGTAACTTAATAAATAAACTTCTCAAGTTTTCTAATTCGCAGGAAATATTCTATTTTTATATCAAATATAAGTTTAAAGTAATGAAATCTAATTTTCGATTGATATTGTTAATTTCATTTTGCACTCTATATTCTATAAATCATTAATTAAAATAGTTAAAAACCATTTTTGCACAGAATATCGAACACAAATTGCAATAATAATAAATATCCAAAATTACTGTAGCAACTTATAACTCTAACCACCAATTAAACGTCAACCCCTTAATATTTCAAGCCTAAAAAATTCTTTCACCAGGATTTCAATATACGCATCGCTCTGTATCCTTCTATACGGTCGTTTTATATATTTTTCAAACAAGCCTTTATTATCCACTAAAATCTCATAGTTTCAACGAAGGTACTAACGAAGAAGTTAACTTGAAGTTATCCAACGTTCAAGGAAGAATGACTAGGGAAGAAATCGAGGTAGGTCCATGGTAAAAATGCCTGATCGTAGACAACGTCGTCGTGAAGATCATATTATTATGTACAACCACGAGATACCCGTAGCGTTGGTATGCATGGGGAAGCCGATTGGCCGAGAGAAAACGCGCGTACGCACGCACGTACGGCGCAGCTGGTTTGTACGCGAGCTTGCACCGTAGTCAGAGCATATTTATGGATTAGCATACAATGGTGGTGTTTATTAGAGATTCCTCGAAGGTTCCCACCTTCGACGCCAGCTCCGTGCTTCTCCTCCGTTCCCGAGAACCGTGACGCCCTCCTCCTGGAAGCTCCGTGTCGAAAACCGTGCTCGAACCTAAGCCCCCCGATCGTTCGAGCCGCTTCCTTCTTTTCCTCTTTACGTAACCGCGTTTCTGACCGCAACATTGACCTTGTTTTCGCGTCACACTTTTGCACAACTGATTTTCTTTCGGACGATTCGTGCTAAACAGCTTGATTCGGCCCATTGCCGTAGTTTTAGAGACGCGAGGTGCAAATTGAAGGAATTTTAGTGACCAGTAGACTACCGATATTTATGCAAATACATATTTTCACGAACGCAATTGAAGAAATGGAATATAAGCGGAGGTTTGTTTCGTACGGTAATTTTCCGTTTTCTAATTTCTTATAAACGCATAAAAATCCTCGGTCAAGCGATTAGATATGGTAGTTTGGTTGTGAAAGATTGTTCGATTTTTCGTGGACAATACGTATCGAGGTAATTTGATAATAATATTAATTGATCGTTAATAGAGTGTGGTTCTATTGATCTATTTGTTAGTTGGATTGCAGAACTTTGGTAATTTGCATTTGTGTGATTGCATGTTTGTCTGTAACATTTTGTCGATTGGGTATGTAGTTTAATGTAATCTCTAATTTGGTTATTCGATAGAGTTTCGTAGCTTTATGCTAGCCACTCCAATTCTGTAGGTAGATCTTGTATGAAACAATTATACAAGACTCATATGGTAAGTTTATTGTAATTATTTTCCAGCTTCGTATCTCTCTTCGAAACGGATAAATACTTGATGTTCATTACATACATATATGGACGTATGGACCAATAAAATTGGTTTTAAACTTTCATATACAATTTCTATAGTTAGATACAGAAAAATTTCTTTTTCACGTCACTTTTTATCACGATTTTCTATACCATATATTCTTCCACGCGTATTTTCACCATGTCCATAGAATATACACTCACACGAAACAAAGAAACTGAAGAATCCAACCTGAATATCTCCTGAACTACGAAAGCATCCTATAAACACTATGGACCATAAGTCACAGGCCACCCAACACACTTAACACAAGCTTAAATGGATGTTGTAATTACAAACTGAACTTCATGCTTATTGACGAAGTTGAAGATTACATCGCAATATTATGAAAACTTATGAATATAGGTATAAAATTATACGGGAGCAGTAGCAATCTTTTAACTACATTATACGGGACCCTATTGTACTCGCGAACCTGTTAACCATAACGTTGCTGGTGATTTTCCTTGAATCGAGCTCGAACGCGAAGCTAAGCCTGATCTTGGAGTGGCAGCGCGGCAAGGAGTGTGAGCATCGTGCGAAGACGCTGAAGAGAAGTCCAAAGAAAGCGGCTTCCTCGGAAGCAGGCAGCAAGAAGGAACTGTACGGTATTCCAAGACGAGAGATCCCGAAGAAAAGGGGAGCCATCGGGCCAGCCAGTCGTCGCAGAATGCCCGTTTTGGTCAGCGGAGCTTCATTCGCATGCAACTTTGTCCGCGGCTCTTACTTGGAAGTACGTGTGACCACGTCGCAACCGGTACCAGGCGGCTGCTGCTCCCTATGGCCCGCGTCTTTATTTATTTCTTATATCGCCGACGAGCTTCATTCAGTGGTCTCGGTCCGAATCGCACGGACCCAACGAGGAACCAGAGAGATCATGCCGCGCGAACTCAGTTTTTCGTCATCCTTCTGCCAAGGTCCAACTCGCAACTGGCACTCGTTTTCGCTCGGTTCGGAAACGATCGTGTTAAGATGACTTCATATAGGACGAGTAAGGGTAAAAGTCGTAGTTGGTAAGCTGTGTTTGTAATTTGCCTGTGTTGAATGGTGTTTTATAGGAAGAAATGATTGTGCGTATAAGAAACGATGCAGTGGTTGTTTTTAGAAGTTTCGTTAATGTTGTTCGTGATCGATTTGTACAGTGATTTCCTTAACGGCACCGACAGGTGTTATAGAAATCTGATATTTTTCAGAACAAGAAGAAACTACTTTTTGGGGGTATCCAATACAGGAAATATTGAAAGATGATCGAGTAGTCATTGTTCTAAAATTATTAAGACTCTAATGAACGCCATACGAGCTAGATTTAGGAGAATGTTAATTGCGGTGATTTGTACACTCGATTATTTTATTCTATAGAAGTTTGACAATTTTTTCATTATATAAAACTTCCAATTAGTCGATGTATAATATTAATGCATAGATGACTATAATTTTCTAATTAGTTATCCTAATTGATATACAAGAAATCAAGTTCCACTTTTTTTCAAGTCTTCGAGGGACAATTTTATTTCTTACCTGTAGGTAGCGTGAAATTTACTTCTCAGGTGTTAACGATCAAAATGATTTGTGACTGAACCGAATACGAACTCGCTCCTGCACTTTCTTGAAAAATGTACAGTATGTTGTATACGATATGATGACAAACAAGGTGACAATTAATCCGCGAGAAATATATATCTACTTTAGAGATACAAATGGCTGTCAAAAGCCTTCAACACGTTAACAAATCCTAAATTTACCTGTAATGAATTATTTATATATTAAAATTTATATAATAAATCCAACGAACGAGTAAGAATATTCCTTAAACAACGAATAACGAAATCCACAGTATTGAAATTTACAAATGTTATCCAATGAAACATATTTAAATTCTGAAGCAATAAGATAAACAAGATACGATTTATTTAAATAACATTTAATTAAATCATATTTTGTATAATATGCGAATGCTTGTGAGTGGCTGTATCTAAATTTCTGTACGTACATCCTCGGAAAATCAAAGTATCATACTTTCTCCTTCATTTGGTTCAAATGGCGAATTTCTCACGATCATCTCATGGATCGCCTCAATTAAATTCGCATCAAAATCCATTTCCCCGCGCTGATTCATTACCCGTGCACGCTTTAATTTCATTCGGCCACGCGGTATGTGCTGGATAATTTACCGCCTCGGCCTTTTAACCTGGCAGCCTTCGAGCGCCGGTTTGTCTCTAACACCGTGCACAACAGACCTACGTACAACGTACAATGTACACCCTAACCACTCGTCGATCCGGATTCCCGATATCCCGAAATTATCGAGACCCGTTATGTCGTCCTGACTTTCCCCCTGTCCATGTTTTTCTCCTTCGTCCAGGTCCACGCCTATTTCTCACGACATTATGGTCGACATTCTCTCAGAAATACAGCCATAAAACGACGGAATAAGATGAAAGAATCTTATTAGCAGGTCAGTGTTTCTTGCGCAATAATTTAGTAACAAATACTATTTATGAAATGATGAGAAGAAAGTTGTAGGTTGCATGTTACGTAAGGCTTTTGTTGTATAAATAAGTTTTACAATTTAAGTTTTGTAATTTGTAAAATTCATATATAAGTAACTCGTCCTATGATCAAACTTGGTACGGTTTTTTTAAAGAGAATTTATTACCACTAACAAGTTATGGCTCGTATAATAATATTAGTTCGATTGTGTGAAAGGATTCAGACTCTTTTAATAAAATATCTCACGCCTGACTCGATACACATTCTACGTAAATCGGTCGGTACCTTGTTAACCAGAGAAGACGAATTAACTCAAATTATCAATCGTTTGGACAGAATAATTTCTCTATTCGCGTATCTTCTATCTTTCTACGCGTGTCGTTCTATATTTGTTAAATAAATTATATTCTCTTATATCTTCACTGAAATATATATATTTGCAAGCACCAACATTAGTTTAACTAAACTCAATGTGTCCTTATTTTACTTTAAATCGTACAAGTTTCTACTTAAGAGACGATCAACAGATTAATTATTCCACCAACAAGCATAATATCGATAATTAGTCGCGTTAATAACACGACTGAAGCACGCGTGGGCATAAGAACGAACACGCGTGCGCTCGCTCCAGCTAGCTCGCGACGTTGGTGAATGTCGTTGTAACGGGTGTTCTAAATGTCAGCCACGTTCCACGACGAAATTACGAGCCGACATTTTTTCTAACTTTCAAAACCGTTCGACGCCTGCACGGCCGACTTTAAGGTCATCGCAGTAATTATACGCCGGCCACCGCTCGTTCGATCGGACGACGCGTTCATCGATGTGTTCATCCCTTCGTTGTACATTTGAGAGAGGAAAAGAGAAAGACAGAAGGATCTAATTGTGCAACATAATCGATCGACGGATCACGGTTTTGCCGCGAAGATGAAGAATTTCGTGTCACGACTGTGTGATAGCAGCGATATATTTATGTCAGTGATACAACGAATTATCAGCGACGACCAATCACATCAGCTGTTTCGAGTGTGTTAAGGGATCATTTTGTCCATTTTGTCGGGTTAAGGGACGTGTGTGTTATACGTGTGCTTTCGATAAATGAAGCTTTCTGTGAAATTGCTTTGCGATAAAAAAAGGTTTGTAAGGTGTTGTTTTTCTATATACAATGTATAGGTTGCCGTATGAAACCTGAACGTATATTAGTGTATACAAATACATACTTACTTACGATGACAGTAGAAACACATTATTCTTATAAAACGTAAGTGTATTTATCAAGAGGATCGAATAGATATATAATTATATCTTAGAATATATAGTTGTTAGCAATATGTTAAAGAACGTCTAGTACAGAACTTATTTAAATTTATATTAACAAATTTTCTCTTATTCGCTGCATGTTAAGGGGTGAAGAGTAAAAAGCTCATGTGGCCCATGTGGACTTATTGAACATTAACGGTTAAACGTCGTTTTCAACATGCTGATTTGCTGTGGTGATCATTATAAATGATAACAATTATATGAGGGGCGATTAAATATATTTGATCAAATCTGGTCAATCAAGTTGCCAGTCACATCGACGTACAGTTTCCGTTTAATGTTACGGTGGCAACATGAAGTAATAAATGCATCATAAAATGAATAAAGAATTTTATTTTTTTTTAATAAATAATATCAGTCCAATGTTACAGATAAGACATACCAAAGATGGTTTTAAACGTATTGAATGAATTGATATATGCATATTAATTTTTTTCAGTAAATAGTTTCTCAAGATTGTTTTTCATATACATATGTTTTACGGTAGTTTAATAATACTACCCTTCCTCTAGAATTACGGATAAATTCTATATTTATTACTTAAATCACATTAATGCCGAACGAATAAATAATATGTCATGTAAACATAACATTATTTCTATATCGCACGTTAATAAGTTTCTATCAGAAATCAAGAGAGTCAATGATCGTAAATGTCACAGGTACTTGACATCCGAATAGCCAGTTTTATCATCCAATTAAGAGTATAATTCAATGTAAATTATCAGTTTGCCGGAAGTTAGAACATAATAACTGTAATTTCACGGCTAGCATTCACATAATGGTGAACTTTTATTATCACCGTGTATATTAGCAGACCCTTATCTCCAATGCAACACGGAAATTACTTACTTATCTTAATTATTCAGCCGCGTTTGATAAGTCCTTTCATGTACTCGACCCGCTTTGGCGATAGTTTTTGTTATACTTTTCCCTCGGCTGGCTCTGACATTTCAAACTTTTCACGCACCATTTGCGCTACCGTGAACGGACAAATTGCAATCAAACTGTTTCAATGCAAATTAATCGATTCTTCAAATGAAACACGAGTTTCAGATTCGATTCCACCCCTTTTGTCTCAATTTCCTAGAAGATTCTCTACCGAACTGCACAGCTAACCGAAGAATATTCTCCGCGTTAACCCATTGATCACATTGATAATGCAAATTAGGATTATTATCACGTAAACAGCAATAAATTGAATTTTGTTTGGAAAGATGCTACAAAGTACATTGCAAACACGAGATTTTAACTTTTGACACTTCCACTGTTACTGATGTATCTATACATTTAATTATCTTACTTGTTGTTAGATCTTAATTGTAAGTATCTATTGTGTTTTTAAATCTATGCGTTTGCGCAAAGAGATTGAAGAAAAGGAACGACACAATAAACAGTATGTTAAGATAAGTACTATTAATTAAAATCTCATCTTTAGGATAAGGAAAATCTAGGAAAGAGTTGGCCGTATCTTACGCAATGAATGTGTTCATTGATACAATGTAACACTAGTGGCAACACTAATAAATTTTCAACCACATTATGGTTGTAATTAGCTTCTCTGATCTGATAAGTAAGATTGGAAATAGGATGAAACCTTCTTTTTCGCAAGACAAACAATTATTTAATAAAAGGAATTAAATACAGGAAAATTAAATTAATGGAACAGGATGATACCATGGAAATAGAATTGAAGTTTCAAATACAATTTTTTAATTATGTTCAGATGAGTTTTTAATTATATTACCAATCAAAGGTTAAATCTGTGAAATGGAGAACACCTGTCGTCGAAGAAGGATAATATTGTCTAATGAAAGGTATATTCTCTCGAGTGTAACACGTGCAATGTTACAAGAATTATCCTTAGCAAGTTTCACAACGGAAGTTTTTAATAGAAGACAAAAGGATCGTGCGATATTAGAATATTCTTAAAAACGATCATATGTGAATGTATGTACACAAAGAACAGTCAGAACGTCATGAGAAAATCATGAAAGAGTTCCCGTTGTAAAGAACGATTCTAATTAAGAAACCACATAACCTATTGTTACCAAGAAGACAGATATATGTAGAACAATGATAAGAAGTACTATTATGTATCATATCCGCCTTCCTTTATTTCATCTTACATCATAAAAAGAACTCCTGCTAGGTCTTAATTCATCAGTGATTTCTACCGCATATACATATGTATATCCATAGACATCACTGCGAACATACCTTTTGTGTACATTCCTGCTACTACTCTAGCGACTTATCATCCATGAATGTATTCCAGAAAACTTTTCTATTGCAAATTAGTTTATATCAAAACCGTGATTGATGAAAAAAATAAAAAGATAAAGACATGGTGCCACAACTTTATTTTATAATAATGGAACATTAACGATAAGTAAAGGAAAGGATTTCACTTTATCACGATAGTCGTCACAATAATATAATCGTGGATATTTCGAAAACTATTATGCATTTGACTCTAAAATACGATATACTATATATTTATGAGGAACTCGAGGAAATATACCTGCGCAAAATTTTAACTAAATGTCTGACTCGAAGGTTTTTCACTGCCTTTGTTAGAAGTTAGCTCCGTTTAAAAAGACATACGAGACGTTAGTCATAGGCCGTGATCACTCGTTAGTCAAGCAGAGTTTCCATCACAAGAAGAAGCATACCAAAACAATCACAAAGGTCCGCAAAGAGTTTTACAGTGAATATATCCTGTAATATATATATTATTATTTTGTGCTCGTATATGTAACTATATCCATGTCAGAATTGGAGGGACGTAACGATATGAATAACATTTCCAAGCTAAACATAAATAATCCGTAACAAAGGCGGCAAGATAAACGGTATCAGTGGCATTCGTTACAAATTCTCGTTTCGCGGTTCCACGGCGAAAAATCTGTCCTTTAGTCCGTGCGGCAACGACAAGCGTGAACGAGGCGTGCCTTAAGGCAACAGGCCAACGGGGCGATGGAATGCAGAGGTGAAATTAGTATCGCTGTCGCCACAAGCGCTCTCTCGCCAGTTACGAGCTGCAATTCTTTTTTTCCGCCTCTCTTTCTCCCCCCTCCCTTCTTCTCTCTCTCTCTCTCTCTTTCTCTGTCTCTCTTGCTTTTATTTCTTTTCAGCGGGGCAACGTCGTAGCAGCCCCGGCTGTGTCGACGATTTCCAGGGAAACCGCCTGTGGAACGAAGAGGAACGAGCTGCCGCCGTTGAATTTATTTGCCGGAGAAAGAAAGGGAGCTTCGAGCTCCGTACCGCGCGGTTCGTACGTAGCATTTTAATTACCGCGCTCCGTCCCATTCCGTACGCGTTCTGACGCGGTGCGCATGCGCTCTCGCCTCCGAGCAACCGTAAAAATGCGCGTGCGCGTAAGCGAGCTCGTTTTCTTGCGCCGCGCCGCGCGCGAGGAATTTGACGTTAAGTTTAATGCAGAATAGTGCAATTTTGTGGAATGTATGAAACGCTAAAGAATTGTATAAGTATAAGTACTATTTTACATGTTTTACTATGTAAGTATCTCTACTAAGTATATAACAACATTTTTGTCAATTGCTCGATTTTTATGCAACTTGGTAACTAAAAATAGATACGCGAATATATAATAGTTATGAAAGAAAATAGCCTGTTAGGCTAATAGACTTCCTGAAAATAAATATTATGAGAATCAGTGTATGTCAAAAGCATATATTTAATCTTAAAATCCAATAAAAAAAATCCTAGTTGTATGGGAGTATGCGATCGACTGACAGCGTATTGGATTTTTCTGTTGAAATTGTTCCTCTATAAAAGGAGGAAACTGTAGGTTATCATGATTTTCATGCGATCTTCATTTTCAAAATAATAGAAAATTACGAGAAATTTGAAGATAAACTGACATTCGTTCATTCAATAAATTTTGATTTCAGCCGCTCTTTTATTTAAGAAATTCTTTTCTATTCTTTTAACATTTCCTATATCCAAAAAATACTCGCTCAGTTATTTGTATATTGCTATATTCAAATCCGTATTTTATTCCCATATCCCGATATTCAAATCCCCTGTTATCCCTTTATCTCTTCTTACATCCAACAAGAATTCATTCAGTTATTCGGAAAGGAATCGAACATGTCAGATTAGATTGAACAATGTCAGCGCATTAATTTGTACAAAGCTCAACCTGGAAATTCAACTTCTTTCCAAAACATCATTCTATAAGAACCAATAAAAATTCTAAGTCTCTAACATTCTGGCAGAAGCCGCCCTCTTCTTCGCGCAGATCGTGACAGGTGTCATCGAAGTTGGTCGTCGCGGATTTCAGAAGCGCGTTTGTCGACTCGCACGGAGGATGCGTCAATATTGACGTAGCTCTTGCGAAACGAACACGTGCTCCACGGATGTTCTCTCCATTCCCGAAAAGACTTTCGCTATGAGCCAAAGCAACAGATCCACGGAAAGAGACGAACAGACGCAAGGAGCAAATCCAACGCCCGAGGAGAAACGACCAGAACCAAACAGCAGGTTGCCTCGAACGCGTAGGATCGTGGTAGCACGGTTCAAGTGATGGGCAAACAGAGGAGAACAGGGGATGATATCTCGAGGGTGAATGGACCGGGTGGAGGACATGCGACGATGTGTTTCTCGAAGCATCCTCGAAAGGGCTGCTTTGAGAATACGTGATCTCGGCCAAGCGCGTTTGCGTCAATTTGCGATGAATCGCGTTTCAGTTCGAGGTTCACACAGAACATGAACCAGCCTGGTTAGTCTGGCTTTAACGTATGCTATCTGTTCCAAGCGAGTCGCCTCTCGGATGGTGATGTGTATTCCGAATGTGCGCGAGCGTGGATCGTGGACTGCGTCGCGAAATGGGACGAAGAGTAATTGTCGTCCACGCTAATGCGTTGTAAGGTGAATACTTAATTGACCGTTGCTCGATTAGGTGGCGTGTTAGCCGAAGAAGTAGACCATTATTTGTCGATTCCTAGATCGATCAACCTATTCAAGGGAATCGGTTTAGTAGTTAACTGTTATCCTATTCTAACGTTTTAAGGTCGGAAGGATTCTTGCGTTGGCTGCTCCTTTGGTTTGTGACGCGTATTTTTAAATTCATTTGTTGATAAGAATTATATTAATTTATCTTTTACATGGAATTGTTCCTGTATTGATATGAAGCCGATAAATTATTACATCTCAATCTTTTTTTCAATTTTAATATGCATATCAAATTTTCAATTTGTGATGCATATCTTTTTATGTTGTAGCTTAATTCAATGGAATTATGCCAATATAGATACGTTATTTAAAAATATTCCAGAACTTTGTTTATCTACGTTCATTGAATCTACCGATTCTCTACATTATTTCTGATTTTTCGTTTATATAGTAGGATTTGCTTTTGGATAAGTTCATTTCGGTGAACATTAACTTCTGTTTCAATAAGTGCAGTTCTGCTCTATGTATGAACATCTTTGGAAAGTAGCTCATTGAATATGAATTAGTTCAAAGAATTTTAATTGTTAAGAGTAATTTGAAAGCATTGCTATCGCTCGATTAATTCTTTTCCATTGCTTCTATTAAGGTACACATTTAATTTAACCGTATGTGTAAGAACTGATTCCAATTTGACATCCAAACAGTGCATATTTCTTCAAAATTTACTTCGTATTTCATAAAATACTACCGCTTAAACGCACCATATAAAAAATTGTAAACAAACGACTCGTAAAATCTGTCAAAGTGGATGATTACAGTAACAATAAATTTCGAAATTATTAGTTTACGAGATAGAAAGCGTTTTCGCTAGCAAAAAGTCGCACGATAACGCGAACGATTCGAGCAAAAAGTTTACACGAGAGTTTCAACTCGGACGCGACGATCCGGTAGAAACTCACGCGTGCGTGTTCGAAGATTTCAAGCCTTTCCCTTATTTGCCGACAGCAAATTTCAATTCGCCGTTTCAATTCACGCAGCGTGGTAACTGCTATGCATACGCCATATATGATAAGCCATTACTCGATAAGTATCGGATAAATGTGCAATGCGGTTTACTATTCTATTATTGGCTCTCACTCTGAACGTATCTTAAAACATCGATCGACGAATAGTATTTTTGAAGCTGTATTTATCGCATCGTTTATTTCGTTTTATAAATAATAGACGATTCATAACGGTAGAATCCAATTTTTCCTTGTTACATGATCGAATGCAATTTGAAACTCTAAAGTACATGAAATATGAGAAATGTAAATGGATAATATGTAAGTACGTGTGTAATAAAGTGTAATTCTAAAAGATCGCTGTAAGTAATAGCAACATTTTTAGTACCTATAAATTAGGCACAACGTATCATGTAGCGCGAACGTGAGACAGTCTAAACTAGATACTATATATGAACATACCCACAGCCAAGTGATTGTAATACAAGAAAGGGTATAACGAAAAATAGTTTACAAGAGAATGATAGTAGTAATGATGCATTGAAATACGAACGGCAAGTCAAAGATAGAACAGTTGTAGAGATTTATGAAACGTATAGAGAGAAGCAGAGTTACATGAATCTAAACAAAAGAGAAAGTTAGATACAAAGCAAATCCTGCAATATAGAAAGTTCGGAAATATCTATTATTCTGGATTCTACATCTATCGTACTTTAGTTTTCCTAATTTGCATTTAACGATCTTCGGCATAATTTGAAACTACGGAAAAGAATTCTATAAACGTACTAAATTTCTTGAATTGTAAGAATAAATAGAGCACTAGTAAGAACTATAAGAAGTGAATGGAGTATGTGTAACTTCGATCGATGTATATCGATGTGTAACTTCTAACGATGAGTCACATGACACTATAAAGGATTTTAATTATCCCTCTCTAATGTCATGTGATTTAAAACCTACATATACTTATATCCCCAGTTTATTTGCTTCTTATTCTGTCATCGTACTTTGTTACTATTTATATCATCCCTACGATCATCGAACTTTCAATTTTTTCTCACACGTTTACACAAATCTTAATCAACAATCATTAACTAGATTGCGTTTCTGCAATTTCATATTTTTGTTAGCATAAATACTACTATATGTTATAACCATTACTTTATTCCAGATGTTCCATATATTTTTATGCATTACGTCCGTTCTGTATAGCCTTGCGCCTTTAAGTTCCCCAAAAACACATAAATATCCGCAGTTTACCAATAACAAAATTTAATCTAAATATAATTCTCGTCAAAACTTTGCAGCCAACAAAGAATTGCCAGAACCACCACAAAAGCTACATCACACGTAAACGTCGCAGATAATATTCATTTAAACGTTTCGCTAAAGTTACGATCTCCGATCTGAAACACATCATTCCACTCGCGATTTTCCCAATTTTTTCCACCGATTCGTATCTCAGAAATCGAACAGGGAAAGCGTAAAAGAGGGAAGAAAGGAAGAAAAGGGGTGAGGTGGGGGTGGGGGGAGGAGAAACAGAAAATCCGAAGGTACAGGATCGACGAACACGTCCGCTACGTAGCCGAGATCTACGGCGGAGAAATTTCTCTGCGTCGTTGCCCATTATCGTATCGAGTATCGACCGCACGCCGCAATTTCTGCCCACCGGGTCACGTCCAGCCGCGAAATCGGTATGCGGAAGAGAAAATATCGATGTTTATCGCGATGCGGACGGTCGCCGTCGGTGCCCCGACGCGAACCTAATCTACCGACGCTGCGCGCCACTAACGGTCCGCCGAGCCGTGCACCGGTGCCGTTTCTTCGTTTTTCGGCACCCCGTGGTACTGTACGCAGCTGGGAAGACACACCGCAGAGTACTGAACTCATACGACGAATACCATGGGAGATTGATATCCGTCTCGTGGTTTAAATCGACAGACGTCACAGGTATCGTCAAAGGTTTGATGATGATCGGTAATGGTAACGTTGTTGGAATGTGAGGGAGACGATGGAGTTTAACGTAATTGTGGGGTATTAACGTTTTTGAGATTTGGAAGTTATATGCAATCTTCCTTGTTATTAGAGTCATATATCGATATCGTTTCTTGAAACGTTCGATGATAATCGGCGATGGAACCGTTGTCAGATTATGAAGAGGGTGATGGAGTTTGATGTAATCGTAAAGTACAAACTTCTATTAGGTTGGAAAGTTACATATCGGTCTTCTTCGTTATTAGAGTCACGTATCGTTGTTATAGTTGAAATGTTTGACTGTAATCGGCGATCGTAGTCTTGTGTCTTGCACAATCACCCTCTTTCGTTTGTACCTTCTTAGCAACACGACGACAATTACTGTATCGGTTACGTCAATCTACTTTTACGATTTAAAATAAACTTCACAAATACACACCTTCCGAGTTTTAATGGAAAAGGTGCGCGTGTCTTAACGAAAGAATGAAAGAATGAAAGTACGGATCATTAGTTAGAAGATAGGTCGAGATCGAATAGTACAATTACTTTGTACTAGATAATAAATTCGTCATATAAGAACGAAATGTTGAAAGACTACAAATACAAGTGTCATGGCAGGATGAAATTGTCCATCGTAATCAACTTCATGCTACTAAAACCAAAAGCTTGTATCAATTATTAAAATACATCTAGTAGTACCATCAGCAACTTTCTTATTTTGCACGTGCATCGTGTTAACACACATACCTCCGTAACATCGATACTGGCAATCGCACGAATGGGACTGTTCGACGTTCAAGTCTCGTAGCAAGGATTATATCGAGTTTCGATCCAACCTCTCTCGCGTATATCGTATTCTTTCCTCTCGTCCGCTTACGGGAAACGATTCCACGGTGCATTCATTTTTCTTATCTCTAGCACCGAAGGAGGTCGATCGGTCAATTAATTACAAAGGAGTGATCACTGGATAATTAATGCCGCGACCAGCATATTCTCGAAACGTTCCACTAGAACGTTGGGTGGCCTATACACACCAAGTATCGTATCTGTTTCTGTGTACAGAAAACCTGGGCGCGGACTTTTTCCTTCTACTATATCACCCGCGAGTCGTAAGAAATGCAATTATAATATAGTGCTAGCCGTACGGCGTGTCCGCTCCTCTTTTACGCTCTCTTCTATCTCTGTATTCCGCTCGAGAGTGAGCGTACATGATCGTGATGAAACGCCATCGACGTCAACCTTGACAAAACTTCGCGCACTTCGCATTTTAGATGCAATCGAAGGCTACCTGGTGTGATACCTTTTAAGGTGATTATGCGAGGAAAGATCGTGTTAAATCGTTTCTTTATCGGAAGATCGTAGATCGGCAACAGGGTTTAAAGTCAAAATGGAGCTTCTCTTTACATTCACGCAGCATTCTCAAAGCCTTCGAGTTCTTCCGTTGTAAAACATCGTTCGCGAGTCTTCCACTTCTTTCCCCTGGTCTGTCCAGCGATGGTAATCTCAGCATGGCAAAAAAAGGCATCGCTATTTTTGATGCAGCGCGCTAATCATTAATTAGCTGTTTCTTTAATCAGCGATCGTCTCCGGGGCGTTTCGACGGTTCTTGCTAGCGAAGAGCAACCAGTAGGACGGTTATAGCGAAAGGAAAAGGACGAACAACTAGGGGAACGAGGACGTACGATGTGGCGAACGAGGTGGAATGCCGAGGGGCAGCCACTCTGGAAAGGGCCGATTAATTTTTCGTGTCGCCGACATCGGTCGTTCGATCCTCCTGCTTTTTCGTGCGATTCCGCTCAATGAAGATCGACGAAAGACGGATCTTGCTTATGGTGGTCGTGTAGGAACGCCTGCCCGCGTCGTTAACAGGAGATCGATGGTTTCGCGTAACTGGCGTTTCGCGGCGATTCATTCTACTTTATTGTTATTGCTTCTCGTTGTGTTGCACGTGAGAAGATCGAGATCGGGACCGTTTCGATGGAACCGATGTGCTCCTTTTTTTTTTCTCTATCGTTATTCATCATTAAACTTCTTTTAAATTTTATTCTTGTGTAGAAATGGTTTACTTTATTTGTAAAAATTGTATTGGACGTAGGATCGTAGAGATTTTTTAGATAAGAACGATTTGGAAATTATCATTTAATTTAAAGTTTAAGGATTTACGGAATAGATAATGTTCCTATTTAAAAATGTTAGATATTTATCAATGTTCTATCGACGTCGAACGTAGATTTTTATCACTCATGCAATAAAATTTAATATTGTCAGACGATTTATGATGGTCTATCAAGTAGCTTAAGCATCATCGTTTATACCAAAATTGACGGGTGATTTATTGAACGAAAGTTGTATTATTCTATCTACTCTGTGTATTCTTTTTCTTTGTTCTTCTCTAATTTCATAGTTTAGTAGTTTACGAATATTTTTCGAATTTTTTAATCGTTGTTCAACCCTGACAATTTTCCATCCTCCAATAGTTAAAGGTTAACATTTCAATGCTGCATTAAAATGACAAAGAATTCAGAACGAACTATGTGGACAATAATTATTTTTCGACATGTTTGCTCAACCTTAAGATTTTTTACATTTCTCATATCAAATATACAAGATACGTTCCCCTGAAGTAATTTAGAAACACTTTTACAGTAGCGAATAAGACGATGTAGGAATTAAACAAACACACAAAACAAGTATTTTTAACTTTTGTGTTACATATGACGACATTTAGTATATAAAACGTACGATGCACTATATTTAACAGCTTGTCCGCGTCTCTTTCGGGTTACACTGTAAAAGGGTTAAACACAGTGGCAAGCATTCATCTTCTCCCAACAAACATCATCCTCCATCACCATCTTTCAAACAACCTTCGCTCAATGCTATCGCATCGAAATCGAACGTACAGTGTCGCTCTTTACATTTCGTGCCTGACTCGTCCAACTATCAGAATTTTACGTACTTACGGAAATCTTCTATCACGCGATTTAGTAGGTATAATAACTGATGCAAATTCCTTGTAACGCTTGGGCCAGCGATTTCCGTTTCTAAAGATATTTTACGATCGGCGTCGTTTATTTCCATAGCGTTCTGTCGTCCGACGCAGGTCGCTTGATCACCGAGCGGACGCGCTGCTATCTTCGCGGATATCAGTTCGAGCTATAAAGTCGTCTCACAATTACGAGGCGTCTGACAGGTGTATAGTGCGAGGAGAAACGTTAAGAGGTTCGTTGGGCGCAGGACAAGAGGCTGAAACGAAGTAGCGACGAGAAACGGCCGACAGGAGGAAGAAAAAGAAACGAGTGATGGAGGACCGGCGTGGAAATGCGAAACACGCGGAAGACCATCACGTAACTACCGGGAAATGATCCTGGTGGAAAGCTGGTCGCGATCGCGCGCTTTCTGCCATAGGTTCGCAGAAAGTCTTTTGATTAGAAATTATTGCGTCGTCAGAGAATCCGCTCGTAAAATGCCTCGTAATCGAGTGAATGATAATGTATCCTTGGTTTCATCGGCGGCGTTTTGTTAATTTATACGTGAAAACAATGTTATAGGATTTAAGAATACCTTGCCAGCTATTTTTTACTTTTTATTTTTGTATATGTACGTATGTATTTTGTAATCGCAACTTGTGATCAACGTTATCGAGGTGGGTTGTTTTCAATTACCAATGATTATTAATTACCTTAATTATTTCTAATGCATAACAATATATAATAAAGAAATTTTCAAAATATTGAGTTAGTCGATTAAGTCACCAAGTGGCTCATAATTGTAATCTATAGGCTGTACGTTCAACTATTCAAATTTCAATAAATTTTAATAATTACATTACGTTGCAATATAACAACTAGACTGCGCAACTGAAATATTTACGGGAACTCGAAACATGTAAAAATGCATAGCACGCGCATAAATATGCAAAAATACAAATGTTATACACCAAACTGTAATACCGCTGCAAGTCTACTTTACCTTTCATTCTTTAGTTACGCCGATAGAAACGTGAATTTGTTCAGTCCTTAATGTAACGATAACGTATCATAACATAAGCCATGAAATTTATAGACTCGTAAAAACCAAAAAACCAAAGAAAGAAATTCGTACAAAAAGCAAGCATTAATTCCACGGGAATCGCCGTAAACACTCTCCCGAAGATCCACATCGGGCAATGGAAAATCGAATGATCTGCATCGTGAGAAAAAGAGAGATAAAGGCTACCAGATCTAGAGAAACCGACAGAAGATTATCCAAGGAAAGGGCGTGAAAGTGGGCAAGCGAGAAGGACAAAGAGAGACCATAGGAGAGAAACGACAACGATGAAAAACAGAGAGGGAGGTCGCAGAAGAGAGGAGGTCAGCGACCCGCACGGAAATAGGATCAAAACCTTAGGTAAACGTAACTTTTCCTGCGGGAAGGGGCCGGAGGGTGGAGTGCAGAGAGGGAGGAGGGGGCGAGCCTGGTTCGGCTCATTCGGCGCGTTTGGAAATCCGCCAAAGAAATCCAGGAACGGCATACGTCGCGTCGTGGCGAGCCGCGGGGAAACCGCCACGACGACGTGCCATGCTTCTCGATCCATTAGCGCGTACTGCACTGCCGGCTAAGGTAATTGGACAGCTTCGAGGAATAATAATACACGATATGTATCATACGAATCCGGACCTCGAGTCTCGATTAAACGTAACGATGGTCCATGACGCTGAAGCTCGCGCCACTGACTTTATGGATCACGAGACTGACTTATTTCGATTAATGATGCAATGGGAAATACCGATGTTTGGCTTTCATATGTTTGATATGCAAGTTTAGACGGTTCACTGGTTACTACGATTTATTTACGATCTTGTATTGGCTACTATGAAATTCGCGAAGTAGATTGTTTAATACATGAAACAATTGAGAAAAATCTTTTGGAAAAAGAATCTAAGTCTATGTAAGTATGTGACATATTTTTGGTGCTTCGAGTTTCAATCGTGTTTTCATCAGTACGTTGAGTTTTGTGCATAGATCGCAACGTACCGATAAACGAAATTAAAATAAATGAATGAGCAACCTAAAAATCGAGCATGTTCCTTGTTAGCTTCGTTCACGCCTAAGTAGGTCATCTTCCTTTAAATGTAATTGAGTGGATGAATTCAAATGTTAGACGTCAGTAATGGGATCCATGAATCCTGCTCAAAAGCACTTAAGCAAAACCGAAAAAGAATTCGCAAATATCGCGAATTCCATCCTCCGCTTCTGATCCTTAACCCCATTCTATCGAAAAGCACGTTTGAAGCAGCGAGAACGTTCAGAGGGCAGGAAAGACGAGAGAGTACGAAGCAGGTTGCACGGTAGCGGCTTATCGCTTGGTTGGTATCTCGTTGTACCGAGAGATGCTCCGCGGGTAATCTACATCGTCCAGGAAGGAGAGAGCCCAGTGGTACGAGACTCGGTGGCCGTGTACAACACAAAAGTAGAAAGTCTTTCTCGTTCGATGACCCGCCACCTTCTCCCTGTCCAGGAAGACCCCGATACCACTGGCGTGGCTAAGATTCCTCGTGTAATATAGAAGTCGAACATCAGCCCTCTGGCCACTGGTGTTTATTCAGGAAGAGTTTTCTACCACTCGTAGATAACCGTGTCCACCGACAGTAACGAAGTCCATACGTTTTCAGCACTCTGCGCTATTCCGACAGAGAGAACGAGACGGAATAAAATAGAAGTAAAGGGAGAGCAAGATGGAAGTCTAAAGAGAGAAAAAGAGAGGAACTTCGCTTGGGACCTCGCTCAGCACCGAGATTTGCATGAACGTTCGGGTCCTCGTGGAGCACGTAGGTACGTAGATACTTACGTACGACGACACAGAGTCTGGCACGAAGAAAGTCCTCCAGGCCAGGTCGTAGCCGATGTCCGAGGAAATCAATGGAAACTATATTTGGATGTCGAGAAATAAATTGTAATCACCAACGCGGCGTGGAACGGATCGCGGAAGGTCGTCGCGTATGGGACGTGCTCGACGTTTATGTGACATTCTCAGCAGCGAGATTTATAAGACGCAGCGTGGACCGCACCGGTCTTCCTTCTGGAAATCAGAGAGAGAGAGAGTCTGAACGATTTTATGGCGGCCACTTTGTGATTTCGAAGATACGCGTGTCGGAGAAGCGTCTTCCGGCCGACACAGCACCTTTTTCTTGGACACCTTCGATATTCTTACTTCATCTTCTTGTGACACACCGTGTTTCGTTATGGGTGTCCTCGTGCATCGAGAATGACTCGAGTAAATCGATGTCATGTACGTTGTTTGTTCGAACGACACGGCTTGGCTGATTGATTTTCGGGGTTGTGTTCGTCGTATGATGAATTGCCCATTATTTATTCGATTGCAGACAACCATCGCGGTTAGCATAATTAGCTTTGTTTCGAATTTCAGTTCTATTCCTTGGTTGGTCAGATCATTAGTTTGCGATAACAACGATTAATGTTGGTAGTTAATAATCGAAATCTCTGTAAGCTTGCATCTTGTTTAATAAATTTAGGATAAAGATTTCAACTCTTTCTTAGAAATACGTAGCATGTTTAAATACTGTGATATGTTTAGATCAGAATGGGGTAAATTATGATTTAAACTTATCCACTTCGAGCTAGGATGTACATATAAAACGTTAAAGAAAGAATCGCGTGATCATATTTCGTTCCATTATTGTAAGTCCTTCAAATTCGTCTCCTTTTTCTCTCTGGTTTCTACACATTATTGTCTCTAGAATCATTTACTGTAATATATTACGTGTTCTATTTCAACGAACAAGTGAAACACATTGTAACGATTGCGGATAGAAATTTTAAAGAATTCTTCATTTCAATAACCGAAGGACTTTTGACCTCTTTCTTATTTCACGTTCGCCAATTGGCAAATTATTTCACAACAATAAATCAATATCTTATCTATTTATAGGCCTTAAGTAAATCTTTCATTACTTTCAACTTGTCATATTATCGATCGTATGATGGTGGTAATTGTATTTAAAACCAACGAACGAAACAGCATTGCGTTTCTCCGATGCAACGTTCGCCTTCTGACCACCTTCCTATGGGTTACGATATTTGCATAAAGCGAGAGGTTAGCGTTTACTTATGATAGATGGATACCAAGTAAGTACTCTTGTGTTCTTCGGAACATGACAAGTGGAAAGTTCGTTAATGAATTCACCGTGATAGAAATGCCACGTTTCCCCTCCGTCCACGAGGAGATCCCCGCGAGACACGATCGTGTAAAATGCGCGAAAAAGGAAATCGATGTTGTTTAGCCAATGCAAATTTGCGCTGCACTTCTTAATATTTCGTAACCAAGTGAGAAGATGTCGATTCGAGGCATTTAGAATCGCGAATTGATTGGATGATGCTTAACTATCGGCTGTGCAGTTATTAATAAGTAAATAAGGTATATTTCGTTTCATTGTATGTGTATAATGAGTGACACTAATGATTAAAGAGGATGACGCTTCAAGAGCTAGGAATTTTTATATCTTCCATTTAAGGAATTTATCGCTTGTTTGCAGTGAAAATCACATTTAACTGATGTATTTGGTAAATAATATTTTTCGTAAAAATAACATTGATTAGTTCCGTCTCGACAAATTAAGAATTATTAATTAGTAGCAAGGAATTTTTAGTTTGTAATTTATAAGAAGCTTAAAAGATAAGCAAATTTCTAAATACAAATCTACGGTATTCCGTCTTTTCAGTTTTTTCTAGCTGCAACGATATACTGTCCTGCAGAAGTTTCTAGTAGATTACATTTTTTTAAAAATAGTGATAACAATTCGAAACAGATGTTTTATTAGAAAATAAAACTAGAAATCAAAGAAGAAGAAAGATACAAACTACCGATATAATTTTCGAATACAATTGTCTTTGAAATAAACGAGTAACGGATAATTCTTTCGTGTTAAGGCATTATACAATATTTTGTATCTACCAATAACTATCGTAATACTTTCTAAAAATCTCAGAAGAATATTAACACTTGCCAGTAGCTGGATGTTCTTCGGGCTGTGGCAAAATATTTTTTTTTTCGTCAATTAATCATGATAAAAATGTCTTTTGAATCTTTTTGTAAAGAGGAAATAATATATTAAAATTAAAACAATCTTTACCAAAAATAATTATATATATCGGTTAATTCAGCAGCAATTTGTTAAAGTACGTCAGTTACTTATACGAATTTACGAATTTATCCCAACATAAACAACTTCTAAAACTAGCATAAAGTAGCCATTATATTGATAATTCTAGTTCGGATTTGTATACACTGATGAGAAGTCAAATTCAAACAGGTGCATAGAATGGACATAATATACAAAGATATACGAAATATGCAAAATGTAGTAGGTCAAATGTAAATCAAGCAATCTTCTGCCTAAAAATACAATTTTTTAAATATATTTTATATATTACAACACATTATACAAATGTAAATTTGCATAAATATGCGCGATCTGTCAATAACAAATTTGTCTCACGTGCCATCGACCCCATCAAAAATTTCCATCACGATATTCCAAGTTTTCCTCGAGGAAACTTCCTTTACCTCTATTACCATTACAAAAATCTAAAACCGTTCGACGAAGCTACTTGAGATACGTCTAATAATTGATGTACCTGCCGCCGAATACCAGTCGAGCGACATCATTCGAAGAGAAAAAAAGAGACGGCGGATTTTGCAGGAAGGAAGCGGCGAGAAAGAGACGCGAAGTCTGCGCGAGTCAGATGATCGATGATCGTCGCGTTGATCGGCCAAACCATCGATCACTTGCGACCTCGCGTCATTCGACATTGTGCATCGATTGCTGCAACCTCACTTCCGGTACCTGAACAATAAACGCAGACATTCTCGAGACTGCGAGAGGTGTCCATAATGGAGAGACGATTTCAAGATTCGTTTAGGAAATGCGCAAATGCTTTAATGGCGTTATTAGTTAAGTTTGACTGTGTTTTCCTGTAACGTGGTTCTCTTAGAATGACTATTGTTTAAGAGTTAACTCGAAACGATTCTGTGGAAAGGAACATGTAGTATTTGAATGAAGGAAATAATTGAGTAAAGGTTTTGGATTAGGTTTTTCGAAAGATCAAAATGAATTCGAGAAATATTTATCATTTTATTTTGAAAGCTACTATAGGATGAATACTTTCCTTACGTCTCATACTACTGATAACAAAACACTCCAATATTAAACACGAAGTAACAAAATATGTACATAGAAAGTGGAACCGAAGAATATAGTAATGAAATTTAGCATCGCATTGGTATTGGATGAAATAGGATTTTATAATATGATTTAGATATAAACGTGTTAAACCTTAAACGAAGAGAATAAAAGTAGCTTAGTACGGTTAGTAATTACACGCGCTTGTTTTATTTAATCGTCAACCAAATTTGTACATTTTATTTATTGATAATATCTGTCTTGACCGCAAGATTTTAATATGCTATCTTGATCATAAGATCGTAATTTTCAATGTTACGTTCGATTCTCATCTTTTTGTTTGAAGTATTTGCTAACTTTCGCACCACAAAAGAAGCGCGATATAAAAAACGATACCTTTTTATTGGCAACGAAATTCGACTTTTGAATTATGTAAACGATTATAAGAAAAAAGCTTTCAATTTTTGAAGCGGCTATCAAATAGCTTCTTAACCAATCTTTTACGATGCAACGAAATATTCCTGGGACTTTTTAATAGATCTGACGACAATACCACGATGCAGACACAAAAGGATCACGATGGTATAGATCGCTCGACAGACACGTAGAACGAGCGAAATAAATGATCCCAGCTGCTAAGGAAATGCAACACAGTTGCGTGGCAATTCGACTATTAATTATGTCAAATAAATGCTACATAGTAGCCAGTCCCATTGCTCCATCCCTAATGAATTCCGTGGCTAAAGATAATCGAAATATAAATCTCTTGACTCGTTTTAGAGAATAATAGCGAATTCCTTCAAAGTACCATTAGAATCTTCTTTGATTAAAATAAAGATACTACGAACTATAGATAAAATTAGAATCCAATTTAATCCTTCCATTGTGTTCGGGACTATATGATCCCATCGCGTCTTCAAATTACCGTAACCTTTTGTATTCAATTATACCGCAGCCAGATTGTTTCATTTTGTATATTATTATGGAGAGATACTTTAACAAATAAGAAGCAATTTCTCGTTAGATTTATCAAAAGATGAACAATCACAATTATTACACAACAATAGATAAGATAAAGTTTAACGTATATGATGAAAGGTATAAATTCGTTTAGAAACTATAGAATTTTTTAAAAGATTATCTTATAGAGAAACAAAAAAAATTACGAACCCACGATTTAATATAATCTTTTTAAAAAACAAGTCTTATACAGACAAGAGGAAAATGTTGTAACTCCCCCTATTCATTTATTGCTGGTATTATAATACCTCTAAACTTTTAAGTTATTATTAGAACATATAATTATTCCTATAAACTAGAAGAAATCAATAATAAATTTTCTATGAAGAAGAAAATTTACAAAGTTCTATTTAACATTTAATTACAATTCCACGTTCACGTAACAATACTACCAAATTCAATTTATTTGAACCAATCGTTAAGTTACTCATTTGAGTTACTAAAGATGCACCAAATTTTACTAAATAGTACATTCAAATTAAATAAATATTGAACCCAATATTAATCCTTTCTAATTCACCCTAGCCTTCATAATTAATGTCGCACCAAGTAGCTATGATTCCTTCGCTTTTCCCACAAAATTCTCCTTTCCATCAATCCCCACCTACGTATCGTACTGAAAACTAATTTTTTCCGAAATACTCCCTCAACATTCGTACTAACCGTTAAACGCAATCCGTTGCACTATCGACATTCGTCCTATCGCGGGATCCCGCCGGCACGAAACGGAAACTGATACGCTAGAAGGAAGGTGGTGCAACGCCTGCAGCTGACCCACTTTAACAGCTTCTATATCGGCGAATAAACAAGACGGAATGCTACCAATGCTATGGGGGACTTTCACTCGGAAGGCTCGTTCCTCGTTCAGAACCGGGACTAACCGCGCGGCGATCGATTGTTTTCGAAAGGTCGCCGCCCGGTCCTCCATTAACCAGTTTCCCATTAGTATTTAAGTTCCTCTCTTTTAGAATCGCTTAAAGGTCAGGCCGATGGACCGATCGTTTTATCATTTTTCAAAATAACCTCATCATCGTCGATACCTCTGTGCCTCCTTCTCCTAGCGTCTGGATAAACTGCGTGTGGGATAAAAAAGGGATACAGAGGGGGAGAGAAAGAGAGAGAGAGAGAGAGGGAGGGAGAGGGAGAGAGAGAAGGGAAAATTGGGGGACAGGAACAGACAGGGCAGACTGACGGAAAATATTTACGTTTCATTACGTGTTCCGTGGAAGCCAATTAGCGCGAGTCGCCAACGCGAAAAACGTGAAAGGGAGCTCTTTGTGTCCCTTCGTTTTACGCCGCGCCGGCTCCATAGACTGAAACATACTCTCCGGACGATTCGTCAAGGTTACGCAATGCCGCAGAAACGATTGGAAATGAAATCCTTTCGTTCGAGGCCGTGTCTTGATTGTTTCAGATTTCGAGACTTGCCGCCAATTTTCAAAAGTTTAACGACCGTGGGACAAGGGAAACCGTTGACTTTGCGGTTACGAAGATTTGTGAATAGAGTGCTCTCCAATTAGCAATTGTTCTTCGTCCATTGTTTTGAGGATTCGAAATTCATTCGACTTGACTACGTTCTTGGAAGTATAAAGAACTATCTATATATATAAATATATTTTCTATTAATACATATGATCATTTTAAATCCTCTTCATTACAGTTTTATTTATCTTCTTCTTTTATTTCATCTATAAAGTTGCTTTATGTAGTTATAATATAGTACTAATGTACTATATTATTTCTATAAATTCTAAGGTATTTGATCTTCTGGTTTTTTCACACCACAACATGTAAAACTTGGAAAGTGAAAGTGCGAATTCAGAAATTTAACATTCCTTTATACCATATTGTCATATAACACTAACACAACAAACAATGTTGTCGATCCGTATGTATTTTCTTAGGTATTTCTCATATTACCAAATATGAACACAACAGTTGTTAGATGTACGATAAATCCAGCTGATCGTTATACAATTTTACTTATTTTCTCTCTTCGATCATTATTTCATATTATAAAATGTATGTAGAGATACTCTTGAACGTAGGGGATCGCATTCTATCCCTATATTTCACGTGAGAGTTCGACTTCCTATCGAAAGATGTCTGTTTTGTCCCATAAGTACTGGAAGAATCGTCTCGCAGGATATTTTCGCCGTTCGTCCAGCAAAACATCCGTCACTGCGCTCGGTCGTTCCATAAATCTTGAAGAACGTTCGGTCGGCGTGGCGTACGGCAAGAAACGAACGCCGGGTCACCGGATATCGTTTAGATGCTCGCTCGGAACGCGGGCCGTACGAACAGAGTAAAGAAAGAACCGCGTTGATCGTATGTCACTTTCCAACGGAAAAAGAGAGCCAAGACGAAAGCTGAAAAGCTTGCGGAGATCGCGGTCAGGAATTATGTGAATTCATTAACAAACGTGTCATGCAATCAAACTGCTATTTACCAATCGATTAATTCAACGATCTGAGCGATTTACGGCCACGTAGCTGAGCTATCGTCGCATCGCTGCTTGCTATGCGTTACTTTTCTTTCTCCTTTCCTCGTTTCTTATCTCGTCTGCTACGTATCTGTTTCCGTCATCTTCTTTCTTCTTTCTTCGTTATGCTCCGTGATAGCGTCGACGTACAAATTTTAATATTTTATATTATTACAGTAATTTATATATCGTTAGAATGATATTTTGTTAGAATTCGTTGTAATCGAAAGAATATTATTATTATATATATATTATATATCATTAGTAGATAATTAGCTACTTTTTGTACCGTTGCTAAATGGCTGAATAATTATTAATCGTTTACCTCAAACTTTCTATTTTTCAAACTCTTATTTTCAAATAGAACAGATTCGTTTTATTGCACTATATCGTTTCATATCTAACAAACGTAATAAAAAAGAAGACTCGTGTTGGATTCATCGGTTCGTTTTTTAATTGCCTCCTTGAAATTCTCTCCCCGTTCTATAACTACGATGGAGAAACCACACAAGGAACTTTATTCGCCAGCAAAACTGCTTAAGGGGTCGTGTATCGTCTACTATCGTTACATCGTATCGAGGCGTAAACGTTATTCCTTCGATGCAAGTATAATTGTCGAGTAAGTGATTGTCGATGGCCAGAGGGATGATCCTTGAAACAACCGAGGTGAACACACTGGCTACGCGAGGCGTTTTCATGCTTCTCCTATTCGTTTTCGTGAATTAGGTAAGAAATCATGCGTGTCGTGGTTATCTAGACTTTATAGCCGCGAAATAGGGCTGGACAACGTTCATGCTTGAGCGAAAGGCGTAGAATCGAACGATTTGGAAATGAAAAGGATTATCTGACAGGCATTGTCTGCTATAATGTGGAAACTAATCCATTCGTTTCGTCGCATATAGCATAGTATTAACTTATTGGAAAATTTTAGCCATTGTTGGCTAGAATCATTAGCTATCTAGAAATATTTTCTAGTAAAAAGCGTTAGTCAGGAATTCTGTCCTTTTGTTATTCAGGAAGATTTCTTTTTTGGTATGAAGAGTTTTTATTTTTCAGAGTGTTTCACATTATGATTATGTAACATAAAGGACTATTATAATTTCTTATTTTGTAAAGTAATACAGTAGACAAAGAATTATATGAAGCGTATTTTCTATAGATTGAAATGTGCAAATAATTTATTTACAAAAAGTTACTTTATAATTGAAATTTTACATAAAAAGGAGACAAGAAGTATAATTCATGTCATCTAGCTTGCTCCTTTAACCTAACGTTGGCTAGTAGATTGAGCAAATTATATACGGACACAGTAGTATGAACCGTTAGCGAATCAAAGTATGTACAATACGTAACGGTATAAGATTTTTTTACAGATTAAACGTAATATCTTGTTAGTCATTTTCATATATTATTATTTCACCTTTCGTTTAGCGTGGTATGTCATTTTTCTATAATAATAATATGCAAGATACCAACAATATCCTAATACATTTTAACATCTATTCCAAGAATAATCGTGTAAGAAAAGTTACTGACTAAATGCAGTAAATTACGTTTAATACCTAGCCATAAATTTTCTGAATATAATCTCTTCGATATACGTAAACCGACAGGTCTTGATTTATTGCTACGTTGATACATTATGCATTTTCGAAACGTTTAAACAAGATGGATATTGATCACTCTACGTCAATAATAAGGAAAATAAGGGATTAGACATTGCATTTTACAATTGTTGCATGATTATTGAACACTGTGTGTTCGTACTGTTTATATATTTTTAATATATTATTTCTACGTCTGCTATAATATTATAATTTCAAACATTGTTGCTTATTATCTACTTATTAATATCCTGATTTACTTCTCTCATGTGTCGCTAACTATGAAAGATAATTTTTATGAAAATAGATCTTCAAATTCCCTCTAAAGGCGATTTAATTTAATTTTAATCCATTTCTTAATAGAAAACCATGGGCCGTATCTCATTTTACATTATAACAAATTTTCCACTGCTAGATTACACTTTAATATCCTTTTTCCCCCTAATTATAAAAATCTATATAAAATCCTACAATTGCTAAAGTTTTTAGTAATCTGAAACATACCACCCCCTTCCAAATATAGAAATTCAACCGATGATTTCGGCTGATTGTGAGTCGCCAATGTGCATGTGAGTCATCGCTATAGCGAATGATACGACTGTACCTAATTAATTGAGAACAAGAAAAAACAAGAAAAAGGAAAGAAGATCAGGACCCTATATTATAAATTCCAAACCAACTGACTAGAAACACCAAGCACGTAGCAAGTATCTCATGGAAAAAGGTATTGTAGTCAAGAATAGATTGATATTAAACCATTCCCGTGGAACTTGGATCGCAGCTTATTTCTAGCTGGCACGCTCGAAGCGTTAAACTCTATCTTTGTAACAAACACACGTTGCAAGTAAATTTTTCAGCAGCTCGATTTCACAGGCCAAGGTTATTAACACCCGATGGTTTCCGGTCGCTCGTTTCGCGATTTTATCGAAATAAATGCTACGTTTTACCACGCAACCGAACCACTTTCGACCGGGAACGCTTATTTGAATTTTACGACGAACCGGGTATTTTCGATTTTACAGTAATGGCGTCCTCGGTTGAGATACCTTGGAAATGCATCGTTGCATCATCGATATCTTCTACACATCGAACGCACGATCGTTTCTGCGGGATATGTATGCGCTATGACTAGTTTTAAAAGAATTTTTTCCTCCTGCTGCACCAGCGGCGGAGGCGGCATGATGCAACCAGCTGATTTTACATTTGATGGATTTCTATGGGTACTTGTACGCTTTGTGTACCAAAACAAATTCGATATTGCTAGTCGTTCTTCGCCGATCGAACGGTGGTTTCGTATACTTTTAATTCACAATTGAATTCGATACAAAATATCTGTTCGAAAGTTTCGCAGTAAAATGTAAGAAATGTTCGAGAGCTATCTTTGTGAAATCAATTACAATTCTTTACGACGTTTTATTATAATCTAAGTAACGTTATAATTTGTATTTTTTTTTTTTTTTAAAGAATGAATTCTTTTAATCTTTTACAGGTTACCAGCGTTCATTCGGTTTCTCATTTAGTTTTGTAACATTAAGAGTATCAAGATAAACGATATCCGGACGATGGTATTAGATGGAATAGAATGTACCAACTAAGATTGAATATATTTTAGATAGTATAGATTAGTACGTGCCAACTGATGATTGAAGATTGATATACTTTTTAATCTAATATTGTTTTATTACGAAACTCTGGATATTTCTCTTTGGCTACTGTGTTTAATGGCCAACCTGGAACAATATGTATTTTACATTTTACATTGCAGTATTTGATTTATTATATTCATAGTAAATAATCTTATCCTCTTTCTAATATGCTAGCTGTTAATGGATGGCCAGTACAGTTATCAGATCAGTTGTTCTTATTATTTCCATTTAAAGATGCGAAGTTTTTGTCTCCATAGTTCGTAATTTTTCTGTGCTCAATGATAGAGAACTTTCTAAAATAAATTTAACAGGAATTTCTTGCAATTTTCTGATTTCTAACTTAAATTAAGGAAACAAATCGAGTGTTTTTTAAGTCGTCATTTATTAGCCCCCTGTGTAATCTCGTTGAAGTTCTAGCAGATTACACGTTCGTACGAAACAGTGATTTATGATCAGTTGCTTTCGATTCTTATTGCATTCCTTGAATTCCACACTTCATCGGCACGGTTATTTTCCCTAGAATGCATTTGAATTTCAGCTCTTGGGGATACTCGTTTTATATCACCAGTTTCATTGATCTACAATATAAATCTGTAAGTACCAACTTCCAGCGAACATTCGTTTCATATTCTCTCGGTAGACTTAATTTTTTCCATCATAAATGTTGAAGTAACTACTTCGAGAAAAACTCTACATCTTTATTTATGTACATACATGACCTGCAGACTGCTATTATTCAGAAATATTCTAAATAAGGAGAGGTGCATATCATTGTACCCTTGAATATACATTATGTTTTGGTTTGCAAGGTCTAAGAACAAAAGAACTAATAAACAAATTTCTATTTATGTTCTCTGTAGCCTCTAGCTAAAGCTACAGGGTTAGCTTTTTTGGTAATGTCCTTTTGATATAAATATATGAGCGATCGATTCCATTGTCTAGTAACACTAAGAGAGAAAGGATATGAATCAGCATAAACTTATACCTTTAGTTATTTCAATATACTTTTCCATTACAGATTCATTCACTCGTTCTTCAATCAGTCGACCTCAACCTCAATAATAAAAAATGTAGCATACTGTTGACGAACATATCGTTGAAATGAACTATTCCAATCTCATCAACCACGCCTATATGTGCAAACTAATTCTATTTTCTTGGGCCAATGAATACATACATACGATACGTTCACGCAATACGAATATACTAAATCCTATTTCTGTGGCTAATGAATGTTTACAGATTCAATATAATTAATATTTCACAGTAAAATTATGCGTTGTAGCTTTGAATATCCATAATCCATAAAGTCACCAAAAACTTATTTAGTCCACGGATATACACTGGCATATTTAATATAAATTAGATGCTCTTCTCTGCTTTTAGTTTCTAGTTATTTTGCTATTAGGTTGTCCGAAAAGTTTCTTTCGTTTCATAAGATGATAATAGATGGACAACAATTTCTTTTTTTTATTATTTTATTAAATTAGGTATGATCTATTTCGTTATATTTCTATCATTATGTTCGTGCATAATTCAATAAACTAATATAAAACAAAAAACATTGTGCGTCTATTATTTCCTTATAAAACGAAAAAAACTTTTCGGACAACCTAATACAAATCTGTTCTTTCATTCTTATCATAAGTGCTTTAAAATGTAAAATGCTAAGTAAAGGAGAAACTGTCAGATTTTTCGAATAAAAAGTATGTATAATATTTATGGTCGCAATAAAACGGCTTTTAAATTAAATTATTAATTAAACAAATTTTGACGCTTTAAACAATATCGATAAGTACGAAAAAACAATCCACGTCAGAAGGTTTAAGGACGTAGAATCACGCAAGTCGTCTTCCACCAACTCTCGTCCCACACTTGCATTACAACACCAAACACCCTCAAACCATAGCAAACTCGCTGCTAAATATTATCCGCCGCGCATTCAGCGATTCAAGACCAACTCACGATCAATCTCACCCACTATATTCTCGACACAAATCATACCAGTCATACACAGCATCGACAATACGTCCCACAACATTTTGTCGATGACCGCCCACTAGATGTACCGGCATAAATCAATCTTGATACACCAGCCACGAGCGACAGCGAACCAACCGGAAGAAAGAAACAAAAAGAAAAGAAAAAAAAAAAAAGAAAAAGAACAAGGAACGAAGCACAGACGACGTTCCGTGGCTCGTTGCCTGTCCGTGTCAGGCTTCTCGAGAAGCCGCCACTCCAACACGCATTTATCGATACACAGACTCATAAAACTATTCCAACACTTGTACACATTTTTTATGAATATATTATATGTGTCATACGAAACATTTTGAAATTCATTAACGCTGTTACGAGAATTACGTAACCAACAATGATCTTATTGATGAAGTTTGAAACAAATCTAAAAATATACGTAGGAATTGGAAGATATTCAATATATATATGTGTGTGAGTATTTCGTATAGATCACGAAAGTATTTAAGAGCTATCGTTGATTTTATTAATAAATCTCAAAATATAATACTTACTACATTCTTGAGATAGCCATTATATTAGGATAGCTATGTATACTAATTTTTAGTGAAACATACTTTTAGCATCTTGCAACTTCTATAGTCAGATTGTTTCTAATTTTACCAATATACTCATGACAGTCGTGTCATTATAGTACTGATGAAATTTCAAAATGATTTATATGACACGCAGAATATATGCACAGAAATTTTGTATGATAGATGTTCAAATGCTTATAGAAACCTTTTACGAACATACAGATTGAAACTTCTATATACATCTTGAAATTAGTTTCAGATTTGACCAATATAATCATAACAGTCGTGTCTCATTACAGCGCTGATGAAATTTCAAAATGATTTATATGACACACATAATATATACGTGTAAGCTTCGTCTAATAATTTTCTGTGATATGTTCGAATATTTATAGAAATTCTTTACGAATATACCAGACTGCAACTTATGTACATCTTTCAATTTGTCTGGAATTTGACCAACGCCAATATCGACATCGTCGCATCTCGTTACAAAGTTAATGAAATTTTTTAATGTTTCGTATAATACGCGCAATATGAATGTACAAATTTTCTACGCCAAATATTCGAATACTTTCGTAAGCCAGTGCACGTCGAACCGATGTTCGGCGTTCTTCAGCGTCGCCCGGAGACGTGGCACGATCGGTTCTCGTAGTCGGAGTTCGGTCGTTGAGATCGATGGAAGGAAGCCAGCTGCCGCGGCAACCGGTTGGCGCCGCTCTGTCGAGCAACCTCCAGTCAAACAGAATCGGCTCTAGCCAAGTCTCCGCAGGGGGTTCTCTGGCCACGTTACGCGCATTTAGCACACAATGCGCGATTACAGCTTCGCGAGCGGATAATGAAACGATTTCCGCGATACGCGAATAATAACTTTGGCCTGCGGGACCCTCTATCGCTTTGTTTCGCCAACCGACGGTAACTTGCCTCCATGCACCGGCTCTTTTCGTGGATTACGAATTATTATTAATTGCGAACATTATGGAGTCGAGCGCGTATCGTGATATTTTTATGCTCTTCCACATTTTCAGTCTGATTATTCGTTTGAGTTTATCGTGTTATTCCCGTTACGGTTCTTTCACGTGACAATTCTATTCCTTTTCACAAGTAAAAACAGGTTTAACGTTTGAAGAAAAATTTTAACACACCATCATTGATAACATCAACAACGATTCTTTTAGGCTTTCTTCAAATTTGAGAGGCTTGTTAGCACGATTGGGTCTAAAATGATTGAAAGAACGTAGAGGAGTTAATAGTCGACGACTAAGTTATTTAAAATGTAGTTGTCCGACTAAAAGTATCTAATTCTGTTGACGCAATCAGCATGTCTTTAGTTTTATGCGTTTTAAGAAAGTTAGTTGGAAAGCAACGGAGATAGCGGGAAATGTTGCTAAAACAAATATTATTACACAAAGTAAAAATATTTTTACTGAAAAGATATGAAGCTCCTGGGGAAAGATTGTCATATTTTAGTGGCAGCGAATGTGCTAATGGATGGTTATTTGTAGAAAGCGGTTGTAATGCGGTGCCGATTTTAGATTATGGTTTCTGCGAGACAAATGGAATATATTTTTGTACTTGTAAGCTATTTTAAAAGGAGAAAGAATTTATGTTATAATTACTAAGTTTCGAGTATTATACCTTGTTTTAATCGAAAAAATTTAATCGAAAATTACCAAGAGATCTAGCGTTATCTGTTCCCGACTCTTCCATATGATATTTAAAATTCTTATCTTGACATGTCCCTTTTTCAACAATTTCTATTACACCTTTTTCAAATAAAAATAATTTCTAAAAAAATAAAATACATATAGTCATCGACAACAGCCCCATATATCTTATAAAAAATTCATCTGTATCATCTCTATCAAAAATGACTATACGCAAAGCAACGTCTCCTTTTCATCTAAAGCAAAAGGATACAGGTCGAAACCTATGAAACGACATTACAAAATGATGGTACGAGTGATAGACAAAGGAACAAGATACTCGCATCGTTGGACGCGACTCGCGAATGAAAAGCTCTTCAAAGGCAGACAAGTCACGGCTGAAAAGTCGCGTGCTTTTTTATCGTTAATTTATGGGCATCCGCGCGAACCTGCCATTTGTATTATTGTACTTACGACTGAGAGCTACTAATGGAAACTCCGTGTCCGCTAACGCATCGCGGATTAGACGCGAGATAGAGGCTGCGTTCCTACCGGAAAGAGCTGCGCTCGCGATCGTGCCACTCGCGTACACGATAAACCGAAATAGGTGTTCGAGCCTAAGCGCGATCTAGCCAGCAACGAGCCGAGTCTAATTTTAATGAGTTTCACTTTTTTATTGCGCCGGAGCAGTATCGGTCTGCTCGTTAATGGCCACGCTCCGATGCCGTTAGGATTTTTGTACAGTCATTCCTGCACCACGGGAAGCCGTTTGGCCTGTTAATTGCGTAATTACCTTTAAAGGAGAATACGGTACTGGCCGAGCGTTTTCTTTTATCACCGACCACTGGATATTTGATATTTTCACCTCGAAGCTAGAATAAGGAATTTAGGATGAAGGGTTTATAAATTGGTGGTGTTTCTCAGAACTATTCTTCATGAAATAATCAATAATAACTGAAATAAAAGTTTTGTCTGAACTTTATCTTTGCGATTCTTGATAAATCTGTTATTTATTTTATATAAATTATGTATGGAATTTTTTAAATATCTGAAAGAATAAATTGATCGTTGGTTACAATACTTTTTAAACGTACATAATTTGAGATGGAAGTACGAGTTTAGAGTTAATTTCTTGCCTTGCGATTTATTTTTTGTCACAGTACGCTCAATAGGAGGTAACGGTTATTATGTGCTAGAGCAAAAGCATTTATTAATATTCCGAATCTATAACTTAACCATAAATATCATTCTTATTTGTTAATTTCGATTTGCGGTACGTATCATGAGCTAGATTCGTGTATTTTTTATGTTTGGCCCGTATTATAAGTCTGATATTATGAGACAGGGAGTTGAGTATTTAGTATAAAATACTATAATACTAGAATGTCTATAGATATTCATTAGTTGATTCTTGAATAAGTAATTTTTATTAATATTCGATATAAAATATTACGTAATAGTATTTCGTAGTGCTCGATACTTTAAATTGCAAAATTTAATAGTAACGTTTAATAGTAAAAACTCCGAAGAAACATACGTAAATCTAAAGAAAACAGCACCTGAAACCCTTATTTTTGAAATACACAATATGCGTTTACACGAATACACGAAAACACGCTTAACTTTTATAAATATGTATTCGAAAAAATTGCATTCCGTTGGAAAAAAGCTAGAAGCTCCATACGTATTTCGAAGGAACTATGTTCTTAGTTTAATAGCCAAGCCATTGTTCGTCCGAGAGAAGAATTTTCTCCTGAAGTTTAAACCATGGTCGTTAAAAACGTAACGAGCCGTTTCAAATAGAAAACAACAATTGTTTTCGTACAAAGAGCACGATCGCGTTGATTATTTCTTCTTCGGGTTTTACCTTCGTACAAACAGTACGCGTTCCCGGTCTAAAATAACAGCCACGAACTCTAAACCCAGTCCGAAAACACCTTTCTCCGCTCAACTATAATATAATCGCACCAAAGATTCCAAGTTTCGCGAAAACAACCGACTATTTTGCCGTTTCGATCTCCTTCTTCGATCACAGAAACTCTATGAGAAGAAAACAGCAGAAAAGACCACAGATTCATTAACAAAAAGAAAAAGATCGCGGAATTTCCTACCAAAAAGAAGAAAAAGAAGAAAAACGTCCAGCTACACAGCTCAGTACTGATCTGCTCAATAAATTCGTCAAGTTACAGTGAACGATTTTATTGCGCCAACTAAGTAAACACAAGTAAAGTTCCGCGGGCTTATTAAATGGGCACGTTATTCATACGAGACTATAGTAAAAATTGGCAATGTGACGATCGTTTTCTCCAGTGCAATATACCTTGCATTATATTTTCCATCAAATTAACCAGACACGGATATAACCAATGAATTTTACATCCTTCTAACTGCACCGGGAAGGTAAATATTTCAACAATCAGGCAAAAAACTCGAAATTTACTGAAACCACTTTACACATAGCATTTTACGACTCAGGATACGTTTCATTTCGACCGAATGCTCGCATAAACCGGCAATAATTACAAGCTCCGGTTGCATACAGAAATGCCTATGCAACGTTTCTTAAATCAACCATACGTAGCGCAGAGAAAGACAGAAAGGGGTGGCGCGGCTTGTTTAACAGGTGAACATTACGTTGCCGACGATTTCCTCTTTCTCTGTGCGCGGAACTCGTGCGACTCTGCTCGAGATATTAAATTTTAATACTTGTACTGAAACATCGACGGGACATCGTAATTCAAAATTCAATTACCAGTACCGTTTCCCTCCTTCTTTCTGTAGCCCGCTGGTTAAAACACTGTCTCGAAGCGACGCGAACACCGCAGCGGTCGTCACGCTCGTTTTTCCATCGGCGCGGCCGCTACGAGGTTAATGAGAGGTAAGTGCGCCACGATCGGTATAATGAAATAGCTGCTGCGATACGAAAATAATAATCCGCGTCGTGGCCGCCTACCAAGATCGAGAAGCTCGATATTAATACGCCATAAGGTTTAGACAATTAGGATAATACCGCGTCCGGGCGAATAATTATAGCCCCGCCGCTTCGTACCATCTCTTTTCGCTCGCGTAATGGAAGAGGGAGAAGATGCGCACGGCCCAGACCCGCCTGTCGACGCGGTGTTTAATGACATTTAATAATCTCGCGATTCGCGGCACGGTAAACGCGATGTTTGCCTGTAATTACAATGTCCGCGCGGTATAAACACGAACGATACCGAGTTTCCTTTTTTCTGCACACTGCACCACCCTTTACGGCGACACTCCACCGCAACCGTATATAGGTACACGTGTGCGCAACAACGGCCGAAATTAAGCCGGCAGCTAATGGCCAGACAGAAAAAGTTCCTCGCGGTCGAACTCTTTTGTTTTATGCGCACACTTTCGCGCCAGCTTGATGCTCCGACATTAAATTCACCGCGATACAGCCGGAGACTTTTTGGCGTGCTTTAATTTCGGCTACCGCTCGCTACACCCGGGCACAGATGTTTCGACATCATTTTCGGAGACAGCTACTTTCTTTAATGAGAGGTTTCTCGGCTTCTTATGCTTCTCTTCTGATGGCGGACTAGTTCTTCGATGCACGTACAGACAGCAAAGCGTAAGGGGCGTAAGGACTGTGAATTTGGCAGATGATGCTTTCGATGTTTATGTCGTGATAAATAGATAAAGAGGGATGATGATTTCTTAGGAAAATAAGAAACGAAGTGCGTACGAGGTAATGGAATGGAGTATCTACATGCTCGATCAACGATTTTAAGACAATTGTCATACCGGTTTGTCGGAATTAGAAACAGCCAAGTAAGATCAAGAAACAGCAGGAAATATCTGACATTAGATATTTTATGTACGACAAAGGAAATACAAAGTCCTGACAAAGTATATTAATAATTTCATTAGAAAGTACATGAAATTTAGTATTTACATAAAATTCTTAATTTTTATGAAAATGAAAAGTGTTTTAAGATATTGTGTGAGGATATATCTATCTATCTATATATATATATATATGTGTGTGTATAATGCTATGGAAGGAGTCGAAATTTTTTCGTGTCAAATGAGGTCAGTACATTCTACGATTTAAAAAAAAGAAGAATGTTTCACAAACATAAAAATAACGATATTGGACATCAATAAGAAACTACTTCTGAAATTTATCTCGTTAAGAGCTTCTTTTTTTTATTAATCTTCGTTCAGTTTAATGGATACTTGTGTACGTTTAGCAGAAAAACTTGAAACGTACTATGTACATTGAGGTAGTAAGAAAGTATGCTATCAACAAACCAGACAGTTATTGCAGAAAAGATACTACACATTGAGCAAAAAGTAAACTATTTAGTGAATATCAAAATTACGACCGTGTAATATATTGAAATTAGTTTTTAAACGATTTCATTAGGTTTTAAAGACGGAAAAAAGGATTTTAATTCTATATATTTATATATTATATTAATTAATACAGCTAATATGATAAACTGTTTCATTTAATTAGTTAAAGGAAATAAATAAAGAAAAGATATAAAAATAAACGTAGTAACTTCCTGTTGCATGCTTTCTTAATTGGATAATTATGTTATGTCGTGCGTTAGGTGAATCATTATAATTTACTCTTTTAAATAACTAAATAGCTTCAAGGTAATCCTGGCGATGAATTTCCACGTGCATCGATTAAAATGGAACTGCTCGAAGGAAAATGACGCATTCCGTTTCTAGACAAGAAGATAACCAAGACGAGAACCTTGAGATTCGAAAAAGTGCTAAAAAACAAAAATTATTCCCAAGCATCTAATTATTTTATTTCGCGGAGAAATAAACACGTTCGACACAAGTATTTTTTACTATTTCCAAGGATAAAAATTTCTTCAACGCGTTAATTTGTGGTGATTCACCCTGTATATTTATTTTATGGTACATTAAACGCGTATAATCGCTTGGAAATAATGACCAATGAAGTAGAAAATTGACGAAGGTTTACCATATTTTACCCAATCTACTTTATATTCAATAAAATCATCAACACCGTAATCACCGGCTATATACTGCGATAAATAAAAATATATTAATACTTCGGCAAATAAATAAAAATTCACCGTTTAAATGCTGCAAATGTTTACCACTTAAAGCCTATGCACCTCATATGATAGCTACTAAAGCTATCAACATCAAGGTAAGAATATATTTATGAATAATTGATGATTTTAAATAAAATTCCACAAGAAGAATGTTTTAACGAAACTTTTCTGCATATAGTAGAATTTTACTACGTACGGACTTCATTTGTCTCGGTTACTGCTCGATTAACTCAACTAATATCGATCAAATCTACTTGTTTGATCTTGAACTTCTATCGCGAGTGAAAAATACTATGTAGTAGAGAGAATTGGCGAACACGTATTACAAGAACTGTTTGACTCCCGACAAGTTCAGATAAATTGAATTCTGACTTGCTCGCTTCCAGCCATTAATACACCATTAATAGACCACACACATTCTAACTAAAACAACAAAAACTCCTCCCTGCTGACCGTCGCTAACTCTATCGAGATGCACACTCTTCTATATTAAACAAACTATAAAACAAATGTAAATATTTGTAGCAACAAATAAAGGATTGGAGAGAAAAGTTGGAGTTTTATCATATTACAGAAACCGATCTGATCTTAAACGATCTCGTAATTTTAATAGCATTGTTACGATTAAAACTTTTCTTCCGATTTATTGAAAATCTGTATGAAATATTTCTATTAAAAAATTCGGATTTATAATTTGTTTATTGTGTATTCGATCGACCCTTACCTGTTTAATTCATTTTTATATTCTTTTTACAATGAATGTATGTGTATCTCAGTCAATGTGTCCCCCCAAGGTTGAATCAGTAAAGTAATAATTATAGAATGAACTATAAAAGAACGAAATTTCTTATGAAAAATAGTACAAAACTATCGCAAGAGATATGCATAATTTGGTTATGCCTGAAATGATTCATTATTCGAAGCAGCAAAATTTCAAACCGTACACGTAACATCGAAGATTGTGTATGCAAATATACAGTTTGAACCACGGTATAATATTATACGGCATGCGTATCATATGCGCAACAGCCTACACCGTTATCGTCGTCATTGCACGTTCACTGACAAAGGAATTATGTGTAAATCTGTTTGGCCACGGAATGTCGTTAAATTCGTCACATTGTGCCGGCGGTCTGACTCGGCCTGAAAATTAATGAAGGATTCGATCGTAGCGATCGGCCTTTAAGCTCGTAGCTTGTATTATTTACGAGAATCGGTAGCCTTATGACACATCTATATCTTCGGGTTATAGTAAATAAAGCGTAAATCCCGCCTCGTTGTGTAATCACCTCTCGTATGTGTAACCGCAGTATTTTCATTACTTCTCGCAGAATGTGCATGTATATTATAAGTACATACGTTGATCTACTAAAAGAGTGGGTGTACCTTCTATACTTATTGTTAGTTACAGTTTTATTTCGCTATTGACACTGTTTTGTAATCTTTACCTTCCCATTCTTTCCAAGCTAATCCAACGAAATTTCCAACATTATCTTCTTCTGATATCTCACATTTAATACGTTACATTTAGACGAAAAATTTGTGTTTTCGAACCAATTAATACTCAAATTAATTTCCGCTACATTCAGTCATAGTGTCATTCTAGTGCCGAAATTATTTTACAAGCTGTATCTTCTCACGCTTTTAGAGATAATCTAACAAAAATCCCTGTATTATTTTACATAACAAATGTAGCGTATAAATTGAAAAAGTAATTTGAAAATATGAATAGAACGTAGTAAATAGATTAATAATCGATATTCATAAGAAAAATTTTGTGTCCGCTGTCAACCGATAGACACTCGACTTAATCTCGACTTACAGACTATGACCGAGCCGAACTGGCAATTTTTCATTCCTCTTATCAGTTTCTTTTCAACGATTCCGCTCGTTCATATAAAAGATCATCGGGGAAATACGTTCGACGGTTTAGAATTTTAAGCAGAAGCAGGCAACCTGTATATAAACGATGCCGTACGTATCCGGTTATATTTAACAAGCACTCCTCGTCGACTAGCGAACTGGTTTACCACAATGTTGAACGCTATCACGCGGTATCATTAATATATCAACCGATACGCCGCGCCGATCGAAATTATCTCGAGCATGGAGCCTGCGTGTATTCGCGAAATACGATGTTGCCGGACTGGCTTTCGCGGTCCACGACGAGGATTTTACTTTAGCCACACGACGAACTTTAAAATATTCCAAGCATAAATACGAGGAACGTTTTGCGCGCAAACGATGAAGTTTCGTTATTTAGCACGTCGGAGGAGAAACTTGGAAATTGAGTCTGTTTGGATTTGAACAGGGATAAGACCGCGAAATGTGGAGTGCCAGCGATTGTTACGTGTAAATGGGATTCGAAGGAGAGTTGCTCTCTTTCCCTCTCTCGTTGTTGTTGTTGCCGAGGAAAAAATATATATTGGAAGATGCATAACGGGTATCGATTTGCGATATCAGTCGGTCTTTAAATCAGAGGAAATCGAGGCAATACGGTGGCGTATACATAGTGGCCGAACCGTAATCGGTTCTATGTGGAACTTGTCTGTTATAACATTTTTTCAAATATACGTAGCTACATACATACATGTACTTACGTATGTGTATTTAGATAGGAGCAATCCGTTTCAAGCCAACGTTTCAATGAAAAGTTACTATTTCACTTTAAATAGGATAAACGTAGTAGACAAAATGAAAAATTGAATTTTAATATATCGTACATGTAAATTTGGAAAGCATAAGCAATCTAACATAACAAGAAACGTAGTAGACAAAATGAAAAATTGAATTTTAATATATCGTACATGTAAATTTGGAAAGCATAAGCAATCTAACATAACAAGAAAAGACAATTTCTCGTTAATTATATTGCATTCTATAGCGTTATATAGCATTCTACGATTTTATCAATAAAAACCATTCGTCGTAACAATTTATTCGTTGCAGTATCGTTCGTTTTATCGTACCCTACCTACGATGTAATGCTACGTATCGGAGTAACACAGAATGAGTATAAACATAAAACAAGTATAGTAGGACGTTATTTTTTTATATCTTCGTATTAATTATCCCGCCACGGGCATAACACGCATAACGTATGTAATTCTCCGTACCATATGACCGATTACAGCTAAATTACACAACACCGATATCGAACCTGTGAAAAATGTTCCCTTAATTACTACCTTCCAAGGATCAATTTAACACCCCATTAGTCTTCCGACCTCGATAAAGCCGGCAATTAAACCAGCATACAATCGCAGCTCGCGATCATCACGCACGTCCCAATCAACATTATAACAACGATATCTCATAGCCAGGTTAAAAAGATTCTCGACAAACTTCCTGGCACAAAGTCTGAAATAATCGTAAGTACATATGTAAATATATACAGGGTGTCTCGTTGTATAAGAGAAAAAGAGAAAGGATGAATTCAGCGGAGCAAAATGAGAAAAAAGGTTCGTATATATCCCACTTGCTTTCGAATCGCACTTTGTTTTATATGAAAGAAGCTGCTTACTTACCTTTAGAGAAACTAATCGAAGCGACTACCTCCAGTTTCGATATAACCACGTATACGTCTTATTATAGATTCTTCAATTTCTCTGAACAAGTTACATGGATGTATAAGCAACTTTGATCAAGATATTAACAAATTGTTTATGTCGACACTATCAATCGGTGATTTGCGAATTACAGATTTTCAATATTCCCATATGTAATAATTAAACTGCGGATTTTCATACATCTATGAGAAATTAAAAGATGCAGTAATGCACGTAATATGGAAAACTGTATAATACATACCAAGTATAGCATATACAAATATAGTCCTCGCTGTAGTATTTAATATATGAAACGTGTCTCCGCTTGCGTTCTGTTCCTTTAGCTATGTTTATAAAAATATGAGTTTGCATAAACATCCGCAGCCTAATAATAATCGAATAAGTTTGAGCCTGAAGAGCGAGCTGGTGAAGAAATGGAATCTGCATGACGTGTCTTTGCGTCAAAAAATTAGGAAGACGATTGCAGCATAAAATAAGCTGTAACTAGAAAATTATGTTCTTCCAAATATGATATATGTTTGCATGAGTTTTTTCTTATTTTAATGCGCCGAATGCACCTCTGCTGTACTTTACACGTACAAAAAGATACCGTGTATATATACGATACAGGTATACGTAGTTTGTTTGGTCAGCGATCACCCACCTTTAAGGAGCGGAGACACGCGGTCATTATGCAGCGAAGAGCCTCGTGCAAACGTTTCTCTCTTTGCCAAGAGACCAGGTTCGCATCGCCGACGTTAATGCGAAATCTGAACTTATCGCGCCACTAAGGACGATATTTACGGTTATCGGGGCTGCTGCACCGACTGCTAAACGCCGTAGATCTTGCTCAACGCGCGAATCCACCGCGACCGAACTTCCCGTATCTGAGACCGTAAGTGTCGCCTGGTGATCGTGGTTATTAAGTCGCAGAAAATATGGTTTCGCTATACGGGTGACGAGCAGTAGAACAGAATCGATCGGACTAGTCGAATTAACGACGATCGTTCGTGCGACAACCAGTCCGGTTGAAAGGGAGATGAACGACAAGATCAGGTTAATTCGAAGGTAAATGTGCGAGCATGGGGAGGTGTTTTTTTTTTCATTGTCTTTTAGAAGGGGAGAATATTAGAGATATTATCAGAATATTCGTTATTCTATGTGGATCGTAATATTAATCGTTTTGCAGTCCGAGCATTCGACATTTCATCTCAACTGGTTCGTATTCGATAAATTATTTTCAAGATCTGTTTATAAATCGGATGAATTTTCATGATTTCGTAATTAATGACATATCTGTGTCGGCATGTTTTTACTTAATTCATTTATAACACGAAAGAATAGGATATTGGTTGTAAGTAGAGTAGGATAGTCGGACACTGATCCGATCGAGCGGCAGTGCAATTGTACGCGGACTGCTGGTCGAAAAATAAATTTGAAATAAAAGCACGAGCGTTATGGAGGATTTATTTTAAAGACGTTTCACCGGTTTGGCGTAAAGAGTACATACAGTAATTTAAATTCTTCGATGATGTATGTACCGTGAAACATATAGCTAACTAAAATTCAACGTTCTCATTTATTTTCATATATTTTTACAAGTAAATTGGAATGAAAATTTGTCAGTTTAATTAAATGTATGCGATCTTCTTACATTTAGATTTGATTTAAAGTTCTTTGAAGTCGTACGATGAATTTTGAACGCGACTAAATTAAAAAAAAAACCGCATTACCAGGAGAGAACAGTTTACTCGAACCAACAAACTGGCAATTAAGCGCAACTCTTGCAAAGATGCGCATCTTTGCAAACCAATATTACTACCCGCAATTACATTAATAACTACAAAAATACAAAACAAATTATTCTACACATTCCCCAAACCGTGCATTCCATGAAAATTACACGGTCTTTAAGAAATTACGGTGCGTAATGGACACTCGTCTTTAAATCAGCGTTCGAGGAAAACAAAAATGTTAACGCTTTAATCGCAGTCACTATGGAACTTTCGAGTCCCGAATGTTATTTTCGTCCCGTCGATGTTCATCGATACGGCTAATTTCATGCTCGAATCGCCTTTACATCGTTATTATAATCAACAGATGTACGGTAGATACACGCAGTGACGGCTCGCGTGACTTGGCCGCTATTTTTTTCTTTCTTTTTTTTTTCGCGAAAACCGAATAAATTGCTGACGAACCGCTGCGCGGGCTACGATAAAGACGTTTGAGATAAGTGTCTCTTGGTTCGGGCAGTGATAAGAACACCGTGGAACCGGTTGTCTCGATGGCAGCGTAACGGTGAAACGGACGGCACTGAAGGAATCCGAGTTCGTTAAAACGCATATCGGTCCTCCGTGATAACATTTTCGTATTTACGCGGAACGGCATGCTCCATCACTTATTACAGTGCTCGCTTATATCACGCACTCTTAATCACCCTAGAAATTTGCATATCGTGATGCTAGTTACTTGGAATTTTCACGTATACGTATATTTAATCGAATTTATGATCAACGAAGTATTATGGGGGACGAAATATATGCGATCACAGGATTTTTATTTTTTAATAAGAAACAATGTGATAGATGTAATTTTATATAAAAATCAGGGCTGATCGATATAGATAAATACAGGGTGTTCCGCGTAACTCGCTACTTTTCTGTCATTTGCGTACACGTAGTGCGCGACATGTAATAAAAAAAATACTCTAAACTATATTTTAATGGCATCGAGCGTATTACAAACGACGAGAACAAGAATTCCGAAGATATTTTCTTTTCATAGCGAAACCAAGATCACCTTGGATAACTTAAATAGGACCACATGCTTTTTTTATAAGAATGTATGAGACTACGACAAATTCAAAATGTATAATATAATATTTTTATTAACTCAATACCAGATTTACCGCCTTCGGCAATACAAGATTCTGCTCTTTTGCAGAAGTTTAAACGAGTTAATGTTATTAGAGTCGCTGGATGTACGACTCAACGTGCTGTAGTAATATTCTCTTTTTGAAATGTCAGTAATTCTGAAATGTTTCAACGAATAGAATATTATTTCCACTAAAGTAAACCTATGTATTATTAAGTTAATAAAGATATCGTGGAATGTGCTTTTTGAATTTACATATGATTCTACTTACCCAAATTGATTTTGATTTCGCCATGAAAGCAAAGTATTTTCGGAATTTGTAGTACGTTCGTCGCTCGAACATCGTTACAAACATGTTCTTTTTTACATGCCCGCAAATGACAAAAACATTCTATATGGTACAGTTGATAAAGACAAGACAAGTTTCTTCGGAATTTATCGTAATGTTAGTTAGTTTCAGTAGCGTTATAACAGAAATATTTATAATTAGACGAATAAGGTGTATAAGAGGTGTGAAAGTAATATATTGAAAGGTTTGGAAAGTTAAAGTTTCGATGTACTTAATGGTGTTTCAAGTTCGAAGCTTTTAAAGGAAGTTCGTAAGTAGATTATGAAGTTGAATTGGGTTATTTGGTTACAGAGTACTTAGCTGATTATTTCATCGAATTACTTTACGGTATCGTGCGTTGTATTACAGGGGAATGGAATTATAGTACGAAATAAAATAACATAAATATATTAAATAATTATTCGATAGAGAAGTTGCTGTAACTTGATGGATTCTTATAAACGATATTTTTCTTTGTCTTGAATTTTTGCAATAACGTTTGTAACTTTCAACAGCATACTACTGTCTCTATTCTATCATTGGACTTCTCGATACGTTCATAAAAATTGGATATGCTGTATTCATCAATGTGATTTTAAAATATTTATAAATTTTCGCAAGTTTTTCATCAAGATTTCATTTAAGTTCCAAATGCAAATTCTCACTAGTTACAAATCAATCAATTATACTATAAATCAATGAAAAAAGTGTACATGTATCTAAAACATATCGTGTACAAAAATATTCCAATAAACCTTGAACAGAATCCCACTAATGAAGTTTTTATCTTACTTTTTTAATACACTGGCGTCGTTACACGATGCTAGTGAATATCAAAGACTGTAAAACCGGCGAAAATAGCGAGCCAGAGTAAATTACTCGGGCACCGGTATTAAATGCACGCACTCACCGAGCCGCGCGATTTTGATTTACGGCTAATTGCTCGCTGTTTTTCCGGACTTCTTAACGCGTTTTGCATCTCATGAATGACAAAGTCATTTTTACGGCCGACACCGCGCTCGTTAAATTCGCGTCCGAGCGAAAGGATAGTAGAGCATATCTTCGCGACGCTGTTCAAACTATGGATCGCGTTTGCGGATTCACGAGGACCGCAACACTCGAATCCTCGATCAAACTCGTGCGAAACTAGTTCAATGAACCGACCAAAGACGCACTGGTATTTGATCTCGTCAAAGTTTGAAGAATTTCAGGTGCTAGAACGTAGAGAGCTCGTTTCTCATTCTGAATTCTTGGAATGTTTGTGAAACGTTCGTTTGTATATTCCTCCTTTATTGCATACCAGTGCCTTTCTTGCTTGGTAATTTCTCTGTATGATTTTGTGAATATGTAACATTCTGAATGTATAATAACATAATCCTGAAATATGTGTAATTTTTACTATTTTAAAATGTCGATACATTGATTTTGTTTACCTTCGCTTCTATCAGAATTTCGAACTATTTGAATTTGTACATATTCGTGTAACTACACAGATACGAACCATCGTTTCCGTATCTTTAATGCTAGTTTCTCTGGAAAAGATAATATTCGTGAAGAAAATTATCTGCATCCATATACAAATTAACGCATAATTTGCAAGTTCTCGTAGATTTCCTGGCGTCACAGTCATTCAATTTTTCAGCCAGAACTTTCCGCGCCTAACTAGTACCCACTAAACCACTAATCGTTATCGAGACAACTTCTATTTTGCACATTAATCGATCTACGTTTTTATCGATTCGTTTTATTGCGCCTACGGTATCGTTTATATCGCCGCAATAGACATAACTCGTTAGCGCGCGCGCGTGTGCACTCACTCGTGCACACCCTTGCCGCGTGTAAACGCGAATTTATTCGACCCGGTAGCCACCGTTTAAGACGCACACGCGAGTGTTCCACACCGGAATCGAACTTGTTTTCGAATCACTGTGAAACCTTTACGGATTTCCGCTCGTTTCGCCGGCGAATGCAATTTCTTCGAATGTTGGAACGTTGCGGCGCACTCGGCACATATCTTATGGATGACGTGCGTCATTTGCTCAAGCTGTTTTCATTAGTCTTAATCGAGTAGTAAATCGAAGAATGAATTTTTAATCTACGAATGATGCTTAAGTAATTGTATTTCGCAAGATATGAGAAGATAAACCTACGCGTAAGGTTATTGGAAAAGAAACGACGTGAAAGGACGAGCAACTAGACTGGAATTGGTTGTTCTTTAAATATCACATTTTAGAATTTCATCTACACGCGATAATTATTACGTCCAAATTAGCTTTTCTTGATGAAAATGTATAAAATTCATCGTAGGATTGTTGCATTTGCTTAAATTGGAAAAATAAATTCTCAAATTTCGGTTTCAAGTTTCTAAGCTTGACAAGAAATGGCGTAGACGAATAAACAGACAGACTGCAATTAGGTTCTCATTGAATGTAATCGGCTTGGTGTGAGGACTTTATTATATAATTTGAATTTATAAATTGTTAGACTTTGAAGGTTAATTGATCGGTTCCAAAAATAATTATTTTTATCCTTTTAAAGAATACTGGTCTAGATATATGTTTGATTTTTGTTTCTAGCTAATGTCTATATAATCATTTTGAACTATGTTCCGATACTGATTACATACACATCCATATACCATTTGTCTCGTTTAAGATACCAATAGATGCGAAAAGCTTCCCGATTGATCTCGACATTTCTTATGCTTGCTTATAGCTTTTATTACCATTCGAGATATAAATGTTACTGTGTTAATGAATGCAAATTGTATTAATATAAAAACCGAACATTCATTGTGTAAATTTATTTGATCGAGAGACGGTGCATATATGAGATATATCTATTGCGGAAATAAAAATTGGTATAATACTTTCCAGAAAATTAAAATACTATACATATTTAAACGTAATTATGACAAAGAAATTCATTTAAACAAAATAATCAGTATCGCGAAAAACATTCGTACGACTTAAAGATTCTAATAAAATTTATGCGACATTGAATACGTACGGCAGTAATTACATTTGACATTTATTTTCAATCCCAATGAAAATATTTTACCAATTTAATAAATTTGATATTAATAAATAATTTATTATAATTGCAAAAATTATAATAAAATTCAAACAAAATTACAGATTAATATTAACGTCAGATTACGCGCAAAAATAATTTTTAAAAGTCTTGTATGGAAATAAGAAGAATAATATTCAAATTTCGTGCTGTGAATCATAAAAGAAAAATGTCTTTTGTCGTCGTCGAGTCATTGTACTCCGATGGAGAAAATAAATCGTATTTAAAAAGAAGCGAAACGCTAGTGTCGGTGTGCACGAAAAATGTAGGATGTGTTGTCAGAGCGTCGATCTTTGCACTCTATGCGGGCATCATATATCACCTTTTGCACCGTTTTAAAGCTAGGCAAAGGTTTCCACAATGTGAAACTCGAGAATAACGTGAAAAATATCGAATGAAAAAAATAATACTGCTGAAGTAGAAACGGACTGTCAATGTCAAACTAGAGTACCATACTGTCGTGCGTCCAAACTTTTCTAAAAATTATGAACTCCACCTACGATGCCAACCGATTAGTTAGTGATATTAATAAAATTATATATTAATTATATCATGCATATTAATGAGTACAATATACACAATATATTAGACAATAAATACATTTTCGTTTTCTTAAAAGAACACGTATAACGTTATTACTTTCATAAAAAATTAATCTAATCTAAGCAATTTATTTTAATTTGCCATATGGCCTTCAATTTCTATATTTTCCGAAATGTAGGTATACGTCAGCGAAGGACGAACAAACTTATTACTCGACTCGATGACATTATAATATATGCATTCATGCATTTATAAAAAATTGCAACGTGCAAAAATACGACATGAAAAATATTAAAAACATCTAAAATATAGTACCCTTTGTAACACATTTGAACGAACCAAATTTCCTCTTCGATTCTGTTCCTTTGTTTCTGATCAGAAAAATACGAATTTGCGTAAACGTTCCCAGTTTAACTACAGTGGTTAATACGACTGCAAGTAGTCGATTAAGACAGACACATTTTTAAGAAAATAATAAAGTCAGACACAAACTAGGAAAATCAAGCAAAGGGTTCTCATCGACAGCTTTCATTTTACTACGCGCGGCCTATTAAAATTGCAAACGTTCACAGTGTCGCCGTTCGGACTACGCGTTATCTCGCGAAATCATTATCCCGCGAAACCGCAGCCTTCGCGGCTGCCTCCGCGTAATCACTCGTTTCTCGCGAGGAGGACGTGGAGAGTGAAAGAAGGAGAAATAGAGAAGGAGAGACGACGGTGTTCGGCCACTTCTCTCCACGCTCCCGAGAATAATTTGTTTACCAAATCTGCGGTCTGTGTACGTGCGCGATACCGCGGGAAAAAGAGGAAAGAAAGACGGAGGCAGCGAACGTTTATCGTGGTTCACCGCGACGATTTATCGGCGTCGCCGTTCCTATCTCGACCGGCTTTTGATTTGAACTCTGACCAACGCGCGCACGAGTATATAACTCTTGAAAACGGCGAAATCGCGAAACTATAACCAACCTCTCGTTCCTCGTCGTAAAGAGTCATCAAACCATCGATAGTTGGATCAGTATGACGAATATGCTGTTGGACGTGCAGGCTTTTCGAGTAAAAATGTATTGGATATTTTGTATCATTAAATAGCAATGTATGTGTGTAAAAGTCTGTTATTAAAAATGTAGAGTTATAAAGTACGAGCACGTATGATAAGATTGTGTAATGGCAGAAATTATTCTCTTTGTGACACTTTTGACGAATGGCAATGACAATAGAATTTTACTAGAAGAATGTTTTTTCTTTTTTCTCTTCTTTTTTTTGTGAAAATGTGAAATTATAAAGCATGCCGCATGTCTATACGTATATGATAAGATCGCACGATGGTCTAAATTATTTTTTTTGTGACATTTTGAAAGAATGGTAAAGATAGTAGAATTTTATTAGAAGAACCGTTTCTACAAATATTTTATCCTTAATATTATTCTTATATATAGCAGTTTCTTCCAATAAGAGCCGATAAATAAAATGTAGCCCCTTGACGCGTATTTTTGGAAAATTGCGTACCTGTGGAATAGAATTACGAAGTAGCATCGTGTAAAAAATTGTGATCATCTTCCGTTATGAGATTTGTGACGTTAATAAAATAATAATAGAATGATAAATAGCTATGATATATATTAATAAACGAACTCGAAAAAGGAGATTGCTCTAGGTCTCGATTAGTTCTAAATTAATCATTATCGTTTAATGATATAATTATAGTGATTTTTGTTTCAAAATATCTATAGATATAAGCACGTAATCATTTCTATTTTAAGAATAACTATTTACCTTAATGATATTATAACACGAAGACAGATAAGGATATAACTCTTTGAGATTAACCTCATATTAATTTAAATATTTATGTTGTGTATGTGCGTGTGTGCGTGCAATGACATCGTAGGTTTATACGAAACAATTACATGAAAAGCTTCTTAGGATATTTTAATTATATTATTTCAAACGAACAATAATTATACCCTTTAAATTACACTTTTTAAGGTAAGAAACTAAATATCAGGAAGTATTACATCCACTAATGTTTACTTAGATTCTTGAACAAAAAATAGGTGTAATTTTGAACAATACGATGGTTAAACTTACTGAACACCTGCTACCTAATTATCATGTTAAAAGCATAAGTGCTACAATGCTGTGAATGGATCGGAATTGTTTGGAATTTTGTTCCGACGGTGTTACAATGAGAACAAAAGGCAATCCTTTTGGATAGGCTTTTAATATTCATCGGCACGTTACTTCTTTCAACGGTGATGAATATATATTGTCGTTGCAAGTGCGTCAAACCGCGCATGATTTATCAAGCATTGACCGCTTACGAATATCGGGAAGTGTGTTGTGCAAGCATGCAACCGCAGGATACTTTTATGGGTTTCGAAATCCCATGCACGCTGCCAGGAATTCGAAAAACTTCCATCGCTTTGCAATATTGCGCAAGACATCTTGTAAACTCTCAAGTAAGAATTCCTCCAATTTCACAATTTTGCCATAAAATCAACGAAACAGAATGTTGGCGGCGCGTTCCAACTTGTTAAAAAATTTTGTTACGTTTTCACAGTGGGATGAATGCCTATTTCGCTTTGCAGTGTCTTTTGACAGATAGGTACAACGGTCTATATAAATTCCTTGACTTTCTTTTCGAATATCTTCTTGTATTTCAACATGACATACAATTCAATGTGAATCAACCTTTCACTCCACAAGCATTTATGAATTCCTTCGTTTTCTTTTCCAATAACATTTTGTATTTGAAAATATCATACATATCGACGTGAAACATTTAACATTAGGTATTTACTTTCGGAATAACCTTTGACTCTACACGCGCATATAGATTCCTTAAATTTCTTTTCCAATACCTTCTTATTTTTTAAAATACCATACAAAACCACGTGTAACATTTGAACATCAGCTCAATCATGAAACGACCTTTCACCTCGTAAATACCTACCTAAGTTCAATTGTTTCTTCTAATGTGTTTCTTTATTCTAAAATCAAATAGAAAATTACATACACATACGTTTAAACTGATTTCATTTCGAAAACATTTTGTAACCTTTCGTTCCAAAAATATGTATAATTTCTTTGATTTTCTTTCCCAGCAACTATGTTGTATTTTAAAATATACAATGTTACGTGAAACGTGTGAATATGATTAGTTTTGAAATAACCTTCCTAATTTTGAAGTAAACTTCACGAGTAGATGGGTATAAATTCTTTCATTTCCTTTTTCAGTATATTCTTGTATTTTTAAATATCGCGCAAAGTCACGTGAAACATTTAGACAAGATCAACTTCGTAATAAGCTTCCACAGAAATTAATCGTTACTGTTCCTTCAAAAACATTAAACCATTTACTAAAAAAGAAAAAAAGAACAAAAATTTCAACATTCATCGCGTTACTAAGGAAACTAAGGAACCATTTAACTCCTCAACTACATGGTTATTAAAATATCTCCTTACCTGTGTATTTTCTTTTTAATATTCTTCCAATGAAGTACACAAATTATACACCTCCGACGCTGTTACACGTCAAGCTAAAAAATCATTAAATCAAAGTTGAACACTTTTAATCACCGCTACTTAAAAATTCATCCCATAATACCATCCGTGATTCGCCGAGCTGAACAGTGCTCATATCATCTAATAACTCTTATACACACCTTCTACATGAAACTTTTACGCGTCCCCATCCAATCGAGACTCGTTTACTGCGGATTGTAATCGCTATATCTGTTTTCACACTCGATACCAACGTTAAGCTGCGTTCTCACTGAAGCAACAACGAGCAACTTTCTGTTGCCTATCGTAGACAAATGCCTTTAAGTGTCCTTAATAAATATCAAACTATAGATAATATTTTCTGCGCAGTGGATTAACAGAATCAAAGGAACATTTGGATTTTGTTTCGGTTTGAAAGTGGCACGTGTTCCTACAAACAAGTTGTTCACGTGTAAATGTAACAATTAATCGAAGAAGACTTGATCCTTACGGCAACGTTATTAGTGATAAAAAAAAAAAAAAAAAAGAAAATAGTATGGATTCGACCAAGTCTTAAAGAACATCACAGTGGTACGCTATTTAGAAACGAACTGAAGAAAAACGACATATTTTAACAAACGAACGACGCCATCGAAACTTTGTAAGATTATTAAATTCGAATCTAAAATATCTACTTCGGCATTGATCCTATTATTACAAGAATCTTAACACATTTCGCACTGTAATACCGAGAAATCAATTTTACTGCAGTTCGCGCATATTCTCGGAAAATATGTCAATGTCTATGGAATGAGAAACGTCGACTCGCGTCAACAACTTGTTAACTACACCTATCAGACAGCAACAATGCATTGTGAAGCACGACGAATTGTACACAATGAAGCTTCTTATTTCTCTCTGCTGCTCGGAACAACATACACAGTACGAAAACGTGAATAAACCTAGTGAAACATCGGACAACAATCAGCATCTTTTTCGAGAGACACGAAACATCAACAGAACGTTTCTCATTGTTGCTTCAGTGAGGATGCAGCTTAACATTTTTTCTGTGGCTATGTAGCCAGTTGAGGCCAGGCAACCAAAACCCTCTATCAAACCACCTAACTCTCAGTTATTCTTATCGCTGTGCCTGGCTCCTTGTAAATATCCAGAGGCCCATTGTGCTTTCTTACGAGTGCATTTCTGGCGCACAATTAAGCCGGACACGAGCTACGTGTAATGACTCTCTCTCTCTCTCTCTCTCTCTCCCTCTCTCTCTTTCGCATCTCGCTGCCACATATGCGTGTACCTTACGATTGGCTATTCGCAGCTGCACGCGAAAACGAGATATCGTAATTGGAGAACGTCCCACCGTACGATAGAACCGCCACTGAGAGACGTCCGAGCCAACTTTACGGTATCGTGCCGACGCGATCCTCGTTTCGCCTGCATTTTACACGAGCCGTTTCTCCATCAGGGACTTGTTTCACCTCTGACGAGTATAGACAACGTTGTTGGCCGGGAAACGTAGAAACAGGCCGTGTTTGCCAGACTAATTTTCACGGTGATTTCGCCGGGAACGTTTTTCGGCAAAGATCGGAGTATCTGTTCGAACCGTAATGACTAGTTTGAACGATTAAGTTGTTGTTGATGGTGGTATTAGTAGATAAACGGAGTTTAATCGTCGGTTCAAACGTATTGGTCTCGAATCGGCTCTTCACGCGCGATCGCTAACTGGAGGATGCAGTAAATTACGCGGGCATTTGCAATTCGATCTTCTTATTTAGATTTGCTTTTGTCTCCTGTGAATACTCGTTTTTGTATGCCTGGTTCGAGTGTATATAATGCTCGTAAATATCAGAATATTTTGATGGAATTTTATTAAGATGTAACAAATTTTTATTATATAGGAAAAGTTATAGCGTTAAGTTACTAGTAATATATCGATCTCTCTATGAATTTAAAGGAACGATTTTATAAAAATGTTTTATAAAGCTTGATAATTACAAGTATTAATTGTATCTGTTATTGCGCTTTAGTTCTTAAAAATGAATTTTATCGTGTCATGATAACGTTTAATGTTTAATATTCAACCAGTATCGATAAATGGTATATCGATGTTTCACGAAGGAATTTTTTTCAATTAATACAAGTTAAAAATTATAATCTACGATATACAATAATAAGAACCAAAATTATTATCGTAATGAAATATTTGGATTTCTTTGTTAACTTTATTCAAAGAAATTTCAATATCAACATAATTTCTTTAAATTAAACATAAACTTCACACTGAATTGTTACACATTTACAACACGAAATTAAATTATTTTCACTGAATCCGATAATCCAGTAAAATATATAACGTAGCTTATGCATATATACAACATTTTCGTTAGTACAGATTTATTTATAAAATACTGTATTCCTTGTATGCGATATCGTAGGTATCAAATCTAAATAATCTAGGAAAAAGAACAAGTTGGAAAGAAAGTAAAAATAGTTGGATAGCTTACTTCATAGGAAGCATCGCAGTTATCTTAATCATACACGAATGAAGTAAAGTGGAACGAGTCGTGGTTCGAATGCTCGCGAAGCTCGTTATAATCTCGCGGTCAGCTCCTGTTTATCTGTAAATGCTTGACGCCGTGCCAATTTAGATACCGGTTGACACTAACCGATGCCGTATTTTACAGTGTTGTTCGAGAAAGCTTCCAAATATACCCAGCCGACACAATATTTTCCTTATTTTATAATGATAATTTTCCACGATATACCAGTTACCATCGCACGCTTCTTCCAGCTCTCGTTGAACGACCACTAGATATAGATTATAATTTTTAACTCGTATTAATTGAAAAAAATTCCTTCGTGAAACATCGATATACCATTTATCGATACTGGTTGAATATTAAATATTAAGGATTATTAGGAATTCTTTCGGATTTAAACAGTGGCGAATGAGATCCAATTAAAAATACCCTTTGTGTCTAATGTGTTACTTACGACCGGATAAATGTTGTTCACAATAAACGACTACAAAGAGATTAAGGAATTGCAAATAACGTATGTAGGATTAATAAAAGGCGACCACAATCAAGATAAGATCTGTTCCGTAAATAGGAACAGATTTATTTCACGCCAAAATGAACAAATCCTAAGATTTTTGAAACATACAGAAAACCAGTTTCGTACAGAACCTTTTACGTTCTTTTTCTACACAAAGCTTGAGTGAATTACTTTGAATTCCATTCGAAATAACACTAATAAAAGGGGGATCAGATTAGCCTTCTTCCACGTGAATATACAACGCAGAAAACCGATCGCGTTATCTAAAGTTAGATATCCTCTGGTTGATTTCCATTTTTCAATGTTCTCGCCGGCATAATTGAACGGGTAAAATAACGTATCCTACGGATACGAATTGCAAATTAATATCATCAGCATAGAAATCTCCGGGATCTCCCTTCGAACTAGAAACTTTCCTCGCGATCGAACATTTTTGTCAAATCGCGAATTAATATCGTTGGCACAGAAAATCATTATTTCCTGCCGCAACCGTTAACCGTTTCTACCGATTCGAACGCGTTGGTAGAAATCGGTTCTCCTGGTCGTTTTCGAATCGCGAACTTTCCTCGGCAATCAGTATCGCCGATATCTCTGTAAACAAATTCTTCATCTCGCGCGATAGACGTTTCCGTAATTGTCTCGAGGAAGCAATCTTCGTCGATCCATCATGAATCGTTGGAAAGCGATGTTCGAGATTACTTGTCAGTGACATTTTCGAGTTATAGTTGCACACGAAAGTATTGCAACAGTTATAGACACCTTTTATGAATATTCACGTGTTCCATACGAAACGTTTGCATTAGCACTGTTACGAGAATCTATTATCATGATTATATTGAGAAAACTTGGAACAAGTCTGATAGTATATATAGAAATTGAAAGATATTTAATACAAGGACAAATATATATTTCGCAAATATCGCAAAAGTATTTAGACGATCTATTATTTATTATATGAATAAATCTCGATATTCAGTGGGATCATATTTAATACTTGTCATATATTCGAGAAACTCCTATTACATATATTAATAAAATATATTTAATACATTTGCAACAAGTATGTTGTAATTTCTATACTCATTGTCAAATTGTTTAGAAATTTTACCGATATGATCGCGAAGGTCGCGACAGTGTTTAATGAAATTTAAAGATACTTTGAATTTTTACGTTTTAAATTCTCTATGATAAATGTTCAAATATTTATAGAAATCTTTAGTAAATACAAAGATTGGAATTCCTACATAAATTCTCAAAATGATTTCTTTGAACAATACCATCGTGACAGCCGTGTCTCATCACAGTTACACCGTTGATGAGTATCGATAAAAGTTTCCTATGGTAACCGTTTAAATACTTTCGCGAGTCACTGTAAATTCACCGATTGGGCCTTTCGATCGAGGAAAATCTAGTCAAATGACGAAGTTTAGGCATCACTGATGACGATAATCGCGCAGAACAGCGATGAAGCGATCCTGACAGTCGACGGGCCGGCACTTAACGTTGATGGGGAATTGATTGAAATTCTATTTCGCTTGGACGCTCGTAATGGATGTTTCGTTTCGAACGTTTGTTTTCTACGCCGAGGAGAAAGGAACGTTCGATGATTTATGTCGCGATTTCGAGAGGGAGAGAGAAAAAAAATAACTACATAAAAAGAACAAAATCCGCGCACCGTTTAGTTGCGCTCGAACCAGCGAAACTGCTGAGTAACAGAGTGATTCCTAGCCTGCGTGTCTGGCGATTTAAATTTACCACTTCGTTCTGTGATATATTGTGAAATCAGTAGTCGATAATCAATGTTGCTATCAATCATAATTAGCGTCTGTAATGGACGAGCGAAAGGTGGATTGTTCAGAGAAATGTTTCTTCGTTCTTCGTCTCTTTGTGCGATCGATGCGCGCACCAAATGTTTCTCGTTTTACTTATTGCTTGAAAATCTTTCTTTGGATATTAATATTTCGTTATATGCTTAATAACAATCCAATAATTATCTCATTATACACATATATAACAAAATATTTATTGTAAATTTGTAAAATGATAAAATAAGGAAATTTTCGTTGGCGTCCGATCAAATTAATACTTATCGATTGAATTTCTATATATGCACGAAAAGTCGTGGTCAAAATCATATCGTGAGAAACATAGCGAACTCTTACATGAACTATAATTATAAAAACTGATCATCTTCCAATGAGTTCAGTAAGATACGGTAAAAGGTTCCACAATTCTCGTCAATTTGTATCTTTATTCGAAAGTATCTTTGATTTTTGCCTTATCATCTTTCAGTGCTTTTTTAACGGAATATATTTATTATCTAAAATATTAGATAATTGCTAGTACGTTGTCGTTATGATAATTATTACCATCGGTAAATACGTTTACAATTATTTCGCGTTATTTTCGTGTATCTGTTTAATTAAGTCGTGAATTCGTAAACCTGATGCCTAAAGTTGCTTACGTATGTACAAATCGTACGATATTCTTTGCGACTGCATCTACCATGAAATATTGCCCGCGGCTAATTCAGAAACGGCATTAAACATGGCTAAACCGAAAAAAATTCAATCAATTGCTTGCTGACACAAAACAACTTACAGCGACTGAAATATTGCCGACATCGTCAATCACTCACGTACTCTCAGCATTCTGTTACTATTTAATGCGACAAAACAAGCAAAAACCATCTAAAATTATTCGAACTACATTTCCTAGAGCCTCTATCGTCGAAGCCGACTAATCTCGCAAAATCAACTACATAAATCGAATAATCCACGTTCGGGGGCAAATGGTTTTCGAGGATCGATAAAAATATTTCGAACTGTCATCGTATAGGGTAAAAAGCAGTCGCGGGTTCCTCGTGTATCGCACGACTACGGCCGTGGCTCGTTGAAAAAAGCGAATTACATTAGTGTAGTACACGCGAGAGTCCACTATGTTTTCTGCGACTCGATGACGACCACTCAACTTTCCCAACCTGGGTTAAGCGTCAATTCTTTCCAAGCCTAAAAACCATCCGGACGGCCAACACCATAGATAGATGTCTAGCAACGTTCACGTTCGTCTCTCGATGAGTTCCCAGTAACCGCGAGGTCAACACTCACATCGGGACATGTTTGGTCGATGAGAAAACCGGGCAAGAGGAAAGAAACTTAATGACGGAAGGATCTTGGCCGAATGCGTTTACGTTTGCCACGTACACCTGCGCATACCATCATTTTCTTTCCATCGCAAACGAATTCCCGAAAAAGGATCTCTTAGGTCCGATCAGATGCGAATGCATGTAGATCCGATCGAACGTGGTTCGACATTTGCAAATATGAGATGTACGTACCTACATACGTGTGCATAGAAATAGTATGCATTCGAACATACGTCGTAAATTATAAGTATGTGTGACGTTTAAGATAAGAGACAACGTCAGATATTATTCTGTTTATATTATTGTACGAAACGTCTATTTGGACGCTTACCAATTGATTCTACGTGTAGATTGCAGTAAAGAATATATTAGTTCCTGACAATATAGTTTATGTACATAAAATTAAATGTTGATTTATACTATTTTGCTTCGCGTATTATTCGTTTGAGATAGCGTTGGAAGTTTGCCAGTATTCTCTTTGTAACGGAGCAACGAATATGCATGAAATTCGTGTTATTTCTCTTTTACCAGCCTAAACTTACTATTTTCGTGCTATATAACATTAACTTGTAATGACAATGTTGCTAATCAATACGCTACGATCTTTAATCTTCTAAATTTTAGCGACGTTCGAGATATACGTCGTAGAAATCAACGAATGAAAGAAATCTCTTCGTACAATCTATTTCTTTGATTCTGTTTATAGAAATATGAATACGAAGGTAGAGAATGATGACAAAGAATGGTAAAAAAGTAATCGAAAAGATGGTGTTTAACGGTAAGGGAAAATGAAGAGTAATCGATATTATTACATATATCACAAATGAAATATAATCGGTAATATATAAGAATGCAGCAACTGGTATATGGTATTTAAAGCAATAATTATTTTATAATTATTATAAACTCCAGAATCAATCTGTTTATTATTATATTACTCGATTAATAATTACTACAATTAAGTATACCAACTATTTACGAATAAACCATTGACCATAATAAATCTAACAAAATAAATATACCCAACGTTATTTTATAGATTCCTAAATTTAAAACTTCTGTAACGTACAATGGAACGATAATAAAATTCACGCGTTAAATTTCTCGATAGCTTGGACCTGGAGGCGCATCGAGGCGAAGAAAATCAATCAGTTTATTCTTTTTATTAATCGCATGGCGTCTGCTGTAGGTCTACCAGAGTCCATCGACAGGGATCACGCGACTACGCGAGAGGCTAGAATTAAGTGTCGGGATAATAAGCATGAATGACCCGGCTGTTAGCCAGGTATTTGGTTACCCTGCCCTCAGGGAACATAGGTCAGCACCGTCGTCAGCGATTTTAGGGCGACTCGCCGTACCAAGATGTTGCTGAATCACGCGAGAACGACCGGTCGTACGCGACGTTCGTAAATCAATTTGCTACCCGGTGTTCTGCTCGTGATCCCGTACGATGCTTGCGCTCGCTTTCATCGCGGCAAAATGACATCGTTTAGAAACTTAATCGATACGCCGTGAGAAATGTGTGTTGGATAACATTTTTTGAATTATAAGGTATATGAAAAAATGGATTTTTAGGGAAATTAGAAACTTTTAACGATGGTTCTGTAGTGAATGTAGAGAAATGTTAAAATTTTTGTTCCTTTCACTTTCAAATTTGACGAAATATCGTGATAATAGCTTTTATATAACAATTTAGAGAATTTTTTAATTTTTACTTTCGCAAAATTTTTTATGTAGTTTTCTTTGGCCACCGATATAATTATAGTTTGGTACGTCCGTATGATTTTTGTATCCATTCAACAATAATACCTAAATTTGTCAATTAATTTTCATTGTAAAATATACTCTAATCTTTCTTTCTCTTTTTACGTTAGAGTTTGAAGAAGAGAGATATTTGAATAATTGTTTCTTGAAAGATGAAGGGAAATGTTAAGAGCTTTCCGTAATATCACGAATTAAATCAGAGTTAGAAGGTTAAATTAACTTGATAAGTTTTTCGCCAAAGTTTATTATTACGTCGTTGTATCACGTTAATTAATTGACGAATAAGAAAGACTGGAGAAAACGATCTTCACGCAAACAATGTTCCGCCCCCTTGGCAGATATTTTATATAATAAATGTTATACTTTATATAATCTCGGAAAAGCTTGACATTTTTCAAAACAAAATCTTCCATAAATCGTGAATATTGTCGAAAAATTTGATCACAGACTTGGAAAAGTAGTTACCGCCTCTTCCCCTTTTGTTTTCCCTTTCATCTTCCCTTCTACTTTCCCTTTCATGTTTCCTTTCAATTTCCTTTCACCGTTTCTTAACAGATGAGCATATATCAAAAGATTGACCAATCAGACTAATAAAATGGTCATAAACTGCTTAGTACATTAAATGAATAACCTGTGACAAAACTCTCCATGCCAGAAACATTTGCCTCTCCTATGGAATTTCAGCGCGTCGCTCGTTGTCCCTAATGAGAGTCTAAATATATTCTTAAATCGAAAGTTTTGCAAAACTGCAAAAATATAATTTCAAAATACAACAACACGTTATTTTGTTAATTCGTATGGAGATCAAGCATCGTTTCTTATTATTTTTAGTTGACACTAAAAAAAATTTTCATGACACATTTAACTCAACTACGAATACAAAGAAACATGTAATGCCTAATTGTTTCAAATTACAATTATTACTAGTCTAATCACAGATCAGTTGCGAGAAACAGAAGTAGAACATTCTATCAATTATTTCCAAGATGTTCCCACAAATTACATTAATATAAATCCCATAAATTACGTTATAATCAGCCATACTATTAACATTTAATTTAAAATATTGTAAAATAATATCATTGATCGGATAAAATCGGTATTTGAAGAAAAAATTGACATTGAGATCGAAAATTGACGAATTTTTAGGTACGTCGCAATGTAATCAATATTCTATCAACATTCCGTAATTAATTAATGATCAGATTTCACTATTTTAAACCATATTCGCAACGTCGATTCGATTTCAAGTACAGTGGAGCTTCTCGTATCGGAAAATAGCAGGATAAAAATGATGGGATAATGGAACTTCTGAACAATAGAACAATCACTTTTATCTAATATCACATTTTACTCGTTCAAATAAAAATCAAGAAAATTATCAATTTGTTTCAACATTTCAAGAACCCGTACATTTCTGGCCGCTAAACTGCATTTTCGGCATGAGACAATCGGCATTCCTATCATTTCCATTTGATTTTTATGCTCGAATGTAATGATCATGTAATAATAGTATTTATAACAGAAAAACGCATCTGTTACTAGTAGACATTCTGTTCGGATAACAAAATATTCCAATAGTAGAACGGGAGACTGTACTGTATTTAACAATAAAAAAAAAGTTAGTACATAATCAGATAAAGAATATCTCATAGCCTACTACAAATGGGTTGTCGTTACGCGAGCTATAATTTTATAATCAAAATATATGTTGTCAAAAATAAGCAAGTATCCAGATATCTTTGAGCAACAAGCAACCAGTGGATATCCAAACGAGACCATACCCGATCTGCAAAATGATCCGATAATCGTCAAGCTTCATCCTGCGATCGTTTGGTTTCGCTCACATTTCCCATAATCTTTTGCTCAACTCTCAGCCCAGAAATCATCTTGTTGCGGATGAATCTTGGTAACAGTGAAAGAAGGTGGCAACCATGAAAGGTCCCGTTTGTTACGTGGCATCGGCATCCGATCTCGACGATGAGAAAAGAGCAACACAGTTGAGCATGAGCAGCCGCTTTTGCGCAATTTCCCTGTGGCCAGTGCCTCGTACAAGCGGCGACGTTAATAAGGTGTTAGCCGAGCTCGCGCATAATCGAGGAACACGGAGCATAGGATACGACGACGTTGCAACAAAGCGACGGTGACGGGTGCAGACGAGCCATATCCGGGACGTCGGCCAATAAAATTAATCGCTTTTGCTACATCGCCTGAATAATTTATGCTCGCTGCCGTGTCTAGGAATTGGCCGATCATCGTTCGGGACGTCGTCCGTTCCGCTTGCGACATACACGGTCTTCATGGAACACCGAGGCCTCATTTGTATTCGTCACCACCACGAAAAATCATCTAGCCATCGACTTGATTGTTTTTTTGGATGACGACTCCAAGTAAAGATCAACGGACGACTCGAAATACAGATCGAAGATCAATGACTTCGATCAACGGCTGAGAATTTGACGAACAAGATTTATGAACTCTAGTACGCTATATTTGAAACTTGAAGTAAAGAAGAGGAAAGGTAAAGTACGACCACCGCTTAGGTATTCGAAAATTTAGAAATCTTGTTATTTGTTTGGAAGTGTAATCTTTGGAACAACGAGATAAAGGGAAGATCATCCTCGATAGCGAAGAATCGAAGATCTGTGAGAACAAGATTCGTGAATTTTAATATGTATGTAGGAACATTGAGCATAATCGAGAGAAATTCATTTGCGTCTACAACGATGAGTCAGAAGCTTGAGAATTCGAAAGTTTTACGATATTTAATATAGTTTCCAAAGTTAGGGTAAAGACAAAATCGATGCTCGCGATGACTTGAAAAATTAAACAATACTATTTAATACAACGCGCAGGAAATTTATTAATATTTACGTGAACGTGTTAGAAGTTTGCAATATGGAATTTGTAAAATGTTGTGTTGTTTGAAATATTAATGTTTTCGAAGTTATACCGCAATAAACCAAACTCTCGTAAACTTAGATTCTAGAAACAAACTTTTCACAAATTTAACCAGATAACAAACTATTCTGTTGATTTAACTATTGCACAAAGTTTCTTGGAACTTCTTGTGCAACCAGTACGAGTCTAGGATGGTACTTTTGCGGATCATTCACTTAGAACTGATGTCTTTTTTTATCCTGAAAGTATCGCGATGGCCGCATGTCGTTGGCTCGTAAAAGCTGTCTACGTGCCAATTGGAAGATGCTTCCGTTTAACGTCTTCGTTGTTAGACAACAATGCTTCCTTCAGTCGTGGTATGCATTATTCAACGCATCAGGAAATCTGCTTCAGCACTTGAAGAGATTGACTCTTCCTCCGTAGATCGTTTCCATTTTCTGGGTATTTTTCATATATTATCGAATCGAAGATACAAATAAGTTACGTTCGTTGAACGTTGTTGGTATTTTAATCATTTCGCTTTTCTAGTAAATTGACGATACGATGATATGATATCGATACATGGAATATAAATTGGAAATCAGAAAATTTTCAAAAATTAGTTGATAAGGTTCGCTTTACGACGAATACGTACGTAAAGTTTTGCAATATTGAAATATACCTCGTAAGAAATTATTTGCTGCCATGCGATGCAAATTTCATCGACAGTAAATGCATTCTACTTGTAACGTAACAGGTCGATGGGTAATAAATAGCATTTCATTTCTACATAAGGAATTTCATTTACTTCTTATCATAAGCGAAGAAGGTATTTCACCTTATGCAAGAAAGATTATAAATATTTTCAATCTCTATCAGCATTTCTTCCACTTTTAAGGCTATCCAACACTCTCTCAACGCAAGATTCTTTTCTATCATATTGTTACAAATAAAGGAACAAGTCAAGATGCGTATGAAATACCAACTTCAAAGTGGCTTTACCTCACAAAACTCATTTTCATTTTAACTCATTTTAACAACAAAAATCATAGATCGTTTCCATCACTTTCTGTTCACGGCGAAATGAACGCCACTATACAGGATCCTCCAAAAGTCCTGTAACGGTTAAATATCCCAAAAACAAAAGCATTTTTGAAAAAAAAAAAAATGTTTCAGACGACAGTTTTCAAACCTTAAAAGTTGTGTTGCATGGTCATATCTGTTAGAGTTTGAGCCAAGGATCAAGCCCACGTAGAGGTTAAAATGATTTTTTTAATGGTATATCCTATTTTTTGTCACACAATGTTAGAGCAGGCGGCGAGATCTTCCAAAACACTGGTTGATGACTTTCTCTTGATAAAAATTATCTGAGTTACAAGCATCGAAAGAGGTAGTGACGTCGGCATTAGCATTATGCAGGATGTATCGCGTGGACGTTGCGTATTTTACACCTCTTTGTATGTATGGCATGAGTCTGTATCGTTGTGCTTTGTATGTGTTTGGTTGAGTGGTGCTTAATTAATGAGACGTTCAATCTGATGTCTATCGACTGTTTGACGATCCCTTCGATGCTACATACAAAATTATCGACTACATTTATTGTAGTAAGATCTTTTGAAAAGATCTCCAGTCGTCAGCTTTAACTGTACATGATAGAAAGTAGGCTGTATCATTAACGAAAATCACGTTAACCTGGACCTGAGTTTGATCCTACCATTCAAGGTCAGACGAGTATGACCATTCGGTAGAACTTTCAAGACCTTAAAACTCTCGTTTCAAACATTTTTGTCAAAAATACATTGTTTTTCAGGTAATTGTCCGTCCCAGGACTTATGGAAGACCTTGTATAACTTCCCCTTCAACGAAAAAAGGTATCCAACGTTAAGAACGCGTCGACGATCGCGAGGTGATTTCGCGCGATGTTTCAGAAATTCCATCCGGCTGTTAGCGAGATATTTATGCCGAATAGCCGGCACCTGGGCCATCAAAGTTCGTAAATATGCCATCGATCGCAGATTGAACGTCCCTGGCGCGGCGATGGTAAACAGCGAAGATCGTCGAACCTATCCAACCGAAGAGTAAAATAAAATTCAATTAACACGGTTGCGGCAGGGTAATTTCAGAGGCGCTGCAACCGCGTCTTTGTTGCCGCATTAGCCAACGATGGCGGCCCATCTTCCTTGAGTCTATCTGGTTTCCTCGGCTCGTATCATCGACGACGTGTTTTGCTGCCTTTGAATCGGCCAAGTATTACAAACACCTGCCGCAATTTACTGTAATCCGCGTGCAGTGGTACGTCTGTTTTCCACGTCATCAGCGTTAACGGACGTTTCGCGGTTGAAGCGCGAAGAGAAACCGGTTTTCCCTTATTTTAACCGCCTCGAGTCTTCTATATTATATACTACTGTTGTGTATATATAAACATATATGTATATATATGTGTATATATATATGTATATGCGACTATGCGTCGCGTATATCTCACGAACACCGCATCAGTGGTGTAATTATAACATTACTGGGATTTAGCGGCGCGCGATCGGTAGTGGCCGCTTGTTGGAAGGCCGTCGCGCTTTGATACAGAGTTGATGCGTGTTTAGCCGGTTAACCTTTCGCAAGTTATGCCATTTTGATGCATTGGTAGCTTGTTTCGCCGTGGAGGATCGTGTTTTCCACCGTGGAAGTGGTAGCTAAGCCAATGTCTTTATTACTATAAACGAATTGTAATCTTGTTGCTTCGTTTTATCCTTAATTAGTTTTGAATTGCTTCAGCTATTTTATCTCTACTTGTTAATACGATAATACGACCATTGTAATTGTTTCGTTCTTAAGAAGCGTATAGGGAAACGAAGTTTTTCTAATGTTACGGAAGACGCGAGAATGATCGTAGCCGTAGAAAGTAGATCTTTTTATTTTCAAACAATCCGCGTAATTTTCTTTGTATTCTTTGCTTTTGGAAAGACTGTTCCTAAATTTTGTGAGAGTAAAATTTGTCTTTATAATCTGGACTTTCTAGCGTTAGCCTCTAGCTAGTGTTAGTTTCTAGTTTGTGCACTTTTTGTTTTAATACGCAGGGGTGTGAACTTTCATCATTTTCCCTAGCAAACACAACGTTCTTTCTAGAACGAGAATATTTCTTTTGATCTTCTACTTGAAAAATATAACGTTGGTTATTTTCCTCCGAACCAAGTACTTCCTGACCCTCGATCCTTCTAAGCTATTTCCAGTTTTTCTTTGCTATAGTCTCTATATAAAATAATGAAATGGTACTGAACTGAACTTCAAGTATCATTTCTTCGGATACATAAAAAGCTAATACTCGAGCGCTTCACCAAATCTCTTCTCAGTGGATTTATTCGTTTCATTGTACAGATGACTACATTGGTAGATTGGAAAGATCTTCTCTTCTACTTCATTGCATAACAGCTATATTGTACATTGATATATTGCTTTTCAGTAGATATTACGCTCATCAACCTCAGCACACGTAAATTATAATCGACATAAGTGCAAGTCTATCAATAATTATCCAACGCACAGTGTTCGACGATTAATTGCTTCAGTCGAGCGTTAACACGTTCGTTGTATACGATTCGAATTCGACTACGTAAGAAGGATGATACGTACACCAAGTAAGTAAACGAGGAATGTGGGCGATCATTTCATTTGTGGTAAAAAATGGCGAGAACAAAAGTGGAACGACGTACGAGTCTCTCGAGATCCAAACTGATCAACTCGACGTTTTATTAATTTTCCAACTTCGTTGTTACGCAATTTTAACGCTCAATCGTGAAAAGACAAATATCACACTAACACAATAATGATGAAAGGACAAATATCAAGCTAACACAACGATCGTGAAAAGAAAAATATCACGACTAACTTTAAAATAATTCATACAAAGGATATGTTTCAAAATGATTTATCAACAATGATTTATCAACGCGTAAATAACATTACGGTTACTGCTAATCCAAGGTCCAGCTGATTATATACATGCGACCATAACTTATAAAGGATGACACACGTCCTTAAAAACGGAGAAAAGAAAATGAAAGAGAAAAAGATGTGCAAACAACAAGCGTCGAGAAAATACTGAAATAACCGTAGGAAATGGCTCGTGACTGAAAAATGCGTTCAATTTTCCACGAATTCTGTCATTACTCCGGGGTGAGATTCGTCGAGAGGAGAGTTTCTGTGTAACCTGGCTACGGTAGCCATTACGAACAGGATTAGCCGTTAAAGAGGCAGCGTTTAGCAGCGCACTCATAAATCACGTGGAAGCGACAAGCAATTATAATAACTATCGTCGGCTATAGACGCATAAATAAAATAGTAGAACCCCTCGGCTAGGTAATGAGGCGTGCGAAACGGGATGCGAACCAGTTTCTCGACTCGTTAATCGCGACACGGGCAAACAGGGAAAGGTACTTTCACGGAAAAGATCGTCGCAACCGACGAATATTCATCGAGTGTCATTTTTTTTTTTTCAAAAACAGCACGGATATTAATTCCATATTTTGAGAAATTGGAAGCAATCGGTTCAATAAATTTGTTACGCCGGTCGATAAATTACGAGCAACCCTCAAAAGACGATTATTAATTTGTTCGAAAAATGCATATAAACTCCGTAAAAAATATTTTGTACAGAGAAATGGAGAAATAGAGAAAAAGAGAGAGAGAGAGATAAATTCGTTAAGGTGGTCTAAGAATTACAATGGGAAATCAAATAATAATTATTAATTTCGAAAAATTCATAGTGTCTCTGACAGTCGATTTATGCTATCATATACTGTATGTTATGTTGTCTACTATGTATTTTTGCAAAATATTACTTCATAAGAAGGTTGCTTACAACTGTAATTAACGTCTAACTAGCCATTAATTAACATAGTTACTTAATCGAGCCAAGTGACCCAAAGTAAATAAGGACTTCAACGATTATATTGGCTGTAAACTGGTTTGTATTCTTATCTTATAACATAGTAACCGCAAGACCATTACCGCGTTTGATAGTTCAAGATATTATAACTTTTTAATAAAGTTTTAAATCACCTATGTTTATGTTGCATTTTTCGTTTAATAATATCTATAAAATACGCTAACAAAGTTCGATTATTAAACGTTAGGTCAGTTATTAACCTATCAGCCATTGAATTGGAAATACTAACAACTCGATAAAAATCACAAATGAAAGTTCAGAATTCTTTTAATAATTTAATTCAATAAAAATAGCCACAGAATACTATCCTTATATTATCTTCCACACTGATCGTAAAGTAAAATTAGAAATAAATATCTTTCCACTAAATCATTGAAATCGTTTAGAAGAACAATCCAAAGAATGCTCTTCTTACGAAGTGAAATTAGAAATAAGTAGCTATTCGTTAAATCACTTAAGACCATTGAAAAAAAAAGAAAGAAAAACAGTTCAAAGAGTGCTACCAGTGTTTAAAGTTACTCGTCGCTCGAGTCTCATATTGGATCGCTAATCGCGTCTCAACGCCAACTAATAATTCGGTCAAGTATTTTGAAATGCCAATGGTAATTGCTGCTCGCTTGTCCATGCATAATAGTTTTTATAGTTCCATTAATTTCGCCGCAGTGTGTCGTCGCTCATGAAAGGACGCCTTTAGTTTTTAATATGAATGTTGCGATGATTGGCAGATCGATTCATACGAGCGTGAATTAGAGACAATATTTTATTGCAACGCGGCTTCTCCAGCGATACGTTATTGCTTCATAAACGATGATTCCTGATCTTTAACCGTGCTCCCGCAATCATTCCGAGTACGAGCCGGTGTTATTTACGGGCCACATAAATGCCAATTACGTATCAAGGCTCATAATGTGCATAGTCTGATAAAAATTCGATTCATCCCGCACGTTTGAAAAAGGGTTGGTATAAAAGATAAATTATGATGAAACGTTTTGTAGGTACTTGTCCGATGTATGCACCTTAATGACTTGTTTATTATTTCGTTATTACTACGCTATTTCAAAATAACATTTGATTAATATGTATATTACATGAATTATATATAGTAAACATTCTATTATACAAGTATAATATTCATACGATATTCAATACATATTTAATTCCTTACGCTATCATAATATCGTATATCGTGTGCTCGGATGAAATTGAAATTTTTCTATTTTTAATTCCAGTGGAAGTACAATGGTGTCGAAGTGGAAACATTTGCACATTGAAATGTTAAGATAACAAGGTATTGGAATAGTGAAACCTTTACGCAATGAAAGTTCACACAGTACTGTCTTATTGTATCAATAAAGATATAAACACACCCAGCATAAGCTGCTTATAGATGAATAGTAAGTTTAAAACAATTCGCGTCAATGAATCATAAGCCATTCCCATTGTGTGTCTCAGAAAATATTGTACATTCTGAAACTCTAATTTGCTCAGATATAATGAATGAGAAAAAATGAAACTCGAATGAAAAATATATCATCTTAACCGATGTAAAAGTATATTCTAAATGGCGTAAATATAGAAATGTACTTCACTGTAATAAACATTTCGAAAGCGAATAACAGTTACGGCGGAATGGACTTAACCTATTAAGCAGTTTAACGTATAATTAATAACCAAGAATATCCTTGGATAAATATATCATTACGCTTGAAATATTCACAAGTCACCATTAGTTACGTTAGCAAGTTGACTGCCACGGTGATCATCGGCAATCCGAGTTCGCTAAACTCGTTAGAACGATTAAAATAAGATAAACTTTATTAACTAAAAAATGTTCAACGATGATATAGATGACGTTGCCACAAGAAAAATATGCAAATACGGTATAATATTTTGGAAAAATTAAATGTTACGGTATATTTCGATCTACTGTGACCCTCGAGATAAAATGTATAAAATTCACATGACTTCAAAGCTTTACATTCTCGAGCCATCAGTCGATTCTCCCCAAAGATACGCCTAATTTCCAATCCTATTATCCAGAAACTACAGTTTTATCGATCGACTAGCACAAATTTCTTTCAATCGAGCACAAGTATAACACAATTACGATGCAACAGCACGTGTCATCGAATGTTTGCCAGGGAACCACCGCGAGGTAGGATCGTTGCCCTGTCAGCCCCTGTTATACAGCACGAGATTAGCGATAACGTGACTATGTTCTGTCACCTAAAGCACATATACCAGCCGAGTTCCCGGAACGATGCTCCACGTAGTACTTCGTTCCTGGTAAAAACGCATTAATTAGATTTCCACTTAGCTGCCCTTCCTACGTTGCTATCCAAAGCGAAGCCTGTAAAGCCTCAAGGTCGCGGATACCTCATCGACGCTGGAATTCGAGCCGAGTTTCGAATTTCGAAGCGGAATGAACGCGAGTAGCTAGTTCAAGCAAAGAGGTGAAAAAGAGAGGAAAAAAAGAATTGAATTGAAGATTCGAAGAAGAAGAGCAAGAGACGTTGAAGTAGACGTTGCAGGGAGTAGAGAAACTTGGTGAAAGATGTGGATGAATAAAGTCGATTGCGCGGAAGATACAAAACTGAAGTAATTAAGAAACTGATAGATGACATAGGTAGCATAAAAGGAGATTTTAGTAATTATTTATAGAGCGGTGACCTCACCTATCTCAATGATCTTGAAATATGTCCTTGGTGCTAACATTCTGTACAATTTTTCTCTGTATGTGTTAACGTCGCTTGGTTTTGCTCTTCGAGATATTCGCAAAAATCTTCAGTTCAATCTACGTCACGGTCACACTTCGTTCTGAAGTAGACAGACGCCTCACGGCGTCCATATTTTCGCGTAGTTCGACCTAACTTATTTTCGATAATCATTTTCAACATTTTCTACATTTCGTGTAGGAAAGAAAAATCAATGGGATAAGTTCGAATGAGATAATTATTGCTACCTACCTCGCGCTACTGTGAGATAATTTAAGGTGTTACACAATAAGACAGACACGATTCGTATTAAGCTTTATGTTATCTCGGCGTTATTCAAAATTGGAAACACTTGAACTATGACATTGAAGAAAGCGACTATTCGATTATCAAAATCATACTGTCGTCGAACCAGAAGCCTCTACATATGTCAGAAACTACAGCTGGATGATACCTATAGGGGAAGATTGATCAGAATGTTGATCTTGACGATATATTTCAAGATCATTGAAATCGGAAGTTCGTTCGCTTTGTAAATAAATTACCGAGATTTTTAATAAAATCCTTGTCATCGAGCGTAATGTAGTTGGCGTTTACAATTGTAGTTTTATTTCAGAATGGCGCTACAAGCTAAAATAAATTATTCCAGCGTTTGTGACTTCTTTCTTTATATTTCGCATGAGATTTACGTCCATTTTAATTAGACACTGGCATTCAATCTTTTTACACTGAAATCCTTTAGCTATTTGAATTTCTGAATTGAAGATGATAGTGGATAATTGTAAAAAAGAGAAACTAAAGAGGAAAATAAAGGAATAATAGAACAAAGAACGAGAAGTAACATCGCTGAAGAAACGAAACTGAAAAAGTTCTATCTTTGAAGAGAAAGAAAAATTCTGTAGAAAAGGGAGAAACAGAAAGATCGAAGAGAAAATGGGGATAGGGAACATAAAAGAGAAATACTACGTAAAAAGTTGCAAAATAAAATCGCAAGAAGAAGACAAACTGGTAGCAAAAGGCGAGTACAATAAAAATGTAAAGATACAAAGAGCAACCGTAAATTGGGGGAAGGAAAAGTAAATTAGCGAATCTATTTCTGTCAGCAAGAGAAGTACAAGAGAAGTACAAGAGAAGGAAATGGACGGTTCAATTGCAAAAGCAAATAACGAGAAAAAATTCATTAAGAGAACGCGAATCAGATCGTACGAAGAGCGCACAGAATTGATCACCGAAATGATAAAAATATAGAAAAACAAACAGATAGAAGGAATTACAGAAATAAAAGAGGAAGCAAATACAAGAAGGCAGACTTCTCTCTGAGAAGGGGAGAACAAAGAACATGCGAAGTAGCCGGGAACGACCAGGAACGATAGAAAAGGAATATGAAACAACCAAAAAAGGATTTTCACAATTTAAATATGGAATATATATTTATGCAAACACATAAAATCATTTGTAGCTTCCAATTGGAAAATTACCGGCAGTCGTACAACAAACGTATTCGAAATTACTCGTGTGGAAATTATTCAAAAATAAAGAAATACTCCTGAAACCTAATAGTTGACTTCTTGCGTCCATTACGCGATTAAGCATAAGAGAAAAAGGAGAGCTGCAGACGGGAACGAAACGCGTGGAGAGGGCAAGGAGCCACAGGGAAGGAAAGAAAAAACATGGAAAGACCGCAGAATGTGAAAAACGAACGAGCAAAACCCGGCGTAAAAATACGCGGAGGTGAAAGAAGAAAGCGAAAGCACGGCAAAAAGCGACCGATGCAACAGCTAAGAGGAGGGAACGAAACAAAAGCAACAACTTAACATGCACGGTGAAGGAATTAAAAGAAGTAAGAATACAAGAACTCGAAGTGAAGGGCCTGAGGAGAAGTGGACGAGGAAGAAGACGAAGCGGAGGAAGAAGCAGAAGTGGCAGAACAAAGGGAAGAAAGGTACAAAATAAACAACTTTGACCAAGTGGAATAAGAAGTGAAAGTACAAGATAACGTATCTAACAGGCAGAAGAATAATATAAAAAGAAGCGACTATCAAAAGCGAATAAGAGAATGAAATAAAAGAGTAAGATAGAAAGAAAGAATGAGAAGATCGAGGCTAGAGAGAGTACGTAAATGGGGCCAAAAGTACATAGTGCGGATCGCGGACCGCCATAACCTTTTATCAGTTATCTAATTAGCCGTTGCATTTAATTAGCGACCCGAGAAGAGGGCCGAGGGAGATAGAGCAGGCAGCGCGCGAGACCGACGTACGGTTCTCTGCACAGTCGTACGTAATTTTAATCGGTGTTCACGTCAGATAACGACGGGTCGACGGATGAGCCGGCATTCGCCGCGTTTGCAATTAGCCGTGTTTTTATTTATTCGAGTATCTGGCTCCTATTGCGCCGCGTACTGACCGCCAGAAAGAGAACCAGACATCAGGAAAGGTTTCTCGAGTACATGTCTTCTTTGATTTCGAAAGATCCTCTGATTACAGCGTTGTTCGTTTTTTGTTTTCGATTCAAACTTTTTAGTGTTATTACGCAGGTTGCTTGGTAGGATGATGACGATTAATTAAAAGTAAAGATTAATAGTTGGAGAAATTGTTTGAAGTAATTGCACGGGGGTGACTTGTGAGAATGAACGAGCGTACTTATGGAAATACGTATATCTACATTGATCGATTTCCTATCTTGTATTTTGATCGATTCTCTAAATAAATCTAATTCTTCCAGTTTTTCTGCTTTCTCATATCTGGAGGAAGTAGAAATTCAACTACTGTATAATATAGATATAACCACAAGATACGGTATTCTACGGAACTTTAGTTGGTGATACGATCCAAAAAGATAGGATAACAATCAAAATTTCCGTCACTGAGTCTCATCTTTGAGGTTTCAATCAAAGAATATTAGGATATTCTCGGGTAGACTGTTCGATTATCACCAACTTTTATTTCAATTCTTAATTTTTATATTGTTTCAATACCATACTTTATCTCCAAGATTTAGATATACAATATATTTTAACGAATTCACGAAAAAGTTCGCGCATTTCGTTGTTGGCACGAATTACAAAATCCTCTACATCTACAACCTTGCATGAAATTTCACGGAATGCAAACCTTGCGATGAACCAACTTCGAGAACGCAACCTCTTTCATCGTTATCATTCCAAAGGCATCGTTCGATTTGGTAACGCGAACACGCGTAAAGAATAGAACGATCCATCGCGAATCCAGCACGATGGACGCGATTGTTACTCGTTCGAAGCAAAAAGAAAACGTTTATGTAACGATGGATGACTTACCTTCGCCGGATCCTCGATGAAGCTGCCGATGGTCATCACGTGTAGGGTAATCTCGCGCGTGTTTTCCAACTCCTCGAGAGCAGCGTAGAGACCCTCGCTGACGAAATAGGGCTCGGGGCACGTGAGCCTGTAAACGATCGGCAAATTAGATAATGAACAGGAATGCGTCAAGATGCATCCGTCGATGGCGAAACCGCTATGGACTAGGCTAAACTCTTCTCTACGTACAACCCCGAACGTATGTACGTACGTTGGATAACGTAATTAGCGTTATGTAAGCGGTCGAGCGAGTTTGCTTCTTGCGAGGTTCATTAATGGGACGCTATTGGAATAACGAAATACGTTCTTTATTGTTTCATGTAAAAGTTACTGTTAGAATGACTCGAAGGGATTTGCTGTTATTGTAAAAAATTTGGAAGAGTTATGGAAGTTGTAAACACGAGGAATCTGTCGATAATTTACAGTGGTTAGGTGATAACTAAGAGCGTCGATAATTTACGAGCATATAAATACGGAAAGTCCTTACGCGAAATTCTTGAAAAAATAGTCGTAATTGGGAGTAAAAATTTGGAAGCTCTTCTTTGCTTGTAATATTTCAGAATATAAAACCTATATTTTTAACTGTTATTATATAATAGAAAACAGTTGAAATGAAAGTTTTAGTTGAATTTAGTAGTACTTCGAGGTAATGTTATACATTACCTAACGTAGTTAGTGATTTATTAGGAAATATTCCAACCTTTTAACGGATTTGTGATAACGGTATATGAATTTTATCCATATGTACGAATTAATGACGAATTAATAACTAGCAGAAGTATTGGGGACTGGCAACTAAGTGATTGCGGATTTTCTCATTAGGTGGTACTGACAAAATCGTCTATCAGATGTTGGACACCAACGATGTAACTGAATGATGTGAAACGAATAACTTTACAAGAAGCGAGGTTGTTGATCTTTCGCTTCTTAGAGGTTCAAATGAGACATTGCGAGTAGAAATAGACGACTTGCAATAGATGCGAAGACAAAAAGAATCAAGCTGGTCGAAACCACATTCTTAACTATAATTCTTGTAGGTGCCTTCGTTACATAAAAAACCATGCTTCTTGCCCTTTCTTTCGCAAAACCGCAACAACATTCTTGCGAAGGTATATACACGAGAGCATCGATATTATTGCCAAGGAGGAACGCGTGGTATCATTATCGCGAGAAACAAGGAAAAAAGAGAAAGGAAGGTAAAGTGTGGAGCGAAAGGGAGGCAGAGAAGGAAGGACTGCGAGTATCCTCCTCCGTTCAGCTTCGTGCACCAGGAGGTTCCTCGATTACGCGGCCATTCGAAATTTTCGAGGCTCTTCCGACAGCGGCGAGAATCACCCTCGAAATTGATGTTGCCTGGCCACGCGATCTCTCCGAGCTACTCGAGCCTCTGCTCGATATTTCTCGCCTGCTCTATCCCCTTTCCGCCACTCGAACAAGACGCTGCGTGAACATATTTATTACAGCTGCCCGTGACCCCTGCAGCATACTTTATTGGTTATGGCCTCGTAAATAGGATGTTTTGTCGAGATTCATCTCGCGTTATGCTCGTTGTTGCTCGCGATGACTTAATACCGGAAGATTGATTACGTATGGAATGTTAGTGGCGTTGATGGTCGTACAGAAATTTCAACATCATCTGCGGAAATTTTATGATATTCGATGGATATAAAAAATATTCGCGCATTGTTGTATTTATTATAGTATCCGTATATTAATTACTTACATTACATACATACATTAGGCGCTTTTATATCACTACGAATGTTTGATACGGTACAGATGAAATGTACAGAAGCAGATAGAAAGGAAACACTTCGTTGGAAAGCAATGGAACGTGCCAGTATATTTTTTCGTAATTAACCTTCTTGGGGGTAATGGAACATTATATTTAGCAGGAAGATTGAGAGCAATAATGGATTAAGCAAAATTTTTTTTAACGAATTTAGCTGTATGAATCGTTCGTGAGTTTTAGTACGCTAAATGAAAAAATTATTTTGACACGATTATGTTAGAATTTTATTAATAGTTTGATCTTATCTTTTGGTCGCGTTCTCGCAGACCTTCAGAAACGATAAAACGATCATTTAACGATTTGAAATACAGCAGAAGGTAAACGATGAGTAATATATATGTATCAAACAGAAACGAATTACAGTTAGAAATAATAACAAACGAAAACATAAAACGGAACGTATAGTATCTTTAATAGCAGTATCGTTTAAATTATATTGTATACGGACTCTTTGTTAAAATAAATTCCATCTCTCATAAAACATATTAATTCTTTGTTAAAAAACTTCCAACTATACAAATAATAATTTTCTCAGAATTAAACAAATTTACACATAAATCAGTATTCAAATTTGTACCGTATTTGTATTTGTGTACCGTAAAGATCAAATCGCATTCACTAACTCCGCTAACTAAATAACCCTTCAAGTATGTTTCTTAATGCGCTCCCATTGGAAAATTTACGGCTATTAACAAACGTTCACAAATCGAACAGCATTAACAAACGAGATAGGGTCGTTAAGTCGTTGGAAATTGACCGCTAAAACGATAAATCAACAAATGTAACGATAATAAACGAAAACGCAGCGCGCACTTTCGCTTGCAGCCTTTTTAAAACACGATCACCCGTTTTCAATTATCGACTACGGAGTTACGCTTCCAGCAAACAAACGCTCCCGTCTCCTAGGTAGGGGCTTTGGATCCTTTTCAATTAGAAACGGAGTGTGAAAATTAATTACCATCGCCCAAAACCGGTCCAGCCACAAAATGCTCCCACGCGATCTTTACAAGCCGCCGCGGTTCCGTATAATTAACAATTTATACGAAGCAATTCACCGGTGGCCTTTCGCGTGGCCACGTAACCAATAGATCTCTTCGATCCTCGAATCGATCAATCGCCCACGTGGCTCTCGGTGAAATCACATTCGTTTTAAATACCTAGACCCACGGACGGTTTACAAATTTTCTTAACGATACCGTATTCTTTTTTCTTTTTTTTTGTTTTTTTTCTTAACATAAATTATTTCTTATACTAGATAAAATCAGGTTCTGTTGATTTTGATCATTTTCTTTGCAGGACTTTTATTTTATTTTACGTGAGACACGAGTGATTAATACGACATTTAGTTATTTCAATGAGAAGTTAAAATTAGCATGTTTTAATCTTATTCTCGTTTTAGCAAACGAAACGGACTTGTAACGTTTTAAGATGTTTGACAGGAAATCGAGACGAGAGTTCACGCATACCAATAGAAAGTTTCTCGCGATTCGTTTAAGCTTGAGATATTTTTTAACGTTAGAAAGATACAACTCGGTCGAGGTTATTGGAAAAATGTGACAGATTTGACATGTTTTAATAAGATTATTTCCTAAGTAGAAAATTGTTATAAGCGTGAAATTAGAAGTTAATACAGAGAAATAAATTTTAATTGGGTTGACTTGAATCCTCGCAGAAATTATTCTGAAGAGAAATGAAACAACGTAAACGAATGGAGAATTTTTAAATAAAGAAACTACTATACGTACTATATGAATGAATAAATTAACACGTCCTTCTCGTTCAACGAGTTAAGAAAGAAGAAAATGGAGGAAGTAACGATAAGCTACGATAGGCTTCTTTTAATATATCAAGGCTGCTTTTAAAATTTTCTGAAAGTAATTGAAATTACACGAAGAATTATACTAATCGATTGTGGAATTTACACGCGCAAAGTGTTCGAAGATTTAAGAATCAAGAAGCTTAGATATTTAATAATTTAAAATCTCGAAAATATTCGAAAACGTAAAGATTCAAGAATTTAATGGAAGTACCGTATAGAAAAAGTTGCATGAGCAAGGGAGTAATGAGGTTCGAAGAAAAATTTCAGCACATAAGGAAGAATTTGATTAAATGGTATATAATTATTCGGAGGATTCTTGGATCGTTCATTAAATTCAATCTTTCCGCGTAACGACTTCAACGCCTATAATTTTCAATGTTCGTAATTGAAATTCGTCCGGTTATCCTGTTATTCGATCGATTTTATAGCATCGATGAATCTATAATTAAATAACAAGAAAAGTAAAATTGAAATCGAGATTTTTACATGGCCATTAATTAAAAAAGTCGAGAATTAATTATAAGAGGAATATACCGATCGTAAAATGCGTCTGGAGAACGAAACCGAGTGAATAAACATTTTTCGAGGTCTTTGCGATTCTCCGGCACGCTAGTGAAATTAGTTTTATCGATTGAAAATTATCGTCGCATAAACGAATGATAGTTTTCTTTCTTTTTCTCGCCCTTCTCCCTGCCTTTTTGTCTGTTAAAGGTCGGCTTATTAGTTAAATGTAATTTCGATTTAAATAAGAATCGCCTCCCACGATGAAACATCTAATAAACATCTCTTAACTCTCAACATATTTCTCAGTCTGCCGTAAACATTTATATTCTGCGAGAGTAATTTACAAACGAGCATCGCGACCGAGGAAAACGCAACGCGAATGCCACTAACGATCGCACCTCGATGGCTCATTAATTTATTCGTTGCGTTTCCATGAATCATCACCTCGCCACCGCGTGTTTGATCATCTCTTAACGAAGACCATTGTGCGACAAGTATTTGTTAAATATTTTTATCTGATAAATTAGTTGACATTTATCCTTGATAAATACGCATAGAATGGATTGTTTCATACTGTTTCATTTTTTAATGAAACGTTTGTTCTGGTAGTTTCTCCTATCATCAACTTCGCTATTGTTAAATTAGATTTCAATTAGACCGCGACAATTTGATTTAGATTTCAGTTAATCTATTAGATAGGTTAATTGCAAGGTATTTAATTTTTATTTTTCTATTTTAATATCTTACGCGATGGATGTCGTAGACGTAAAATATACGATATAACGTAAATTAAGGTGAAGAATAGGTACTGCAAAATTCGGTAATTTATAATTCAAATTCTCGAGCGTTATCTGCGATGCAGTGATAGGGTATAAAGACAGACAGAGTGTAATTTGAGGATATTCGAGTATGCACTTGAATAAAAATCCAATGGAAAGCTCTCTAATCGTAATCTAATAAAAAATAGGATTTTTACGAATGATAAAGAGCAAATTGTTTCAAATATCCATCTTCTCAAAATATAAAAGAGTGAAAAGGAATTATATATGGGATTATAAAGGGGAAAATTGCATTATAAAAAATATAAAATATTAATTATGTGAAGTAGCAAATTTAATTTAGAATACTGGCATTGCAATTGTTAGTGAGATATATCCGATATATGGTTTTATTATTAGCTGCTCATCTTAAAAATCCTCCGTTATGATAGTCTCTTATGAACTCGAAGACACTGATGTTATCGTACACTGGCGAGCATGCATGTCCATTATATGCCATCGTTCAGCCAGTTCGGATAGCGTACACAGTTCCTCCAGTCCTTATTTACTAAATATTTCAATCAAGTTGCCGGGTTAAAGAACTCCTACTCCTACGATAGCAATAGTAATAATGATAACTAGAACGCAGACAAGAGCGTACGATACAAATGACCACAAATCTGTAATTTATTTGCCGAGATAAAAGGTTAGACATTGCAATATTGTGAAACAAGCCGTGTGCGTAATGATACTAAAATGGGTACGGTCCATGCTTTATTTACTAATGCTACTAAAATAGATACGGTGTTTCGCAATGCAGTGTGTGTACAGTGTGTTCCATTTAGTGTAAACATTAAATTCTTTCTCTTGGAAATATCTGTATAATTTCAAAATAATTTTGGACAAGTGAAGCGTATAATTATAAACTAAAAATGACCAGAATATCAGTATTATAATAGTTTCGAGAAGTAACAAATATGTCATATTAAAATTAATAATAAAAATTGATATTGATCCTGTAACTAATTAATTTTGACATTACGTGATTTCTAAGTTACGTATCTGTCTATTTAATATTTTTGAAGTATTAGTGTAAATTATTATTAAATTAAATATTACTGAAATAAATTGACGTAGGACTTTGTGTCAAAGTATCTTGTTTGAAAGTTGCTGAACTTTACTGCACCATCAAATATTTCGCTACATCATTAAAATTAGTAACGAATTAACATCTTAGCATAAAAAACTTCACAAAAAATTACCAACTATATAGGCTGTCCCATTTATTACTATCATCAATTCACTACAAACTCGCCTTCAAAAACTACTTCACTCATATCCTTCATATATACGAAGATAGTTGTACAGTAAATACAAAGTACAAACTAGTCGTGTAACCACAACAACCAGGTAAAAAACTCGAGGCTTCACCCGCTTGATGGTTGACGACGATATACATATATAATATAATTGAATAATTTAATAATACCATACAGGTTGAATAAGAAAATATAAAATTCAGCTGGAGCAGGTGTCACGAATGATAGCCGCTCGTGCATTTAATTACACCGCGGTTATAGAACCTAAAGACAGGAAAACTAGACAGTGAAATATTATTACGAGAAGCAATTAAGGGATCGGCCTATGAGCTTACACGAAAGAAAAACGAGTCATCGCTCAGGAATTAACTACTTATGCATCGTTCGTTCTTTTAATTACTTATAATCGTACTTGCAACACTTGCTAGAAAGTTCGATATATGTAGATTGAATTTCAGCAGTGGAATCCCATTGCTAGGGAAAATGTGTCAAAAGTTTTTAAAATTGGAGGAGATTGAAAGTGAAAATGAAAAAATACATAGCAATTGGCATCGAATTGAAAATTGTACGATACAATGAAAGTTCGAGTAATTTTTAATGTGATTTGATACTTAAAACCTTTAGAGTATCGAAGAAGCTCTAATCTTCAGTCTCAAGATATTTTGATTCTGAATACCTTTCGAAGTCTCGAGAAGTCAACGGTTATTCAATATCTTATATAAGATAATAAAGATAGATATAAAATATTAAAGGTAGAATCTAACAATATAAGAAATCATATTACGGTATGTAAGGTTTTCAAGATTTAGATAGGTCAAAATGGCGTTGGTTATGGAATAGAATAAGAATGAGACATCCAGTGGTACGTTCGGAAGAGAAATCAGGAATAAAAATGTTTGAAAAGTAAACTCACGCGGACGTTGATACATTACAATTATATTACAATGAATTTACCGAAATAAAATTCCTAGAAACGTGGATCGTGTTTCCGATTACGTAACCGAGGCTTGGTGGCACATAATGAAACGATGGATGGCTCTAACGACGCTCGTAAACACGAAAGTATTAAAGATAAATTCATAAATCATTTTATGCTAATGTTCAACGAAACATGTGTCCCGTTTGTTAGATGGGCGTAGAATCGTAGAAAAAATATTTCCTATATGTCACGTGTGTAACGTTGAACACTGTTTCGAGCACGCATAATTGGCGTCCCCACTATCTGATTATTATTCCAAGCTATTTTTATAAGCGCTGATGGGACTTTCTTAAAATTTCTTTCGACGTTTAAAAATGTCCTCTGTTATTAACAGGACGCGTTAATTGCTAGGACGGTTGATGTTCGGAATTAATTAGATTCAAACGTGAACGCATCGTGTTAAAATGTTCTACAAGTGCCTATAGGTATTAATGGTATACGATGACGTGGCTGTAGCACTGTGCCTACTTCGTCGACACGAATCGCAGGCAAAATCAGCAAAATTACTAATAACATGAGAATTATACGCAGAAATGAATATCTTGTGTAAAAAAAAACCAACAGTCACAGTGTTATATCTCTTCTTTTCTGTTTTACCTATATCATTTCTACCTACGTGTGTTTTTCTTTCTTGTACATTGACACATTCGTACCAAATTCACCATTATTAGTTTGTAATTATTATTTTTATATATTGGAATAAGAAACTTTTATTCAACAATAAACGAAGGAACGACGCTTACGTCGGTCTGTATACAGATCGTCTCCATGAGTCAACTCTACGAACGTCAACCCGTCTACCGACAGCGAGATAAAGTGCGATGGTTTTACCAACATAATTACTCGAAGTCAAAATTTGAAAGTTGTTTTATATTCATAGGATGTGGGCGTTCGATAAGTAACAGATCGAAGTATCTTCGTTATTTAATTAGAAATGGTATGAAATAGAGAAGATGATATCACATAAAGAAATGTAAAGAGTTTTGTCCATTTATGGTTATCTCTTCTTTTCGAGAAGTGCTTCAGAGTACCAGGAATATATCATTAAATCATACATAATAGAAGAAAAATAGAAATAAATTTTTTCATAATGCAATTAAATGAATTTACAAGTATTTTGTTAATTATATGCTCACCACTATCTGTATATCAAAGCACTTTTTAATAAAATTTCTCATAACTAAAAAATAGACAGACAAAGAAATATACAGAGCTCACATTTCCCCTTAGTTAGAGATAATTCGAAATCCATTTCATTTCACGAAACCAGATTCGCTTTAAAAAATGTAATTCAGGTTTCAGTTGTCGAGCTTCGAAGCATATCTCGCACGCAAAAATTCTAATCGATCCTAACGGCACGCACGATGATTTGCAATAAATTTCACGCGTGAAGCAGTGAAACTGATTCGCACGCACGATCACCCACACGAAATCACAGGAAAGCATGTGGGCGCCTCTATCAGCCACGCATGTATGGTAAGTACGAACGAACTGGTTTCTCTGGCGACACAACGTAGAATTTCGTTAGTCTTGTGAATGACGGCCTATTTATCCGGCATCCTTTCCAGGTCTTCCTCGAAAAATATATTTTTCAGCCATCTCGTCTGTCGTTCACCAAGAGATTGTATGAGTTTCATGGCAACAGGGTCATCGACTCTAATGCAGTTTCAAATTTACGATAAGGAATCTGATACGTTGAAGAGAATGAACATAGTGTTTAATCCCGTAATTTGCAATATACAGATATAATTGCGCAATAGCCACGAGGACTAGTTTTTTAAACAGCCCGAAATAAATATACCAAATGTCATTTTAAATTCCACATTAACCACATTTAACGACAGGACACACCAATTGCTGTTGTACGCGAAATAATCACGTTACATCGTGTAAACGTGAGATACAAGTATTTCGAATAATATGTAATATTTTAAAATAATTTTAAATAATATAGAAATGGTGGTCGAATCATTTTCAGATATCCTTAAATTTCTGTATCAATGTGTAGGTTAATTTAAGAGATACAGTTTTAACAAAACGACTGTATAACTGCATCCTGTCAGGGAAAAGTATTAAGGAAATATAGAATTTTAGATGAAAATCTCGGTAATCGTAAATTAATATTAAGAATATTTTCCTGTCGCGAATGTTTTCAATGGCTTGTAATGAAAACTAATTTTCTACAATACATGTCATATCGTCGATTACGATCAAATTTGTATGGTTAATTGTTTATTATATAATTAATTACAAAATTAAGAAAGAAAATGTCTTATTACGAAAGTATCGTTGGTGGAAAGAGACATACAATGTTGTTCATTGTTTGAATATAATATTTAAATATTGTTCAGATATAATAATATTTCAGATAGTTGGTATAATTACGTATATGGATTTTAAAACATTCTGATTTAATATTAGGCGAGGAACGCTTATTCAGAGAATTAGAAAGTTCAGATTATTCAAATTGGGTCTAAATCTAGTAAAGGACGATTAACATAATAATTTGTTTCGAAGAACGCTAACATTTGGGGAAAGTGTACAGTTCGTTTCGGAAATAATATGTATGTCGCTAATTTGAAAATAAATGGGTTTGCGTGGTGAGTTAATGTAGGATCAGTGCCGTAAATCTTTTTGATGTTGGTGCTTCATCATTTTAATCACTGCTATCTTTCAAATTACTTGCGTACCGACCAACTTAGTCTAACTTTTTCAATCTTATACAAATTTTCATAAATGTCCAAAGATCGGGCCACATTCTTTGAATTCTCTACAGAGCTCGAAACAACTTCTACATTTAAGGAAATCTAAGAAATCTTAACAATTTTCTAAACATTGCAATGCGTTATCTCTTCCACAATAGTTTACAATTAATCTGAAAACTGTGAGCTAACAGAACAGAAACAAGCAAATAAACATTAGCAACATTCATTGAGAGGCTTTTTATAAAAATAGGGATCTGCAGTAGATATACAAATGCCGACTGTATTTTTTAATCAAACAGTTGAATAATTCTAAAATTTGTTTCTTTTTTAAATCTAAAATGATCAAAGTTCTTTAATAAACACTATGATTAGCAATTCAAACATGATTGGCTCTTTTCCAGATAGCTTTTCAATTCCAGCGAATTATTCCCATAAAAAAAAAAAAAAAAAAAAAAAAAAATAGAGAGAATAAAAAATGCCATCGCTTAATTTGGACGAAATTAAATCTAAAAATCATAGTGCAGTCCAGGGAATCATAGAACGCTAAAACGTACACCAAAACGCTGAATAAAAAATAAATAAAAATGCTTCACCTTTAAAAGTAACAAGTAAACATCACGCCCATATTACATCGTCGATCGATTTTTATGATCCTGACGCAAACACCAGATATTCTTTTTAATCTCACATCCAGGATCGTTACCAAACACAGATATTAAATCGATACCGCACGTGATTCAACGAAGCGCAGTTCGTCGTGGGTTTCGTGCTCGCGCGTACAACTTTGTACGCACCGTGTCTGCACGTTTCGAACTAAACGAACATTTACCCAGTGCGTACACGTTACCATTAATCTTCGGGCTCTGCCACGAAAGAACGGGGCCTGCTTCCCGATAATTCGTTAATCGTCGCTTAATTACGCCATCGATCGACTTAACGATTCACGCGTGCGCCGGGAAACGCGGTGAGGCTGGGCCCTTTCGAACGAAATCACCACGGCCCGTCGCTTCGGCTAATTACGAAATCGCTTCGCGTTCGTCTCTTTATCAACCTTTGCTTTTCTCCTTCGACTCACGCGACACGTCTCTCTTATTCACTGATTTTCATATCATTTTTCCATTCGCGCGGAATATTCCTGTCGCAAGAGACGATTAAAAAGGTTTAGAAGTACAGCGCGGAATTTTTTGCGTTTATGAGGAATATGAAAGTGCAAAAAGTGCACAAAGGTACACGAATTTATGTAAAATAAATTTCTGCTTAAGTTGCATTCTCTTCTTTATAGAAATATGAATTTGCATAAATATACGTAGTCTATCGATAACTGGCGGTGTCTAAAAAGTAGAACATTTGAACGTGGATATTTTGGAATTCTTATTGGAACTTTTCTAACCATTTTTTGAACGAAAATTATTCGTGGAAATTTTTGTAGAAGAATTGCTTATTGTGTGCATGTTCAATTCTCCAATGATATGCAATGTATTTTATTTATTGGTTAATCTTCAAGTGGTACTGTTGGGTTCCAAATTACTGAGTTCTAAGGTATTTAATTTTAATTTGCATTATTTATTTCATACGATAAAAATAAGTAACTGCTTTTTATTATGTAAACTATAGAGTAAAAAATAAAATTAAATTAACCGTTGTAACCAAAATTGCTATAGTTACAATTTTAACTTATGTTTTATTCATCATTAATTGAATTAATTAGATATCATGTTTCCTATCATTTTTGAATAGTTTACCATTTATGTTCCTTTTATCGAATATCAGTACATTCCAGATATATTTCGTAATTTCGATATAATTACCTATTAACTAATTTTTCTTCGATATAAAAATACTGTAACTCACTTCATAAATCAAACTACTTCAGCTTCGTGTTTTTCGAAATTTCGTATCCTGTTTTACCAGTTTCACATTGCAACCTAATATGCTTCTTCCGCGAAAGGATTATATCAGGACTCTATCGTGATCGATATTAAATAAAATACTGAAACGTTGATAAGAATCATCCAATCATGTTTCTCCAGTTTTACATTGCAACCTAATCCGTGTTTTCCCTCAAAATGATTATATCAGAATTCTGTTGTGATCGATATTAAATAAAATATTGAAACGTTGATAAAAATCTGCCGATCATGTTTGCCAAGTTGTCAACAGAGAAACGCGCGTTTAGATACTTGTTACTTGGATTGTCAATATTTTTTACGTAATAATTTATTTACTCAGGGATTTGTCATTTCAAATCTATCTTTCCAGAATTTACTAAATGACGCAACTATCATAAATCCAATTCACAATAATTAATTTTTAATTCTTCGATTAAAGAAATTCTGACCAAAAGTAACGTAATATGTTAATATTAATAATTAATATCTCCTATACAGATAGAATATATATTTCGAGAATTAAAACGTGTTACTTAAATATAAAGATTAAACAATTAATGATTCATTAAACAAGTGCATATGTTTATAATTATAGTTCATACAGAAATAAGAATTCACTGATCTCTGTGTTATTTCTAAGTTTTAATTCATAGGACGAACATATTGCGACTTTACGTTCAGATAAGTAGATTCAGTCGACAGAAGTTCATTTAATAATAATTTACTACTAACGCACGTGTTGCGTCGACACGACTATTCAATTAATACTGCCAATGCAATCATTGTCTTTTAGATTCTGTATTCTTCCACAAGTTAACAATTAGACAGAAAGAAGAGAAACAAAATAGAGGATAATGTATAGAAACGAACTATTTAAGATATATTATTGTAAAATAAAAAAATTTTTTACAAAGGGAAAATACGTCTCTAAGAATGAGTAGCAACGAATGTGTTAATCTAATTAACTAAAATCGAACAAACTAAAATTTCGTCCCAATAAATGCAGTTCTACTGTAATTAATATACTGCAGATTTTTATAGAAATTTGTACTTTTAAACAATCAAATGGAATCTAAGTAGATGTTTATTTCACCCATTGAATATCATAAGTACTATAGTTTCAATATTTTGTATATCTTTGTATATTATGTTAGTACATTACGTGCATATTTGCAATTTCAAATTTCCTATAAACCTATAAAAAATTCGCAGTAATAATTAATAATAAATAATATCTTAGAACCAAACTATTTCAAACTGGTAAAAAGAAATTTAAAAAATAAAAAAAGCCGACATCTATCTATCAAAGTCTTATCAAAATCGCTATAAAAAATTTCTTTGACTCATTCCTGACGATATTCCCCTTTTATCGCAGACTACGTGAAATTTATTTGATGCTCATCGTATAACACGCGTGTGCCGGTAACACAGCATTTAAAGCATCACGTTAGCCAGAAGCCGCGATGCGGGTAGTATTATGGAATCAATTTGCTAAATGGACAGACTAGAGGGTGAGGATAGACGATGAGGGTGGCAGAAACCGGCAGAAAAACGACAGAAGACCGATGACGAGGAGTAAGCCGAGGGAAAGACGCGAAGAAACGCAAAATAGGCAGAACACACAGGGGCAGAGAGTCAACACGTGGCCGCACCCTGATTTCACGCATGCGACGACTCGTGCAGAGGAGGAAACCGAACGTGGAGTCGCTCTGCCTCCTCTGACCACGCGCGCACGTGAAACGCTGCGGCTATGCGGTCAGGACTGATTCATAGGTTCTCCTGCGTCACCCTAAGCTGCTCGAACTGCGTTTTATTAACGCGACGATGAACCTTCAAATTGCATTACACTGGCTCACGAAAGTATTTGTACGCTTATCGTAGAATATTTCTGTATATATATGGCGTATGTTATATAAAACATATTGAAATTTCATTTAAACTGTAATGAGACACGATCGTTACGAGTTACGATTATATTGGTAAAATTAAAAACCAATTTGAAAATGTACGTAGAAATTACAAGATATTTACAAGCCCAAATATATGTTTGGCAAAGATTGTAAAAGTAATTAAACAAGTTAATAATTCGTTTGGTTAATAAGTCACGATATTTAATGGGACCATTTTTAACGCTTAATGTACGTTTCAGATTACTATTCACGTTGTATACTAATTTTATATTAAAAATACATCTAATTATTATTTGGTATATCAAGAATTTTTATGTTTCAATAGTTTGCACAAAATGTTTCGATTCAATGATCCGTCTATACTGAATCGTTAGTAGGCCTTGACATACGAGAATGTCTAAACATTTAACATATGTATTTTCTACAAAACATTAATTAAGATAATTGAATTTAGATAGAAGAAAGAGCATACATGTGATTAAATTCTCCAATTGATTCTTAATTCTTGATTCTTGATTCCAAATTCTTAATTGATTAGCTTATCGACGTAATACATTACGTTTGAATACTATTCGTTGCTATACATAGTTCCACAAATCACAAACCTGATTTATTCTATCCTAGCAAAACAAGCAATCGTATAAATTCCTAAATCCAGATATTATCTGATATTTCATTTACGAGATTCTCTTCTGTGACTGTGCCGTAATTCTTACACAATCGAGAATAATTATTATGCTATAACTTCGGTTAATGGAACGATCGATTACTGGAACATCGATCAATGGAAAATTTGCGGATGATCCTTTGTAAGGAAGATTGAAAAACAAGTGAAAACATCGAACGAAACTATCACATTTTTATCCCAGATTTTATGTTTCTACTTAATGTCGATATTTATAAAATAGTTAAAATAAATTTGTTTAATACGAAAGAAATATTATATTCGATCATGCGAATAATACCAAAGATCCAAACATATGTAACGATTAATTTACATTTATTAGTTGGTATAATCGAGGTATGTACTTCAAAATTTCCTCCACCAGCAATTTATCTTCAATTCACATTTCAATCCTACCATTCGACCAGAAACTTTTCTCTATGATTTAATTACACACTATATTAATTTCAATATTAAGGCCAGCGAAGAAGACGAGTCAAAGTAACCCAATTAGTTATCTCGATCGTCTACCAAGCAAAGCTTAAGACTCCATTATTCCCACCCAGACAACCGTATAACCAATTCGTTTTCTCCCGGCGTGGCTCTCTTCGTGTTCGTACGCCCGCTAATTGTCCACATATATTGTTCTACGCGTAAAATCAACCACGCACACGCGTGTATACCGCTATACCTCTCGGTCAACAAGCCGGCATCTTAGGTGCAAACGCCTCGAGTGTCTACCGGGTGGTCCATGAGACGGATCTTGTAAAGCAAAATGTCAAGTCCTCGATCTTCCTGAACAATCGATCATTTTAGGTTGCATCACGAACGCCGCGATAGAGTGTGATGCAATCCATCGCATCGTCTGCAGGACGACAGTCACGTGTAACCAACACGGGCAATTTCGTTCGCTGAAATTGATTCCTTTCTTGCGATCGATCAATTTAATTGATATTAATTCGATTGTTTTAACCGTTGATTACAAGATATCCGCGAATCGTATGTGTCTATAGAAAGAAAAATGTATTGGGTGTGATGGATATAGGTAATTTATTCGTTCATAGCGACTCTGGAAATTTCTGATTTTCTTGACGTTTTAATTTATTGAAAGATTATTTCTTATGAATAAAACTCTCCGTGAGAAATGATATTTTAAATAGGAAGTAAGTCGATAATCTATTTCAGATGAAAATTAAGATAAGAATTTTGTACACCGTAATGTTGTTCTTCAAGTATTGTTTAGAAACACTATATCAACAAATCGTTATATATCTCTGTTTCGTTCTTAAAAACAGAAATAAAGCAATTTCCGTTGATAAAGGTAGAAACACTTGTAAAGAGAGAAATGTACATTTTTAATGAGTTCAAAGTAGGCACGCGTCTTATTATTTTTGTATCAATTGTCTAATTAGCGTATAGATTTTGTGTTACGAAGTTTAGTAAAATTAGATTTTTTATTCCTTATTTTCTTAATGAATTGTTTTAATGAATAATTTAATTATTACTTTAATAAATTGGAAGCATTAAAATTTCTTGTCTTTTCCCTTTTGTATTACATTTTACTTTACAAAAATTCCCACGTTAAGATATAATTCTTCCAATTTCTTTCTATCAGATCTATCAATTTTACTGAACCATTTATAAAAATAATATGTTAACAGAAAAACACGAATATTCCTTCCAATTAACACAAATATACACAAATTAGTCTACAAATTGTTCAATGGTTTCAATGTATCTATATCCATGACACACTATAGAAGGTAGTATGCGTATCACGAGTTCATACAACTCACGGCAATACAAATCGCCTGATTAGACGGGCATACCGTTTTTTATTGCACATCAGCTCCGATGTTAATCGATCGACAAAAATATTCGTCTGTGGCGCCGCTCCAATTTCTACCATCCTTTCTCTGACACATTTTCTCAACCATTTTGATCGTTGCCGCAACCTGGACGATTTGCCGGCTGCGAAACTTTCAGCGTTCTCGTTAAACAAACATGACGCGCGTTAAGCTGTGAATTAGCATTTTTATTATGCCTCGCGGCCTCTCATTGGCCTTTATTGCTCCTCCGCCAAGTACATCCTGTTATCCTTGAGTAAAGTTTAGTTTTCGAGTAAAGTAGAAGAAGCATACGACGCAAAGGAAGAGCAAAAGTGTGCGATAACACGGGGTAGAATCGTTGAATGTGTATACGAGCGAAATCGATGTGTTCATTTATGATTAAACGTTAAAAAAGCAGTTGAAATGATAATTGTTTCGCAGGAGTATATGACAATTTAAAATACTCGTTTAATATTAGCGTACTATTAATTAAACGTTATTAATTGGAAGTGTTCAGTTGAGAATAAATTTCAAGGTAGCAAGAATAGGAATGAAAATTAATTTGTAGGAATTTATACCGCTTTCTTATATTTTAGTTGAGTAAGAATTTAATTTAGTTGGAAGTAATGAAATTTTAAGGAAATATTATATTGATTTATACGACTATGATATAATTTCATTTAATGTTTTTTAATATTGATAAAATTATTTCTTCTGATCGTATCACTTTAGAATTGATATCGAATTAAGAGTGAAATACAATTTTCACATTATTGGAAATATTCAACTGAATAAATTTTAAGGAAACAGTTGAAATGAAAAATAATTCGCGAAAGCATACGTCGATATTATTGATTGAACAAATTTTTTGAAACTCAAGTGGAAACTACTTTTCTATAAGTAGAATATACCTACTGTATATAAATAAAATATTTATATTTTATCTTTCATCCTTGTAAGCAAGAAACAAAAATACTTTGGATATAGTCATCCTTTATTTATTTCATCTTTTCATTCGAAGATTTCATTTGAAAGATACAGAAAATATGTTGTCTAAAACTTCCGAGTTATGGGAACCTACGTCGTACAAGGAGCAGGGAAATTATACATTGTAATAATCTTATGATCTGAATAACAAGGAATCATTTAGTTTCATTAACCAGTCGTACAGCCCGAAAAATGATAATTTCGAAGAATCCTACTATCATTGTGTTTATCATCTCCGGTACAAGATTCGAAAAGCGATAAGACAATACAAACAAGAAGATAGGACCAGGAATAAAAAAGCAAAGAAAGAAAACTGAGAATACGTGTAAGAAGGGAAACTTATGAAAAGCGCCTACGGGAATAATAAAATCGATGCAAAGTTATCGTGAAAGAATCGTTTAATTGCATTATTAAACTTTATCGCGTCCCTGAATCATAATTATAATGTTATTTCAAACAGGCCTACTATTTAATTAAGATCCTTTATCGACCATCTTTAACAAGACCCTTTGTCGATCGTCAGTTCCAGCATATTAAAGTATATTTGTTACATATAATAAATCTAATCCTAACCAGATATTCAAGAAAACCTGACCTATTTATAAACCAACAGACCGATGCTTTCATTAACGAAATAAAGATATAGTTAATTTTAAAAAAATAGATCTAAACTTTTCTATTCGCAATCTTAAAACTTCAGTCCCTAATAATATTATATTCTTAATAATCTCAAACTTCAATTGTTCAAATATCCACTATTATCAAGACTTTAGTCTTTGAATTCGCAGTATAATTCCTTAGCAACCACAGAATCTTAGTAATTTTGAATTCCTAAGATAGATTAGATCGAAAGTCGTCATAATATCGAAACTTTAACGTTTTCAAATTCAAGCTCCTAATCGTCTTCGAAGTTTTAACATTTCCACGCTGAAATACATTTTCTAAATCTCGCTATTTTCGATTCCCTTTAATCAAACTTCCAAGAGTATCTCAGTTCAACGATATTTCAATGATCTAAAAATCAGTATTTTCGTAGGAAGAAAAATGTCACCGGCTCCGACGCAACCGCACCGTGAACGTTTACAAATTAACTTGCAAATGGTTGGTCGCTCGATCAAGTGGAATGGGAAAGCTCGGTCGTAAGTTTCGCCAGTGGTGGCGGCGACTTGGCAGATAATTGCGTTCTGGTCGGTAGAAAACTTGTTATTCAAAGGAAAAACAAACCTGCTATCCCTGGCCGCTGGATGGCTCGCAATTAACACAAAAGCGAGCAGCCAGGAAATTACGTTCCTTCACAGCGCCTTTATAATCGGACAGCACGCGTTGCAACGAATTGTCAAGCGATTAACCGTCGTATGGAACAGGCCATGATGTTTTCGACTGACAAGTCCTGCGGTTAATTCAATTAACGGCCCCTAATCATCGACGCGGCTCGTACACCCTTGAAATTTTATGGAATTTCATCGACTTGAATGCTACAGGCACATTGGCTTACGAAAGTGTACGTATTCGAACTCTTCTCCTAAAAAACTTGTATGTGTGTATCGCGCGTGTGTTATATAAAATATTTTGAAATTTTGTTAGTAATTGTAATACGACACGACTGCGGTGATTATATCGGCGAAATTTGAAACGAATAAGAAAATGAATACAAAGGTTACAAACTTTATATTCATAAAAAGATTCTGCAAGTATTTGAACGCTTATCGTAGAAAATTTGTATATAAATATATCGTTGATATGTGTTAATGAAATTTTATTAGCATCATAGTAATAAGATACATCCGCCATGATTACATTCGCAAGCTTTGAAACCAATCTGCAAATGCATGTAGATATTACAATAGAATAAATAACCATTCAGAACATGGTAAAAAATGTCTAGCACACAAACTACTAAGAGACTCGCGTATACAAGTATTAATTTCGAACTTTCAGAATAATCAACACGTTCGTTGTGAAGACTTGGAGTATCTCAGATTCCTTTTTACAGACGTTGTTATAATCTTCGATATGATTAATCTACAATATGGACATGAAGGTTCTTTATAGTAAGCGTTGAAATATTTTCGTGAACCAGCGTATGTACACGTTACTTTACTCGAATAACCTTCATAGCCCAAAAAACAGACTAATACAATTATATTTGTATTTTATTTATTCTGTTACGCTTATTACGCTCATTATTATATTATTATGTTATACTTCTTATATTTACCAATGGAAATTTATTTTGACATTCTTGTTGCCGAAGGTTTTGGTACTGAATATTCTTCATTATTGTACTTATTGTTATTATTAAAATTGTTATTATATAGTTTTATGATCTCAGGACATGGAGTTCCTTTTCTACGATAATAATAGATCAATAAATATAAAAATATCCTACTATTAGGTAGTTTTTAAAGACCGGTCATTTCGATTGACTTTGGTAGAGATAGCTACGTCTCAAATGCCGGGTAGTTCTAGCGTTAAGGATCCTTTATAATACAAGAATCTAAAGAAGCCAAGAATTAAGTACCATAAAATAATGAAAATTACAACTTTTTCACGATCTGATATCCTTTTCAGAATACTGTGCGATGCCGCTAATGTAAAATGCATCGTCTTCGTCGGCAGCTTGTACGTCGTATTACACGTGAGATCGCGATTGCGTTGGTGCTTTCTTGCGACCCGGCCATCGGTAATGTAACGAGTGTCATTAAGCGACGTTCACTTAATTCAATTATTATCATACCGCGCTCTATCTTCGCGTTCCTGCCTCCCCTACTTGGCCCTTTTTTCTCGTCCGGTTCACCCGTAGCCACCGCGCGCGTTCCGCAATCGTGATTAGAGTCGCGGACTGACTAATGCGGCAGGAGAATTATTCTATTAGAGCGGAGGCGCATTAGAGGGCCGCCAGAGGATTTTTCTAGGTTCAGCAGCGACTAATAGGATGCCCATTAGCCACGCGGTACGGTCAGCCATAAACAAGTCTACGAGGCAAGGAGACGATAATGTTCGCGAGGGTGTTACGCGGTACAACGGTAATTCGCGTTTCGTCCGACTTGCACGTGTGACCATCACGCCGTGCCAAACCTTATTAGCCTTTTCGTTGAGTCGCAGTTTCGTACACGAGCTGCAGGTTGTGTCTGTTATGGCTTTGTATCTAGGGTGGTTTAGGATTAGAGTTTCTAGTATGCGAGCTAGATGCATTCTCTGGTAAATATGGCAAACGTTTAAACAGACTTTTCATGTGTTTGTGCCGTCTTATTATTTAGGATTCTCGTGGTTGTAGATTATCGTATGATATTTTGAGATTCTGTAATTTTGTTGCTTATATGCTTATTTTTTTGCTTCGTCTAGGGACGAGAATTGTTTCGTTGGAATATTTTCGTTGTTGAAAGAAAAGATAAGTTGATATTTGTATTATACTGTATGTTACATTTCTCGAAGTTATTGCCGCGTACGTTGTATTATTGTATAAGAATCAATTTTTACACCATTTTCATGTAACTTTTTATAAATAATCCATTTGTATTTAATATATAATAACACACTAACAGTAAAATAATATAAAACAAACGATACTGAATAGCTTTTATCAATAAAATCGGGACACTGTAACAAGAACACATGCTACCGCGATCACAGCCTATCCTTCTCAGGAATGTAGATGGATTATGTTTTTTATCAAAGAAAATTTGTCTATGGTTAAACATATATCGCGTACAGAAGTGAAATAGATTAAATATCTATACGGAATGATAATTTTGCTTCAGACTATGTGCATGAAACGTATTTTACAATAATACAAACAGATATTGCAACGAACGAGAAACGACAAACAGTTACGTTCAGTCTAATACATTTTGCTCCATTAAATACACTGATAATTAATACAATATCATTTCCACAAAAGCTACGAATTCGTGGTAAACACATCCAGCAGTATGAACGAACAACAGCAACGTGTAATAATATTCCACAACATCGCGTCCGCTTTTAAAACATTCTTTACTTCATCAACGAAACCCTATTATCCCCGAAGAAACAGGAATTCGCATACAGGCTGATTTACGCGTTCACGCAACCGACACGGCCTGTTATCTAAAAATCGTAAGCGGCCATGGTTTCGTTATGTATTCAAAGCCAACGAAAAGAATCCTTATTGGCGTGCGCTGACTCGGCGCAATTAAAGTTGGCGCTCACTCGGGTTTGACCCCGGAATCCGGCACGAGCACAATGCGAACCGTCAATTATTGAATAACTATAATGAACGGCCGTATAAATTGTGCTCGTTAAGAGGCAACGAGTGAGCAAGCGGAAAAGTATCGCGCGTGCACTAACAATTCGCTCTGGCTAACGCCTCGATCGACTTTGACATTAGCGCGATATAACCGACGCCTACAGGTTAACCGTAACCTTTGCGCCAGCCTGTTGCCGTGTTTTTCAGGAAATGTTACCCCACTGACACCGATAATTCGATATTTTCGCAGAAAACCTGTGTCCTTTTCTTGCAAGGAAAATTCACCTTGTGATTCACTTTGGATGATGTTAGCGCGAAGAACGATGTTCATAAGACGCGGATTATGACAATCTACTGATCAGTAACACAAGAAAGTAGTAGTTAAATCAAGTCGTATTTTTCTAAAAAATTTAATTAAAAAATCCAATAAAAAACACAAATATGTCACAACAGAGTAATATTGGGTTGGCAACTAACCACCTAATGAAAAAATCCGCAATCACTTAGTTGTCAACCCAATATTATCGGAAGAGAAATATTACAATTTTGTTGAAAAATTTGTTAGGTAGTAAATTATAATTATCTTAAATGATAAAATGCAATTGATAAATAATAGCTACTATGCAATTTTAACTGTGAAATTCAGTTGTACGACTTGCCTGCTTCATCATGGAATATTGTTGAATACGTTTTTAACAAATAACAAGGAAATAACATTAATAATTAGCAAAAGTTTGAAAAACTCCATCTCAGTCCACATCGTACAAGCCTAGACATAGATCTAACACGAAGCACGTCGATTACTACACATTCCTCTTCTTTCAAATAGGATAATCAGAGCCACAATTAACTCTTGTCAAATCAACTCCTCGTAAGAACACTATAACCAACTATCATAAATTAGAACGCCATCCAAAGCACATGACGTCCAGTCTGAGAAGTCGTCAGGAGGATTAATCCTGCCCATAATAACCGTTAAACGGTTTCAGCGTTGGATAAAAAGCGGACGACTTTAATAACTTAATTTACACCTGGCATGATCGTTCTCGCAGCGAGATCTCCTTCGGAAGAAACGTAAGAAATCTGATAGCGAAGTCAACGGTTGCCACTTGCCTAAAAACGCCACGAGCGACTTGGAGCTTCTTCGCGCCATCGAAATAGAGAGAAACTCGCGTCGCGGCGAGTAAATTGCGGTAATCACGCGGCTGGATACCTGGAAGTGCAACAAGGGATCAACAAAAAGAGGAAACTCGCGGCCTAGAACGAGGGAAAGAAAAGTTGGTCCTCGGGGCAAATAGAAAAGCAAGGAGACGAGCCAAATGGTTGGACAAGGCCCATAGGGCGGACAGAAATCATAGAAATTAACGTGTTGCTTGGCCAGCAAATGGGCAATTTTGCGCTAATAGCAAACATTTCCCGCGCCCGTTAAACGATGTCGTGATATCATGAATGTAAACGGAACATCGGCAATCGTAAGTCGTAATTCTTCCGTTTGCTCGTTAGCCGATAGCGTGCCATGCCTAAACCGTCGCGCGCCTTTAAACGCTGTTAATGATGTTTTCCAAGGTTCCTCAGTCTGATAGCCTTCAGCTACCTACGCGAGGGATCGAACGGAATAGTTCGTTCCTTGCTTTTCTTCATCAAGGTAACAGACCAACGCGCGCGACAAGATGTGTAAGCTTCGAGTTGTTGGATTGAGAAGTGCGTATTATAGAGAAGAGAAGATGGCTAGATAAAGGAATGCGGGTCTGGTTGGTTATTTCTGTTAGACTTAATGCCATCATGAAGTAAGCACATGTATTGGCGGAAAGTATTACGTATAAAAATAATTCGTGAAAGATTGCGTGACGTTGGCGTAAACGCAACGCAGAATACGATTGATCCCGAAAAGCGAAAAGCATAGCGCAAATCGATCGATCAACGTGAGAGCTTAAAATCTAAAAAGACCATACAGTATCGTGGGCGATAGTGAACAGTACTTCGCTTGCTCTTGCGCGTTTCGTTAGTATCTTCTCATCTTGACGATGTTCTCGATCTTGACAAGTTTATCTTGATTCGATATGTAAGGTTCGAGTTATTAGAATGAAAAATATGTACACACGTGGTTTAATTTTTATTTGGTTCTTTTTTCGACCTATCGATAAACCCGTAACTTTTTATATTGTGATAAGATGAAGACACGATAAGATATGATAAGAGTATGTGTTTGAACGAGCTCAACATTCGTAAACTACACTAACAAATGCATTAAACATTAGGAATAAAATTCCTGAATGTGAAAATTATTTCAGCCATCGAACAGACGAAAACGACGCGACGCGACGGATATTATTTCTCCATACGAGTAATAGCAGATACTCGTGCATCTAAATCTCCCAAAAAGTCCATCCATCAACCATTTTTTGCGCTCCATCCATTACCACGAAAATTATACAGGATTTTTACATTCCACAAATAATCAATGCCACGATAACCAGATGAATTACTCGCATAAATCGCGCGACCCTTCATGTTCGTTGTTCAATTAATCCGCATTAGACGATGGCGGAGGGAGTTTTCAGCGGAATAAATTGAGACGTTAAATGTATAAATTAGAAAGTAACGATACACGATGCCACCGGCGTGATGTCCCGATAAATTGCATCCGTTTATCGGTCGCGACTAATAAATCCGTAAAACCACCTGTCCAATCTCAAGCTGATCTTATCGTTTCAGTTTAATAATATATTTTAATAATACATTAAAATTTTCTATCGATCTTCCCCTCTGCGTTATCGATCAAGCTGCACTTTGTTGCAGGCTGTAATTTTATCCCCTTTTTCGTTTTTGTGCAATTAACTAAGGTTCGATCAATTTAAAAACGATCGTTTCATTCGGTGAAGTTGCTTGTTCAATCGGTGGATAAACGTCTGAGGGGAAGCATGTGGATTTCCTCGTGTTTGCGACGGAAACCATGCGTGGAATCTCAGATACGAGGTTGGCACGTTGTTTGTCCCGCAGTGACTGATTTGCGGTATTCGCGAACACGTTTCTCGCAGGTTTGCGAGAGATTACGGATAAATGCAAGTTCCCTTGCCAAAAATACGGAATCAGCTACACGATAAACTGTGTAGCCCAGACGCGAACACGTCCCGTGATGAATCGTGCTTCTGGATGCTTCGGTATTTTCTTGTGACCAGAAACAATTCATTTTTCGAAATATTTGTGAAACTGCTTGTAGGAGGAAATTTGCATAGGATCGATAGACAAAAGCGATAAATAAGCTTGTAACGGTTATTTGTCTCTTGAGAATCGAATACTAATCGTGCACTTATGTAATGAAATGAAGAAATTAATAAAAACTGGAATTGATTAGTGCGATTTGAAAATTAAACAAATCTTCTTTTTCTTTTAAAATTGAAGCTTGCCAAAAATAATTCGAGAAATAAATAACGTCATGAAACGAGCATTATCGTCTAAGAACGAATTAAATGGAATAGCAAATTACTTAATTAGCGGTCTCATTATCTCTGCTTAATTTTCATTCTTCGACTCCTATTCACGCTAGACATCTTAAACCAGCGAACGAAGAAGCTCGCCATCGTCAAGACGAATTATGGTTGAAAACCAGCATTTACCACTGTGAGTCAATAAATACACAGTCTCTTTCAGCGACGACAACGAGAAGCAAAGTCCTTTAATTAGTAGCGTCTCGTCCTGGATTTTCTTTAAAAACAACAAAAATAAGAATAATCGAAAAAGGAAGAAACTAAAAAGGAAAACGCTGCAGTCGAAGAAGATATATTATAGAAGAAAAGAGAAAGCATTCTTTGAAGCGTCGTTTCCGGAGATGCAGGCGTCTGACAGACAGAAAAGGCAGCCTCGGGATTCAGTTTAATATCACGAGTTTCCTTTCACACTCGTCCAGTGGGACGTTCTCACGCGGAGAGTGAAAAACGAGTAATTCTTTTATCGCAATATCCTGGCGGAGCTGAGCGAGAAACGCGACGAAACGAGGGTTGCGGTGGCTAGAGGGTGGAAGCATAGAAAGATACGGGAAAAGGCCGGCTAAAAGGTAGATACGGTGGCTGGCAAGTTCGCCAACTTTAATACCTCAAGTTTTCTCGCACGTATCTGCTCCTCCTTCGCTTCCTTCTCTACGTTTGCCCCGTTTTTATACTGCGTAGACAGCCACGTTGAATTGGAAATGTGTATATTACCGCGATATGCAGATTACTGGATGTTTGTGAACGTTTTCGACGCTGTTTAGTGCGTGGATGAAGTTTTATAAGATGAAATATCGATAGGTGTTTTTCAGGTAATAGTTCGATAGTAATATTATTATGGGAAGAACGTTTCTTTCGTGCTATAATATTTATAAAAATTTATAAAAGTTACAAAGACTGGTATTAATATTAAAATCACCACAGAATTAAGCTAACAGAACATTCCGTCAAAAAATCGTCAAAAACTCTTGAACAAGAAGTTGTACTCACGATCAGAACCTACGCCTCCGTTCGTAGGTGTTAGGACAACCCCTGGTTTCATATTAGATGTGATAATTAATTTGGATTATGAAAGAAATGATCGATCGATTATAGTTTTGTAAAAATGCGTAGAAACTCTGTTTATAAAAATTGCAGAAGGAACTCTTGCAACACGAGCAATTATTAATCATACGTGTTGACTGCCATAATGTACGGATTGCGCGCGATATTCAGAGAAGTTTACCTAATATGAATCGAAACTTAGGAACAAACAGGAACGAATAAAATATAAAAGTTATATATGAATTTTGTATATACGTTAAAACTCTCTATCTATCTACGTGCAAGTTTCAAAATAAATAATAATTTCTAAAAGTTTTAATAATTCCTTAATAGCTTTATTATTTATCTCACTTTTTGTAAGCGTCTTAGTATCTACGAACGTGTATATACACGTTATATTCTCATTCAAACTGACATCAGACTCCTGGATCTAAGCCAAAGTCCGAGTTACACATCTTCTGATCGACGTCGATCCATCACAGTCACAGATCCAATAAAAACCCGCATATCCACCCCTCATCGCCCCTTTTACGCCATACGACACGCATCAATAGCAGACGCAAGAACAACGCATTCGCCAGAAAGAAAACGAAAAAGAAACGAACAAACGAAGAAGACTAGACGGTAGGAAGAAAGAGGTTGCTGGCAGGTTCGAAAGAGAGAAGCCGCGTGGAGAGGCAGGAGTTGGAAAGAAGCGAGGGCCCGCCGCTTCAAAGGACTATAAAAGGCTTAATCCTGGCGGCAGGAGTTATGTACGCTTAGAAGGGACGCAGATAGAATTGCGGTGGTTTATAGACGCCGTGCCCTCCGGTATATTGCAATGTGGTTAGCGTCCTCATCCTCCTTGTCCTCCTTCGTCCTCCGTAGCCGTGCCTCCTCCACCTCTTCTTCTCGTTCGTGGGGTGCGCCGACAATGTGACATGCAATATGGTAATCACCGTGGAACGCTCCGGGGCCCTATGTGGATGCTGGACGTCGTGGCGCGGCCTCTGAATAGACTTCCCGGGGCTCACGGGAAAGGAAGTACGACAGGCCAACGACATACGTCCTCTTCTTGTCCCCGCCGCCCTCAGTCTACGCTCCGTGGCACACGCGGCGTATGAATCACTGACAATTTTTTCGTACCGGCGAATTGCTTTCCTTCGCTACTCGAAAGATACCAAGTTTTGGGTACACGGAAACATTTTGATATTTGGCTTGGTATAGATAAGGCTATGTACGTTGAGTGCGAGTTCTGACGAGCCAGAGCAACGTTTTTCTTCGTCGTCTCAGGATATACAGTTGGACTAATTACTAAAATTGCGCAGCAAAAGCACCAAAAAATATATTCGGTGCAAGTCAGCTATTATTATTTTTATTTGACAATCTAAGGGAAAGAGCGTCTCTGATTAATTAATTACAAAATCGCGACTTCAGAGCAATCATTATGTAGGTTCTTATGAGTGTACGTATTTCGAGCATCAGATATTTCAGAACACGCATAAACTATGACCACAGCTTAAGGTTTCTTTTTCCATCCTCAACGCCGAATTATCACGTGGCATATATACACCACCTTTCTTAAATATTTCGACACTTTCAAATTGGTGCAAATACATAAAATATAGGGTAAGCTAAAACCTTCTCGTTTTTGATATTTTCTCTCGTCGGATTTAAAGGACAGGATATTGCCTCATTCTATCATTGTATTAAGGATTAATGATGTATCATAATTTACAATCACAAGCTTGATCAAAGTTTGCAAAGCAAAGTTCAAGATTGAATTTTAAGTTCAGGTGTTGAAGTTCAGGTGACTCGATAACTAGGGTTCGATAACCCTAACCGACTATATATTTTATCTCCGAAGTCAGTGGTTATCAGAAAATAGCCAGTCATACGTACACAGACACAAACGCGCACATGCACTACATCAAGGTAGTATTTGAACATATCCTACAAAACTTTTACGTCTATATTTTAACGAGACACGACTATTATATCGATCAAATTTGAAATGAAACTGAGCATGTACATAGAAGACACGCGTCAAATATATATTCGGTAAAAAATTAATATACAACACCTAAGTGTATAGTATCAAAATAAGTATTAAGTATGATTTCACCGAATATTGAAGTTTACTGATTTAGCGTACGATTGACCATTTAAATACCTTATAATTTCTATATATATCAGTATTTTCAGACTTGTTTCAAACTTTTCCACTGTACCTAATCGTAACGATCGAGTTCCGTTCGCAGTGACAATGAAATTTCAAAATGTTTCGTATAACACACACAACATATTCGTAAAAGGTGTCTGCAATTGTTCGAAACCAAAAGTTCCTTCAGTCTATATAAATGTCGTAATCGAGCGTAACAGACAAAAGGGATGGTAGCGCGTATAGCCGCGCCCCCTTGCCTAATACGAAATTTCTATTTGCCTCGAAAGTGGAAGCCAGCGAATGGTTAACGATGTATGTTTTCCACATTCCGGTGAGTAAGGCTGCACGCGACGCATTAATCAGCCTCCTTTGTGCGTTTTCGCGAGCAGACCGCAAAGGAAAAACGACGATATCGGTTGGCCGTCATCTATCCTTTTACAGTACAATCGCCGGCGCCGCGCAAAAATTAAAAGGAAGTCTCTTAATTCGTGTACCACAATTTTTCATCGGTGGCGAGGACCGCCAGTAAAACGAACAATCGCGTATCCGGGATCCGAGCAACGCCACCGACCACGACAATGAGAAGGCGTTCCCGGAAAGCCCGCGAAAAGCAAGCACGCGACACGGGCCTCGAACAGACAACGCGTAAGTACTTACTTATACGCCATCTGCGTATGTACGTTCCTGGGTACACGTGGTGCGTGAATCACGGGACATTTGTAACCGCCAGTGTGTTACGTTCCTCCGACGGTCGCGACCACGCGAATATCCAAGAATGCGAGTCTCTTGACTAATTTCGCTGGTATACTTAACGATGTATAATATTAGGTTGGCGCGTATGAAATGCACTTTCTTTGGAAATTAAATTTAACGGATCAGTAAGAACCATTACCACGTTCGTAGGATTGTATTATTTTAAATTAAAATGAACAATGAAATGGAGAAGTAACGCTGTAGTACTATAATTCCACACCATCTGGTTTATATCGAGTGTTGTACATATTTTACACACTCGTTATGTGATCTCATCGACGACGGATAACAGCGTCGAATGTATTAGACGTTGTCCTATCATCGATTATAAATATACCATTTTTATATATATTTACTATGATAAGGTAGGCGCATAAATATTGAATTTTACGAAGATCTGTATTAAAAATATCTCGGTAGACGTTAGGAATAATCAGAGTATTCTTGCGATCAATTTCACAATTATTAATTAAGCGAAATGATCTTGTGATTTCTTTATATGACTTTAGATTTAGATATGAGTCTAAATTCCACTTGGATAATATTATATTGCATAATTATTGCACAAGAAGCTGTAATGAGTTTAGTCGAAGAATTTTTAAATCCTAGAAATGATAATTCTTACGATTTTGAAATAACGAAACGTATAACTATTGCGACTAGCTGTGAAAGAAGTAGAATAAAGTTAGTCCATGTCAGACAGATCGAAAATATAATAAATTAAATCAGTCTAGTAGATGGTTATAAATCCACAAAACAATTAATCATTGATATATATTTATCTGATAACATTCATCTAATCTATATACGTATGATATATGTATATTCAAAAGTCTTTTTACGGCAGCTGTTTTTTTAAAGTTTCTTTTATCCGCCATTAGATGTCCTTCTCAAATTTGAAGGGAACAACCGTGTCCTATATAAACAAAACCAAGTATTTATCAAATACAAGCGTACTAAATGCAAGTGTAATCCATCGTTTATAAATTACCAGTTTATAAGGTATTAAAGACTCTTTATACCAGGTAATTGCAAAAAATAAAGAACTCTAGATCTCCGTGACCGACGTGCGATTGTTCGCGTAGTGGAATATCACGCGGCGAATCATTTCTAAGATGTTGCTGGCGATGTCGCAATGGCGGATTTACCTCATCCACCAGCACGACATTTAGATCGAAAGTCCATCGAATGATCTCGTCTCAGGATGATTAATTCGACTCATTACCAGTGAGTAATCACTATTATTATCCACGTGTTCTATGTTGCCCGGTTTTGTTCGCCCACGAACCTAGCTGGACCAGTGCACGCAATAGTACGGAAAACGGTGTTTGCGAAATCGATCAGGAAGAAGTAGCCTTTCACGGGAATCCGTCTGATAGACGAGACCCGATCAAACGCACGTGTGATTCTTAGAAGAAACATCGTTAACTGAAAAACTATTGACGACGCAAACTAACGATGTTAAGTACAAGAAATTTCGTATTTTGGCAAAATTTTTGCTCTTCTCATGAAACACTCGAAGACAGAACAGAACGATATATGAAGAAGAGACGGGAAAGGAAGATAGGTATAAAACAACTACATCGTCAAATATAAATTCCTAGATTTTTAGAGATTTTTCTACGTGTTTTTCAAAAAGTTCAAGGATAAAGTAAAAATGATGCATAGAATAAAACACGAAGGAGGAAAAGATACCTTAAAGAGACATTCGTCGAGCAACCATCAAACATCGAAGAGAGGAACGATATGAAACAATAGTGAAACGACTGTAAGCAATTTTATTACTATCAAAATATTTTCGTGGATTGGAAACGTAAAGGTTGATTAATCGCAGTATAACAACGTTAACGTTATTTTTAGATTTCTGTAATTTGCAATCATAGAACCAAATATACGAACATCCCTTTATCGAAGGAAAGATTAAATTTTGATAATTAGGATGTAAATAAATCAATAAAAAATTATTTTGTGCGCTTGATTACTTAATAGCTTGATTAATATTACGATAAAGTTATGGAGCAACATTACCAGATAAGCAATATATAATATGTACATGGGAAAAGAAAAAGCACAAAACAATTTCATGTATGTTTGTATCTATTTGTAGCAACATAATAACAAGATATAACGTTATAATAAAATATTTACGATGAATATAAACATTTCAATTCTTGTAATACACCTTAATACGTTATAAACTCCTAATGCCCGTCCAGTTTACTGTACACGAGCCGAGCACGATGACGATGGGAGGGTACATACACGCGTTTCTGAAGGATGATTCTGCGTTTCGTAATAGCCTTTCGAGACCTGTCACACTACGCCACGTGTACGGCTAAATTTATTTGCTTCTGTTCGTCGTATATTGTACGGAAACAAATGATTGTCATTATAGGTGTAGAATTGCCTTATTGTCTTTGAGCATGAAAAAAAGATTCGACCGATGGGATTAATGGACTAGGAGTTGATCTCTGATCTTTCGTTTGTCGGATAGTCACTCTATTAGTTAGACTATTCGTTTACGACCTCCATTGTTCGAAATGATAGAAAGATATTCTTATTCGAGTAAGAGAATTTCTTTTCATAATGGGAATTTAAGCTTTCGATGTTCGAATACGTAGGTGTGGTTTCCCAGTATGTGATAAATGACCTATCTGTACATTTTATAGTTACTTGTGTCAGCCAAATAGCTTGTTTATTGTAAATACACAATTTGATTACATTTACTTTTATGTTAGAGGCAGATGGATCATCGACGTCAGTTGTAATATTTCTGCAACGGGAATCTGGGCATAGTTCAAACTATGAAAACAAGTTTCACTTCCATGAAATATATGTACAGGTTTTGTATGTAAACTAAGAATATTTTCATAAAAGGATAAAAAAATCCATTATACACGAAAAGGCATATCAAATACTGATCGCGCATGTTGTAGAAAGTTTACGAAGCTTATTTTACAAAATTTTCTGCGTACCAATAAATAAGAAACTCCTACGTACTAATTATCGTATCTTGCTGCTACTAATCTTTCAATTAATTTGAAAAGAATAAGATTCGATAAAGGATCAACGATTAATTCTTACGAGTATTTTCGTATTATAAAAATGGACAGTCACTTAATGTATGAATAAAACAGCAATTAAAACCGCAAATTTACATTTATTAATGAACAATCTTCAAACCTTAACTGCTTCGTAAATCATATTACCTTCCTGTACTCTTGTACGAAGCAACGATATGGTCTATTAGGCATACAGCGTAAACGAAAAGGCTTCTTGTCACTAGCTGTCACCGATCGACGAAACTCGCCGAGTACCTGCGTCCTGGTAGAACACACGGAGCCAGAACACAAAAGTCCCGTTGCGGCCGCTGAGGAGCGCGTAAGTCCTTTAAGCGTAGTTAGAATAACAGAGCACAGGGGTCAGAAGCACTTAGAGGAGCGTGACTGGAGATGAATTTATAATGACCTCCTGACATGCAACAAGAGGCATCGCTTCCGCAGAAATTCACCAGAGATTATCCAACTCTCCGTTGCTCGAACGCAACAAGATCAAACGGCGGCCGGTTTGAAATCGTTCGTCCGATTCCTCCAGCTCGAACACGCTCGCGGAAGTACGTCTCACTTTCTCTCTCTCTCTTTCTCTCTCCCTCTCTATCTCCCTCCAACGAAATAAACAAGAGAAAACAAGCAAGACAAAAAGAACATCCGAACGATCGAATCGCGCGAGCCATCCAACCGTTGCATCGTCGTCGACCACCATAACCGTGATCGAAGATGAATTTATAATGACCAACGAACGCGTAGAGGTTGACCACGTGGACCTAGGCGGAGAGGAATAGCTCCCAAGGGAGGATGTATCGCGATGATCCCGAGAGACCGAGATCCTCTTTAGCAGAGAACAACTCTCCGCTAAAGTCAGTCTTTGCTCGCGAAGCTTTGTGGCTCCTATACACAAGATCAGATTCATACAAATGCAATCACGACGTAGAAGTCGCGGCAGATGAGACTTCGATGCGGCGTGGCGTACGCTCGCGAGACGACCGCGCTGACTGATCGTGCGCATTTTTCAGCGACTCACGCGGTGCGAGATCCAATCGCGTATTAACGTCGACACGACCGGAACACCCGTGGTCCGATTCGCCGACGATGCACCGGCTGCCCGATTTATCCAAGCGCAGTCCCATCGCGGACCTGTGTGCATGCGAAAGGTCCCGGTGCACGCGATGAATGCGGATTGCACCGGCTAGCGCGACTAGGTTGGGCTTCTAGCTTTCTGGAAATTTCTTGTTTGCGGTGGATTGATAATCTGTTCACGGCAGTCGGGGTTGACCGTGAGTAGATAAAAAGGATTTAGATATTGTAATCTGCAGCGCGTGCACGCGATATATGTTACAATTTTATCAGAAGGAAAGAACTGTAATTATTAATATAATTAATTCCATAAATTGAAAAATGGAAGAAAGTTGATATTAGGAACATTATATTCGATAACTGATTAGAACAATGGCGATTAACTAGACAAATTATTTAAAAAGATACCAAAATGCCCCTATTTTCAATTTATAACGTCATTCGTGTAAAAAATTGTCACGTTAGATAATTCTGGCGCTTGCATTTCAATGAATAGCTTACGTTCAGATAAAATTCGAAAATTTCAAAACGTCTTTAAAAGCTGATGTTTAAATTTTTCAAAATGTGTCATTCATTTATTTACCAAGTCGATATACTTTGGCACGTTTCGTGAAACAAAAATTTGTTCCTTAATTCGAAATTTTCCTTTCCACATAGAAGCAAGTGGATTCGATTTTGAAGGGGCGTGTTCGAGCAAGATCTCTTGCAGAGAACGCGTGTACTCTCGTATCTATCTATATATATATATATAGATATATAATTGCAGCAGGACACGAAGGCGTGATGGATCGACCGAAACGTAGGAGCGTGTAATGTAGCGTGAGCCGCGGCCTTTTACATGTCAGTAACTTGGTCCGATGTTGGCGAGCTTGAAGAATGACTGCCGCCAAGGTATTGGTTTGTTTCTTCAAAATTTCGACAGCTGATTAATACGATCGCGAGTGTTTCTGAGAGGACGATTCTACCGCGCAAACGCCAGTTCAAATGGTATTCGACACTTTGTTCGCGTATTCTAATAGCATCGTTTATGGCCGATTGTAACTTACCACGTCGTTTCGCTCTCTTCTTCGCGAAATGTGAAGGACTTCGATGCCAACGAATAAACACGGTCGCTTTGGACCAACGAGAAAAGTAAGCAGAAGGACATCTTAGATGTCAAGAGTCTTGGTAGGTGGGATGTCCAACTTCTCATAGGTCAGCTTATTTATAAAGTAAAATAAATCTTTGTTTTATCCATAAGTTAATTGTAAGACGCGGAACTTACTCGAAAATATTTCCATAGGAAACATTCCAATGCAAATGCAATTAACATAAATTGTATCATGAAACATGTAACTGAGAGATAAAAGAACGTGGAATGTAATCAACAGATAAACTAAAAGTTTAACAGAAATGTATCATCGTCGTTGTCATATGCCTGCCTTATGACTAAAAATATGTCAAAAACATATTTCGAAAATATCAAAATAATCCTTAAATCATACCAAACATACTTGCATCTCGATACCGATACATTAAATGTCTAGATATCAAGATTCATACAAAAAATGAAAGAATGTAATAATATCTTCGATATTACAACAACGATCTTCAGCGATAAATGGCCAAGAAATTAACAATCATAATTTCATCGATCAATAATCTCTAATAATTTCGTTAAACCTTTCGACGAGATAAACGGAGAACTTTGGATGACTTTCACAATCCACGTTAAAAAATCTTAGAAACCGAGCAGGGCGCTATCTGATGCATCGAAAGAGCTCGATGGATGTTTAAACCATCGTCGATGCACCTTCAGCAGTTTCCTGATTTAAACAATGACTGGCTCTCTCTCCTTTATAGTCGACAGACTATCGGAGTCATCGGTAATCACGTTGTTCCCGTCTTTGCGCATTCAGAAGCTGATTAATCCTGACCGACGTCGGCGAGGAGAAACAACCGTTTCCACGATTAATCATCCATTTGACAAATCATCCATATTCGAATATATTTTTCTACCGATATAATTACGAAACTGAATGAACCAAACATCGCGTCGTTGCGTTAATAATAGTATTTGACTATCTGGATACCACTTAATCTTGCTCGTTTCGATAATGTACGGTGTGATGATTTTTGACTGCGCAAAACAACGTACGAACGTGATTGTGTTTCTACTACTTGGTGTTATTTCCGTGGCATATTAATTATTATCCAGGATGCGATTAATATAACGCGATAAAATATATTTAAGAACAAGTGACATAGAATCTTCGACGAAATTTGATTTAGTGAAACATGATTAAAGGGTATCAGATAATTCTATATACAGTGCGAATTTTTCAAGTTGTTATTGATGTTTGATTTTGTCAGATATAAGGTTTTTTAGTTAAATGAAAGGTATCGTTGAATTCCAGTATATACAGAGAATATGAAATAACATAGAATTCGCGTTTAATCCAAGAATTTACGATGCGTTTAATCACTGAACATTTAGGTTAATTTAAATACTTTACCCTCATATCACCCTCTATATCAATTTGATAAATCGCTATAAATGTCTATATTCTGCGCGTTATTATTTGCGAACGACGTGAACAACTATCTACTCCAATATCCAAACATGTCGTTCTTTCATTTTCAATTCGAGAATCTGCAAACTATCTACATTCTCTTTATATTTATTTCGTATCATACCGCCGATGAGTACCAAGGTCGATCGATATCAAGAAGAAAATTAAACTCAGAAAATGAGCAAGTCCTCTCTCTACTATCTTTTTCGAACACTCATACAACGTCCAACAGCCAACATCCAATATAAAGACGTCCACAAACTCGGCCATTTAATTAACCTCGACCAGCACAAGATCAGAATCAAGAGCTTTGAAATTGAAAACGCGAGAACCATCATATATCCGGCAGCTTAGTAAATCTATCCCCTGAGAGAACGATTCGCGGGCGAAATTCAAGTTTCACATGGATACTCGCCCACTCGCCAGCTAAATCTGGCTCAGGTTAATGGCGGAGGGGGGAAAAATGAGCATCCTGACAACTGTTCGACAGAATAATCGTAATTTATCCGCGGAGTTACTTGCCGTCAGGATCTCTTTCAAACAGGCCAAGTCATGAAAATTCATAACCGCTTCCATCGTCATAATCCGACGCCACTCGACGAGATGTCACCGTTCATTTCGTAGTGCCGTCTGCTCGTTATCATCGGTCCTTTATTCGTGTCTGTCAGTGAGCCGACTCGAGCCATCGTTTCTGCTGAATCTACGAGCGAGACGAGCTTCGTAAAACGTCTTCGAGTTCCTTCTCATAGCTTTCGTGCTCCTCGTTTGAATTCGTACACGCGGACATCACGAGCATTCCGAGGCTGAGAAAGAAAGGAGAATGCTAGAAAACCGAGCAGCATTTCGCCGTCCAAAGCAACAGTCGTCCAAGGGGTTAAAGGTTTAGTGGGCGCGTTTGCTGTCGATTCCAAGTGTATCATTGAGACTTGATCAAAGTGTGCCTCGTGGCTGTTGCTTGTAATGGATGTTGGGTAATTCTAGACTTCCTAATGAGTTGCTATGATTGCTTTATTTCGTTTGAACTGGGATATCTTGTTGATTGCCTGCGAGAGCAATCTTTCTTTCACGACTTGGATCTGTGCGATTATGGTGCGTTGGATGATTTTGTAATGAATTTTGAATGAAGTACAGACGATCACGGAAGCGTACATACACTTGTAAGTAAGAAAAGTAAAAGTAAAATAAGAAGTAAAAAAAATTATTTTACAACCTTAAGGTTGCGTATACTTGCGCGTATTAATTTTATTTTGTATATACGTAGATGTAATAAATTCGTTAAATATACGCTCAAGTTTAATTAATGCAAGATTTATAGCAAAAATATTACTGGAGCTAATGTTTTGTTATAACACGTGAAATTGAAAAAAAGCACGTAGATTTTTATAACCGACTGTACATCCTGTTACGTTTCTTTTGTTCAGCTGAAAGTACGAAGATTAACTTTTGTATTAAGCTTCACGCAACGACACGCGAAATGAATTAAGGTTAATTCATATTCCTCAAACACTTTCCTCAAGAACTATTTGGAGAGGAGCGTGAATTCATAGAACACGGTTGATTCAAAGGAAGAAACTTTGCATTGAGAGTAACATGGTATTATGTCACGACGTCATTAGTGTTTGAATACGATCTAAACATAGAATTTAGTTTTATCCAAAAGGATACATTATTCTACAACTGAAGTTTCTAACGTAAATGGCATCAATGTATCATAATGTAAGAACTACAAAAAAGTATCGAAAATGTAATAAATTTCTCGCAACATGTATTGAGATAAAAGTTCACCGGTAATGAATAAAACATACCAAGTCAAATGAACGTTATTTGTCGATTCGGAGATTCGTTGTAACGCAAAAGTAAGTAAGTAGTAAGTAAATATAAAAGATTATCTCTGCCAACATCGAATTATGCAACAAAATTTTTCTGAAAGTCACGTTCCAGTCATTCGCGTGCTATAACAAAAAGAATAATTTACCAAGTTCTTCATTTTGTCGACGAAGCTATCATTTTTCCACAACTTTCTTCTACTCTTATGCAAATCACGTCGGTTTTCTGTCGAACTGTTCGTCATATTCGAAATGATTCGCATAGAAGCGAATGCAAACGACGCTGGCCCGTAACTAATTTTCCACTTCGTTAGAAATCGTCCGATTTCTATGCGATCGTAAATGGTAATCACTGGTGAAGCAATTGGAAACAGCACAACGTTGCTGGAGTAGCTACCTCGTTCCGAATGCCAGTGACTTCTATGGTATTACGCTTAATCGAAAGAACCACAAAACCAAAGAAACGATTGTTATCGTTGTCATGTCATAATCGTAGGCAATAAGCGACATTTGATACTGAAATAGAAGTATTTATTGAAATGGAGATTGGAATACGTAGAAATTGGAAACTCGATAGTGATATGCGACATTAGTGAGAATGTATTGACGAATAGTAATTGTAGACAAATTATTTTGTTTCATCGTGTTTGGTCGAAGAGAAATATTCGCGTTATTTCTAACAATCAAATAAATACAAACTATTTAAATTGTAAGTAGAGAGGAACTAGATTTGAGAAACTAGAAACAAAATATAGTTTTGATTACATTTGTTCTTATTTTCGAAGGATGGTCAGATCAAATTATAAGGGCAATTTTCATCAAATTTTGACTGAATACTTTGTAATAGATATTAAATGAAACAAATATACATATTGATTTTCTATAAACATTTTCGAAAAAATATTACACGATGTTTAACAGATTTACCAAAACCTTACGTACATATAATGATTCGGTTTCTTTCGATGGATATGTCCTGTATCTAGTGTAGTCTAGTAGTTTGTTAGAAATTACTATCCAAAGTTTGATCGAACTTGCTTTCCTAAGTCCTGAGGAGGAATGTCAAGATAATAAATGATCGTAATTAAAGTGATTATAATGAAAATAAGTTTCTGCATCTGATCATTAATCATCACTCTACATCAAAATCGTCTGCCTATCTTTTGTAATTATGAAAGTAAGCAATCCGAAACTCATCAATATAACAGATTTAATAATACATTCTAGCGTCAAGGGACTGGAAATTCGGAGAATTTTGTCCAATTAACATTAATCTGAGAAGATACTTTACTAGAATGGTACGTACAACCGAATTACTTGCCATCCACACTAAATCACGATCTCTTAGAAGGACGATGTTCCGGAAACTATGGTCAACACGTGTCGCGCATAACGTTCAACGAGATCCAAACGAATTGGAGACTCGAACCGTGAACATTAACAGTCCACTCCTTCCATCCGCATTCCTCGGCTAATTTTATTCTCTCGTAAGCGGCGTTCGCCAGTGATACCGCCTCGAGAACCCTGAAATTCACGCTCAACTCGTTTCTTTTCTCACGTAGTCTGTTGCTCGAACGGTAGGAGTCCCCTTTTGCCACTCTCTGACGAGCGGTTTACTCGCCTCCATAAAATTTCTGCGATCGCGGAGAGGAAGGTTTCGCGAGCGACGAGAGAGACCGCAACGACAATCGTTTCGAACCGGCTATTCTCACGCCGTGCACTGCGGAACTCTGCTCGCCGCCTGTGTACCGACTCTCTCGAGTGCCGACTAATGAACACAAAACATGTCAACAGCCGTGGGAAGTCGACGGAGTGGTTTCGGCCAGCGTTTGCGCTTTAATCGAGCAGCTTGATGAGGAGCGTTCAAGAGTCGGTGTATCGCAGGCAATACCACTTACGTGTTCCGCATGAATGTACAACGTATACACTGTATAGATTCGTTGGTTTTGGACATTGCTTCGAATATCGTATTTAAATTGTATTTCATCGAGTTATTGATATATTCGCTGTACATACATTTTGTATATTTCGTGTCAGATATTCTTCATAGTTTGCCAGGTGTGCTGTCTTTTATTTCAGAAGGATACATCACTATCCATTTTAATTTTGTATTTAGTTAGCACTATATTGCTACCGTAACATTAAAAATCTGAGGAATATAACGATTCCTTTAAGTTACATACTTCGATTAATACCAACATTGTCGGTCAACCGATGACTCCTTTGGAGTTATTGTAAAGTCTAATGCTGGTCACCGGTAACGTCAATTAAATCCAACATGTTAACGTATCGTCAAATATTTTCTTCTCTTTTGGTGAACTGTACTAATTGCAGATTTTAACAGATTTCTGGCGAACGAAGATTTATCAGATTTCTCGTAATTGAGGAATATATTCAAATATAATGACGTCAATAGAGGCACAGGATAAGCACAGGTCAGGCAAAAGTTGTAAATATGTCGAAATGCTGTTAAATTATTGGAAAATTTAGATTTTATAAGTACAGGATAATAATAAACGCGAGGAGAGTACAATATGAACGATACTATTCACAATTAATAGAAAGAGATACTGGAAAAGATGTACTTAAAATGTTCACGATACAGACCATACGAGTATATAATCTTCCTTTACATAAAATACCTCGAACAATTTATACATATAACAGAATACAATTTTATTAGTTGTTAAAAATTTGATACTATATATATATTTATAAATAATAATAATACTTCGAACAATTTATACATATAACAGAATACAATTCCATTAGTTGTTAAAAATTTGATACTATTGTTTAGTCGTTTTCCACTTGGGAAGAGACAATAAGTGAATATTTAAAGAGCACAGAACCGTTTCTTCACTTTAATTGCCGCTTGGTACTTCGGAGATTAGAATTATCTATATACAGTGGTCTATTCATGGCGCAACCCGCAGCCAACCTCACAGTATATTCACCTCCTGGTTTATTTGCCGATATAATTGCCATCGAGGCGAGCCATTCTCCACACCTGGTGAAGTGGCCCATACCTTTGATACTCCGTGGTTGGACCTCACACACCAAGCCTTCGACCCACACGAATTTAGCGTACGATCCACGGAAGCATGCAAAGAATTACTATACAGGACGTTTAATCTCGCCTTCTGCTCTCTCGGTATTGCCGAAAATTTGTGGTTCGTTTTGACAAATATCTTAAATTGCGAGCTAACATGGAAACTAATTAATTTCTATCAACTGCTAGAAAGAGGTATACAACAATTCAAACAAAGAAGAAGTAATAGAATATTATATAAACGAAAACTTTGCTGTAAGTACTATATTTGATATCAAACGTCGATACGTTTCATTTGAAATAAACGTAGAAAACAAGAGTATAGAATAACGCATCATTTCAATAAATAAGTTACTTTTATCTTAACAATAAGTTAGAGGAAACAATGTTATTTTATGTTAAAATCAAATAAATAAAACAAGATATGAAATAGAATAAAAAATTATTTCATTCGATAACTAAATTATGGATTAATTCGTTATAAGAAAAATCATTCTCTCGTTCAAATAAACTCACTCGTAATTATTTCAAAATAACATCTTGCTAAACAAGATAAATCGTTTAAATAAACATTCCTCAAATATTTCAATTCAATAATACGCAAACCTGTTCGACGTATCTAATAGCAGAACGTTTTTTTTTTAAATTATAAAACATCTTTCAAGAAGCGCGCCATTAAAACTATGAATACTAATAAAGGAGAATATTCCATTATATGACTATAATTTTCAATAATAATCAATTATAACCGTCGATAAGTAATCGCTGTCATAAAAGAATATTTCAATATTCCATTACAAAATATCATCATTTTTCAAGCGTACCGCGAGATTAAGCATGGAAAAGCTAACCATAAACGTGTTATTCAAATCGTACGACACGATATACCGCAAGGATCTAGGATCTAGAATGCGCAACCGCACAAATGTCGCAACGATTCCTCGCAGCCAGCGCGCATATTCACACGTCGTAAATCCAAAGAATAGTAGCCCGCGCATATCCCAAGTGCAACCGGTCATCTGGAAGTTCGTAAGTCACTTCAATCAGCTAGTATCGCCGGACATATCGCGAAGCCAGCTTCGTTAAGCACAATGCATACGAATGCAAGAAATATCAACCACTGTAGCCCACCTAGTGCTCAGTCATGCGATAAATTTCAAGCCGTGGCAAACGTAAAAGCGAACCGAGAAATACTACTGCAAAAGGAATCGCCTGACACAGAATGCCCGCTTCTAAGCAGCAGCCTTTAAAAGTTTATGGCCGATCTTTTATATCTTTTAAGCAAAAAATAAATTATTCTTCCAAAGAGAAAATTATACGAAAAGAATAATATTCTCGCTCGTTAGAATGGAATAGATATCTCCGTTGAAAAAGATTCTTCTTATTTATTAATAGTAGTTTCTATGAATTATCATCTACGTATCTTCCATTTTCGTCATCGTATGTTGAAGTATCTTTTCAAAAACTGATGGATTTTTTATGATTCTATGAAAGAACAAAGCGCTCAAGTTACGATTATATTTTAAAATGAAAATTGGATTATTTGCAGTAAAAAAAAAGCTTATGTTGGAAATTCTCCGTTTTGAGAACGTTTTTTTCCTACTTTAAGCATTGCTGTTTTTTCAATATTATTTGTTCAAAGGAAGTTTCAAGTTGACAGGGTCACGTACACAAGAATACAATATATCCCCTTCAAACTTTTCATCTCCAAAAGATGAAAGAACAGACCAATTGCTCAAGATAAACACCAACAGCAGATGAACGCTTGTTCTTAGCATCCAACAAATTTCTGCCAGTATCCACAGTCTCAGAAATATATAAATCCCCGTAGAAAATCGACGCTCCACATTCTGCTAACAGCTTATCGAAAACCACTGACATTTTAGAATTCCATGGCAGCGAATAAGAAAGAAACGCAAGAAAAAAAAGAAATAAAAATAGAAATTCTCGGAGGCTCTACCCGCTATATTCCTGTTCGTTCTCTTAACTAAGCTACCGGTCTCGCGAGCAGATATAGACATTAAACGTAAGTATAGGCATTGGAAATAAGTCGTCGTGCGCGCACAGCACTCACAGCAAGATTATAGAGTCGCGCGCGCAATAAAATAGCTTCGCACATGGACACGCACCAGGTTCTACGTATGCGCGGTAAAGGCTTCCGGGTCATCGGTCGACGAGGACAAGACGAACCTCAGTAGAGAGGTCCTCGAGGAAAAGTAATGCCTCTTGTACGAGAGCGTCGAGCTTACGAGAGTCAAGGAAATGTAATAAGCAACTGGCAGACGTACCTACGTACGTTACTGTTCATCATTCTGGATGGTGAACAATGATGTTTCACTTCTTCCATCAGACGAGGACAATTTGTCCGGCAAAGGATCCCATCTTCCTTGTTCTTGGAACGGGAACGTTCATACGCGTTCGTTTCTTCTTGTGGGAAACGAGTCGAGGAAACCATTGATGTTTTGCGAATTCGCGTGAAATTATGAAGATCAGAGGCAAATTGTGAAATAAGAAGATGGTAATGATTTTTTTTTTCTCATAATAGCAATGATTTGTTTCTATTATGAGCGAAGGTAGCAATAGATGTTTTGTGAAATTGTAGCCGGTCAATGAGAATAATCGAGGGAATTAGCTGGGCAATGAGTCGAAGAAGAGATTCGTGTTTTGCGAATTTTGACGGAATTAAATATTAGTAATTTTGCAGAAGATGAAAAGATATTACGTTGAACAGTCAAGTTTCTGTAGAATTTCGTGTAAATCGTACGAGTGGGCAATTTTCTTATATTTCAAATTTTTTGCATTTAAAAGTGTTGAAAGTTACATACGAATCCAATTCTATTACGAACAGAGACATGTACGCTACCACTCAAACATATCCAAAGATATACCGAACCTGATTACAGACCCAGAGACAAAAATATCGACAATGATTTTATTTGTTACGATCATTACACAAATTGATCCTCAAGACTCGATTCTCTCGTTAGCTGAAATAACATACTGATACTGCAAATAGGCATATTCGCTTCGAAATAATATGACTTACCCTCAAAGCTACAATTTTTTACGATTATGAAATGACATAAACATCCCTAAATATTAAAATAAATTTTGATAAAACAACATTTGCCACGTCAAGTTTTTCAACTTATGATTAATTTGACATCTAAGCGACTCGGATAAAAGTGACAAAAAAAGTTACAATCTTCGGAAATAAATTAGCTACAATTTCATCAAGCTTCGTATCAACAAGCACGTAAAGGAGTCGAATGATGTGACTAAATTCCTCGTAACGATAAACCGCGGAAGACCGGTGTTGGTTAAACAGCGGCTACCTATGCAATAATCGTCCCCCTAATTGCATCCGTTGGCACGGTTTCTCGTCGAGTTTCCCCCGAACGGTGGATACCGGCGATTTCTGTATCGCGAGCCGTAAAGCATGATCCTGGCCGACGATAACCGACCATAGTATTCAATAATCTTGGAGGCGCGGGCCGTTGGTCGGCTGACCGATGATCGCGGCCCAGGCCAAGATTAAAGCAGACAGTGATTTTACGTCTCTATGAAGCGCCGATAAATCCGCATCGGGGAGGCAAGCAAACGAGGGTGCTTTAGCCAACAACGAAACACTCGCGAACCAACCGAAAGAAAAAGGTGAACAAAAGGAAAAGGAGGAGGAGGGGCAGAATGAAGAAGAAGAAGAAGAAGAAGAAGAAGAAGAAGAAGAAGAAGAAGAGGACGAAGAAGAAGCTTCATTCAGGCTCCTCGAGGCTCGATTATCCCCTGCAATCGAGATGACCCGTGGTGCCTCGACGACGACCGTAACGATCAACCTGGATACGCTTCCTGCAACCTCGGTAGGTGGAAAGTTCACGGCCAGAGATAACTGATTGCTTTTGCCTCGCGGATGGGACCTAACGGGACGAACAATCTGCCTTAGACCCGGCAGGGTGAAGCTGTTTTCACGAAAAAAAAAAGATAAAACAGGGAAAAAAGAAAGAAAGATGGGCCTGTGCATGCTTGCGTGGTAGATAGGCGTTCACGAAGAGGAGGATTCGGGGGAAACGAGCAGTCCGCAGCCTGGTATCGGGTTGCAGCGTGAAAATTGGAAGATCCGCGTCACGCGTGTCGGCGGTAAGCGTTGACAAGCGGTAATTTCCTGGTATTAGCTTGGTACCTACGAGCTGTCGAAAAGTCGTGAACAACAGCCGCAGGGGATGTATGCGTCTTTCGAGGCGAAGGAATTGAAATTTTTGGTTTCGAATGTGGAGGGTGCTCGTGAGGATCAGACGATAATAACGAGTCGGTGGTAGAAAATTTTTGGAAAGGACGAAGAAACTTGGACCAGCGTATTAGAGTTTACAATAACTGGTTTGTAAATTTGGAGTATGACGATCGGAATCGTACGAAGTTTGCAATTTTTTATTTACATGCAATTATTGCAATTGTTGCTGTTGCAAACGAAAGAATCATCGCAATTGTTAGATGATATTCATCATATATTTAGATATTCTAGTTTCTCATATTTTAAAAATGAAATAAAATTAAGATGCAATAACTACATAAAGAGTTCGTGATAAAATTAAAATAAATTAAGATGGTCACTACATCAAAAACAATAATTAAATCAGTCGTACGGCAGACACTGACATTGGTCGATTCTCTCAGTTTAAAGATAAAAAAATAATGACGTTATAAACATTTTTTTCTATATGATCTATGCTATCTTCTTATGATAAATGAATTTGTGGAAGTGTCATCCGTTTCTTGCGAGATTGAACATTAATCGTATGTCCGAGTAATGAAATTGCAAAGCGTACAAGTAGAATTGATTAATTTGATCTCTGAGAAACTCAAATATCCATACTCTTTCAAATCTCCTTTATATTTATCACTTTAGATATTTATCTAAATAACATCTGTTAAAAGTAACATTTAACATGTTGAATAAACGAAGCAGACACAACATGGGATTTTAGTGAGATTAGTGCAAGCCGACGATAAACGATGTTGATACGTCAATCCCTTTACCGAAATCAACAATGGTTGTTGCAGTAACCAATTCCTGATCCTCCTTTCTCTATCGAGATCTATCGATGTCGATACACCGAGATACCCCGGTAACCAAACGAGCATCGTGTATCGCGATAAACTCGTTCGAGCCATTGCAAAGCAGGAATAACAGGGTTTCGCGATCGGCTTTCCGAACCCGACTATCCACCACGTCGAAGTTGCATTGCAACTATGAAAATTCGCTTACAATACTAATTGTAATACGTGTAACTTTTGTTTAACGATGAGTATGTCACACGATAAATGTAAAACCGAGTCATTAAAATACCGTTTTAACTATTTCTGAATTATTAACCATTCGAATTTCAAATTCCATAAATATTTTTCTTCTTATTGCTTTTTCATAACTGAAGAGATATTATAGACTTTGTAAATTTTTGAAAAAGAATTGGTCAAAAAATATATTTTTACTACGTCTTCGAGATAAGATTTTCATAGTCAACGTTGAATCGTCAACGTCAATATTTGCCTGACTGGGAAATAATATTTCAAATACAGAATTCCAAGTACACGTAAATTCCCAAAAAGAAACACGGCACACGTACGACCGTCTAAATTTCTCAGAACTTTTGTTCCCACGCAGAACTCAAAGATACAACGAATCGTGGTTACTTCTCCCAAAAACCTTGAATTCTAAATTCATAACTATTCGTATACATTTCAACATACATGCATCATAATAATCAAACAGATCAATCTTTGTAATATTATTAATGTCGGAAGTTATTATATCGTTTTAGAGGAATCATCAAAATTGAATACTAGAATCTTCTCTAATATATAACTACTATAATTTCTTTGAAACATATACATAGATTCATAGAATCCGAAGAATGAAAGGTACATTGTTAGTTTTAAGAAATCATTCTCTTTCACGATCTTCTTCGCCTTGTCAAACTTACAGGTGGCTAAGAAATTGCCTAGTAGTGCAACACAAAGGCGTACCAAGAAATTGTTCTCTTTAAAGTAAAAAAGGAGCAATTAATTCGTTGGCTCGGTTTTTAATCAGTAGATGTAGCCGAACGACTTATAAATGTGACCACCTCAGTCAGTAACCAAGATAAGCGTGTCGTCTCCTTAATTCTACTCAACTAAACTCGACCACTATTTTATTCTGCCTTTTTTATTTTGTCGTATAAAATATATTCTTTTACTTTGTATTTAATTTAATCGAAATACGTCAACGTAGATACGTCATTAGTTACGAAAATATAAAAACACGTTCAAATTATGAATACCTTTGGAAAATAGCTTATCGAGTACGGAATCACTTGGGGTTAGACTACAAGGGATACAAATTCATCACAGAAGACGATCCTATTACCAACCATTAGTATAAATCGACAACTTGCATCTCTTCCTCTATTCAACCTTCCCACCACAAACAACAAGTACTAACATCCTCTTACAGATAATATCGGAGATATTCAGCGATTTAATCGAGTGGCGAGTAATTTAGAAACTTGTATAGATACTAACCATGTGTAGATGCTAAACCTTCACCACTAACTACTAACTAGTCAAATCTGAAACTCAACTGTACCGAATACAGACACTTTCAACGCACTAAAACATTTTATAGTAAGTGGCTATTATGTTAAGCTCGTAAAAGCCTTTTTACGTACAAGCACAGTTTCTTTTCTTTTCTTGTTAGCCGCCTTATCGTTCTCGTATCATCCGAGCGGAGTGTAGAATTTCGTAAATATTTTGTGGCACACGGCAATTTTTCTCGGAAACAACGAACCGCGTTGGTGTTTGTCTATTTATCTTCGACTGTTTGCACGCCCGCATGCTGCAACGATGCAACACACTCGTCACGGCCACACAAGCGCGCGAGTTCACGCTCGTGTTTGTACCGAGAGCACGGAGCGGAGGCCAGGCAACGGCATTACGACGAAGGTGTATTGCAACATCCAGGTGTTTTGCAACGCGCGGCTCGATAGTCGATACGCCGTTCGCGCTCTTATCGGGGTGTCTAAAACCGCATATAGAAGCGCATTCAGGGGCCGTGTAAACACGCGCGAGCGTCCTCGAGATTCCGACATCGGACTGCGTAAAAACCGACCAGTCTCAGCACATACGATAGCCCTCTGTGTAAGCACATGGTATTCTGTAACATTCTTCGCCTAGTCACCCCGTTCCTGCTACGTCACAGCGATTTCTTCTTGCTGAGACATTGCTTGCTACTTTTTTTCTTCGACAATTCATTCAGCGTTAACGTGAGAATGGAATGAGATTGAGAAATGAATGGCAACAGAAATTTTTAATGGCGATTGATAGACGAGATATTTCCGTGAGTTCATATCTTTATTAACAGAACCGAGGAATAGATTCTGTATATTCTACTTTCACATGTATCTTATATCTTGTTTAGCGTTTTGGCACAAAAAAGCGTTTTGATTTCGTAACAAAGTATCGGTCTACAATTATGTCACAGAAATGATCATAAAACTGACAATTATCTTACTTAAGTGATAATCTTTTTCAAAATTTAACATTCAAGAACAACTGTGTTGTATGAACATAATGATAAATTGATAAATACCATCAATGATGCGTCGAAAACATAAATAAAGTTAATTCGTTTGGAGAAACATCCCAAAGCAACAGATAAATAAATAAATATCAAATATTTTTTGCAAGATTTAAATGTCAATTCCTTTCAATATTTAACACTCAAGAATAAATCTGCTGTATTTACTCATTGATACTATCAAGTGAGCATCGAAAACACAAGTGAATCTAATTCATTTGAAGAGACATCTGCTATATTAAACAAAAGTCGAATACTTTACTTAAACGGCGATTTCTTCCAAATTTCACACTCGAGAATAACTATGCTCTATACTATATCTAGTTACACATTCGCGCCATCGACTATTCATCAAAAATACAAATGCTGAATTGCTTCGTTTAGTTAAACATTACTATCTTGCGTGCATAACTGTACGTAAGTTACAGGTATACAATAAACGTGTATAAGCAAAAGGAATGCGTGGGCCCTAGCAGAAATAAATGTTGTAGCGCGATGTGTCGCTCGTTGTTAACCTATCATGCAGTTAAGCTGAGAAATTAATACCAGGCACCGTTGAAGGATGATTGACGTGCGCCGCAATTCCTCCTGAACGTACGATAATGTAATGCAACACCGTGCAAACAAGATAGGGTACCATTAGCTAGGAGAAACATTACAAACAATTGCAACATCCCTTCGATACAGAATTCACCCGACAGCCGCGCTATTATTTGACTAAAACGCAAACGTTCCATCGGGGAACCGTAAATGCAATCACGTTTTTGCTGTTTCATAGACATTTACCTGGTTTGCCAACACCGCGTACATCGAACTGGCGGAGATGAAAATTCGTTTAACAACGAAATCGTGTACAGAATGGAGTAACGATCCAGCCAGTGAACGTGTACTGTTCGTTTAAGTAACAGAATGTACCGTGTTTACTTTATTAAAAATTCCCGTCTAACACGACCAATCTACTTTTCCCCACTCTTTTCACAAATTTAAGAATTACGTTATTACGTAATAATATAATAATAATAACTCTAGACATTCTCTCCTGAACATTCGCTTACGATCAGTCAAAAAAGTCTACGTACATTCGACTTGTCACGGAATCCTGTACATTTAAATACAGTACGGAATGATTTATGTTAATGTATTTTAAGAATGAATTCACAAAATCTAAAACATTTAAATCACAGGAATCTTCGAACGAAGTTACAGCAGAGATTATAAAACATTTGAGTCTATCAATGTCTAATAAGATGTTACATATAATGTTAAAATCCAGCTCGTTTATAATTTCATGGAGATATAACAGGCTTACGTACACTTTTGTGAAATTTTATTTTATACTTTTTTTACTTCTTTTTTCAAGTATGTATAATACATTGCGTTAATCTTTAAATATATATCTAATTTCAAGTAGCCCTGTACGCCAATCTCACTGTCGTTTCAATGACATAAAATTGAGATATAAAAATGTACATATTAATAAGAATTCTTCCACTTTATTTGCGAGCTTAGGAAACTTTTTAACAGTGGAAAAAATACGATTGAGTTGAAAATGATTCAAAGAATGTAACAGGACTAATACAAAATTTGGTACCAAAATATTACTAGGTCTAGCGTTTTTGTTATATTCCAAATTTAAGGAGTGTATCATAGACTTTTGCGACTGACTGTATATCCAAACTTCTATCCTGTCTACCCACATCCTCCAACACAATAAAATTCCATGGCGTTAATCGAGACGATCTAGCCGCGATCAAGAAACGTTATTCATCCGCCAAGCTTCACCTAACGAGGCGCCGGTGTCGCGAATATTTCAACGAAAGAATCGCGGATTAACCTTTGCCAACCGATAAATTGAATCCCCATTAATAGCTATAGAAGCGACCGTGATATATTCAACTAATAGACGGGTCAGAATCTCTCGGCCAACCAGATACGATCTTGTACTAGAAACGCGTGTAACTTCCTTCTTTCTTCTCCATTCTATTATCTTGATTTCCCTTCGTCGAACGATCACCTCTTCACGAATAGAGCCATTACAAGATGCTTAATAGATAGGCCAAACACGCAGAATAAATTCAGGAAGCTGACCGAAGAGCGAGAACATCACAACAAAAGGGATTCGATGCGTTACTTCACGAGCTTGAAGGTCTGTGGATTGTTCATTTCGCTGTGGTGATTAAATTATTCAATTTTTAATATCATTTTTAAAAAAATTATTGTGTTTCAATCGATATATATTTCTACTGTATATTTGGTAGGATTCAGAAAGAGTTATATTTGAATTTTCGTTAAATAATGAAATGATGAATTGAGCAAAAGGTGTTCTTATATTGCTGGAAATTAAATGCAGCAACCGAAGAAAAAGATGCAAAATTGATAGATCAAAGAAAAGTAGTTTTTGAAAGAAATAACGTTCCATCTTACTTATGAACAACCAGAAAAGATTCGTAAATCTCTATTGAAATGTTCAATCTTATTCATTTAATTCACGAGAGAATTGTCTGATTATCATTTATTCCACTTTTTATAAAACTATTTAAACGATTACAAACTCCACACGTTTTACAGAGATTTGCAAAAGCTACTTGAAATAATATCGTGTTACAAACTATAAAGAATATTTATAAAAATAGTTGGCGAATCTAGCCGATAAATGGCAAAAGAATGTGAACGAAATAAATATTCAGCACATTATTCAATAAAATTCTAACCTTACATAAACGCACTGCCTTGTAATTATTCTTCGATTTCACTACAAACTTTCCAAACGATCCAATGTTTTGCTTCTGAAGAAATTTCTAACAAAATATTTTACTTATATGAAATATTGAGAGTAAAAGTGATATTTACTCAACAAACTGAGCAATGTTCTGTCTAAACTACATGTAAACACGAAATATCCAATACACAAATGTCCAACAAATTTCGTTATCTGACTCTAATTTTAAGAAAGAAGAATCCTTCCATTCTTGTATTATCGATACGACACATTGTAATATATTAAATTAAATTATTATATATTAAAAATAAATATACCTTAACCTAAGTACATAGTTCTACTCCCAATATGTCATAATTCATTAGTTTATTATCTTGTTACATACCAAGACGCGTTTAACCGGACCTTCCGCAGAATTTTCATAATACCTGTTTTCTATATTCGTTCTTGCGATTTCCAGAGCCAATTAACTTTACGATGAATAATGTCAAATAAATAACTAACCAGGGCGGGCAACATCATTGCAAGCTATTATGGCGCGTTGGATGCGCGCGCATGTGTGTCCATGCTCGCTATATAGCTTGCTAGCACCGTTACCAGTGCACCGCGATTTATGCGCATAATTACGCCACGGTAATGGTTTAGATTACACCACTTATTGCGCGATTAATAACGCCGTCGCGTTAGCGCGCCGCGGGCTGTGATTTTGCTTGGCCGTCTCGAACATCCCCGGTTTTTCTTCGCGGCGCCACTGAAAAATCTATGGTGAATCTTTGAGAAAAGAAATGATGTTTAGAGGTTAGAAGTTTAGAGGTTACTTTTATAAAACAAATTTGAAAATTTGAACAGTGGATATTTTCTAAGAGATATGTACAGAATTATAGATATTATTTGTAGATAAGATTCTGGTTAATTTGTGAATATCCTAGTCGAAAAATTCATTCTATGTTATATTTTATTTTTATGTCATTAACGATTCTTATATTTATCGAGCAACAGTCTGGGAGTTCTTTAGGACTAATTCTTAGGACCCACTTTCGAAAACGGTAATTTTTCAATGTAACCGCAAAAATGTGATACTATGGAAATAAGATATATAGAATTTCATAAAAAGACGCTTTATCGGAAAATAAAAATATGTTTAAATACTTTACATAGCCACTTTATAATAATTATTAGTTTTAATTTATACGTGACCGTGTAAAGTCATTCTTGCATATTCGTAATTAAAGGAACGTACATTAAATACAAAATTCTTGAATGTTCTGACTAATGATCTCTTTCCTACGAATATATCTCTTAATGTAGGTAGGCTCTTCACTATCTTAACGTTTAAGATATGGAGCTGTTAGGAAGCCTTTAGTGATGAATCCACTAGCAGGCAGCTGGCAAAACGCACCGTCCCGTCTCCTGCCTTTTCTTTGTTTCGTTCCATAATGTATTTTGAACATTTCCGTTGTCTGTATAGTACGACGTTGACTTACTCGGCTCGTAATTACAGCTATTCTTATTTCGTGATCCTTATGTTATCCTGACCTACATATCCTCCACGAAAGTACTACTTAAATTATGATATCTTCTATCGCTGCTTCTCTCTAGTCGCCAGAGTACTTAAAATTTTTGAAACGCCCTAAATTTATTTCTTCGAATTTATCAGCCGAATCTGTGTAAATATCTAGACTTATATGAATCACGTAGGTTCTCATAAAAATCCTAAAAATAAGTCAAAATCTTCTAATTGTCTTCGTTTGTCAAACTATTGACAATCCAAAACTAAATCACCAAAGAATTAATCTCTATTCCCAAGAACAAATCGTCCCTTGTCCCATCGCCACCTTCGATCATAACGCTGCGAGACTATCTTCAGTGAGCAACATTGTAGTGGTGCGATGAGGGTTGGACAGCGCCCTTTAAAGGCAGCGCTCTTTCTTGCGCAGAAATTTATCGTCGGTTAGCTGGTCAGGTGCAGAAACGACGCGGCGCCGTGCTCGGTTCAGGGCGTAGGTAGCTTCCTCAGCCTCGGACACACGTACACGGTACTCCGTACATACAGTCTGTTGAAAACAAAACTGTCTCCCTCCCTCGTGATCTTTTCCTCTCCGCTCCATCCTCTTCCTGCCTATTTCGCTGTGCTCCCTTCTCCCTTTTTCTCGCTGGTTCCCGGCCATCTGCAGTTGCTACACGTGTGCATTATACGCGTGATGCACCGCGAGAAGGTAGAGAGAAAGGGAGAACAGGATCGTATCTCATCTGCTTCCCTTCTGGCCCTCTTCTCCGTTCCATAGATATCGCTCTCATACATTTTCATTCGGTCTTAGCGCTCGTGGGAGGAAGAGAAACGATCGAAACAAGACGAACACAGAGACAGAGCGAAGGGAGGAAGAACACAAAAGTTCTGTCCAAGAACGGAGGACGGAGAGAAGAGAACCAAAGTGGAGTCAGGGGGATGAGAACAGCTCAGCGAGAACATCTCTACGAGTTTCTCCTAATAAGGGGCTCGTCTTATCGCCGCCACTAATCGACCTGGCCTTACTGGGACACGAAATAGACTCTCCGAAACCTGGTCGCCGCTTTTCCCCGCCGTACAATTTGTTATTTGCCTGGAAACGGATGGTCGTGGGTATCGTGTCGCGGCTGTGATCGGGGACGAATCGTGCCGTAAGGCTTGAATGGGATACTGCCCACTTGGTTCGATATAGAAGGACAATGACGAGGTGTGTGGTAGAAAGCGACTATGGCAGATTGCCCAGAGAAATTGGCTGGTAAGTTGGTTGCAGTGTTAGCAAGTTTGAGATTGGGGGATACGAGTGAGAAAGTTCGAGAATTTAGCGATGAAAGTTGGGGGATTAGGTAGGTAAGTGTTACGATAAGCGGCTATGATAGCAGAGGTTTAGAGAATGCGTAAGGGAAAGTATACAGGAACCACTGTATATCAGGAAAATGGATAAATTAACTTAAATTGTCTATAATATTATAGTAACATTTAATAGTTTGAGGAAAAGTACGAGAACTATTATCAGTGTCTTCTAATGTAGTAATGTATTAATTATTAATATTATTAATTATCATCTATGACGTTCGAGAGGTTTAAAGAATGCAGAAGCAAACATGGAAAACTTTATAAGCTAACTATTCAGTATCATCAATTTTCTTAATTTGATGATAATTTTAATCCCTCTGAATGAGCTACTTTAATAATTCTCATTTTTTCTAGGAACGTATACAAGGAGCATATACAGGTTATAGATTGTAGACTTTTGTTTTCTTCACAGTTTTATAATTTTGCAAGTCACAAGTAAAGCTGAATAGACGAAGATAAGATCAATTACTAGGATAATCTTCTGACATGTAATTATTAAAATATATTTCTAAAACTTGTTTTGTTGTCCACTTTGTTGTTATTATGCAAAGGAATTTATTAGTTTAGCAACTCGTGAAATTTCACAAATAGTATCAATTCCTAAATCTCTAAATAACTGAAAAACACATATTCATACTCTGAACATGTTTTATACAACATGTAAGTATTTACTTACACCTGTCGCACTTATTAATCGTAGCATGCAATGCGCTATTACCAAGGTCTCTTCACGCAGCAATCTACGTACTCATACTTAGGTCTATCAACTCGCATAAAGCATATCTACAAACACTCCAGAAACTGGCGACACATATTCGGAAAAAATGAAGACGACACTGAAACGACCAAGTAGAAATAAACGAATCTCAAAAAGCAATCAGAAGAAGATACAACGATATAACGTTGAAGTAAGTCTCAGTGCACATCAATAGTACGCTGCTCATTGCAGCCACGTAGGCTTGTTATAACTGATTTATGTTTAATATAATTGCGCCAATATTCTGAGAACTTGTCAGCTATACCAAAAAGTGTCGAGTGATGAATGATGCTCGACGCTGCCCGCTACACACAGCTCCCTCCCAGCAAGAAGACGATGACGACTAACCGAGAGAAACATATTGAGAAAAGTAGTTAGAGAAGAACAGAGAAAAGTGAGAGAGGACTCAAGAGGATCGCAAGACCCGTTGAGGCAGAGTTTCAAGCTTCTCGCGTCAATGTTACATCGCATGACGTCGAAGACTTCACGACGTTGATGGTCGAATAGTTCGTCAACAAAGAGAAGATAGCAACTTCTGACCTAAGCTATATGGTAGGCTGGCTCGTGCACAACTAGCTAGGCGTAATCGTAATAAATCACGAGCGACGATAGTCGGTCAGCTTTTCTGCAAACATTCTTATCAGAACGGTTGCTTGTACGAGCAGCCATCTAGAGGCACGAGCAGTTCGGCAGCGTCGCGACTGTCTGTCGACATCAAAAGCCAGTCTTGAACGGGCCCGACGAGTCCGTCCAGCGCGCGTCAACGATGATAAATTGCTGGCCTAGCTCGAACCTCTGTATGATCTACACAGAGGCATCGGCGCCCCGGCGCCACTCTCGTTTCTGCAACCCCAGGGTCTTGCCTCGAGTGGGAAATTCAAGAACCATCGCGTAATGCTCCGTTTCTTTCACTCGTTTCGCGTACCTGTTCCACGAGATACGAATCTCGCGCTGCGATCGTGAATCGTTAGCGTTTCCACGAAACCATCGAATAAATTGTCACGGTGAAACCGAGCCGCTGCCTGACTTGATCTATCGTTCGTAGAAACTTTTCCAGTAGCTACGTGTGGTACGTTGAATAGGTTTTTCTCGCGCCACAATTGACAACACACGCGTCGCCTAGCATCTACTCTCGCTAGACCTCCTGCATTCATGGCCTGTTAAATTCAACTTTATGATCGTCTATGCGTCACTTCTCGCGCGGTTGGCTAAGCTTTTCTTCGTGTAAACAAACGTGATGCAAGGGTTCGAGAATTGAGCAGGCCTCAACAAAGACTACTTTCCTGAACCTCGCGTGTGTCGGTCTCGGTGCAACTCGCGGCGATGACATCAGGGGTCACGCGGCTACTTGACCCGCGGCTGTTTTCCATAATATGGTCAATTAGCGCATGTCGGGCCAGTGTCGAGTGGACATTCTGTCTTTCGTACGGGTTTCTATGGGAATGAATTTATCACGGAATTGTGTGGTTCTTAATTTGTTCTTTATTAGGTCGTGTTTGCTAGTATACGTACGTTAATCATTTTGATAGTTTATTACAAGAAGATTATTATTGCTAAGAATAAATTGCATATAGCCTTTGTTTGCGATATTTATTGATACTTATGAGCTATTTGAAAAACAAACAGAGCGATATCTCTTGAAAATTTCGTATCTTTTGCATCAGAATGCGTGGCTAGTGTTTAGTTTCTCAGAAATGAAGAAAATATACATGTTCGTAATTAACGTATCCATCATAGGTGTCACCAACCGTGTGTCTAATGACTGATACGTATAGACCATCGATTCTTATCAAAACACTTTTGAGCTGAAAGAAAGATCTTTACGAACAAAGGACTTTGCCTGTGTACAAATTTTCAGGAACCTCATCTAATTAAATATGGATGTTTTAACTTGAACGAAGTGGAACAGCTCGGCTCCTGTGTCACTTATACAATTAATGTCTTTTTTGACTTCAAACGAGCATACGATTTATAATGATATCTTGTAAGCAAATTGTTGAATATTCGTTTGTTCCTTTTCAATGCAAATTTGACATTTCAGTATAAGAAGATTTTCAATTTATGTCGAATTGTTTTACAAGCATTGCATACTTCGTATGCAATTGACATCCATGTACAAATTGCAATATGGAAATGCCTGTATGTATTTTCTTCATAACCAGCTCGTAGGCGTATGCCGATAAGGCTAGAAAATGTCCTTTTTCAACTCATATTTATACATTAAAATAAGCTGTATTTTAACTCTATTGCAATCCTCGAATTTTCATATTTCAACCTTGTTACACAATAAAAAAAATCCTATGGTATTCGAAACACATATCAGGACAAAAATATAGCCGTTTGTGCATACTCGCATCCATCTCCGCAACCCATATCGTGAAGAATTTTAATACGAACGTGAATGTATTGTAATGTTACAAATTAAATCATGATATCATATAAACATGGCGTTACGTGAAGTATGACAAAACAACAATATTAATCGCATTATTTAATACCGTAACACGTATAAAATTTGTTCGAAAGAAACGAAGATGTAGAGAATATGGAAAAATATATATTGCAATGAGAAAAACACTCGTTTATATTTTATAAAAGTTCTCACAAATTCACACAAATACACAGCTAAAAATTTTCCAAATTTCTATCGAAAATAACGAATTGGACATTTTGACCACTTCGCTAATTCCAGTATTCAACCCAAAAAGATACACTTCTTAGAATAATTCAATTCTCTGTAAACTTTTGAAAATGTCCAACCACCTACGACGAATTTAATTAACACCATAGAGGATATAACGCGCGGTGGCACGACATTATCAATAAAATGTCAAGCAAAACGACTAAACGTTCAATTTAGCATCAACAACGCAGAGAAAGCAACGCGTACAATGTACCGAAAGGCTTAGCAAGTGATCAGCGGATCAGGTAATGAGTGATTAACATTTCACCGTTAACGAACCACTCGTTACCTGGTCAGCCGGTTCAGCTCATTATTCGACGAAATTATCAAACTCCTGATGGCCAATATCAAAACAAACTACATGCACGATCAGCAGTACGTGAACGTGACGTTTACAACGTTTAAAATCGTGAAACGAGTTATCCCTCTTCGTATACGTTCGCTATGTTAATGAGCCTCTCGTTAAGAAACAAGAAAGCGCTGGAATGCGCGCGATAACTGACATTTACGAAACAACCATACGAAACGAAAATCGATACGCTGTGGCATTAACGAGCCATTAATATGTCATCATTAACGACGTGTTAGAAACTACATGAATAGGCACAACCCTTGTCCCGATTAAGAATAAACCAGAGATTGACTTTCCCTGCAGCGACACGATTTCGACGTGGTATTCTCCTTATCTACGTCAACGTCGTGTCTTGTTCAAGATTTCTTAGCGCTAGCCGGATGTGGGTGTTTGTTCGTGGTATTAATGAAGCTTGTAACGTGGTATGGCTGGTTAGGAGTGAACGTTGAATCTTCTGTTAACCCTGTCACGGATCTCTTGTCGTTTTTGACTCAAGTGTTAATAAATTCTCATGAAGAGATTGTTGGTGGTATACCTTGACGTGTAAATTGATTCTGTGCCTTTCACAGTGATATTTAAATTTTATTTATGGTTTGATCATGAAATAATTTCAAACCAAATGACAGATAAAGTTTCTTTGATATTGTTATAGGACAGTAACCTATTAGAAAGCGGTATACGCTTAATGTTTTGTTATCTCGAGTTTATAATAAATCTTCGCTTTTCTTAAGACTCCATATAAGATTCAAGATAACAAGGCAAACATGCGAGTTGGGTTAAAACAACTTTTCTGCATAACACAGTAAAATTACATGTAATATAATACAAGGTTCTTTTATAGATATTTCAATCAATCATTTGACGTTCACAATCGCGACATATACAGGCACAGTTATACGATTATCTTAAATATTTTTGCTCAATAATTTCGCTTATTTTACATCTCCACAATTCACAACTAAGGTTATAATAAATATATCATATTTCATCATTAGTTATTTTTTCTAATTAAAAAATTAAAAATTTTACTCGTAGGTAAAGGAAAATATTTACGATAAGGATTTAAAATTTGGAAATTGATTTACTTCGTTGACAAACTTAAGAAATTCTATTAATTTTCAAACTTTTTTCTTATGATTTCTCAGAAAGTTACTTCAAAAGACTATCCATTTTCTCTCCGTAAATCGCTACTCAAATCCTAATCGAATTTCGATGTCCAACTTCTAAAAATTCGCTGTGTATTCCAATATTCCATTGCCTAACAATTCTCTTTACAAGCTTCGATGACCAAGCAAAGTAGCAACGTTGTACACATTATGCGAGAGCGTGTATTCCCTTTGCCACCCAGGCGAGCGATTCCGTTTCAATGGTTACGTAACTACGCGTAGAGGAGACGTTTTCGTTCGAGTCAGCCAGAGAATTCGATGTTCGACCGATAATTACATGCAAAGAAGCTCGCGCGCTGGCTACCTCGCGGAGACACTTCGGCACGTAGCGTAGACGGGGCGGTAATGCGTATGGACAATTTGACATTTGCAAATAGGGCATCGCTTGTATTCAGTGGTCGTATCGGCGAGCAGCCAGCGTACGTGCAAATTACTCTGCCGCGTAGGCGGAACAACGGGTTGATGCAACGTGAAGCACGAAAGTAAAGTCGCTGTTGTGGCCATGGAATCGGAATGAAAACGCTTTGATTGCTCGATTCTCGTTCGAAGCAGGCCACGAATGGATACAACAACTTTTATACGATTAATACAAGCAGTGTATATTGGAATATTAGCTTTAACCATGAATTTTTCTTTTTTACTTGTTATTGAGCAGATGATATAGAAGAATATTTTTCTGATTTTGGCTCATTATTGGCTTATTATGACAATGACAAACAATAAATTTATTTCACGGATGAATTATTCTACTTGCATACAAAACTTTATCTAATTTTCTCAATTTCTATATTATCTAACTTTTCTTGTCACATATGTACGTAGCATTTTCTAAAGTCAGTTTTTCACACGAAGGTGGACAGATGTCCGGCATCGACGAAATATTTCGCCAATACCTGCGCGTTTCTGTAGAACACGAGCAAGATTGGTAGCGAAAGCCTGTCCTGCGGGGCTTATCGAAAGTTATTTATGTCGCATACGGTAGCTACTCCGCGTGTACGCGGCAGACTGCACGCGTGCACGTGCTACCGAAAATTCCGTCAACACCCACGCGCGGCCCAAGAGCACCTGGCCGACGCGATAAAAACACCGAGGAAAGAGAGAGTAGTCGGATCTTGATAAACTCGCAGACATCGCGAATCCGCTGATAAATCTGTGGCAACAACTTCGCGAATTTTAGTTGCCTTATTTTATTTTAGTGCTTCCATCTGTTTAATGTTTCTATCTGCGAAGAAATTACCAACAAACATACAGTAATTTAAGAAAGTGAAAGTTTTAGAATACAAGTCAAACCGATCAATTGTATCGAGATTAATAGAAACAAAAATGAGAAAAATTAATCAAACATTGCTTAAATATTCTGAATAAAATCAAGAGATTTTTAGAAAATTAAGTTTTCTTTCAATTTGTAAAAATCAATTTGTTCGATGATTTGTAAATGTAGTTTTATATTGTAAAATGAAGATTTTGTTTTCCTGCGGAAACCTACTGGGACTTCATTTATTAAAATGAGCAAATTAGTGCTGAATTAACTAAACTCCTATACATTGAATCCATTCATCTGAACTCCTATTATTCATCTCGACTCATATTATTTGAACGAGAAATCACAGGTAGGGGACACAATTGGTTAGCTCCTATTATATGAACTACAGTTGTATGAATTGTTTATTCCCTGATGGGTTCAGATAAATGAAATTCTGCTGTAAATAGAGATCAAATATTTCTCTTCTATTGGAACTAATATATTTGTCGATTTTATACATATGTATTATGTACATAATACTATTGGAAGATGATAAAAGGAAGACGAGATTGAAAAATAATTCAGAGGTGAATGAATTAAAATCATAAAGATTTAAAATAAGATTTGCAAATATACGATACGATATGTAATTCAACAGAAATATTAAATGTTCACCATGCGAATCAATACTTAAAATTGAAGCTCGAATATAATAATAAGGAAAGTTATTGAGAGTAGGTATCTTTATATAGAAATTACATTATAAAATATAATAACTCTATTAGGGGAGAATTAAGAGATTCTTTGCCTCTCAAAGTACGATAAAAAGATTAAAATAACTAAGAAAATCTAATAAGAGACTTTCAAATCTTACTTCCATTGTTAATAAAAAAATCCCAGTAGAAAATCCCATCTGTACCATAAGTACATGATTACTTTTTTATTGCATATACGTTATTTGATTATCCAGAATCTTTCAAGATAAGACTTCAGATCCGAGGTCCTAGAGAAACTACGTACACCTAGATCCTATCTAACGCAACAGCCTGCCCTTACAACTCACAATTTTCCGCAACTTTATCAGCCAAAAAATTACCATTTTCACGGACCATCTCTCCTAGCAGCCTTTTATCGAGAATCGATCATCCTTCGTCTATTTAAGAAGATTCCACAGAAAACACGCACGGCGAGCAATTTCATCGAGTCGTAAGCTTAAGAATGTATCGGCGGATCGTCAAGGTCGACAATGGCAAAGGGCAGGGTGCACGATTCCCAATGAATCCACGATGCGTTGAATCGCATATTTACGGGACACTGTCGCTGGACAGTTTCGTTTTATGACGAGTATCTCGCGATGCCGTATCCTCCTGGAGGAAACGTGAAAGAGGAAAAGAAAGAGCAGATGGAAAATAAAGAGGTGTCGGAGCAAGGAGGGCTCGAAGCTCGCGGGTAATGGAACACGTCGGTGTTGGCTATCTAGCCGCACCCGCCACTAAATCACGAGATATTACCAGCATTGTGCTCACAATCAGTCGTAATACCCACCACCGACACGATACGACCCCGTGTCAGAATATACCACGATCGTCTGGCTTGGTTACCGTCGATTTCCGATTATTATTCGTGGCGGACGATCATCGGTGCTCTGGCACGACGGTTAGCAATTGCACGCCAGCCTCGTTCGGCCATTCGTAAATCCGTACCGGTTTTCGCGAAACGAAACGAGAAACGCGCGGCGAGAAACGGATAAACAAGTCGAGAGGATGCGTTTGCGCCGGGTCGAAGAAAAGTAAAGGAAGATGAGATTCGATTGGAAAATAAAAAGCCTGCCTCGGAATGCGTTCGTTGTTCCAAGACCAGTTCTCCAATAAGCAAGTGAGCGGCTGTTCGACGTTTTGACGTATGTACGCATTTTTTGAGACACGTTTTACTAAATGCGAAGAAGTTTCTTTTATTAGGATACGTTCCGTGAATGTTTGTGTCTGGGGGCAAGGGATGGCTCTTGAACTGGTTTTGGGAGTTATATTAATGATTCGTTTCACGAACTTCATTTCGTTCAAAAAGCAGATTGCAAGGTAATAAGTTGGTCACTTGCGCTTCAGGGCACAAGGCGGGTCTTTGAGCCGATGTTGGTAGCTATGTTAATGATTCCGTCGAGAAACTTTATTTTAATAACGAAACGAATCATAAGACATTTGCATTGATTTGAAAGATTTCTGTCGTCAGGTTATCGTGTACGTTTACAATTTTATTTGGAGACAATTGGAGATAATTAAGCTGCGTGTTTCAATCATTGAAATATTGGTTATGGAAAGAAGATACAATATCGTCATGGGGATTATGCGTTGCTGAAAATTCACAATCCAAACGAAAACCAACCAAGAATGATCCCTCTGCAAATCTAAGTAAAATGTACTGAATTTATTACGCTTATTATCACTGTAATTTCTTACAACAGCGCAACCACGCGATATATTATTAAAATAAAAATGTAATTTATCACGATATTAAGCGTTCCATTCACATTGCTTCGACATAGCCAGAAATATTGTCATAAATGAGCAATTTTCTTTGAAAGGGCTTGGAACGTCGGCATATTTTCTCCGTAGAAAATTCGTGTGTACGGTTGCATCGTTGACGACGATGAAGTGCGTCATAAAATGGTAACGAGGATCAGTATCGTGATAATTAAGCAAAAGGTCGAAAGTGAGAGTGAAAAGTTTTACGAGCGAGGTGACGCAGATACGCATTTATCGGGCAGCAAGTACGAAGTTCGTCGCAATGAAATTCATGGAATTCAGGAGGTCACGCCCAAAAAGTCTACGACTGCCGCGCGTTTGGGTATTCTGATGATAGCAGGGCGCAGCAGCTGCGCTGATAACGTCGTATGATAAATAGACGCATTCGCCGCACGTGACTGGTTGCTAATAAATTCGATGACGCTTTTCTGTGTGCCATCGTGCAAGGACCGTTCTAAATACAAAAATGAAACAGAAAAAGACCGGCGGAGATAAAAATAGAAGCGTTGGAAAACACTGAATTTTCGTGCAATTTAAACTTGTCACTCAAATATAATGGATTGATAATTTAGCTGGTCAATACTAAAATCTTTTAGAGGAATAAGTGAAATTTTTGATATATTAATTTTCTTTCTATAATTATTTAAATTTATTTTCAGATTTGATATCAAAATTTATTCAATGCGATAAGTAAAGTAACACGATTTTCACTATAGTATACATATTAATCAAACGTTAAGTCATTGATTAAGTTGATACGCGATCTTTTTCAACCTAAAGGTAAAAAGCTAATGTGAGACGTAATTCTCATTTTTATCGAAATCCTATAATTCTGAATTGAGTTTTTGAATCTTTAATTCTCGATTGAAATCCTCGAATTCCCTAAATTGAATAATGTGTGCTATTTTTTTTTTTTTTAAATTCTGATTATATCTATATGGGTATGTATAATATTAAGTATACAATAGTCAGTGCATTTAATATAAAAGTGGATTGAGTTATTAATGGTTAGACCACCTGTATAACAGCTTGCGTCTCAAAGAATATGGTTTATGGTATTTTCTATGATACGAGGATTGCGCGGAAAGGTGGTACTCACCGATTGTACCAAACAGACTCTTTATCTTCGTCTACGTTGCGCTAACAGTGATAACTGTTATCAGGAGGCCGCGCGGTTGACAGCAACCAGACAGGAAAAGAGAAAACATGTGCACGTATAGGATGTTTCGTCAACATGAGTCAAATTTTTTATGATATATTACCGAGCAGTTTTACTCTAGAAAATAATGAAGAAAAAAGAACAAATAATTTTTCAAAAGATTTTCCTCTCTAAACGAAAGCTTCCTAAATTCTTTATTAAACCTCGTATATATATTTCTGGGATGTTCTCAAAAATATAAAAGATTTCCATATTACCTTACATAATATTCTAAATTCGGTATATTTAATAATATACCTTACATTGCTAACAATTGAGTAACTCGGTGGAAAAAATAATACAAGAACGTTTTTGTCCATAAATGAGGCAAGTACAAGAAGTGATACGTAAAATCCGTATCAATCTAGAGAATTTTGTGATTTTTATTATGAAAACCTTCGTGAGTACATGTAGAACTTAAAATATAATTTTCGCTAAATTGCACAATCTAATTTCTATTATTACTATAAGTGTTATTTTTCTTCTGAAACCTCTACTTATAATGTCTAAGCTTATTTTCTCCTTATAATGTCACGAGGTTATTTATATCCTTATACGTACTATCCTTATTTACGAGTTTGAAACAAGAACGCAAGAAAGCAAAAACAAGTCAATCAAGACGTTAAAATTAACGCGATTATATTATTATAGTACCATGCGATTACCTTGACACGATTAAATATTCATAAGCAGATTGGTACCAGTTATTCACCGAGTTATTCGTCGGACTAATTGCACGTATTACAAAACAACGTAAAGGTGTACTAGTGTAAAAGCTGTACTAGTATCTTCGCCAATGTTATTAGGAATGGCACGCTTTTCCGGCGGTCGCTTAATAAAAACCCGCCTTATTAGCTGTACCTCTGGCACTCGCGAGCGGATCTTACAGAAAAGACTCGCGAGACGAGGCAAGGCGAGGCGAGGCGAAGCAAATTTATTGTGCTCGGACTTATATTGTCCCGCAAGAACAAAGAAGCAACACGGACAAAGAGGATCGTACTACGAGGAGAGAGGAAAAGAGCTCGAGAAGATGGAGACAAAGGAGGAATTTATTATTATAGCAGTGGACGTATCATCGGTGCCATGAAGAAATTAGACAAGAGCTTCGAGCTGCATTCGAATAGAATCGGTTTATCTCCCAGAAGGATCATTTTTTGTTCAAACGATTTGTAACGGGACATTGATTATGTCCGTTTGTATTGTCTAAATTTTATATCATAGTTGCTTTTAGGTCATTACATTAGGTCACTTTTCGTTGTTTTTAGATTAGTCACGACGATTGCGTTAACCCAAAATTCTAATTGGATATTTTTTCAGTCAATTTATATTATTGCATTCTGTTATGTAATTCTCATTAGCATTTCTTCATCCATCTGGACCTTTTACAAAATTTAAAGAAATTGCAATACTGTAGTGAACAATTTCTATTTAAATTCTGGTAAATTTATTTTATAATTTCCTTCTCTTCTTCTCATTTGTATAGTTGATCGTATGGCAAAGTTTGTACATCTATTATTTTAATACTCCCAAATTTTCATTTCTTGTATCTTGATAAAACAACATCATCGTTTCAAATCATTTTGTTTATGTTTCTCAATAACGTTACATTCGTGCAACTTTTATACATCGTTTCACTGCTTCGCGCTTAATAATTTAACGTAATTAAAACAATTAAATTAATAGCGAAGACACCCAAAGTACCTCGTAGGTGATGACATCATTAGACGTGAAATTTTTATTCTTTGATTTAGTGAATTATAAAATTAGACATTTAGATTTTTTTTTAGATATTTAGGTTAGAATTAAAATTAGACATTACACTAATATTTTGATGCAGTTTTTAGCTTCTATTAAAAACTTGTCATCTTCGTACACTATAAACACATAGATAGCACTCGCAAGAAACGAAACTTCTGAAATAACATTTTTCGTTAAAAATTCCTGGAAAAAATTAAAGAAAGTTATTAGAAAATGTTTCGTGTTTGAAGTCCGACGATCGTTAATTTGCAATGTATTTCGTTTGAGTACGTTGCCTAGCTAATAGAAATAAAATTCTCTTCTTGAGGAGAGTAAACTAATACCAGTTGCACAAGTCGATCGCTCGTTACGACCGCAACGAAATCCTGTTGCACGCTATTCAGACGAATAATTACGACACATCGCGCGACCTTAATTCCATTATAATTGGAGTACGCAAAGTCTGCGGTTGCTCGCTCTAGCTCGCGAGTGCGAACGACCTCGAGCTCGTCGCTGACGCCACAGCGTCTATCCAGCTGCGTCGCGACTATGGTCGAAGGCAACAATACCGACTGTGAGTCAGAATTGACGACAATGAACAATAAAAATTCATCGTTAAAGCTATTATGTGCTTATACGTTTGATAAAGTGTCTTTACTATTTTATAATTGAAATATTTCAAACTGGTTGTTGTTACGTCTTACTTATCATTAATACAAAAATATCTCAAATTTTTACCTTATTATTGGCTACTAAAATGAACTATTTTTGACAAATAAAATACAAGTTCATTTTTAACGTCTTTGATATTCGAGGATGTGGTAGAAGATTCGATCATGTTTTAAAGTTGGACATTTTTAAGAATAAAATAGAAATTCATTTTCGTCACTTTTGGCATTGAAGAACATGGTTGTAAACTACCTATCTACTTGAAATAGAAAATAGAAAATAGAAAATAGTTAAGAATCAATTATGATACTTCCAAAAGTCATTGAACAAACAAAGAAGGCTCAAATCCACCATATGTATCATCTAACAGCCATTAGGTCCTTTCCATCAGCCTCGACCTACTAATTAGTCTAATGCAAATTTCTAAATATACTATATGTATATATTTCTACAATAAGAGCATCACTCGCAATCACAATCCAAACATTGCACTGTCCTCTACATAATTTCCCACGGAATCGCTAACCGGGACAACTAATCGCAATCTAACAAACGAAAGCGATCGAAATTATTTAGATATAATTAATAATTGACCATCGTCAAAGATAAATCGTCTTTATTAAAGGGGTTGATGCCTTTGTTTCAATTTCTCAACCAAATAAAATTAGCGCCGCTCAGCGACCGATAGAGAACGAAATAGGATAATAACCTGGCGTATCCTCATTCGGTGGATTTATAGGCACGATCTCAGATTCGAAATAATTGATAGAAGGAAACCGCAATGAAACGAAACGGAATGGAATATCGGACGTTGGCCGTTCTACGAACGAAGGGAGAGTATACATGGGCTACTCGATTAGTTGCCGCCTTGCTCAATGCGCTGGCCACGATTTACGATTCGAACACGTCAGCCAGACCATTATAAACCGCTCAAATACCGATATTCGTCGGTTGCATGGTCGAAACGAACGATAATTGCCGGTCAAACTTGTGATTATGCTACTACGTCGTTAATGAGTTTGTCACTTCCATGCGTATCGACTTCCGTTCGACGATATGTCTTGGATATAGATTATGTCGAATGTAGTTAGTGAAAGACGTACAACGTTGTCTTAAAATTGGGCAGGTGTTGCAGTTTATATGCGTATTTCGCGAGTCGAATCAGTAATTTGAAAAATATAAGGGGAGAGAGGAAGCTCGAGATCTCGATTAGGATCATAAGATGTCAATTCAGAATTGTTTCTTCCTTCGTAGTGTCTACTACGTTCAAACAAATTATATATAGCATAGAATATATATGTCAAGTAGATTTGAAAAATTCCAACACAAATTTGATATTAATGAGTTTTGCAACACGATCGATTCACAAATGACTTTTGCAGTTTGAGATTTAAACTCTTGTGTAATAGATAATGACATATAATAGGTATCGCTGATTAACCCCTTGTCTTATAATATCGAATCACACTCATGATACAGATTAGATATAATTCCAATTCAGCGAAGGTAAATCTCGTTTGCAGTGGAATTTAGCTGGAACTCTGACTTGAGAATTCTTCAAACTGGAAATTACACAATTACAATTATGTAAAGTTTGTCCGGATTTTGTACCAAATACGTAGCAACGTTGCAACAACGAAAATCTAATGTCGCTCGCTTTTCACGCTTCGTACTTTTGTAACTTGCTAATTGAACAATCGATAAGCGTATCTATTTTCGATAAAATTGATCCCAATTTTTAGTACAGTAAGTATATCTTCTGTTCAAAATTATCTTAAAACAAAAAAAAAAAAAAAAAAGAAGAAGAAACGAGTCTATCGTTAATGTAACTATTAATTAAAAAAACAATGTTTCTCAGAAGCTAAAAAAGATTCAATTCCACGATTAGAATGCCAATGAAAAATATTGCGAAGCAAGAGATTAGAATTTCAATTTGCAATCTCGCTATGTAAATATATCTCTTCCAATAAATATACATATCACCGATTTCCTGTGCCACGTTTCCGGTGTCATTGCACGACGAATTCCCGCCTCGAGTTACCCAAAGTATCCTCTTCTCGACTCGCGATACTCGAGTTCGTGTTTCCGCACGAAATCGGCAGCTGCGAGCGCAGGATGTGATCGACGAGTACACATATTCGTATCGAGATTCAAGTATGTACCGACAAAGATAGCAGCGGTAATGGTTATCGCTGCGGTGTCACTGAGATTACTGGGAATCGGAGAAATTACAGAGCACGCAGTGGAGAAATTTCATGTACTGGGAATTGTTATGGGAATTGATTCGAAGAAAAGACAGCAGCAAAGAGGTAACCATTGACAAGATTGTTATATAAACGTGGATAGTACTTTCCTTTCTCTCTTTTTCTTGTTTCGTGTGAATGATACCAAGGTATCGGAGGTGTGTAGATATTGGTACCAAACGGTATGATTATTTGGAAAATGCAGTACTCAAAGGTGTTATATGATAATGTATACTGTATAATTTCACGCGCAACTTCAAGATGGCAATGCAAATGCGAAGATGATGTACCTGATGAAATTATTCCCAAGATATCAGAAGAGATAGAAGAATACGAAGTCATTTCTTCAAAATGCATCATGTTTATCATAAACTCTGAAATGGCGGCACGACACGGAAAGGGTAGAATCTACATATAAGAAGACTATGTAATTACCTGAATAGAAGCAATAAGAAAAGGTGTACGAACGAAGAGTCGAAGTTAAACTTGTATGTGCTAATGTATGCAAATTTGCACAAATTTCATCGTGTTTCACGTAATATTGGAAAATGATCATCTTAACATTAGGAAAAGATGTGACTACATATCTATCCTGTGGAATATCTTGACACATTCCTGCAGAAAATTTAACAGATTCTCTTGAAGATAAACTAACGAATATATGATCATATTTTGACGTCTATATTGATTTGGCTAACAACTTTTATATGTTTTCACGACCAACAAATACAAAGCAAAAAAAGAAGGAGAAAACTAAACCCCCATCTTGGTAGTTTTAGTGTTAAACCGAAACAAAATGTTCATTTTCATGGCAGTATTTCCTGGTAAAATACAGCAAAAATATAATAATTCTCAGTCAACAACAGTCGACTTAACAATTTACATGTTACGAGAATGTCTCTAGTAGGAAACAAGTGTTCTCCACGGACGACCCTTTTCACGTATGACTGTTCCCTCAACTTCTGCCGCTGCGTGGTGCATTTTACGCTCGAGACTAAATAATTCCGCAATTGTACAGAACAGGAAAAACACACGCCGTGTTGGAACAACAAATCCTCGTCGACTGCACCTGCGTACCCGCCGCGTCGCTTTTCATAAACTTCGATTCTCTTTCGTAAACGCCATTGCGTTACCACATACACATCGCTGAAACTAAGTGCATTCTCTATTTACAAATACCTAGATACATATTTAGGCCTGCCACGGTCCCACAAATATTATTATTCTTTGCGAAAAATGATATTTTATTTTCATATTTCGTATTAATTATAATTTACTTCTCCGTGCGACAATTCTAACGTAGATCGGTTATCGTTAGTCCTGGAAAATTTGTGATATATGTCAAAAATAATATTAGCGTTCCCGAGGATATTAGCAGGGAATTTCGAAATATTTTAAGCGACTAAATTGTTAAGTACATATTTAAATTGTCACATATCATCTACGCGAAGAAGATATTGATGTAATTTGAAACTTTAATTATACAGCTCGAGACTGGAAAGTTAACATAACGCTGCTATCGAATATTGTACACGAAGCTCGTGTAGCTCAAACTTTCCTACGTATATAAAGGATTGCATAAAAATTTTACCCAGACTACATCGTTAGTTTTCACTTCTACATTAGCTTGTTTTATGAAAATGTTGAACAAATGTTTCCAAAAAATTCCTTCGAACCGACAATGCCTGTACGAAAAACATGCACTGCGAATAAAAGCAAAGAGATTAAATTTTAAAAGTTCAGCTATAAAATTACCATAAAAATACCAACAAATAAAAGACGATAAAAATACATATATCGCGTTATATCAATTTTTACAAACTTTTTAAAAGCCACTTTTATTATTATAACAACAAATATTTTTAAAAAATTCTCTCATATTAACGATGGACAAAAGAAAATTTGGTTAAAATTGTGTTAAAATTGGAACTTACATATACTTTAGTATTAATGACTGTGTGCTAAATATTTTTCATTTATTCTGGCAAATACATATTTTGTATATTGCGAATATTCAGTACCTTTATAAAATAGAATTTCGTTTTCTAAAAATTGTAACAAAATTACAATAAAATAATATCTTTTAAATTTCCATTCGTCCATCACTGTACACGCATAGGTATGGGATTTTCGTTTTTTCCTCATTCTTCCTTAGCATACGTATATACTAATATTTTATACATCTTCATTAATATTAAAAATACAACGACCGTCACGTTCACTTCATACAAAAGTGTCTACACACGTTCGCAGTGCGTTCTGCGTTTCGTATGCGGATCTCTATACACACGTGTTACGACTGTGTGCGTTGGCCAGATGCTGGCTGGCCCTACACGGATGGAGATTGCGTGCGGTTTCGCGTGGATCGTCTACTGATTGACGTGAGTCGAGACCACAAAAATGAACGCGGCCAATCGTGCGCTGGTTGTGCGCGTTTGAACCGCAGCTATTCCGTACGCGGAGAGCGCGTTTTCTCTTTCTCTATCGACCTGAGTTAGAATAATTCATAAACGAAGGTATCTTCGAGTCTACGAACACCGATAAAGATAATAAATTGAAACGATTAGAAAAATAAAACGAAACGTAAGACGATTTAAAGAAACTCATAGAATTTTATGTTTATTCATGAAGTATAACATGTTGAGAACATAGATACGTGTATGATGTTTGTATTTAATTTCGTATTATAAATAAATTTGACAGTGCATATAGTCGGTCTAATAAATTTATTAATCCTGTACACGTCATGAATTTTGTTATGTTTCAACTTTGCTCTTTCAAGTAGTATAAAAATGACTTTTCATATTTTTAAGAACATTTTTAGCACAAAATTAGAACATTTATATTCTCTCTCGTTTATATATTTTACTTGAATTTAAGAAATCTTCTATTCAGTCAAAAATGGTATACAGAACGTAGAAGTTTAACATTTTTAAATCAATAATCATAAAATAAATAACGATGTATAGTTTGTAATTTATTCCCCGACTGTTATCGATGAAATGTAGCGTAAGTAAATATCGGCCACTGTTTATAGATTTTATAGATCTTTGCAAAATAAAGAGCGACAAATTTTTACCTTCGTAAACTTATCCTGAAATAGAGTACCGCCTCTCGTACCTTATACTATTTCAAATATCAAATTTAGTTTATCTGTCGTAAAACTCAATTGGACGGTCAGAAATTGGCGATAAATTCAAATACACGTGTCAAAAGTCCTCATTTTCTTCCTCCTTCCTACGTATCTAAACCATGAACATCCACTTCATCAAACTTAGCGTGCAATATCAGCCTCGGAATAAACCGTAGTCTTCAACCATATAGCAAAATGTACGCATACGATCATTTAATAAATATAGATCGTAAAACGACAAACGGCGCTTCTGATAACAGAGCACAACTGTAAAACTTATCAACATTGAACGTTCTACGTTCGTATAAATTTCATCATTATTACCGTGCTGCTCTTCACTACCCACGAACCAGAATATTTCCATTCGCTAACTGAAACATTTCTTCTCCACACGCGGGTATACTATTTTATACGCGATTTATAACGATAGAAAGAAACAGAGCCGCCTAACAAAGTATTTTAATGCAATAAAAATCGAACTCGGGATACGATAAAATAAAAGCGTAACAATATCGAAACAATAATTTTTATAAGTCTAAGTATCCAATTTTCTGTACTTCGAGTTTGATATTGTCGTTTGCATCTTATATGTACTTCGTATTTCTGTAATAATTGAAAATTTCAATACGATTTTATGGTTGGAGAACGCGGTGTATTATCGGTTAATAAAGTTTAATGAGAAATACATTGTATTCTGGGAGACGAGAAGAGTGTGTCGCGAATACGGCGTTGAACGTAGCCGATCCGAGATAAAGGCAGATACGGCAGATTACAGATAACGCGAGACGCGTGCGTCTCTGGCAGACGATGTGAATGCACCCTTATCTCCCTTCCCGCGACGTCGTTTACAGCCACCCACTCGTGCAACCCGATTGCAATAGCCTTGAAGTTTGCAGCATGGAGAACCAAGGTCGCTATTTACAGCGGCTCGCGCGAGGAAACACAATCACTTTCGAATTGAGCGTATTCCGCTCGTTGCATGTACAGGGTGACCGGGAAAATGGGTGACCATCGTATCGGATCGGGGAATGAGCATCCAACTACATGTACTAGTGACTTCGTTTCGTTTGAAATTCAATTTCAATTTTCATTTATTTCCACGGTAATTCGAGGATTATTTTGCACAGAATCATAGTGTTGCGTTTCGCTTAACTTACATTTTCCCTGATTCTGGAATACATATTTTTGCATACAGCAATATTTCTTTAATAAAAAGATTCTTTCATTTTTCCTTTGAAAGTTTCATTTGGGTATGTAGAACGTGTTATTTATAGAATCTTATTTTGCGAGGTGCTGTTACTTGGATACCGCCAACATTCTTTTGGTATTCTTACTTCACAAGAAATACAAAAATTCTTCATATTATATAGAAAAGCATAAATATGTGTCATATATATATATAGATACTATACTATCATTCTTTAATTCCTTTATCGACTATATTTAAACAAAAAATTAATATCGATAGACTAAAATGAACACAAGAAAATGAGTATAGTAAAAATTTCTGTTGCACACATTTTTATCCTAAAACATGATATCCAACTAACAATAAATGTCACATAAATCACTGAGATAAGATATACTTTCACACGTGCAATTCATTTTTCAAATTGTAACACTTCATTATCTTCTTTTCTTCCTAATTCCGAATGAGGAAATACAAGATACATAAGGACGTACATTTCCAAAAAAGATTTCTACGCAAAAGAAAGTAAGAACAGGTGATAGAAAGTACTACGTACTAAGTACTATACTATGTACCAAATTTTTGAATGATTTTACTATATCACGTTGTATAGTTTGCCGCTTGGTATTTGCGCGATCGTTCATCACGCGACCACAGTTTGTCGCGCGTTGCAGAACCATCGAGTATTTTAGCAAATTACGGCAATTGGCTTACAACATTATTCTCCAATAAAGTCATTTACTTATCGGTGTATCCTGTCTATCTCTCTGTTTGCCCGCTTTTACCACGCGTTCTCAAACCAGACGTACTTTATTGAAGCGTGTAAAGTTATGCGTTTATTAATATACAACCGTCTAGACGCGATTTGCCCGTCATATGACAATTTTTTCACCCCAGTAATGAAGATATTTAAAAACGCGAATAGAAAACCTGAATTACGAGGAGGAAGAATTTATTACAATTTTCAAAATTAATGTGCACACAAAATTTAAATTGCACAATTTAATCACACTTGGACGATTTGTTGAAATTCAGATACTGGCTCGATGTTTAAGATTATCTAATTTACATTTACTTTTTCTTCGAATTTACACGAAGTCACAATAAGTAACGCTAGAAAACTCGACAGATGTCGAATTTTTTATTCAACATTATTTACCAACAAATATTAAATACTCGAGTTAGTCAACTTCTCAATCATATAAAAGCTTCGTTATAATTATCAACTTGAAATTCCAACGCAAAACTGTAGAAGCCATTTCAATTGCAACGCTTCTTACAAAACAAAATCCTACTTACAATGAGATTTCTATTCTAACCAATTTCCACCATCAACTTCCTACGATATTTAATTCCTCTCGAATTTGGAATAGCTCTGGAATTTGGTATAGGATGTTCCATCATTCTTTGTGACACCGGCAAACAGTGCGTTACGTATAGACTAGCTTTCCGAATTTATTTTCGCTTGCAATTAAAAAATTAAATTTTCAGAATCTACATCAACAAAAATTTCTAGGAAAAACTGGTTACTGAAATTCCGATTAGATAAAAAGATCTGACAATTTTCAATCTCCTGTATCCGCCTCATCCTCCCGCCCACCCGATATCCTTTCCCTTCCATCCAGTCCGTTTAATCACGCTCTATCGACTATCATAATTTCCAGCCAGTTCTCTCAGAAAGAGAGCAGCGCGGCGGCGTGCGAGGTGGTTGCACACGCTTGGCGTTCGCGCGCGTGCATAAGCGGCAGCTTCTCGTGCATTGTATTAATATCTCGTTGTCAACGATGACTGGCTGGCGGGTCCGGACTGATATACTGCCGACACACCCGTCACATTGCGATATGGCAGATAGAGCCTCGCGAAGCCGTGCCTGCGAGCTCCGGAGACCGTGTTCCAGCGATACGCTTCGCGTCTGCTTCGCGGTTCCATACATATATATGTGTATATATATACATATATATACACGTATATACACAACGATGTCCCGTGGAATGGCATCACGAGTCACAGCGGTTGATACTCTCGTGGACCCTGATCGCTTCTTCTCTACCGTCTACGGAACGAGTGAAACGAATGGGGAGAGTGGAAAGAGGGAATTATAGATAGAAGGAAGCAGGTGCGACGAGGAGAAAGGATATAAGGTGAAGATTGAGTGGAGGGAGGCCGAGAGGCGGAATGATATGCGATGGAAGAGGCGGTCGTGGAATGGGAGAAAATCGTTTGCAATTTATGATAGCCTCCAGGACATTGTTGTTGCGTGAGATGGTGAAGAGAGAAGGGAGCGAGAGGGGAGGTTACGCGGCTACTGGAACTGCCAGTCGAATAAGACGATCGCCTAGGATGCTTAAAGACTTGGCGTTTTCAGGTTGATCATTTTTGAAAATGGACCTATTAAGAGGTCCTATTATTGATAATTTATTTTCTTTATATATTTGTTTGTGGGTTGTTTTATTGTTTTATCGGAGAAATTTGTTATTAACGTCACTTTCTTTATCTAGCAACGTTATATCATACAAGTGTTGGTTGGTTGAATTTTACGGAAGATTTGAAGAATGATCAATGAAATTGTCAATGAAGTCGATTTATTAAATGATATTTAGTGTGCGACTTTGTACTAAGAGGTTAGATCATTTTAGACTTCAGAACAAAGATACAAATCGTATATTAATTTTACAAATCAGCCATATAGCAGTCGTCGATCGCCTGTGACAGACAATATCGAATCACACGTGTAATAGACTATAGACAAACTACCAAGAAACAGGAAGTGCGTTGGAGCTCAATTTTTATTTTTATTTCAAATTTCGTTGAAGTTTATAATATCGGAAATCACCGGAATCAAGGGACATAGGATAAGTGTGTCTGCGATTCTCGTATCAATCGGCGTGTCGAAAGCCATACAATAAATCGTAATGTAATGCAATGTTAATGTCTTCCATCAAAACCGATTGATTAACCCTTTGCTCTCCGAATTTTATTTCAATTTCGTTACCAGCAGCTTCCAACGCTTTCAAGTGTTTTATTTGAAATTTACTATAACTAAAAAAATAAGACAATTTAAATAAATAAAAGAAGAAACAAATTCACATAAATACCAGTTTTATTCACACTATTGTTGTATTTTGTAATTTTTAAGTGTATGATATATCTTGAAACAATTTCCAGGATGCAATCCTGGTTTTCTTTCGCACGTTTCACAAAAAAAAAAAGGTGGGACTGAAAGAATGTCGAATGGGACTCGACAGAGGAGTGCAAAGGGTTAACACGAATATTTCTTGTTTCATCCGCATATCTAATTGGAAGCAGAAAATTCGTTCCGATATCCCTCCTTCCAATTTTAATCACGATTTTGCACCCTAAACAACACAGTCCGACAAATTGCACGTCATATCGGCATAGCTTGTCCACGTCACGGCGACTAGTGTTTACCTGCGTGTAAATAGTGAGACGAAGACGTGCGACGAGAGCGAGCGCGCGACAAGCCGTTAATTATTAAGAAAATCGATAGGGGAAGAGCCGTCAGGATGACGAGCTACGAAAAAGGAAAGGTACACAATGAGATCGTGCAAAAGGGCCGTAGTGGATGGACGTAACGTGAGAGCGATCAATCATACTTGCCGATTTAAAGACTATCGGACCTCACGCGTTACGACTAGCACGGAACGAATAGAACGATCGAGTAAATTGACGAGCGTGTTGCTTCTTAAGAAACGTTCGATGATGAAATACTTGCACGAGAGAGAATGGACCAGATACCAGGATGATTCTGCGATTACGAGAAATGAACGTACGAGGCCTTGTCAGTGAATGTCTATTCCTTTCGTTCTTGATACGAGAAAAAAAAAGGTAAAGTAAGAGCAGAGACTTGGAATACATGGCAACCGTAGTTACACTGCCAACTGTTATATATTAGAAAACATACTAGTTATACTTGTTGGAAAACTTGAACAAATCTTACTTTATTTAGTATTTTATATTATAAGAGACGCATATGATGTAAATAAATAAAATAACAACTTTATGATCAATTACGTATTTTAAAATATATTAGGTGATTTATTAAATAATTCAATCTTTCAAACATATACGAGACGAGAATGAATATCGACGATTATATAACTTTCTTCCGGAGGAAAGTCCCACTTCGAATTTCATGTTAATTCAATTACTTGACTAGAAAAACTTAAAAAAAAACACACATTCGTCAGATCGTTATAGATGCTCCTCTCAGAAAGTTCCTCGATTCATCATTGCTATATTTTTCCTTACTTTCTGCCATCTTTCCACTACTGTAAGTATTTTACGATTCTCCCTTTTATCGTAATAAGTTCCATTATTTTAAATTCAATTCTCGGCAAAAACCACGTTCCTCGTGGAATGTAGCCTGATATCTCCTTCCACCCTTGAATCACAAAAACAACGAAGTTTGCTTCGTTTGCAACGAAGTTCTTCTAAACGCGCGGCTCTATAATTTCAAATGTTTCTTCGGACTCAACAAAGTTTCCCGAGAACGTGCATCGTAATTGAAGAGCTCAACGCGATTAAAGCTAAATCACCACCTCCAGTGACCGTAACAGAAGAAAAACGAAGGGAAGGAATTCGTTCGAAAATACAGTTTTCGCCCCATTACCGATCAGCTCGACTCTCGTTTCACCAGCCAGTTTTCACTTGTTCTATAATGGCCGAATGATAATTATCGTGGAACGACGACGATGTCGGGCAGAGCGCGAGCGGCGGCAAACGTTTGTTTTTACAAACGAAACGACGTAATCGTAATGGGCGACTTCCACCTTTGGTCGAGCTCTCCTACCTTGGCCGAATTCCATCGAACGCCTACTTCCTGTCGAGCCTCTGAATACAATCTACCGCGTTTGCGTGCCGCGTTTTCTCTCACTTTTTCGCTCCGTCTCGCTTCCACCCGGTCACCTTTCATTATCGGTTGTCTCTTTTTCGCGCCGTGAAACTGTTGTCCCGTCCGCGTGCACACAACGCGGACCTTTGAAATGCAGCAGAACCTTTCACGCGTATCGTCGATCGGTTTGCACGTGCACGTCAGGGAATATCCACGGATTCCTTCGAAATTTTCTAATTTTTTACGCGATTCCGATTTCGAGAAATTGAATGCCCGATGGAAATTGTATACGTCGTATTCGTGGTGTTAGAAGGATAGTACAAGTTAGGTAGAATAATGAATTTGATTCGGTGGACGAAAGCGAGGGGAATTGTGTAAGAGCAGACTATGGAAGTTGAAAATGTTCCTCTCTTTATTTGTTACTCTATGTATGTTCTAAAAGGCAATTTTCTAGTGTGTTTTAATCGTACAATGATTTTAACCATACATACTACGTTACTTGCATTGATAAAATAAAAATCTCAATAATTATTATTTCGTGTGCATAAATTTTTACTGTATCTACGCTATATATATACCAAAAAATTTATGTTTTGGTATTTAATATACTAACATAATAATTGAATACCAAGAATTCTTATTCAAAATATTTGCTGTGGAATAAGACTAATAGTAAGTATATTTATTAAATTATCTAAATCAGAATGAGCTTGATGAAAACGTTGAGAAATGAAATAAAAAATGTTTAGGATACGAATCAAATAAGACTATGAAGTAGGCTTTTCGCTTCTTCTACTAAAAAGTAAATACCGAGATACGTGACTAGCTACATAAGTACTAGTTAATTTGCATTTTATAGAAGATAGTGCTATTCTCGCAATAATTCCTCAAAATTTGGAAAACGATGTCATTCATTCTGAAATTATACTTCGTAATCGTGATATTCATAATTTTAAACGACAATATCATTTAAAACGACAACAGATCTCGTTAAACAATTACAGACACAATGATTACACATTTCCACGGTAATTTCCAGAATCCTACGTTTGTCTTTGTCCGTAAACCAATAATTTCTCGGCTGGCAAAATAGGGTTTCAAACACCTTTCTTCGTATTAAATTGAAAGGAAGGAGTCACGAGTCAACTCGATGTCATTTGAAAGAAGAAGAAACGACTAAGGAGGAGAAGAAGGGCTGAGGGAAAAAGGTAACAGAGAGTCGAAGGAAGAGAAGGTTCGTCGAGAAACGTTTCTTCCCACGACTTGGCCCCAGACATTTGGTCCAATAATAACATTAATTTCGTCTACCGAGGAAACCTATTGTTCGGTTGATGCGTCCTACAGCGGATGCCCTTTTATTCTATGTTACACGCTATGATGCAGGTATAACTGTAACACGGCGGGAATGTGTAAAACGCATGTCGGGTCTATGGAGTTCACCTGTTTCGTTCCGTAGCTTCCCTTTCTTTCGTTTTCCCCTTTTTCGAATTCTTCTTCCTCCGTAATATTTTATCGATCTCTTTCTCAACATCACAGACAACCGACAATCTTCTCATTAATCGTAAGAACTTTCACACACGATGGTGTTGTATTTGAAATTTAAAGTTTGTATATTAAGCTTGATTAAAGTATGAAACTTGTACGAGAAAAATAAAAATAAACGATAATGAAACGGTATACGATACAAAGAGAAAAGTACACTTTCATCTATGTAGTTTACAAAAGATCATTCAAATTCCTGATATACTCTATGAAAAGTTACGAGTTTTACATTTTTCATTACCTACTCTGGTAGTTCCAGTGTTCAAATATCACGAGTTGTAAGGTGAAAATGAAGAACGAAGTTATATTATATACATACAGGTAATTGAACACTTATTAGATTTCTACGATTCTGCAAGTCAATTTATTTGACGAGCATAGTTCTATACTCCGCAATATACTGTGATTTTTAGGAACGTTAACTTAGATGATTCTGTTACAATGAACTTCCAAAAACATTTCTCCATACGCGAAGTATAAAAACCTTACGTATACGTATCTACCAAATAAATACTTCTGAGTTTGATCAAATTATTATTAGCAATTCCCACGCTCGGGACAGCGTATCCAAATAACCGAGAGAAACTGTGACTATCAATTTTAATAAACACGCAGATAATCATTAAACTTTTTTATAATTATTCATTTCTCAAGATACCGCTATTTTGTTTTAGCACCAAGACTAAAGTTGAGACAGACCATCGATCTCTACAAACATCCAAGATATTTGCAACAAGTTTGCACGCCAAACTTTTACGATCGATCACTCATTTACCAGGATTGCCTGATACTTTAATTACCGCTAAGCCCTTACAACAACACCTTAGAGACCGATTTAAAAATGGCCACTTCTAAAAAAGGTGCAAAAACAAGAAAACCATCGAAGAAATATCCAGGAACGGCGTTACGATTTCGAAATCGGCCGAAATACCGGCAATAAATCCGGCCGAACGTTTCTACGAGGAACGATTGCGTAACAACACAGTTCAGCGACTCGAGAACCACGATCTCTCTCTATTTCTCTCCTTGGCTCTCCTCTCTTCTTTTCCTCTACGCCCTAATCCCATTCTCTCTCTTTCTCTGTCTCTCTATCTCTCTCAGGAAAGTATCCCTGAGCTCGAATCTAGATAACGACAAACAAGACGACGAAAATGGGAGGAACGGGTTCGCGTGAAAAAGCTGACGCGTTATCATCCTCGACATCTGGCTGCGCCTTAATTATTTTCTCCAATGAGATGCCTGGGCCTCGAGAAACACCGGAAGCAGCGTTACGTGTATCCGCGAGACGAAACCGCCGTCAGCATTCCACTTTGTCGCCAAAACGTTGGAATGCGCTTTCAAGCATGTGTGTTTTTCACGCGTCTTCCGTGGCGGCTATCAAGAGAGTCTGGTTGAACACAGTTGGGAGACAAGAATTGTTATAGCCGGGCAAAGTGATTTATAACCGTTTTATGGAGTAATAAAGAGAGAGACTGAACATCGTGAAAAACATTCAGACTGTCTCGGTACTGGATATGTTGTTTGATCACTGACACGACTGATTTTTTTAAATGGAAGATATTTGAAAGAAAGATGAGGAAGTGAACTTACGATTATGATTTATAAACGATTGACATTTAGAAGCAGTAAGGGGTAATTAACAGAGCTTTATAATATCTCATAATGTATTATGATGTAACATAATATAATATTATTTAGAGAGAAAAAGGTGAAATAATTTATAAAATTAATGATTCATATGTATGACTGATTTTTTAAGTGAAAGATATTTAACGGAGAGATGAAAGTAAGTTGATTTATAATGCAAATGGTTGGCATTTAGGAGCTAGTAAAATAATTCATATAGTGTCCTTTATTTTAACGTATTTTGTTTTATCGTGATTTTTAGTGTGTTGTTTTATGTGCAAATGAAGATGAATTAATTTCTTATGCGAATGATTGATATATGGAAGATAGTAAGTAAAATATTGTCATTCTGTTTATTTAATACTGAAAATAGTTCGTGTTTGCAGAAATATTATTCAATGGGAAGATAAACGTGAGATAATTTATAATTTGAATAATTAACTAGGAGAATTGATTTAAGAGGTAGTAAAGTGATTAACAACGTGTCCTTTCTCCTGCCATGCTTGACACAGTGAGGATAATAACTTACGATCGCTATTGAAGATAATAACTTAGGATTGATGAATAGACGAAATTTAATTGTATGCTTCATTTGCACTTTATTGGTCACATGAAATTCGATACGTTTATTACTCAGATATTTGTATATGTACGGTGTAACGAATTTTTCAATAGTATCACAAGTTATGATCATATCGCACGTGAGTCATATGTCCACCGATCGACAACTTGAACGATAGTTATCTAAATTTTTACATTTATCATTGTTCTACATCATCGATCTAATCTGTGCTGGACTCTTGTTAACATTTTGTCGATGGCCATTCTTTTGCTATTCTAGATTCCAGATCATAAATCAGACACGATCAAACTTACAAACGTGATTCAACGTCCGTTGCAGGACAAATAAAAACACGATCTTCGAAAAAGAAATTCCTGCAACTTTGGAAAGTTTGACAAAAAAATGTATCGACAAAAAGACTTTCTCGCTTCGAAACTATCCAAATTACGTCTTAGCTATTTTCAACGTCCTTAGAAACAGATAGATCCACCTAACGTCGTCCAACATCAATCTACTACTCGGAACCGGTGTTCAACTTTGCCTCGAATCAATTCACATATTCCAGGAACAGCTAAATGAATCGAAGAAAGCAATAAACTTCTCTCTCTCCCTCTCTTTCTCCTTGCTGCATGTACACGCGTATCTGCGCAGAGTTCAAGTACCTATCTCGCGGGATCGAAGTAAAACGAGCAGACCACCGAATCGATCTCTCGGACGTAATAGCTCGCGAGAGGTTAACGCGCGACTTCGAAATCGCTTCTTAGCCCGTGAAACGCGCTTTCGAATCACAGAGTAGCGGACGAATTACAGATTCCATATACGTGCAACGGCAATCGAGTTTTCTTTTTTTCAACAGGCGTGCACACGCTTATCGCTCGGCCGATGCAAAAACACGAAAACACCGAGCACTCGGGGATTCCGCGGGAACGCCGCGCCGAGGCGAAACCGTAGCCTAATGACTACCTGCATCAAGCCTCCCTGTAACACGAATATAAACGTTCCTCTCTCTCTTTCCTAAGCTCGTCCGCACAAGTCCCGTTTTAATATTCGCATCCGTTCCAATAGAGCCCCCGATAGAATCTCCGCGATCCAGCTTTTTGCGCGACAACACGCGTTTCCGACACGCAGCGATAGACACGCTCTCTCCTCCTCCCCGCTTCTTTCCCTTTTCCCTGCTATCGTGGTATTTGCTCGGTTACTTCCGGTATTTATATTTCACTTTGACCACGGCCAACGTTACTCCACTCTCGGGCGTTTCAACGAAGCGAGGTTTCGAATTATTGGAATAATTCAGTTCGCGTGTGTACCGCAGGAATTCGTGGCGTATGCGCGAGACGAAACCTCGTAATGGTAGGTGTGTTTGTTGTGTTTTTAATGGGAAATTGATGGCAGCAAAGATCGTCAGGAACGTAACAATGAGACGGTAATTTTGCTTCTGATGTTATACTCGAGGGTCAAAATTTATACGAGCAGTGAATTTTAAATAAGAAATATTTACGACGTGAGCGTTGGTCGAGATAGGATCTGTGGAATTGCCTTTTTTTTGGTCATAATTAATAATAAAAGGGGAATTGGAAGATTTACACGAGCGAGTATGAAAATTGCTGTTTAAAAGTCTAGGGGTAATTTTTAAGTTTTTCTGAGATTTTTTATGAATTGTATTTTTATTTGATTTGTATAAAGAGTAGAATATCGAATGCGAGTATTGGAGATTCTGAGCCATCGAGTCATACAATAATTTCTACTCTGTATTATAATCGAGAAATAGATTTTCAACATTATTCATAATTACTAATAATTATTAATGTAAATAAACTATGTAGAATGTACTATTATAAAGATTGTTTTCGCCGACTTCTAAAATCCATAGAAAATATATCTACATCGATGTTTTCCACGAACGAAAAAAACGTTCTTCCGTATTATCAAATAAATTACGATCTTTGAAATCACTTTTAAAAAATCATCCGCCTCGACGTATACGGATTTAATCCTGTTATTAAGATTTTCCACCACCGTCTCATATAATGTTAATAATATCTCGAATTCTTGATATTGAAATTATTTTATTAATGTCATTAACGTCTGCATTAAAATCCTTAATATAACAACATACTACGAAAATCAACAATACAATACTGCAGTGACACGTGAATAAAATAAAATATAGTTATATAAATGTAAAAAATACGGATATATAAATCACAGAAAAATGTCCAAGTCGCATAGCTTCACAAGGGGTAACTACGAATTCCAAATTTACCTATCAGCTTCCAAAATATCAAAAGCCCTTCATACATTGTCAAACAAAAGAAAAAAACCACAATATGCAATTTGATAACATATCAAATAACGATAAAAGCTCGTGCGAGATATTAAAATTATATTCAATGAATATTCTAATGATCATATCATTGAACCAGAGGAAGACTGATACACAGTCATAGGTGCGTTTTACGACTTCTCACGAATTAGTTCTAAAGTGGCATAACGCGTTTCTTTCGCAGGTACGAACGTTATTACTGGCGTGTTTTTCGCGAGGAACATACCTCGAGGGTACGACTGTCTCTCCTCTCCTCTCCTCCTATGGTTCGCTCCTTTATCGCGTTCGCCAACACCGCCACGCGTATTTCACTTTAGTCGCGGCTTCTTACGCTGACGATTATCCCGGCAATTTATTCGCCCTAACTATCGCGCGTAATCGTTCATTCAATTACCATTCGACTATCGTCTTTATAGTTTTTCCGCGAACGAGACCGCCGTGTTTCGCCTCCCCTTAATGGGAAACCATCGCCTCTTCGTGGCTTCCGTTTCGTCTCGCGTCTGTTCCTTATATGTGCCTTCGCTCGCGCGTTGCTTGAGAATGGCGACGATACGTCGGCAAGGGCGAAACTTTGTTATTCAGTGCGTCACAGTAATCGTACTACGTTCCTAGCGAACAACTACTAGTCGAAAACGAATAGAATGAAATTTTGTCGTAAGATGACCAAGTTTACGAGAAAATCAAGTTCGAAGATTTAACACGTTGCCTGTCGTTTTGCCTGCCAGTATGGTAGACTCGACGATTAATCTTTTTGCAGCAATTTAATGCGTTCGAATGTTAAACGCGATTTGATTGTAGTTATTAGGTATGCCTATTGGCATTATGTGTTATTATTATGACATTAGATTTAATTATATTTATTTAGCAGAGCTTTGGTAGCGTAAAATAATTTCAAGTTGGATACAAGACCATAGGTTTTGTGATATTACGTACGGTTGTAAAGACATGGGGCAAAATTTCAACGTTTCTAAGAAACGGACACGCGTTTGAGATGGCGTACTATATAATATGCTTGGAGTGAGCTTATGAACGTTTCCTATATGGTTTAATGGAACAAACGTAAATGTAAAACAGTGTAGATATTTGGTATTGTGTAAATTACAATTACGATTCAACAGTAGATAATCAAAAAGTAATTAGTCGTAAAAAGTCGTCTGATCATTAACCCTCTATAACCAGAATTCTATTTACTGATATTAAAAAAAAAGAAGATAATCAGTTAGAATCTTCTATGATCTAAAACTTGAGAGCTTAAGAACGTACAATTATATTTACATACAGATCGTTTGGTATTAATATAAGGGTATACTAATAACGTAAAATTCTCTAATAACAGACAGATAACATTAATCTTAGGTATTATGTAAATTATATATATGTAAGGTATTATGTAAATGTATATTAGGTAAAATGAATATGTATCGTGATAAAGTGTTACGGAGGGTTAATTAAACGAATTGGTATTTATGAAAACACGCACAAGATACTACGTATTTGGTTAAAACAAGATATTTATTAATAAATTTGTTTTTCCTACCTTTAACCGGAGATCGCAGGAACTCGATTCCCATTCTTTTGTTGAAACAGGAGACACGTCGATTGTAAAATTAACTACTTTTGTACGACGATCGAATACTAAATTGCACGTATTTAACACGGGGAAAGAGAAAACTGCGACGTAACGCGATATTACCGAATCGAAATCCGAAACGGAACTAACCTTCGTCGCTGCTCTACAAATCTTACAATTACGAAATCAAAACAATTGGAGGGCAGAAATGCTTCGGTTTGACTTCTACGGTTTTTGTTTACGAGCAATGGCACTGAACTCGTTTAAAAAGTACCTGAAATCAAACATGTTCAAGAGTTAACATTCACTTACGATAAAGTAATATTATAATTTTTAATACATATAGTAACATAATATTCTGTTAACAGAGATACTATTTCTGCTTTATTAATAAACTTCTTTCTACTATATATAATCAGTTTTTAATTGTTACTTTATCTAAATTATTTTATCCAATATTTAATACGTAAAACTTTAAAATTCTTATTCTGCGATGCAGATTAATTCGCCTTGTTTATATCTCGTTGTAAAAATTAATATCAACTACATTCGTGTTTAACGATATCAATGTAAAATATTCATTTTAAACAATCGCTGTTCGAAGATAAAATTACTTAATAGCTATTGATATATATTTCAGCGTAACGGTGTTGAATTACCGGGCTTCGTCCAGCACACACGTCAGAAACGCAGGTGTACGGTCGAGAGCGAAGAAAAATCTATCGATCGATAGGTCGTATCGGGAAAAGATCGAGTACGGGAAAGGAAACGTGATCGAAGAGGTTTCATGATCATAAGACACGATATACGAGCAGCCTCTGGCTTTTACCTTCTCTTTGTTTCTCCGTCTATCACTGTCTGATACAACACTTCACCCTTTATACCTATCGGATCTTCGATCTCGATGTAGCCTTAATAAATATAATAGTAACCTCGCCGTTCAACGTCTACCATACTGTCATCCTCTTGAGTAATTTCTTCCTGTTGATCGTAGATAACGATATCATCATTTTATTGAGGACCAGCCAAGTTGACTGTCATATTTCGGCCAAACTGATAGCTACCGATTAATTATGTCAAAATAAACCGTTTTATACCATAAGGATTGCATATATATATATGTATAATTTCATTTTCTCTGAGTATTCGTAATGGTACTTTGAACTACATTTTTAGTCAACATATATATTTTATACTTGGACGTTCAACACAAATTGATATTTTATATAGGTAATACAAGTATCTATTGTCTTTATAAATTTTGGATTCATCGGACTTTCAATTGATCGGACTTTCAATTGATCGGACATTAATTCACTGATCGACGATCTGGTCGTGGTTCAATAGTTGAAGATTTCTTTTGGAGCGTTGTGTTAGGTTGTCCGGAAAGTGTCTTTTTTTCGCAAACGTGTTTTTTACAACAGTGCAGCTTCATACAAACGTAAAACCGAATCTGCGAACGGTGTCACGGTGTTTATCTCAACAGAACAGAATGGATCGTACGTAATTCGATAAAATAATATAAAAGAAAAAACGTTGTGCGTCTATTATTTTCTCATAAAACGAAAGAAACTTTTCGGACGACCTGATGTATATTGTTCAGGTTAGATTTTAATTAAGAAAGTCGAAATTCATGGGAATATTTGCGAGAGACGACAAGAGCAGCACGAGCTTGCAAAATTGTATAAAAGTCAACAAAGAGGAAGAAAGAATGAGATAGGCAAAAGGAGACAATATTGTTTGTTAGATTAAAAGAATTTTCCACTATTTGAAGAATTGTGTTAGATTGAAAGAATTATTAATCTGCAAGATACAGTTATATTTCAACTGCAGCCAGAAGTTTTGCATTCTTTTATTTTATGTTATATCGTGTATCTTGAAAATACAGTCATCGATAGTTTAAATCATTGTATTCACGGTATCATATACAGACCTATTTACGTACACAGTAGCCCCCATGATATAGCGAGGTCTTAAATTAAAGCATTAAGCTCGCTGATGCAGTGACCCAGGGTCGCATATCGTGAAAATATACTTCTTTCAATTTATCTCAGAATTTATTGGGTTTTATTAAAACTGTATTCGATACCTTATCTTCCTTTCTCTTCTTTATAAAACGGATAATCAATAACTGGTGTATTACTACCAATTTATTGTTTCTTCGGATAATTCTGGGGATCCTATTACGTTGTTAAATTGTTCTCTAGTACCTAAAGATCGGTAAAAATTATGAGCTATAGATCAGATGCTATTATTGTATAATACAGTTATATTAAATATACTCTTTAGTTTTGAATCTTCTGACAAAATACATGATTCAAAATACTGGTAATAAATGAAACGTGTCTTAACGAATGTGTCTTCTATATACGTTTGTATCAAGCGACAAAGTTTACGGCAAGCGACAAAGTCTACTACGTAAAGACCTTCAATGTTGAGTAATCGATATCCAGATATATCAAACGAGTAAACTTGTTCAAAAGATATTCCATTATCGGAATGTTAATGGCACACAAACTTAATCTAGAAACATCACTGAACCTTTTTTGGAAATACAACGTGTAAATTCACAATTTATAAAAACTACGCCCATACGAGAAAGATCAAAAATTTCTCTTCGAGCAAACACAATTTCCCTCGGAAAACTCTGCCCGATATAACCAACTTTTCATTTTTCCAATACCCCGAAAGAAGAACCGTGAACGAACATCAGATACGAACGAAACGCAGTCATTATCACTACCTAAAAGGGAGAGACAATGGCAGTGTCGTGACAAGAGCGTGAAGCTCTTTCACCGTAACGCATCCTATTCCAATTTCGCCCGTATCTCATTATCGTTGATTCCGCAGATGCTATCGCAAAGAGAGAAAATGAGAGACAGGGCGAGGAGACAGGATCGACCGGCTTATGCAAACGGAATAAGATCGGGCAATACCTTCGGCGGCCTCTCCCTTCCTGTCCCTTTCCAGTCTCCCGTGAAACGTGTCCACGCATTTAATGCCGTTGCACACGCACGTGTCCTACGCGGCCGCATAGATCCTGGTCAGGCGGCGCGTTCATTTCCTGCTAATTAAATTAGTGTATCGGCCACTGTCCGGTGTCGTGCGCGACCCGTCCAACGAGCCCATCTCTCTTTCCCTCTATTCACAGTGGTAAACCGCTCTTTCGCTCGCTCCAGCGAGTTTAACGACCCCTTTCGCCTCAACTTGCCTGCCTCCGCTGCCTCCATCTTCATCAGTCCTAGCCACCGATTCCCAGGAGCCTCGTATCGGACGCGACTGTTGTTCTCATTAGGATAAAACATTGCAGCCGAGCCGCTCACCGGATCAACCGGCGCGCACCGGTGCGATAGTCGTCAACGTTTTGACGAACCCGGCACACCTTGTCAGACCTTTGCGTAGGCGGAATTCCAGGTGATCTCTTTGGACGTTCTGGTAATGGATGGTTTGTTGATGAGGCATGATAAGTGCTGATGGATTAGTCGTGTGGATAATTTTAGACACTTTTTAGGATGGTTATTGTGGGCTTTAGGAGGTTGGAATTTAGGTGAGTTCAGACGATTTGATTAATGCGGGGACAAAGAAAAAGGTACGTGAAAAAAGATATATGTATACGATACTGCAACCAGGGAGACAGACTTCTATTCGTATATTTACAAAAAAGGTCGTTAAAAATTCCTGAATATCCATTGATTCAATTATTATTTGTAATTTAATTACGAACAGATTACGTTAACTTTTGGAATTCTTTAGGAATTTTTTACAGTAAATTTTACGAGGTTAGAATTCAAGCGAGTTTAGATAATTTGATTATTGCTAGAGCAAAGAGAACTTGAGCTTTGAAATCTTCTGTAAATTGTAAATTATAGTAAGTTAGAATTTACGTGAGTTTCGATGAGTTGATTTAATCGTAGAATTATTAATGGCTGAAGTATAAATTTAGTATTAAATAAATTTGAATGAAAGGTAAAGAAAGCTATATAATGCAAGGCGAAAGTCAAGCTTTTATATATATATCAATATTATATGAAAAATCATTTAAATCCTCAAAAATGCAGTTTCAAACTTATAAAGTGTATACGAACTATTCTGTAGTGCTAGTGTTAATGATGCTTGACAAGTCAAGATGATAAATTAGTCACGTGCCTAACGTTAGAAGTAGGTTTGTAAGCTTGGAATTTAAATGATTCCTGAACTATTTGATAATGGATAGCTTATTAATGACGCTTGTTAAGTGATACTGACGGATTAGTAATGTGGCTACCGTTAAGAATTTTTTAGGGGTGATTACTGTACGTTGGTAGATCTGCATGATCTTGGGTAATTCGACTAATGATATTTGATAAGTCGTGATGATGGATTACGTGACTAATACTAGCGGTAAGTTTATAAGGTTGAGATTTAGGTGGTTTTTGATGACTCGATACGATATTTAGTTATTAATGACGCGTAATAAGCACATACAATATAATCGTGGTTTAATTATGTAAATCGCTAAAAATATTTTTGTAGGACTGGTAATTATAGGTTTAACAATTTCGTGGTTTAAGTGATATTGAATGATTTGATTGACATTGTTGAAAATTGTGGATCTTAATTATCGAAATAAATGTATAGGAACACTTAGATTACACTTAGAATTGATATCAAAATAATTTCAAATTTATTTAATATGTGATTTACAAGATCTTCGTCGATACTCGTTTGCACGCGTCTCAGCACTCTCTTTGTCTCACCATCTTCTATACCACACTATCAACGAAACAATTGCATTCGTCTGTTTTACGAGACGCTGTGTACGCACATACTCCCACACACTCATACTCATATATGTGTGTCACTACTACGCGGCTAATTTAGTGTAGCATACTAAATTACACATACCTCGATAGACATTTATTAACGATAAGTGATAACGATAGAGAAACATTAGGAATAGTTTTGTATAACGTGAATAAGCGTAAAAATAGATATGTTATTTAAGTAATTAAATTTTAATATAACGTCCATAGTTTCCCTTTGGTTAATTGTCTGTAGATACCGAAGTACTCACACATAGAATAATTTCAAATAAACTTAGTAATGGATAAAAAAATTGTATAATGGAGTTTATAAAGGCAGTAATGGATCTGAATGTCGATACCGACCGAGAACGTGGAGAAAAACATACGATAGTGAATATAAAATCGGAAACGAGCCGTTAATCGGATTACCGGATGTGTTAGGGCGACCACGTCGCTGCGCCGGAGGTCAGGAGTTCTGAGTAAAAGGCTTCGTTAGCGTGAAATGAAGCACACCAGGAAAGTTCGACAGCATTAGTTCTTCGTGGAATCGCATCACCAGGGTGTTTAACCAAGAACGTGCGATCGATCGTTACATTTTCTTACGAACGACTAACATCTTTGTAATGAACACTTTGATAATCGAACTGTCGATTGAACTGTTTATGAAGAAAATAATTTATTAACAACTACTTTCATTTAAGTTAATCTCTAGTGTTTTGAGTTTCTTTTAGGCTACCCACGTTAACATTTCTTTGATAGAACTTCGTTTATATGAACACCATTTCTTTGAACGAAATTATAGCTTGTTGAATTCACATACGTAGACGTGAATTTCTACTATACCTATGAACGAAAGATCGTAGATAACAGCAAGTTGTATGAACTGCTCGTCCTCCGATGGGTTGAGTTAATCAATCAATCTTGGCTGATACAAAGGTTATAAAGGATCGTAAGATAGTATTCCTCCAACTTGGGTCTAATAATCTTCACTGTCATGAACTGAAAGGAAATTTGAAGTTGGTACGAGGATTCGAGTACTATGACCACAGTCTATCGCAATTATTTATCAATACCGTAAAACAAGAGATCAAACAGTCGTCATTAAATTCTTCTTACAGAAACTTTTACATAATCTTAATATTGTCTACACAAAAATTAATTCGTAAAACAAAATTTCCAACCAACGACGAGTACTCCAGGAGAACAAAATACATATTTGCCATACTATAAAACAAAGGGTAAAACGCTGACAATCAAGTGATTTTGATAGAAACTTTAACCTAATCTCAATTCTGTCTACACAAAAATTATTTCGTAAAACAAAATTTCCAACCAACAGCGGCTACTGCACAGGAACAAAATATCATACCGCGTTTCTTTTTATAATTTTAGCCATACTTGGAGCTCAATATTCGAGAAGCCAGTACCCGAAAAAGGAGAGCAATACTCCCATCCGCATTCCTACGCGGGCAACCATTCTTCAAAGCAACCGTACAACCATGAAACTCGGCGCACTATCATCAAGATAATTCCTCGGCCAGGCATCCGTGGAACGCATCGGCGCAAACTGGACGAAAATGTTTTTTCGTCTGATCGCGAATCAGTCGGCCAGTTTTCAGACAGGTCCGCGGCCCCTAAGTGGAACGACGTTATCAGGGGTCATGATCGGCACGAATTAAATTTGCAGAGCACCACTGACAGCCCTGTTAGGAAGGGACATGAGTTCGTCGGCTACACCGGAAGTCGCCAAGTAGGGAAAACTTGGCGCACCGGCCGAATATAATGCGACGAGCCGGTGACAAGTATGGTAATGCGACGCGGGTACAAACGTGCTTGGATTTCAACGTCTACGGGGCAAGTTGCATCGGACTAAAGTCAGCAAACGTCTGAATTTCCAAAAAACTTAATTGGATGATTGCTTACTTCGCTGTGAATGCGTCACGCACTCGTGTTCATAAATTGTTGCATAATTCCGACCAGGCCGTGTAAAACGGACGCGAGAACGCGACGTTTTTCAATCGACACGTGATCGGTAATAATCGACCCGTTGTAGCAACGCTTCTTTTGTCAACGTAATTACGCAGCGGTTTGTAAAGCAAATAGTTTGTGCAACTTATCTGCTTTTTTCTTTCCAGACGTCTGATTGTAAGGTGATTGGTAATTGTCAATTGGTAATTGGCTGCTTGGTTTTTGTTGGATGTTTTACGTGTATCGAAGAAGACTAAAGTGTGACGAGCAACATATTTCTCGAATACGAATCTACCATATTTTCATACAAAATATTTACTTTGTGGGATCAGATTATTATCCATTAAAAGCGATATTTCATTTTATATATCTTCAAAGGATTTGTATTACACGAGTTGGTTTTCAATCCCTTGAATACATGTGCAATTTAAATGTAAAGTATTTTTACATCGATTAATATTGATTTATATTAAACCAGGAGAGTACACTTAGTTTCGTATATACACACATGCAATATACTTGATCTTATTACTAACGACAAACGTAACAACCACTCAGAAGCTCAGAAGCTATAAATTGAGAAATAAATTAGAAGCACCGTTTTTTAAAACTGTAGAATTTTCTACTGTCTATTTAATCTTCTTGCGATAAATGAACTTGTAGAAGTCATTGTTTTTTGAGAATTTGTCGTTAATCTGCATATAGTGAAAAGAAGAAATGAAGGAAAAGTGGAGTGGATTAGTTTGGTTTTTGAAGAAGTCACATCGCGTAATTGATGAACTTATTCACTCGTTATTCGTGCCTTTATGATCTTGAATTTTATGAAAATGATAAAATTTATCGTCCAGTTGATCGGATTAAATCGCGAAGCAGTATGTAAAGCATAGCACAGTTCTTCTATTAAATCTGATATACATCAGGCTTTTCAGAGCCTCGAAAGCTATCGGATTAGGTCGAAGGATATAAAGTGTAATCCAACCGAGAAAGATTTAACTGGCTTTCATACCAATTACTATAATTCAACGTAATCGATATCTTATACAACGAATAAAAATATTCTTCGTGGCATTAATGGGCGATAGGAAATTAAACACAAGTACCTATATGTCTGTCGATAAATCTACCGATTCCTGGTTTACAACTGGAGAACGTCGTCTAAACCTTCTTGCTGATCAAAAATTAAATATACATAAGAAGTAACGTACCTACATATTCGCGTGACATTCACCCATCACCATACGAACACCGTGACGACTCCGTCGAATCGCAATGATACATTAATCACTCGCAACAATCCAATAAATTAACGGTGCGCGTAAACACCTTCGTGTCGTACAATTAATAAGAACGCCGTCCTTGCACACTTCAAACCTACCGTTATCCGCTAACGTTCAACGTTTCCAGACCTATTAAACATAATTTACGACTTCAACTATCCGTTCTCCGCTTTAGAGAGAAAGGGAGAAAGGAAGGGAAAAAAGGCAACGCTAGAAGGAATAAAAGAAAAGAAGAAAAAAAAAAGAGAAAGAATCACGAACAACACTTCTCTACGCATTTCTCGGTTTTAGATGATGATTTTTTTCTGGCAACTAATTATCGTCGAAGGTAAGTATTTATCGTGAGATTCCAACGCGAATGCATAATTAGCATGACAATGAGTCAGACGCGAAGAAACCGTGTTTTACACGCACCGATAAAAGAAGTCGGAACGTTTGACGCCAAAAGATAGATCTAGCTTATCTCTGGATCCGTGTCGCTGGAATTCAAATAAATCTTTCACTTTTTCGCGATAAAACGTTTGGCCCGCGCACCCACCCGACACCACTTGGATTTATTCTAATTCATAGAGACTCGTTGCCGCTAATGATATTCCGACCCACGCCTTGACACACGTTAATTACGTGCTCGTGACGCTCGTGAACAATGTAAAGCACAAATTGGCCGACTAATATCGGCCACAGCCGTACACACGAATCAGCACGTGTCCGGCTCGTGGCACGAAAAAATCTAACAGCGTTCATTTTTAAGAGAAATTTGTTGGTTCGATGGTGTTTCGCGATTTTTAACGTATTTCGAATATCTGACGATATTGAGTCATTTTTAACGAATTACAGTTTTGCGTTGTCGATGGATGATAGTGGGATATAGTGCAGAAGTTAAGGGTGTTAAAAGTCTGTTAATCGGAATATTTCTTAATCAGAAACTTCTATAATCGTGGTATTAAAATTCAGTAAAGTCGAATTAGTTCTTGCAAATGTAAATATGATATTAACTCATCTTCTGCGGTTAACGATAAGGTACGGTATTTCGAGTAACAAAAGTTATTGTTTTGGATAGTGCCAAGAGATTTTGTAACATTGATCGAATTTTTACGCAGATATACAATATTTTTGACAATTAATTGATTCGAGTTATAATAGCAAAGAAAATTTCGAACGGAATCGCTGCTCTTGATATTTTGCATTTTCGGATAATGAAATGAGTATTAATCACAAGTATCAATTTAAATGTTTTACGTTCGAGTTCCCTGAGACTTAAAGTTGACATAACAGTTTAGAATTTCCTCCTGTCGTAGATAAATTTCTTTAATCGATTCTACTAATATTCTCGTGCCAGCCAATAGTCGCAAACTGCTCGACCTAAACAAGCTTTCACACTTCCTCCTGCCATTCGTCGCAAACTCATTCGTCCAGATTGCCAGAAATTTATGACACAGAACAGCATTGAAAGCAGCGAGTAAGTCGTTAAAGCCCATCAGAACGCAGTTTGCCGCAAGATTTATAGGACTTCTGACTGCTGTCCAACTGAAGAATACTACACTTTACGATAGATGAAAGAGAAAGACAATATCATTGCGAACACAGAGTATATGGCTTAGATGTTAGCTTTACTCGAAAAGAAAAAGAAAACGAGTGGTTCTTTTTAACTGGAAATGATAATTAACTGAAAAACAGTCTTTTGCCAAACTTCATCGCGATTAGATATATTTCACAGCTGACAAATTGGTAATGTAATAACGTCATCTGGTAAGGACATCGATTTGGTAAAAATTGTAATTTTTAAGAAGCGGAATTTAAATGTGAGACATTTATTAGGATTATATTATCCTATAAAATTATGTTTCGATAAGAGCAACGTTACGTTTCAAAATAGAGCTCCAATCCTTTTTTTTTCAAATACAAATTTTTAATAAATTTATAATAAAAGCAACGGACAAATGATATTTTATCGAAGACCATCGAAACCTAAAGACCATTAACTAAAGTACGAAGGAAAGTCAATTTCTTCATAGTTAATAAATAATTAAGTATAATATCAATAACATTTTATTTCAAACCAATTTCCTAAAAAATACACATATTTTTCAATCGTATCATTCTCTTAGCAAACCAACAGTATGTAACTCAAGTTTTCCAAGTTTCAAGACTCGATCCCCAAAATTGTCAAGGTTACTATTCTAAATTACCATCTAAGCTCCAAAATGAAGAATTAATTCCCTACAGGAATGTAACCAAATTCCTCCTATTACCCGTTAATTCTTTTTCTCTCCCTTTCCTCTCCGATTTCTTTGCAACGTCGGCAATAATTTACATTTGCAAGTTCCAGATGCGTTTCATACGATCGTAATACGCATATACAAGATGTATATGGAAGCCACGGGCTCTGGTCGATCGCCGGTTATTGATGGCTTCATCCGTAGCCTCTTGCTGCCACCAGGTGGTCAGATTCTGATCCGTTTCTAACGGACGAACCGGCGTATCGCAGGCAATCGAACATCAACGAGAGCGAAAGGGAGAACGACGACTCTTTGAACGAATCGAACGAAAGAACACGACGAGAACAGAGAAACCACGATGGGGAGGAGACCCCGTGGTTGGTTTTGGTTTACGGCGTGGCGATGTTTGACTAATGCTCCGCAATTTTGGCTTTTGTTGGTTCGCACGGGTCACCCGCTGCGATCAGCCAAATAGGAAAGAGGCTGGTTAACCAACCCTCGGCTCTCGGGCTCCTGCGAAGCCACCCTGATCGACGACCCGCTGAGAACGACGTTTAGGAAGCGTCGATGATGTTAAGGGTACTGGTATCGATACGATTTTTACGCGTAATCATCGACTCGATGGTTTTTTTTTTTATTGGTTACCGACGTATAGCCAGTACAAGAAACGTAGGAAAGTTATATAGTAAAATTGATCAAGAGTTTAATGTTATTATATTGCTGATATATCAGTCTTCTTCTTTTAGTATTCGTTTTAAGTATCGTTCGCTTATTGGTCGTGGAATACGAATTAACTTATTCGAATTGTTAATTTATTGAACGTAACAGCTTTATTTATTTAGAAATCTCCTCTCTTTTGACGTGTCATTTTATTTTTATTAAAAACAAATTATATCTTACGCTCGATAATTATTCTTATCAATTATTCATTTCTACTTATAGAATATCTATAGAATTTCCGATTAAGGAACGAGGTTAAAGAAGAAACTGCTGTTGTTTGAAATAAAACACAAGATAACGAAGGAAAATATTACTTTCTAGTTGTTACAGATTTGTTCATCGATTGATAAATGTAAATATATGTGTAAGTAATGGAAATTAATTAGCTGGAATTATTTCGTTTACAAAGTACATATTTATAGTCATTTGGGAAAGTGTTTGTATACTTTATGAAAGTTCTATGAAGCTTTTATGCGATGACGTTATGTACAGTATACATATTACACAAAAATAAATACTATGTACTTAGAGACTATATCATTCGTAATCTTCTGCATGCTGGCATTTTTTGCGCGAATATTATTAATCTACAAGAAAATAAAAATTGTTAAACCCGACTTGTCAGTAGAAACCATCTGTCTTCGTATCGTCAAAAAATATGTCTACTTATCCTCATTCGTGAATATGTATAATTCCAAGGTATCTGACGTAAGTCACGGCGATGAACACAGCGTTAAGACGATTACTTAAATGACATTCGTGATTGACTTTGTAATTGAATCTCCGGCTACATATATATTCGCGCAAATTGAATCGAAGAGATCTAATACGTATTTGGCAAGTTACATATTCGGTCTACGTATCCTGAGAATTTAATCTACTGCAACAGGTACTCGCCGTGTTACATATCCTAAAGATCTAGTCCAGGCTTATGCAAACTAAATTATATCATACGTATTCACTGATTGCTTTCTATAATTCTTAACGCAGTAGAAGTTAAAGGATAAGCTTCATATGTCTAACAACAGTCTACTGTAACGTAATCATTTTGGTTTCTTTACTTTCTTATAATTTTTTGTTTAAATCAACGTTTCTCTATTACAAAGGACAGATAATCCTTACAAAAAAAAAAAAAGAAAAAATATCGAAATCCTCGATTCAGTAGAGAAGTGATAAATTTCTGATGAAAAATTCGAAGAGATTAGTATGTACATTTCTAACAAAGTATCCAACGAAAGGGGTGTAAACTAACGAATCTTTAATTTTCTTGTCAGACGTACGATCGAACCAATGAATTATAAATAATCTCAACTTCCGTCTATGATATCCAGATGAATAGACATACAAATTCATGTGGAGACAAAGTTGCGGCGCCACAGTAAGAAAATATTCATTGGCTACCCTCATCTTTAACCTGCATAAATTTCATAAGATAGAGACAACAGAAACGTGACGAAACTTTTTATTGAGTTTTTCCTTCTTTGTAATTACAATTCAATGCCGACAGTGAGAAGGAAACGTCTCTTTACTAAGAAGATTTACATTATCACAATATATTTTGTTACTTTTTCATATCTTCTCATTTATTCCTTTATTTAATATGAATAAATTCGTCCTTATTAAATCTAACCCTACTTTAGTCGTAGAAAACTACCGACAGATACCTTAATATTGAGAAGTTAATATTGAAAACTATATTCATACTATGAAAAATGAGAGATACGAAAATAAACGTTGTTTCTTAAAACAAGTATCCGTCTGACAGGAAAGAATTATGAGCGAGGATTAATCATAATTTTGCAACGCGTGGAATATGTTAATTCTTTCAAGAACAAAGGCCGAGCAATATTTGAACGCTGCTGGTACAACATATGATTGAATTTAATTTTCCATCATCACGACATGTACTTTGTATCTTCAATAATCAACAAAGATTACCTTATTACTTTTTCTATAAAAGTATCTAACGATTCTGTAAAAATTTTATTCAAATTTCACAACATGATTTAAATAAACGCAGTTCTCTAATACCATCACAGATATGCCTACATCGATTATATAACGCGATGAATTATTTGTTAAAAAAAAAGTTGAAAAATACAGACATATAATGAATACATAATGTATACATAAATATAAAACAGAAATTAAACATTCTATAGCATCCTTCTTTTTCAGAGAAAAAAACTCGTACATGAATCATTTCTATTATAAGCTCTTCGATTATACGAGATAGACGTAGCACGAACTTCGCGCCATTGTAGTCGGAAGAATAAAATAATATTCCTCGCTGTCTTCATCCATCCTAGCTATCCCATAGCACAGACCATAACACGGTCCAAAACGCAATCGCGACGAAGTCAGAGAAGCGTGACGATCGGGCATGCCTTCCTCGATCGTTAAAAGGGAAACATACAAGAATCGGATGAGACGGTGGAAAAAGGGAGGCTCGCTTCGAAGAGAAACGAAGAAAGACGGGGAGCGGACAATCACCGGATGCCGGAGGGCCGCGCGAACGCGAGCGCAGGTGTGCCTTCGCTTATACGGCGAGCGCAACGACAGCGGTATTAACGTGCCGCTATATCGATATCGTTATAATATGCAAATTCGCTCGTACGCTCATACAGGTATACGAAGAAGCAAAGAGATCTATGGATGGAGTTAAGAGGAACACGTGTTATTCTGGCCTCGAGGAGGCACCCGAAAAAGGAGATCATCGATCGCGATCCGTTCGACACACCGTGACTTCTCTTTTCAATCGAAGATCTCTATTCCACGCGTAAAAGGCTCTCGCGTTATTTTCCTCCGCGTGCCGCTTGAAAGTTGTCTTCATCACTGCGAGCCTCGTTCGGCACGCGACGCGTGCTTCTCGCGTGCGTGATTCCATTCCAGAAACTCCACGATGGAAATGAACACTGCTGATGTTGGAAGAAAAGTCGAAATTTGCCGAATATACATACTGTACATTGAGTGAATAACTGGTCAATGAATTAGCATCATTTACAATTTGCGACACCTTTTTCGTTTTTTTAATAATTTTTTTAATCGCTTGATAGGAGCCTAATAGAATCAGTTTCTTAATAGGCTGAGATTCTTTCCTTCAAATTTACGAAAAATATATTATCTAATATACTATCCCTTAGGATGGTGTTAGTGAAAGAATTTATACGTATTCTAAAATTAGTAAAATTAGATATTTCTAGTTAAATAATAAGGTACATCTGTTATATGCTCAATCTATGCTTTGGGTTGTTCGAAAAGTTCCTAACCTTTTCGACGATTTCTGACAATACATTCCGATTAGAGGAGAAATTATTTATTGCGAATTTTTATTAGATAATGAAACGATAATTTCTTTTTAAAAAAATATTACTCCTAGTTGGATGCTTGAGTACATTGAGAACGTATTAAGTACGTACGGATATATGGAGGTAGAAGTTGTTAGAGTCCGTAACTGTGAGAGAAATCACATATATACGTTTTTAAAAAATGAAAAGTATATAATATCGAAGGAAATTGAAATATTGAAATCTCAGGCATAACACGATTTTATTACGAAGGTCTTTTAAAGGAATTTTTTTGTACAAAAGGAAAAAAGATATAATTAAACAGGAACTTGAAGATTGAGAGATAAAATTGGAATATTAGACTTGTGTTATGAATATCCTTTGAAAGAATTCCTTCTATAAAACGAGGAAAATAAGGAGTATAGTGTTGTAGAAGAACTTCAATATTGGAAACTGAGCTATAAAACAAGAATCCTGAACTTTTATTATGAAGTTCTTTTGGTCGAACTTTTTGTACAAAATGAGAAAGGGTGTAATATTCGAAAGGAATGTTTGGAACTGATCCATTAAACAAGAGTCTTGAAAATATATTGTGAAGTTCTTCGCAAAGAATCTTCTGCATAAAAGAATATTATAAAAGAATATACCTTTGTACAAAACATGAAAATATTAAATTGGTCTTTACATTCATCACTCAGAATGCTCTTTCGAAACTAACGAGAAAAGTGCTACACATTCTGATACAAAATTCTTACCGAGTCAAACTCCAGGTTACTCAGCCCCGCTTTTATCATCGACAAAATCTAATCGATACATCGTACAGCATAATCGCATGCAACCAGGCATTAATCATCAACCCTGCTCATTAAGGTGAGAAAAAAATCTCATATATAACAACGACACGAAGCAAACTCTACTAATCTTACTTCAGCGTGTTCATTCACGACACGTCAGCTTCGAAATGCCACATATTCCTCGCACGAATTCCCGAAGCACAGCTTTCTAAGCGGTCGTGGAAAAAAGGGTCACGCCGCAACCGTGACTCGTTAACATCATTACTCGTACTATTCTCTGTTCAAAATCTAGAGTTGTATCTTCGAAACGAACGACTCCGTAGCCGAGCAAACAAGTGATCTCAGGCAAACGTACACAGTATCCACGAGCTTGGTGTACGTGGCAGCGTACTCTCGCTCCCACGGTATCTATATTTTCAATCGTTATCTTAATGTTCGTTAAACGTCCAGTTACTGGTGCCAGGGGTGCGCAAGAGAGGAACAGAATTACAATAGGCAGCCAGACACAAGTCCAGAGGCTGCTGCTAACAACTCGCGCGAGACTCGCTCCCACCGACGCGATGCGAGGCTGCGCGCTTGATATTTAAAAGAAACTGAACGCGCGGTCCGTTCTGGTTAGCCGAGGCACCTGGATATAGCAGATCATCGATCGCGATATCGTTGTTCAACCTCCTTCGAATCGAATACCTCTTTATTTACCGTCGATAGATCACACGCTTCCAATTCGCGGCTTGTAGCTCATAATTCAACAGAATCGTTACAGCATATTTAATAATACCCGAGTCTTAGCGAGAAGCAAGGGGGAAGAAAAAGGACGAAGATGAATTTCTGCCTTCTGGCGGATCGAAGCCACGTGGCCGCTTTCCAAGAACCTTGTCACCTGGTCTTCATGATATCGACGTTCAATTAACGGTTCAGCGTGAGAACAAGACCGTTTTTTAATATTTTGATTTTCATAATCGAATATGCATCTCTATGGGATTGTATGGTTGGATTACTAGATTTCGAAAGATCGGCTTGAAATGGGAAATATAAATTACTCGGTCGTTTAAATAATGGAATTTTTTTTTATTTCATAGGTAAACTTTTGGTTTTGGGAGTCTTTAAAACGACATTACTTGGGTAGAGAACTTGAAAGAGTTAAAGAGATACTACAATAATTTAAAAGAATCAAAGTGTCAGAATTCGGAGCTATCGTTATTTTTTTAGGATTATGTATCCTAATATCATGTTTAGATTTCATTGAAAAAGTCTGTCAAAAATTTCTCTATCAAACGTATCGATGAAGTATTATCGTTAAAGTGTCGTATGATATAGAATTTCAAGTGCAACAGAAAACGCGCAGATCCGATAGATGTGCAAATTAGGATTCGAAGTTGGTATATACCTTCTGCTCGACGCATGACTATTCTAATAATCCGGGTGCTAGACCATCTGCATATTATCGCTAATTCTGTGGCTGCCGTTGCCATTAGAGAGTTTCCATCGTTATTACGAAATCGCAGTTTCCTCTGAGTTCCACAGCTAACCACCGATCCATTCGAATAGATCGCCTTTCGTAATAAATGTTTCCGTGTCTGGGATACGTATCTGATAGACAGTCTTAGTGACGGCTCTACTAATAAGTCCTAAGTGAAACAGACATCGTTCCTTTCAATATCGCCTCTCTGTTTCTTCCATCTCAACGACTCCTACCGAAATAATTGAATCTTCTGCGCGTTTAATTTTTTAAACAAAGCAACATAAAAGGTATGAAAGTAAATGTTTCCTCGGTCCTAGCGTTCCAAAATAAATATCATTTTTTTCTAGAAGATAATACTTAGCTAATAAGACTTAGATAATAGAATAATAGATAAAAGAATAGAATAATACTTAGATAATAAGATAATACTTGACAAGCTTGTATCTAAAGCGTGTATCTACCTGTTATAAAAAGAATTCATCTGTCACAATGCGAAGGTGAAACTTGGCTTTAATACTCTGAACATTTCGACACCTAAATCTTTTGTTAACTTCTCCTTATAGCGGATATAGATTCCTTATAGATTCCATTTATAGGGGATATATAAGATAAATTTGATACACAATCTATTTTTATATCACGCAACTTTATGAATTATCATTTATGAATTACGAAGTGCGAGTTATTATACTCTGGTCACGAAATCTTTTTTCAAAATTTCATCATTTCTAATTTGTATTCTAATTTCAACCACCTTAGTATCGCACGTTGCTTCAGAATTGAATCCATCTCGATCAACCACTAATCATCCTATCCTTACCACTGACGAATTTTTAAAACCTCTCTATTGCAGCCCATCAAACACCTGCGCTACGTATCATTATTTCATACGCAAAGTATACTATTCACGTCCCCTAAGAGACGCATTTCCGCACACGTATCTTCCAGCTTGGCACGATCGAAATGCCTTCGATCTACGAGACAGCGAAATTGCTCGGATTCGACGATCGCGATTGCCTTGTCGCCTATACATACTTTGTCGGCAGGTCGACCTTTGCTCGACATCGTGATAAATATATTAAATCGAGGCGAGTTCGTGAGCGACGATGACTCAGTTGGTTCGCGGCCGATTGTCGAGCAGCGTGGTTGCTTACTTTTCTGCCTTCTTTTCCTTCTTCGCCACGCTCGCGAAGAAAACCCCTTGGCAGCAGACCGATCGGTCGGCTAACATACATTTGCTTTCAAGCAACACGTGTTGTTTCTGGACGGCAATCGTGATTCATCTGGTCGCTACTAATCGACTTCCGTTAAATCAAACGTCCCTCTGTGCGCGATTGGCCAATACCTGGTCGACACACGCGGCTGCACGCTCGTATCTCGCTGAATGGAAAAGGCCGCTTTGTCTACCTATGGTTTCAAGACCGAGTCATATTCGCCGCTTATCGGTCTTCTTTCGCTTGCACGTACGTAGTTTTCTTAGTTATCTAATATTTTAATGCTATACCTATAACTGCAACAGTGGAAATATCTACATTTCTTTTAAATCTCTTACTGTAACGTTACATTCTTCGCTGTTAGCGCAACGATGCATGAGAGTTTTGACTTTCATCATTTTTTATATATTTCATACTGGTCACGTAGAAATACATCTTTTCCATATTACAATTCTGTATATTATATGTTTAAATGTACATTATTTATTTTATACATATGTACCTTATATACAGCTACAAGTAGGTATATCATATTATATACATTTTCTGTATAAAATTCTTCTACTTTTTGTAGTTACATTATATATAGTTATATTATATTACATAATTATATAAAATTGCAGTGTTTCGAATTTTACATGCAAACAGCGGTAGAAGGTTTCGGTTTTTTTGTAAAGGAAATATTTTATTTTTAAACCGAATATAGTTTTGGATACCTTCAAGATAACGGAAGAATGAATAACAGGAGTATAAGAGGATATACTATGTGTACTTATACATTTATACATCATTAAGAACATGTTGAATGCAGGTACAGAAGTTGGGTCCCTTTCGGTGTATGAAGTCTGTCAATTAAATCTCAGGATAAACATTACTTCCGACAAACAGACTCGAATCTCATTTAGGCTCATCATATCAAGACCAATTTGTCATACCTTCATCACTCGCTAAATAGCATGTATCGTTAATTCGAACATCAAATTTTAGACACGCGAATATTCCCGCACTAACGATGAAGCAATATCTCTTGAAATATGCATACGACAACTAATAAAAAATTCCACTGTGAAAAATTACTTTTCAATTTACATATTACAATTAGGAACACGTAAAAAATATGCATACGTATATATGCCGACATCAACAGCTCATACGTATTCATGTATTATCCTACTAGGAACAATGATACTTTAGTTTTATTCCCTCCAATTACTCCATGTTCTTCCTAGAAATTAATTAAACCAAAGTCAGAGTTCAAGAATTCAAAACCAAAAGCTAAAAGAGACAAAACCAAGCAGACGAATCAACAGTCGGGAGAAGAGCACAGAGATTTGTCGACGTGTTACCCGAGCGTCTCGTTCCATCAGCGTTTTTAAATAATTGAACCGGCCAGGGAAGATGGTGGCGCGATGCATTTGCATACTGCGGCCCGGTCGAAGCTGACCGTGCGCGGCCTCTGTTAATTAATTAATACTAATTAATCACGGATGACGATGGATCGACGATAAAGCGAACGTCGAACATGCGCGAGCACGGTGTCGCGGGGCCAGATTCTTCTCGTCCCTCTCCCATTGCCATTCCTTTTTGCCCTCCTTCATTCCCTTTTCCTTTCTTTTCACCAGTGGACTGCGCAAACCTAATTACTCGGCCGTCGTCCCATCGCGACGCCCGCGTGGCGAGGCGGGACGAGGCCGAGCAGAGTGAAAGACGACCAGTCGAGAAACGTTCGAATGACTAATTACCCTCGAATCCATAGCGGTGGAACAACGTTTTCGAATGCTCGTTTACGAATGCGGTAATACCTGCTTCCGTTGCCTCTGTGTTACACCAACATACACACACTTGGGTACACGTGGAAATTTCGTTCGTTTGTTGCACCGTATAAACGTACAGGTGTACGAGAATGGGCTTTCGAGACGACGCCTCGCCACTAATTAGCGGCACCAATTAACCAACAGCTCGCTCTTGCATCCCTTCGAGAGCTTCTCTCTGTCTTTTTCGTCCTCGTCTCTCGTGCCCTCTCGTGTCTATCTCTCTTCGAATAATTCGGTAGTCGCGGTTCGGTCTCGTGCGCGCTTTTCCACCCGTTTTATCTATCGATCTTCGACTAGGGCCACTCGTTTTTTCACTACCCCATTCGCCGGCCATTTTCATTTTGCCGATTTTAATTTTCACCTTCCTACATTAAAACCGAAATGAAAGAGATCGCGCTATTTTCCAACGTTTTCCCGGCCCCAACCGTTTCTTTGTTCCACGCGCGCGCTCTTCAACGGGATGCCCATCGCCACGTGGTAATCCGTTTCACTGTGAGTGTACCCTCTCGACGAGCTATTTTTTCCTACGCTTTTCTTCTCTCGTGGTATGTTTTGTCGTTGCCTCGTTGTTGACGAGCGAGTTCCAATCACGAGGAACACGTGTACGAATTTGTTCGCGTTGGTAGCGGAGGGAGGTATATCACGTGATTTTTAATGAAAGATACAAATTAACGGGCACGTCGCTGTGGTTTTAAGATGCTTCTAATGTTTGGTTGTTTATTTATGTCTCGTATGTAGAAATGTTCGATATTTTAATAATTATTTATTTGTAATCAGAGAATAGGTTTCTTCGTCGATCTTTATTATTGCGATGAATATAATTTATTTATAGGATATTCCCTTTTTTTCAATTATATTACTTCTAGTCCTGTCTTAGAGCGACATTCTTAATAAATATACCTTCCTGACTTAACATTACACGTTTGTATGCCGTAACATTCAATAATAAAAACAGATTGTCTGTCACATAAAGAACGACATAAATAAATGGAAAACACTCACGGTCGAGCATACGGAGCATGGAGAAAAAGTTGCGGGGCATAAAACTGCATAATACTCTTCAATCTCCACAAATCAACTCTGTCAGAGTGAGAAATCGTCATTTTTGGTCCCCTTTACCGAGCATTACGTATCCCCATAACCCTGTGAACCCCATTCTTCAAACATTCCGTATAATCTCCAATCACAGAATGTCGACTCATCTCTAAGCCAAGTCTCGATAAACCAAAATACATAAAATTCGTCCAAAAGACCTGACAGGAGTGAAAATGAAAAGAAAACGTAAGAAAGGTTTGCAAAAAGAAGAAAGCGAGGCGAGAAATGCAAAAATCGACTGTGAACCGAATGAAAACGTCGTGCAAACGCTGAACCATATCTCTGAATTCCGACAAAATTTCAACCTATTTCCGAGCTAAATCTCAACATACCGAAATGCATTCAAAATACCAAACAAAAGGAAAGAAGCTAAAAATAGAAGAAGAAAAAAAATAGAAGAAGAAAGAGGAAACGAAAGTCACGGGAAGGCAGCTGTAAATGGAGTAAAAAGGTCCTGAGGCTCAGCCTTTAAAAATTTTAACCTACTTCCAGATTAAGTCTCAACATACCCAAATACTTGGAATTCACGGCGAAAGGTCAAACGAGTACGAAAATAAGAGAAACAGGAGAAAAAGAAGGAAGCAGGAGTCATGAAGAATGCAAAAGTCAAAGGGGCAGCTGCAAGCCGAGTGAAAACGTCGTGAAAACCAGAAGGCGTTCCGCGGACGCATTTAAACGTAATTTCCATGAAGCCTGCTCCGTATAATTACGCCATTAGGACCTCTTTAGAGTCCATTTAAAGTCATAATCACTCAACAAGTCGGCCCCGTAGCGGCGTGCTTTCTCGCAGCGATTTTACCGTGGGCCCTCGCTCTTCTTCTTCTTCTTCTTCTTCTTCTTCTTCTTCTCCTTCGTCATCTTCGTCCTCGTCTACCTTCTCATTTTCTTTCGCTTCTTCGTGTTCGTTCCGTTCTGGTGCTTGGTTTCTCGTTGGTTTCTCTACTCGACGAGGAACGGAGACAACGTTGCCAGAAATCTTCGTACGATAATAGGACTGGCGTAAATCATCGGACAATGGCAGAGTAGGCAGCAGAGGTATCCCTTTTCCTCGTCCCTTTATCCTGTCGTTCGGAGTTGCGCGAATGCTCGCATAAACACGCGGTATAAATCAAACGCTAGGGTATCACGGGATACCGCTACGCTGCGAAATGATTCCGCCCAAGGCTCTTCCGTTTTCCTCTTACCTGGTACCATCGAAGATAGAAATTGTCGTTTTTTGCAGCGTGTGTTAACTCTTTGCGATTCAGTCCACCCCTCTGTGAAAATTTGGTTGTTGAAAAAATTTTAACAGCGTCGTCTCTTAATCGGAATATTTAATAATTATAATATTAAGAATTTAAGAAGGCAGTAACGCGAGTTAAATAGGAATTAAATTGTTCGAGTTCCGAATCGTGAAAAATATAGGGATCGATAAAAACGAATAAATAAATGATAGAAATGAAATTAATAGAATTGATAGACAAGTCAATTTTAGTTGGGTTGCTCTGGTCCTCGTAGATGTAAGTATGATATAACTTAGTTTTAATCGAAATAAAAAGACACATTAAAAGATAGGGGCTCTCGAAATAAAGAAATTCGTAAGCTTGTGTCCTTTGGTTTAGAGCAGAGAGCAATTTGAGATGTGTATGCACATTTCATTTAATTATTTTCGTTAATGTAAAAATGACGTTTCTTGTTTTTATAAAGTCCCTGGACTGTCTTATCCTAATTCATACAACGTCAAATACGATCTAGAAATTCCCGCCCCTTTTTCTAAATATTAGAATTGTTAATTAAATGCATACACCAATTTTCTCGTCGTGTATTGGTTGTTAAAATTCAGTTTCATTGTACTATTCGTTAATTACAAATTCTGGCAATATCACGATCAAATTACGTTCTGTAACAAATAACCAAAAGTTCGAATACCTTTTAGCAGTAGTGTACATACATATTTGTCAAACACGAATGATTTCGCGTTGATTTCACCCATCGGGCAATAAATTAACACATAATCACGATGAGCGAAGATTACGGGGCTCACGGGACTTCTAAGGTCGAGGGATACACGGAAAATCAGTGAAGGCTGGCCCAAAAGGTTAATTGAAGTAAAAAATCGCTAGTATCGCAATTACTGTCGACTTTCAGCCGTTCTCTTTCCCGATTTTTCCATCCAGAGTTTTACCTTGAACGGGACTCGAGAAAGACCACGACCGTGAACTAACCGAGCTTTCTCTCCTTTTTCCCTGTATTACGACGAGACGAGTAAGAGGATCTACGGCGTAGGATCTAGGAAGATTTCGTCTAATTCGTGCGTCTGAACGATTTAATATCATTGAAGTTATTATATGTCATTCTCGTAAATTTTGTAAATATCCAAGATACAATTCAGCTTAATTTATTAATATATAATTAGTCAATATGTGTACATAAAAATTGCAGATACGAGAAAGTAAGACGTGTATTCAGGTGAGAAAATAAAGTGAAATATTCAGAGAAGTAATACAAATTCAGTTTCAAATGTGTAAATAGATAGTAGTAATTCTTGCATCTCTTTATGATTCCACGATTATTCCAGAATTTGAAAGGACTAACATTTTCTCTACTAATTAGCCGCCAATTTTTTTGATGACAGTTTGCAAAACAAAATTAAATGCGAAAGAAACAAAATTACTATTTTACGTGACTGCTGCAAGACGTCGACTATACTTTTATATTCGATTATTAGATAATCAGCTTTAGCAATTTTCACTCATATATCTTAATAATCTAAGATGTCCAACATACCTAATCACATATTTAAGATATTAAAATAAATTCCTTAATCGTGAATAACCAAGTTGCTTACAGCGGTTAAATCTAAAGACCCAATCCTCGCCGTATTCTACGATCTATCCTCGTATCTTTAAAATCTTTAAAATAATAGCTTAGAAGAATGTCTATAAATAAACAGACGATATAAATCATAAAATTATATTGTTCACTATTTTCCAATATGATTACATGAAATTCCATAGTCATAAAAATTACCTTTTCGCGAATGAAAAATATACAAAGAAAAAGAACCCAATTATACGATGTATAACTGTATAATTTTATGTCAATTTTTAAAGCAATATATACAATTATTACGTAGGATAGGATTGCGAAAGCACATCCTCGTATCGCGAATCCGGTTAAATCTCGATGACCAAATGAGATAGAGTAACAGAAAACACACGTACATATATACGATGGTCTGTCTAATGGTAAAGCAACGTCCTTCGCATAACTCCGTGATCATCGCGGATAGTGATGGATCACTAGCGATGCACGGACGCGGGTCACGGTTCGTTACGATTTCTCGCGGCATTTTCTGCCAGAAGGGGCCAGCGAGAAGGTAGAAAATATAATTAGCTGGAGAAAGAGGGAGAAACATTTGAATGATTCAATGCATAATGCGATTCGATCGCGTTGACTCTCTCGGCTGGCACGTATATATCTTCTTAATGTCACCGTGACGTAAACCCGTTGTGTTTTCAATGCATTCGTTTCACACGATTGTTCGTGGAAGTCTCGTAATTAGATAGGAAACCTTGCTAGCAGATCTCTCACGGTTATCGAAAACGGCTTTCGACACCGAACGATCGAGATTCGAACGAAACAGGAAACATGGAAATCAGAAATTAGCCACGTCGTTGTCGAGATCTCGGATTAGGATCGTTTGATGAAAATGTTATGGATATGTGAGTGGGAAGTACGCTGTGTTTTTTTCTCTTTTATAAATATACTCTTGTAAATGGGGAACAATTATTCTGCGATATCAATCAGCCTTCTAAGTATCGTTGCTTGGTGTTTTTCTATGAGTTTAGGTATTAACAGTAAAACTTGAAAATTGTGAAATATAAATAAAAGAGCAGTGAAAATTGGACGATGAAGGAGAGATAGAGTATCGATATTTAGAACATTCTAATTTTAATGTACGGCGAATTTGCAGATTTGAAAATGAAGAAATTTGACAGAAAATTGAAATCTTCGCAATTTGGAAATTGAAACGTGGAAAGTTTGAGAATTTGGAGATTCGAAAGTTTGGAAGTTTGAAAAATTGAAATCTCGAAACTTGGAAAATTTATGGGTTAAAGAGTGAGAAATTCGGATATTATGACTTCGTTCACAAGTAGAATTTGTCATATTACTACGTATAATTCTTCATATTCACATTTAGAATCACAATCATTTTTTAAACGACCAATTTCGCGACATATTTCACATTACGATTTTCAGAAAAACATAATTAATTATTTTGCAGAAAGCAATAACCGTAATTATCGTTCGAACGTATTGGACGTAACTGCGCGATGTGTGTACAATTGAAAAATGTTAATCGTATGGTAATGGTAAACGAAAATGGTTTTTGCAAACGCGGTTTCCCCTGTTACCGTTGAATTTTTCATGTAATAGTGCGAAATAATTCCTCAAAATGATGCAATGGAATAACGCCGAAGGCACGCGTGTCTCGTGAATTGGTAGCCATTCGTTTTCGAACGGTCGATGAAAAATTTTAATTGAAATTTGCCTGAGGAAAATTTGCAAATGACCAAATAATGAGTCTGTCAATCGCGGCTTTGCTTTTTTGAACAGACAGACAAATAACATGGATATTAAATCATTCGGCCATAATGTAGTTTTTAAAAAATAATTTACATTTGTATCTTCATTTCTTTGATGAAATCCTTTATTTCTGCCTCGAATGACGTATTGTTATAATAAAGCGTCAGAATTTATTATGAATAAAATAATATTGTGATCATAGCATTTACACAATTCTTATTTCGTATTTACACTATCCGCAAGTAATATTAATTAATTTATTACTTGCGACAGCACACTGGAATTTAATTATTAAATAAAATTATATTGCTTTCGATTATAATATTTGTATAATTCTTGTCTTATATTTTTACCATCTATTAGCGATATTGATTAATTTATTTCTGTCATGCTACTGCTTTTTTCTTTTCTGTTTTGTTTCAAATTAACCGCATAACAGAAGAAAATTTACTACGTTCAATAAATTTCTTCGAGCGAATGGATCATGATGGATCGGTTGGTTTTACCAATTTGTTCATAAAAGAATACGACGAATGTGGAAAGGTAGTAAATTTTCGATAAGACATACATATAAATAATCAAATATCATGGACCTCGCCCACGTAACGAGAATTTTATCAGATATCCATGTATTGTACTCTCGTAACGATAATAATCTCTCATGGACAGAAGATGCATCGAATGTTGCATGCATTCATTATTCATTTCCGCTGGGAAGGCCGGGCGTTTGATTTGGAATTAATCGAACGGTGTATTCACAGTTCGGAAATTATTTTGATTTAATCAAACTTGCTTGATTTATTCATAGACGATTGAACGTTTCGCACGCGGGCAGTTGAATTCAATTTTCTTCTAGCTTGGTGATTATGTGGAAATTTAGGATCCCGGTTAAATTACTGGCGTTTCCATCGATCGTAAATGTTTTTTAAATTAAAGGTAAATTTTACAGTTCCAAACGTTCATCAACATGAAAATCGTGAAAATAGAAATCCTAAGAATAAATTAATTACTCGTGAATGACGTTTGTGTGTCGCGCAATTTGTGTGACAATTTTATTTGATACGTTACATTAAATTCTTAAAACATTTATCATATACAACTATTCTTATTATGCCAATTCCTTACTAGAATTTTAATTTCGAAGGCGCAATAAATACTAAATTAGTCGAACATAAAATTTTCCGTCAATATTATAAGAGATATTATGAGAGATTTTTAGATTATTTAGTATCATTTTCTCTACATTGTATAGATTCTGTAAAAAAAAGTTCAACAAGAATTAAAAAATTATTTGTCATTATTACAATCATCTATAATATTGATGTATCACCAATTACCAACACTTCGACAAAATTATTCTGCACAAAATAACCATGCCATGCCGTAATCGCTTGGACGAAGAATATGAAAAATCTACAAACCTTTAGAAATAAATCTTTTAACCGTACAAAATATCTTATAGAGAATTAATAAACGATGGACCGTGTAACACTTAATCGTTAAGTCCATCAAGTTCCACGAATACGCCTCGAACAACAAACAGAATACTTTTCATTGAGAAAAGTTCTTGAGAAAGGAATCCGTAGGCTGATTCTCGATGAAGATGGCAAATCTACGGTGAGATGTATGATAATCAGCGATCATACGGCAGCGTCTATGCAGCCTGGGATCTTATCTGATGTCTCGTATTGTGTTCCAACAGCGGTGATAACCTTTTGCGAGCGTACACGCGTGTCTATTGTTTATTTTTCGCGGGAGGGCCGATTCATAACGTGGAGTAATAAAGTCCTTGCCCCTTATCTGATAGCCAGAGTCGCTGCCGCGGCGATCGTTTCATTGTTTGCGTTTCACCAAACGAAATATCCTGTACCAGTGGCATTGTAGTCTCCTTACGTGCCGTTTTCCACGCTGGAACACCTTTTAGTTTCATATTTCAACTATAGTTAATTACAAATTCATAATGTGCCGAATTTTATCATATACAGGATATTTCTGAAAGAATGAAACCGACATTCTACATGGAAACGTAAGTAGAGTGATATTTTTGCGTACGAAGCTTCCTTTTTAGATAAATTGAAGGCTCATATTTATACATATTTGCATTTGCATTTGTATTTGTACACGCTACTGTAATTCATAAATCACGTTATACGATTGGGGGAATTTAGAGAATTTTTATGGTGCATTAAACAGTCGCTGTAATTATATTAGTTCAGCGATTGAAAGTGCTTCTCGATGGAAAGTTTCAAGAGATATTTTGAGGATTTGATAAAAATTATAAATTGGAAGAATAGATACGGTGAAACTACAGAGGTTACGAGCGGCCTAGGAATCGCAAAGCAAGGATACCTTTGCTTAAGGAATGGAATATAAACAGCGACTCACAATCGATCATTCGGAAGATAGAAAGCAGGATATTTCGAGTCATTTAAATAGTACTACGTTAAAGTACCAATATTCTTAGTAGATTGCAATAAATATTTGCTCACCGTGAGCTTTAGACTCAACATCGATGGATTTTTACTTACGAATCCCTATTATGTGTTTCGTGTACCACAAGAAGAACACAAGCTCAAGGATAAAATCCTTCTTCCATTCGAACACCTAAAAAGAGGAAATACTATAGAAAACGTCCATGGGGCACGATCACGTTGGCAAAGAAAATTGGGATTATTCTCAGTTATTTTTACACTGATTTCTTTAGCGAGTTCTCTTTTAACAAAAAAAAATTGTTGAGTAAAAAAATACTTTAATAATTTAACATATCCGAATAGCGATACGAGCATCGCAATAATAGACAGAAAGATGAAATGAGATCACGTACTTTACTTTAAAATAAAGTTTCACACTACATCCATTTTCGATTTATTTTTTCGTGCAGTTTTTTTTTCCTTATTTTTATTTAGCTTTCTTCCGTATTGTACCATTACTTTGGAAACATCCAAAGGAAATGATTTTGAAAAAGTCACTGAACCGATCGTCGTTAGGTTGTAATTACGAGCAACGATACCTGGTAATTGCTACACTCGTAACATTTACCACGAAGAACCGTGTTGCAAGGCTGCTGCCACTTGAACTCGTTAATCGGCGTCATTACAAGTGCCGATGGCAGTTAAAGATTATCGAAGCTTCCGGATATAAGATGCAATGGGAACGTATAGGAATTGGATCGGTTACCAGGTGGAGGTGTGTATGTTACTTAATATGAACTGGAAGAGAAAATTGTTACTTAAAACTGTGGTTGAACAGATGTACACGAGTTTCTTTTCCTCGTGGAAGGTTACTCGTATCTGTACGTTGTATCGAAAGGTGTTTAAGAGTCTTTTATTTGGCACCAGGCTAAAAAGCGTCATTTTATATCGTTAAATTAAGTAGATATTATAAATTGATGTAATAATTATTGGTCTTTGCAAATTAAGCTACCGGTTTTGGATGTAACGTATATTATATTATGCGATATAATTAATCTTGCTATCAAGAAAAATACAATTTATTTCATCGTCATTTGTGGGATTTCAATAAAATTAAACGCTTCCTCTTATTAAGATATAAAAGCCGATAATTTCTCTTTCGTGTCGTTTAACTTTCTGTACATAATATGACGACAAATTTTTAACGGAGAATAATCAATATTTGTGGAAGAATTTATATAACAGACAGTTTTTCAACCCTCACCATTAGATGATAGTAACGTAAGACTATGAATCCTTATGGATTGTTTACAGATAATTTTTCCAACACATAAAAATACAAACTACCATCGGGAAATCATCCAACTATTATCAACGTGTTTTCTTAATATTCTTTTCGAAGACTACGTATCGCTTCCAGCGCAAGGAGCAAATTCATCCATCTAATGTCGCGAATGAACGAAATTATTTTACTTTATCCCATGACACTAGGTAAATGAAAATAAAACAAGGCTATATGTATCTATATAATTACTTAGTTGCCATTACTTCAATCGATAAAGATACATTTTCTCTCAACACTTTCTTGGAAGATTATGTGTCATTTTTAATGCGACAGTGACCTCCTTCGTTTCAATATCGCAAAGAAATGATACTAACGCATTTTATCTAAGGATACTAAGCAGATGGAAATAAAACTAGACCACAAAGCTACTCGATCATTTAACCAAACATAAAAGACAACCTACTATCATCAATAATCATCTAACTCGATTGCAGACTAAAGCACATTTAGTGCACTTTAGAAAAAAACAGTTTTTAAATTGAACAGTTCCTCAAGTTACACTTAATGCGTTTCTTCTTTGTTACAGCATTACGTCGCTCTGTAACTTTTACGAAATATCTGTAACTTTTGTGTATTCTAAATCGATCAACGGGGATTAACCATAGTTAAATCAACTTTGACCAAAATGTTCTATAGATGGTCATGCATACAGGTTTTCATACAATTAATACCAACATCTTTCCTCAACTACCCTCTTCAAAGGCCACGCGTCTTTTCCTTCGTTTGGTCTCGTTCAATGTCGCAAAAGAGCGACGTTGTCGCGTCTTATCCAACAATGTACCGTACCAACAGCATATTGTTCGTCGATTTCAGATTTCAGAATCGTAACGTCCACGGGTCGAACGTTGTGTGCAGCAGCCTCGTAAAACGTTGCGTGCCGGCACGGTATCAAATGCGCGAGCTCGAACACTGAAAGCTCGTTGCAATCGGCAATGAGATCTCTGACAATCGGTGACTTTGCGCTGGGCAATTCATTTCGACTTATCTGATATTCTACAGCCCTTCCCCCTCTCTCTCCCGCTTTCTCTCTTCTATTCCTCTCTTGGTACTTGAGTTCACTACGCTATTTGCTAGGTGCGTTTCACGCAGATAACTCTTGGCGCACGATCGTTTTTTCCAACAATTTATGACCGTGCAAAAGCTTCGTGGCGATACTCAATAAAGTCCGCTCGCGGATCAACGCGGATACGCATAGACATCGGCTGGTTTCTGTTACTTTTTTTTTTTTTTTCATTATGTACGCCGCGTACGGAATTTATCGCCCAATCGAGGGATCGTGGCCTCTGACGAGAAACAGAATTATCGCACACAAGGGTAAGGCGATTGTTGGACGATGGAGACGCACTGTGTATTAAAACAGCCGTCTGTCTCGACCGCGAAAAAGCCATGGGACGAGTACGCAGACTAACATCATCTAGCACTTAACTATCCAAGTTATTACACCGACTCGTGAAAGTATTTTCACACTTGCCGCAGAAAACTTTCGTGTCCACATTGTATGCATTATGCAAAATAAAATATAGTGAAATTCTATTAGCACTGTAACGAGATACGAGCGTAACGAATACATCGGTAAAATTTGAAACCAATCTGAAAATGTATAAGGAGATTAGAAGACATTTATTGCACATATATAAATTATTATGTAGCACGAATAAAAATTTTAAGCATATTAGCCATCTAAGCATGTAACAAATGTCAAATATGCGTGAATGTTAATAAGACGTACGATACGCGCTACATTTAATAACTATGACAAGTGGAAACTTAGTAATATTCATGTAATTAGTTAAGATTTAAGCGAATTAATATTAGCCTAACATTACTATTAATCTAATACAATAATAATGTTAGTTGTTTTTAGTTATTATTAACTTTACATTATTATTAGTCGTTCAATACATAATAATACATTATAATATAATAATATTATTAGGATAATGGGAATAAGATAATAAAATGTGTGGAAAAAGTTTTGAAGATTAAACACACTTCATGTGTTTATGTACTGTTCGATACATCATACGATACGCATAAAGGAAAATCTGATTAAACTCACGATAACATTTCTATTTCTTTATTTCTCAATCTGTGGTGTATAGGAATTCTAAGTATAGCTACGCATAAGTAAATGGTAAAATATTACAATATACATTTCGAACCACTTTTACAAACTATATATTCTATTAGTAACCCGAATTTTTCATTTTCTGTCTATATAGTTACAGAGTTATCTATAAATCCGTGCACTTTCGCAACAATTATCTTAAAATAATACCATACGCTGTCGCAAGGTACGAAGCCAATTCTTAGCCGCCTTTACATAGACCAGACAATATTATCTGGCTATCGTGGCACTAAAGTCGACAACAAATTGCACGGATCAATTTCGAAAAAAGCTTCGTAACAAACGATACGTAGGTGTGGACGTGTACTAATTTGCAATTTAACGGGATTATCTGTAGAATGAAGGTGAAAGAACAGATATTGGCTTGTCAGCCAATATTGGATCGCCGGAAAACAAGCATAGGAAGAGGAACTTCGATGGCAACACATGCTCGGAATACCATCGTTCTTCGCGAGTTATCACGGCAACGGTGTCCAATGCTAATATTTCGAGGTCGGTGAAACGAAGTTTGCACGTTTTCTCGTAAGAAATTATCGTGCCGTGACTACGCAGCTAGTGAGTTACGTAAATGTAATCGCACGCCACGTAATATCTCGGCGTGGAGAAAATATTTGACAGAATAGTCTGTTAATAACGACTTGTCGGCAGTCGTGATTTAACTTCCTTCTCGTCGTTTAGTGGTCCAATGGTTCTGCTATGCTCATACACGAGCGCGATATCTCGATCGATATTTCGCGCCTAGATCGTTCTAGTTTCGCTTGAAACTTAAGTGGATTAATGCGAGAGAATTTAGTCGACATGTGGTAGTAAGATGAAGTATAATACGTCGTACGCAGGTCACGCCGTCACTTTTCATATCCTAATCAGTTTTAATCGCGAACACAAGATATGTTTGTACTTTCACTTGAGTACATAAGTTTTGCAAATTTGTTGAGATTCTAAATCGAAAAAGTTAGACGAATGATGTAAATAAATGATAAAATATATACGTGTATGGTGCACTGTCTTGAATCCTAGGAAATGGCTCAGGTTTTTGTTGAAATAAATCTATGAAAAATATTTTCGAAAGAAATCTAGAAACTTGGTAACAGAATATCGGATAAAGATCTTCGCGTTAGATTGAGAGATATTTCATTAGCAAAACTTGCTTTTTTCCTCCATATCCTACTAGAAACAGTCTTCTAAAGAAATATAAACTGACATTCTCTTCTTCGTTTCAACAATTTCCTTCTAACTATGAAACATAGGATTTTCTAATTAAGTGAAAAAAACAGGACTATTAAATTCATCGATTAAACAAGACATACCTTCGTCGATAATTAGATCAATATTCGACAAAGCAACATGTAACGACAATTAGCACACGGTTAAACCGCGATGCCAATAACTTCGATTTTAGCGGATAATCGGCGTCCACGGGAAACTGGCTAATTTAGCAAGCAGGATATCCTGTCGATTGGCATCCGGTGATCATTCGATCGGCCAATCTTCTACAGAAATCAAATGACGAGGCGAAAGCCGACCAGAGCGCGCGACGCCATAAAACACGTCGTGCTAATTAACGATTAACCATGACCAGGATTCCTGGCCGGCTGGTGAAACTGGTAGCTGTTGCTGACTCGTGTAACGCCTACTACGCGTCACCCGCGAATTAAACCGGGAATCAGTGCGTGATGATTAGAACGTCGATGGGACCTGGCGCTGTACCACGCTGTTTCGATTCGCCGCCAACCGTAACCGTGGTATCACGATTCCTCTTTTCTCTTTTTCCTCTTCTGTCATTGGCCCAACAGGAAAAAAAGAAACATTTGTGCCATGATCAGATCAGAGTTGGACGTTATTCTAATTATATCGAAATACTAATGTAAGATAATATCCCGAAGAAATTCATTTTAATAGAACATCTTATCGTCGAACGTTGCCATTGAGAATGGAAGAGGAAGAAAGGTGTAGGTATTATATCCGAAAGAACAAATGTTTATTAGTACGAATACTAATCGTCTATGAATTCATAGCACACTTGAGAAAGTATTCGATTATCAATTGGGTTTCATTGGTTTGGTCAAATTATTGGAAAAGGGAGCTGCATCCATATCGCAGCTATCTCTTCAATTGTAAATTTGACAGTCTTCACATTAGGATTTGCATGGAATTAACGGATTATACAAAATTTCTCTTTCAAAGTAATCTTCTATCGTTCCGATATACGTTTCGTTAACCATATGGAAAATAAGGAAGAGGTTCAAGATTTACATAGATCAATTAACCGAGGCATAAAATTGAATCGACGCTCGTCCAAGCATCTTCATCGTCGTAACGATGATAAAGTACATCGTAATCCGTGCAAGGGCATAAATCACCAATTCACTGCGGCTAATTCGTTGAATGTCTTCGACAAATGTTTCGCGGATACCGCAAATAAGCATCCTTGGCTGTTTATGAGTGAAATCAGAGAGTCGAAAATCCCTCAACGCACAAATCCCTCAAAGGCACACAGCCCGGTGCTTTACCCAAGCACCGATCTATGGCCTATAATCAAGCAGCTACGTTAATTGAATACCGATTATGAATTACGATGCAACAGCACGATGAACCGTAATTATTGACAGATTCCGCGTTTCAGCCTGTCTGGTATCGTAAACACCGAACAGACTGGAAATATCTCGAGCGGACGTGCATTCGGATGCGACGCTTTAAAAGTCGTTCGTCGACGAAGAGTAACCACGTTTCGCGATACCAAGTCTTCGAATTAATCCGTTCTGCGTTATTACGCGATAATTGATAAGCTTTCGTGAAGCTTCATAAACTAATTGGAGAGAACGATTCCGTGATAGATCGGTGATTGTTGGTGAATTTGCCATACAATTGAATGGGCCGTACAATTAAATTAAATCCATTAAATTTCGTTTTGTAGTCACTCATCAACCACATTAAGGTAGAAGAAATTTACTGTAAATTATATATATTTAATCTTAACAAGAATTATAATAAGAATATCAGGACCTCGTTACTTTAGTTATCAGGAACGTGTAGAATATTCGTACGATTTTCTTGTGCAAGTATTAACTTAACAATTAGAGAAAATTAGAGACGTGCTCTCTACCACACAAACGATTCTCACAGATTACACTTATCTGAATCGTCGCGGGACAAACGGACTATATAATTAGACTTCGTATCATAGCCAATGGGCAATTTTCCCCGCTATGTACCGTTTTCCGTTTAAGAGCTGGCGTTCAGATTAATGGATCAGAGACTAATTAAAATTTTGTTCCAGTAAATGGAATTCTACTTTATATATTCTCCGAATCGTTTCTTACTCGTCACTGTATAAACATTCTTTCGGTTCTCAATCACTCGTGTACACGAATTCTCATCCTTACAAACACAAGACGAACCTGTTCGACGCAGATCAATGACAGATACAGCGCGGACCACCGTTTGTCAGTTTGTTAATAAAGCAGGTCGCTTGTCGGCAATTAAATTTTAGTAGATATCGTTCGGATGTTTCGTTAAACATTTCGTACATGATCGTAGAACGCGATGGAGGGTGATTTCGAAACGCCACAGCAACGGGAAACAACCAACGTTGCGAAAGGCGAAATTAAAAACCGGCAACGGACGAAGCGTCTATTGCACCTGCATCGACGACCTGGTACCAGGCGAAACGGTCGACGTGCCGAGTGGTTGGTAGTCCTGTTTTGACAGATCATAATTTATCGTGCGCTCGTAAAACCGATTCCACCAGCTACTTTCCCTCTTCTTCCTTCCACGCAGAGAGATTGACTTCGAGTTAAGCAGACGAAAAGACGTTCGAACTTCAGAGGGGAGTTTTTGCCAGACGCAGGATCTTCTCTCTTCGTTCTTTTGCATGCGATAACTAGCATCCGGGAACCTTCTGATAGATCATTCGATTTTGTAGTCAATGATAGTCCATGTAGATTCGACTGATTTTTCGATGGAAGATAATCAACAAGATTCCGATCTAACACGCAGGCAGTTGTACATAAGTTAGATTCGTAAGGTATCTTAGATCTTGACATGGTTCGCGGATCTAACACCTTTCTGGAATGGCTCTTCGAATTCAGAGTAGTATGTTAATGATTTCCGTGGTGTATACTGTTTATATCGCTGGTTATCTTTCTTCTTTTACTTTTTGTAATCAGACAGTATAAATTAATGAAAAGATATACGTGCGGGTACATTTCATACGAGAATAATTACATTTATCATTAATATCTGAGAACCTTGAATATTTAACAGCCGAAATATCTAAAAAATTTAATGTTACAAAATTCAAAATTTCAAAATTTAGAATTTGTATCTCGTTAAATATTTTGAATATATTTACTCGTACTACAAATTTATTATATATTTATACTTTCTTATACTTGGACCTATTACTACCCTCTGCACAATTTTTCACACGCAGATGCAATACTCGTTACTTAGCCACGAGCATTATGTATCAGATCGCTGAAAGACTGCACTTTCTCAATATTATCTCTATACTAAATTTTTCTGCGTAATATTTGAAAACTCTAGGATTATTTTCACTTTTTAGTATACGTACTGCCCAGTGACTGTGAACGCGTTTTTCCCGTCATCTCGCGGCACGACAATGCGCAGCCTTACAATGTAGTAGTTGGCCAACAATTCTCGGAGCAAAAAAGGAGTCACAGCGTTGTATCATTCTCGCTATGCTCCAGACTTGGCTCCAGTATACTATTTTCTGCTCGCCCGGCTTAAATTAAGGCTGAAAGGCAGACACTTTACGAACGCTGCCGAAATTCAACAAACCATGAAGACGGTGCTCATTGCGATCACGCTCCACGTGTTTTCCACAGCCATTAATATACCCCGTGATTAACGCTTTGTACCAATAACCAAACCAAGACGCTGTGAACTATGAGTAATTAATTTCCTCGTGGGATCTCTATTTATGTCGAAATTGATCGTAAAATTTCTCTTATCGCCAAGGATTCATGCGAACGGTACACGCGAAGTTAATGGAATTCGAATTAGCATTGCAAAGTAACTCAATATATTTTCTTATCCAATCACATTTAACAAGATTAACCTGTTTACAGATTTATTTACGAAAGATCGTTGTACGCTAAGTACAGGTAATTTTCGTAAGATTCTTTTTTACAGAAAGGTAAGTACGGCAACAGGACAATATCGAAATGTGATCCTTAAACGCGTAGTGACATATTGCCATTTGCTAATATGTCTATTTTTTCTAATGTAACAGGTGCATAACGTTTCACACTGTGTTCCAACACACGTATACATATTTCACGTGTTAATTTAATTTAAAATAAATGTAAGCGAACAAATTGAAAATTTGTGCACAAACAGATGATTTTTTGGCTTATTAATTTATTATCTATATAAGTTGACTGTCCTAATTACTCATAACTATTGCCTTCTTTTATAATGCATTACATTTTGGCAACAAACTACGGTATTTTTCCTAGCAAAAAGATACGAAAGTAAAATTAATTCTGTTAGTTATTATTTTTCTATGATTTTGTACGTATAATGATTTTCCCTGCACATAAATTTACCATTTCTAGATATTTTATCATTAAGCATTATATTGCAACATTATGCATTTAACGTCTAAGTAATTACTGCACTTTGAAGCTTCGTTATTTCGTACCAAACTTGCGAAGAAATATTCCGTCTTTTAATTACATAAAATCGACGAAGAAAAATATATCACAATTTTATACGTGTATCAAAGGTAAGTTACCAGTACGCATTTATTAGTAAATTTTCCTACACAACGAAGACAATAAAACGAATAAATCCCGATATGTAAATTTTATAAATTATAGTAGGTCGTCATATTTGCATATTAAAATATACACTAAATAAATACGAGACTTTATTCGGTGAATAAATTTCTAATATATAACAACTGTTCTCTTCCTACGAATAGCTCCGAAGTATACTAATAACACTAATTCAACCGATACTATTAAAAGTGATAAGATGTTATTATAGTAGATAGTTCGACGTTCAAGAGACTTTAGGTCATCTGTTTGCCTGCTGTGTCACAAAAAATTTAACGCGTTTCCATACGTCCATCTAACATCCATAATTTCATCGACAATTCATGCGAACCAACAAGAAATTGAAATAACACGCGTTTAACTAAATTATCCATCTACCACGATTTTTTCACAGTGCATAGCCAGTCGTTACGAGCTCATCTATAGTCCACGGCTAGTTCTTAAGCAGAATGCATCTCATAACCAGGACTTTGAAATGGACGACGATTTTACGAGCGGTTGGTCGTCAGTGTTTTATAACTACGCGTGTGCATATTACACGCGGTCAAAACAGGCACCGTGACGACGGTGTCACGACTGTCGTGTATTAAATTTTTACGTTTCAATTAGAAACCTAACTTACGTGGCTGTTAGCTGGAATTTTCAAAATACCCAAAGGGAACCCCCGTTGAGTCACTCGGAGAGAAGGCAACGTACCTCTCGTTTCTTCCTCTTCCTCTTCCTCTTCGTCTCTCGACGTTCAACTCTCTTTCGCTCTCTAGGTCGACTATTATTTTCCGATTTCTTCTTTTCCATCCCTCATATCGTTTCCTTTTTTCTCTCTCTCTCTCTTTCTTTTCTCGTTGACAAAGGATAGTTTAAAGAAGGGAATCCGGTCGCGATTTCTCGCGAGCAATGTAAATTTTTACGTTCTAATTATACGGCACGTACGTCCCTGGAATTCGTAAGGGCGCTGTCCGGACTCGAGATGGATGGCCTCAGTTTTTTGCGGCACGGTGAACGACCAGAGCCAAGGAGGAGGCGTCTGGAGCGCAAGTTAACTTCCACTCGGACGATGATCCCGGTCGCGTGCATGTAAAAGCTTCCCTGTCGATTTCGTGCGACCTGGACATTTACCAGTGTTTTCTTCGGGTATTCTTTCAGCGAACCTTCCCGTTTGTTTGTGCATTTCTTTCTTTTATCAAAGGAATCTAAGACTCTATGAAGAGGTTGTTATTATTTGTCATTTTTATGAATATAATTTAAGAATGGAATCTAAATGGAACCTAATTGCGTCACGCATTTCATCCAGTATATCTATGCATTTTTGCACCATCAAATTTCCCATAAATGTATAAAGATCTATAGTCCAATTGTCTTTTTTATTATTTTCATAGCTATTGTATTGGTATTGTAATCGTATTGTAATGGTGAGTGTGTTGTATTACAATGTGTAAATTTTGTTATCACTTAATCTACGGTGGTTTGAAAAAATCATCAGCATGATTCATTTTACGACAGTCAATATTTTTCTAAATGCCTTTACGTGATCCAAGCATAACAATCCGTAATTCTTAGATATGTACTTTACTTCTTGTAGTCTATGTTACTTCAACGATCATATAAAATTCTTATTTACACAAGATGAATTTCTATTTATATTATAATTCCAAAGATCGTACTATATGTGGGTACCATAATCTCTATTGCTACCTATTATGTTATTAGCTATAAAAAATAATTATCGAACAGTAGTTGGTTTCTTTATCGAGGCAGGAATTTATGTTTCAGGACGTAGCCAGTCTGAGAATACCTTGTGCCATTTTCAGATCCGGATTTTACGCTGGATTAATTTACGTGGACCGCGAGAAGGGGTGATTATTTTTCCGTGTTACGATGCATTAACGAAAATACGCGGCTCAGACATTGTAATTGCAAATGGTCCCTTCTATTGTGAAGTGTCCATCGCATAAATCACGCCCGCTTCGCAATTCTGCTTTTTATGAAGCTCGTATTTCATTGCATCTCGCGGAATGGATTCCTCTCGTAGAAAGAAGCTTCGTAAATCAAAAGTATAAAAACTGTGCGGACCATAATAATATATGCCTCATTTACAACTTAATCAACAACATCGTAGCTTACCTGACAAATTTGTAACTCTACAGGTACAATGTTTCAATTCGGTTATCTCTTCTTTCTTCGGAGAAATTTTTTGAATATTGCGAACTTCCTATTCTTGCACTTGCAAACAACGAGCAAGATTTAGAGAAAAATAGGAAAATTATGTTTGAGTAATATTATTTGCAGGTAGAATAGGTAACGTTGAATCGTAAATGATGAGCAATAGCTTGAGTCAAGCAACCTTTTGATTTATATTTCATATTTTTTATGATAAAGACCATCAATGATATTTATCACGAAAGATATAGAATACGAGTTAACATTAAATAAAAATTTAGTGACCTACCCTAAACTCGATCAAATGTTTTCCTAGTCATCTACCACCCTCATGATAACCAGTTTCAAGTTAATAAATACGAACTACCAAATTCATCAGTATGGTACATTTCGAATACTTTGTTTAGAGAAGAAAATAGAAAAATAGAATATAGAAATACCTTTAGCAAGATCGATTTTCGTAGATGATACAAAACTGATTAGAAACTTACATGTAAACTTATCTTCATAACATGTATCATAATCATATCACGTCATATGTATTAAAGGTGGATAATTTTAATATTAAATTTAGAAGACCCACATTCCTCTCCAAATATCCGCGTACGAAATAGGAAATCTTCAGAAAATACCATTATCCCCTGTATTACCGCATTACCGTCTCCCACTTCCCTTAAAATTCCACAAGAACTACAATATTTCAAACCACCCAGTATGCATCGACGTCCTCCACATCTCCATAAACCACGCGAGATCACGCCATACAGAAACCAATAGACGAAACCATATTCAGCCTCTTATCACGAAATGCGAAGATTTCTCATAGAAAGCGAACCTCTCGAGAACTTTCGCCTTATCCACCGTTCAGTTCGATTCAAAGGAAACGTCAAAAACGCGTTCCATAAATTCCGGTGTCTCGTTTGTCGCCGGTGGTGAACGTAATAACCGGCAGCGCACGAGTGGACGGCAGGGTTGTTGCATCCGGCAAAATGTTGTTACTAATCTCGATCGTGCTCGCTATAAATCGTGGCTCCGCTTTTTTCCCTCCCCCTCCCTTTCCCCTCTCCTTTCTTCTCCCTCTCACTTCGTTCCTCTTTCTACATCGAAAGTCCACCGTTTTCGTTTCACGTCCGTGGCGCGGTAGTTCGGTTTAGTGCATCGGAAATATGTTAGCATTATAAGGGCGTACGCGCGATAAATCACGCTCACCTTAAAGTTTATCGCGCCGGGACGCCGGGTATATCGCGGCCGTTCCCGCGTCGAAGCCACGACGATTAAGTTTTTGCGAGCGTTGGTGGTCCGATCGTCCGCGCCTAAGCGCTTTCACAGGACCAAGCGGACGCAACGCGCGCGCTGTGCCCCAGCTCCTTCGGATTTCCGAGAGATAGTTTCACCGCGAGCGTGGATATTTACGGGCGCTTAGAGGCCCTGGGTGTGGTTAGGCCGTAGCACGTAAACGCCGCGGCGGCAACGCGCGTCCGCCTATGGTAAAATACGTATATACGTGGGATATTACTCAGAGAAAGGGCTATCGGAACTGACGTCTCGCGAGGGATCAGCGTTTCACACAGACACCATTTACACCGGTTCTCGACGGCTAGTGGCCAATTGGGAAACTAGGGCTGCTCGCTTTTGGTTAATTGGATCATTTCACATTCTTGTTGCGGAAAAGATGCAAGTGGAAACTGTTAGTTTCTTTATCAATTCGAGAAATTTTATGGGGAAATTAGCTAGGCAATGGAGTATTAACTCTTTTCGGTACAGTGAAGTAACTTTCGTATCTGTTCTATTCGATAATTTTCATGCCACTGTATCGTCGATAAATATACAGGTATTTTGTAAAAAGTAGGAAACCTTCCTTTTTTTATGATTAATAAAGGTGTAAGAAAAGCTGTTCTTAAAGAAGAAAATTTGTCATGTTAATGTTGAAACATTCTTTGGATTTTGTATTTGAAAGAGCTGGAATGTTATCATCAAATGAAATTACGTTGACGTTATCATGAGCGAAATTACACTTTCAGACACTTAAAGACACTTTCCGGACAACTTAATATAATATCACATATAAAATTATTTTTCAATATTTTTATCTCAAAGACAAACAGAAATGTCAAAAGGTTACGCTCATTATTAATTGAAAATTTCGCATTGTTTATTTTTCATTAAAGTAATATTTGTTGATAGATTGTAAACATCTCATATTTTAAATATAAGACATAGCTAAATATCTGAAATAATTGACAGGAAATCGTGGACGATATTTAAATGTATATGTTTCGAATTGTAACAAGCCATATGGATTTGTTTTGCAGCTCACGTGACAATTCAATTTCTCGAACGAGTGGCATTCACGAGCTTGGTTCGTGTAAAAAGCATCGGTCAGAAATGGACCAAGCACAACACACAGAGCAACACGCCTTCTGACAGCAATTATTGATATTTATACGTACCCGTAAACTGTCAGCCAGAATTATTTACGATGAAGAGTCTGTGGTGAACACTAAAATATGTTTTACTGTCGCAACGCGTCGACACTGTGTCGAGATTCTGTGGGCGTCGCAATGGTAACGCGAGTGTACTCACGGAAAGAAAGATATTATTTTCAAACTTAAATCAAAGTTGAAAGGTTGCCTTATTAAAGCGAGCATAACGCGCATTCTTTTTACGAGCGTTGATGTTGGATACTTTCCGCTCACATTTCTCTGAATTTTTCCCGCATATTTTATGGACACGTTATCCTTAGATCGAAGGAAGATTCGTGCTTAGTTGGCTTAAGGAATATTTACCATAATTTTTCTAATGATCTGCTTTTAACTGACTTTGTAATTTATCACGAACATTGATTACTAACGTGAAATTTATCCATTTCAATTTTGTAGATTAACAGAATGTCACACTTTGCTGAAACGCGTTAACTTTGGCTTTAACGTTAACCGAGAATTTTGCACTCCTCTTATTTACTAACATCTTGTACATAATCAATTTACGTATTAAATATTGAAAAAAAGTCGAGCCATAGAATGAGATGATACGCAGACAAGAAATTGATTTCAACGAAATGAACGTTGTCACCGATAGCATCGGTATTAGAAAAAAATATTCAATCATCGTGGCACCTTCGTGCCGCTGTTATTTGCCACAGACGTTAACACGCACGAAACTAGGTGCCATTATTATTATGACCAGCATGTTGTTCACATACATAATACGAAACTGCTCGATCAACGATAATCTCCAAATTTCCGGCGTCGTCAATCCTGTCAGATCGTGGAACCGACGTCAACTTGACTACCCTCGGCGAAATGTTGGTACACGGCCCTCTCATGAAATTCAATGACCTCTAATTACAATGATTCGATAAAGATTGGCCCGCTAACAAGGACATTTTCTTCGTTCGACCAGACTTCCTGTGCTACTAGCGTTCCCGAGACGATTCAAAATCACCATGTCGTTCTATGACATTGCTTGTACGTGAGTATGACTGCCGCTTCGACGAGATATCGTGTAAGGAGATAGTGCAAATTAATATAATTGAAAAATAAAAATTGCTTATAAAAATTGGTTGAGTGTATCGACAAGATATTTAGGATCGATATTATGATCGAAAATAATAGGGGATGTGTGTATTTAAAAATTACAATACTCGTTTGTTGAAATTGATAATGGGTAAATGTTTTCATTTTTTGATGTACGTATGTCGATATAGTTATGATCACAGATATACTGGTCATTGGTTCATTTTAAGTATTTAACTTGGGGTTGAAGCGTTTGAGTTTTCAAAAATCGAAAGAATTCTTCGCGTGAAAAATTGTATATGTTGAATTTAATCGATAGAAACGATCTTTGTACTTTTGAAATAATACAAGACCAGAACGATTATTATTAAAACGACAATGATATCAGCGTTAGAATATTCAGAATTAAAACTGTCAAAGTGCACTTGCTCTTACGGTATATCCAATTTTGACACTAACAAACAGTCGAAGAAGAAATCTGAAGGAAGTTCAAATTACTACCGTTTAGCAAAGGATTACAAAATTCTAAAAAAGAAATCTAAGATCCAGAACTAATAATTTGTCGACTCAGCAATATTATCAATTACCAAATTATCCTGCACCATGTCCCAATTCCATTACTGCAGAGACCACGGTGTAGACACTTACTAGTAAAACAACGTGTAATTTGCGAATATACAAAATAACTGTTCGCTAAAAAAAAAAAAAAAAAAAAAAACAGCGCCAAGCCTATAAGAATATTTTGAAAAAGGCCATCAGCGAAATTGCTCATGAGGAACATCTCATCTCGAACGCGAGCTGGCACAGATGGGGCGATTATTACTCCGCGTGGTAAGGTGAATACCGTCGGCGTGAAAATTGCCGATGCAAGAAGCGTGCGCGTCGCGCAAGAATTAAAACGCGATCCGATGCCTCGTGTGTCGCGGTCAATTTCGGGTAATGGTGATAAATTACGGCGATGATGGTTTCAAATTCTTTCAGCCGTGGTACCGGGAATCACGAGCAATTCGTCGATGCCAACCGATCGTGGAAGCCGCTTCCCGTATCCAGGCGGCGTGCGTCGAACGCTTGAACACGTTCAGGCCGAAGTATCGTTCCGTGATCGCGCGACACTTCCAAAAGCCCGATGAAATCGGCCGTAATTGCACGTAGGAAGGCAGGTGATCTGAAGAAAAAGGGGGACACAACATCGGGACCGTCCAATTTGCGCTCGCATCTGCCTAACGACAGCCGGCGTTGACGAAATGTAAATTGACCGCCGGCGGATCGGCACCAAGGTTAGACGAGCGTTGATCGACCAGTACCGATCGTTTTGGGCAAAGCGTAACGAAATCGAAACGGCTCGACTTCGATGCCGATCGCGGACCGACGAGGAGGATGTTTCCTGATGAGGAGTCCCGAAACGATGGCTAATTACTGGACGAAGAATAATTGCGCGGGATCGCGATCCGATAATGAATGACAAATTATCGGAGTTTCTGGGTGATGGTTCGTGTTATAATTAGTCGGCTTTATGGGTTTCAGGACTCGAATATATTGTAGAAAGTAAAAAAGGACAGAGGGATTTGAGTAGAAGAAAGAAGTACAGTAAAACTAATCGAACACGTTAGGAGATAGGTAATGCATGTGCAGTAACTGGTGTTCATAACAGAGAAGTTTATTGGTTTTCTCCGGTATATATGATTATCGTTCATATTATAGATAATAAACGCTTGCATTTGGCATTTAGATAGATAGATTGAATCGACAATTCATGTAATTAAATACTATCATAAAATTTCGCTAATAAATGGATTAGATATCCTATTTTCTTTTTCTTTTTCGTCAGCGTTGAGTAAAGAATTTCTAGTAAGTTATCTAATTTCTAGTAAGTTATCTAGTAAGTTTCTAGTAAGTAAACTTATCTATTTTATTATTTCCTATTATTAACACTCTTAATCCATACTATTATCGAATTTATATTAAAACTTTCGAAAAAATCCCATTAATTATTTTGTATCTATACGCTTTACATTATACAATGAGGAAGATAAAACAGGAAAAAGTGATCAGGTTCCACCAGTACGTTCACCTCGTTCCAGGTTAATTAAAGCACTTAGCGACTTGCTATAAAATCACGAAGAAACCACACCGGCGTTCGTAAATTAATTCGTGGTTCTGATCAGCTATTAACCGATATGCTCGTGGATTCTAAACCTATATACTTTATGCTGCTCCGATGTACATACATTTTTGAAAGTCGAGAAATTGTTGCGGGTGCAATGGCAAGCAACGATAACAGGGTAAAGCAATGAACTTGAGAATATATGGAATTGCTTTTCGATCCTCGTTTCTGTACGGTGACCACGAAATATATGTATTGAACGGTGAGATATGTATATTGGCACATAAATATGTAATTTTCAGTTGCTTCTTTTGGCGTTATATCTGTACTTGTGACAGATAATACAGTTAAAAAATAATTATGTTAAATAAGAATTAAGTTATAATACCAAGTGCAAGTATAAGTGTTAGATTTGACAATATTTGTACGAAATTCATTTTATGAATTTTTTTTTTTTTGATCAATTAGGAGAATTATGGTCTTAAAAAATTTTTGCGAGACACAAAGATTATGAACAACTAAATGAGAATTATAATCTTAAAGATTAAAGCTTGGATGGAACATGAAAATTACAAGAAATTCTTATATATTGATGCAATATTTTCATTGTAAGAAACTGGATATATTTTTATCCTCTACGTTCCAACAAAAATATTTACTTTCCTATGTATACTACAAAAATATACGAATTATTACAGACAGAATAATAAATATCAATGTTCCTCCTCGTACGAAACGTACTCATACAAAAAGCTCGCAAACATTGATTATAAACCATTTCCAATATGAATACTCTCTCCTCGATATTTACAAAACGCCTCAAGATTTCAATTACACGTTAAGAAAACCATTTCCTATTTTTCCTATACAAATAGCCAATTTAACAGGAAAAGTTCCGACTAATTTCAGTCACGATGTACATATGTTAATCAGATCCAGTTATTCATAAAACAAACGTAACAGTTATTCATAAAATAAATCCTCGGAGTTTCTCGAAGTTCCAACAAAATTTACGATGGAAATTCACGCTGTTAGCTGGCGACACGTGGCTATTCCACGCTGTCTTCGATCCCTGGGTGACTCTCGATTCAGCAAGACTCGAGAGATACCACCAACGGCGAGCTTTCTTTCTGTGAAGATTTTCTGCGTGAAGGGTCTGTCAGCGGACCGAATCTATTATTACGCCTGTCTTCGTTGTAATTAATTATGATTGCGGCGTGTGCCTTCGAGTACGGAGTCGTTCCCGGGGCATCCTGTCGACGCTATGGCTCCTACGCATTCGTGTTTCTTTCGTCCTGCTCGACTACACGAACTCGAGACCGACAACGATCTCTCGCTGCTTCATCGTCAAATTTGTCACTTTACATTTGTTTTGCTCTTAAATCGAAAAGATATTTGAACTTGTGAAAGATCAGGGATATTCGTTGATATGTTTTTAGTGTAACGAAGACCTTTTGTGGTAGTTTCATTTTATTCATTTTAATGGATTATTTACTTATAATTAATTGCACGATTAAGAAGTTATGTGTAATTTTGATTTACTTTGTTCTTTAAATTATTTGACTAGATTTTAATGTTCAGAAATGCTAGGACGCTTGAATGGTTTGGCAATTACGAAATCTCCAATTTAAAAGAATTATCCATGATCTGTATGACGATTTGTATGGTCCTAAAAAGTGAAGCGTACTATTATACGTAGATACAAATACTTATAAAAGTGTGGAGATTCGTAACAAAGCACTATATATAAATCATTCCTAGAAAAAAATGCTCCAAACATCGCTTTATCGAGAAACATCGCGACAATACAGTTGTAGCTATTTTCACAGATGCAAGAAACGAACAGGGTGTTTTCAAGTGACTTCTCGAACGAACCTGGCGCGTTATAAGCTTTCGAATAAGCCTCTGAGAGATTCGGCGGAAAGTAAAGTGTAATTCCATTGAAATTGATCGAAGTTTTTAAAATGATACTTGCAATTAGAAAATATGAAAGGTTTAAGATAAATTAAAATTAATAGGGATATACTACGTAACAGATATTAGATATTTGTTGGGTAAAATGAAATCAATCAAACTTCTTAAAATATCTACAATTAAAAAGTATAAGGAATTTAACGTAAAACAAAATCAATACAGATATAACACAAATATATACAACAAACATACATGAGTATAGATACATATAATGCACGTAATATGCAAACATATATGTATAAGATTTAACGATAAGCTATGGATAGTTCTCCTCGAAATCAATTAAATACTCGAGTCCTCGATTATATTTCCACGTTTATAAATACCTGTAGAAGTACGAATTCTTTCTTCCCCTATTTTACCTAACATACCTTCTATGACGTATCTTTTTTCCTTCATATTGATACATACATGTACAGTACGTATTTCGTGTATCGGTAGTACATAATTGTACACAGCAAACACAGAGCGATACGAGTGTTTTAAAGCAATAAGGTAAATTAAAAATAATAAATCAAATTAGAAATTAAATTAGAAATAATATCCCAAAGACTATTTACACGGCAAACAACAATTTAAAGAACACAAGCACAGTGCAATCCAAAGGACGATAAAATACAATAAAAATGTCCATAATAAAATATAATGGAAGGTAATATACAAAGCAATAAAGCACGATTAGGAAATGAATTCCAATGTCTGTCGTAAGATCTGGACAAGTAGCAACGAATCAAAGGTCGCGAATGCATGATGGTTGTAGGCCAGGTCGTGAAGGTGCAGAGTCGTTGAGTACGTCTTCGAGTGGGTTCCTGGAATTAGTTCTCCACGTCTTAGGTGTAGGATACGGACGTTTGTCCTACGGGCATATAAGTATATACTGGCTGGCAACAATGGCGGATTCCAAGTGGCCCTTAAAACGGCTCTAATAATTTATATGCTTAAAGGGGCCTGGGCTGCCTACGTGAAACGTAGACGCCATGAGACAAGGGGTCTACGAAGAGAGAAGCGAGTCGTGCTCAAGGGTGGCTCGGCTCCGAGATCCGCGGACGAGGACCCTTCAGCAAGGAGAATTGCTGCTGTTGCTGCCGCCGGGGGTCCTGTTGTCTGTCGTCTGTCGTCCGACATCGACCGAACACAAACTGGTAACCCGTTTATGAGCCTTTCGTTTGCGCGATTCTCTATGCTTCCATGACTCCTCGTCAATCCAGGAATTCAGAGAGTTCAGAGTTATACCTGTTTATATTTATTTACTCGTAAGATTTTGTGTAAAGTGTATGTTGGAGATTTAATAGGAAAGAGACATCTGATATGTGCAGAAATTAACATAGAAATGTAATGTTTTTTTTTTTTTGTAGAATGATTCAATAAAATTGTACCATTTAACAAGGAGAATTTTATGATTGAAAAATTCTTTTAATCGTTCTTTTAATAGTAAGTAATATTGTACAAATGGTATTTTATTAGTTGGCCTTGAGATATAAAAACTACTATCTACATAGACAAAAATAACGAAAATAAAATGTACGAGTAAGGAAGATTATGATCAGTATGGAATTTTTTAAACAAATTAGATATATTAAGCAAATAAAATCACAATCATAATTCGAATCTAATGTACAAATAGAAGTGACATTAATAATACCAAAACCCAGTCACATAACACTTCTCTTCTACAATTTACACGAGTCATCAAGCATCCAACTCTTAATTAAGAGTTACGTGACACTTTCACTATCACCAGGACTAAAAACAGATAGAATTCAACCGCCTCTTACCAATCCTATTCCATCAAACGAACTCCCATTTGACGACCAACACGAATCACTCGTTGAAATTCAACTGAATACGATATTTTCCAATTCGTTCACGTCCGGATGACGATCGCCAGCCGATTTGTTGAATCATCAAAGATTCAAGGAATAGCTTTCAGTGGACATATAGACTGAATCGAGTTGTTGGTTGTTTCGTCGTGACACGGATTCGAAATTACACGGTCCAGCGTCGTCGTCCTGGTGAATTTTCGACGTTTTTACGAGCGTCGAGGGCATGGTCCACAGGATAACGGGAGCACGGGGGCTAGGGTCGATAGGAATGTTTTATGCAAATCAAATTGTTTGGCGAGCCGGAACGCGCTATCCTCATCGTCCGATGTATTCCAGTCATTAAAACGTCGATCCAATCTTCCATGCGTACACTGGTCCGTTCTCTGCTCGTCCAAGATATTTTTATCGACTGCCGCAGTGATCATTACACTTGTTAATTAATTAATATTGCTCGACTACGCTGTTTATCGGCCGGGCCGTAAATAATCGGGATGCGGTTCAGATCGAAATGCGAATGGAACGAGTTGCGAAGAGACGTCGAATATGTTACACGTTGCTTATGAGGGAGAACGAACTTAACCAAATTTCTATATTATTTTTGCATTAGATTCTTGTGATTTATATAAATTAAATTAGATTCTCTTATGATGGAAAATTTTAGCAAGATTTTTGAAAGTCTCTAAGATAAGGGTTGTTTCATCTTCGTAAAAAATAAATTTCAATCTATCGGCACAATAATACGTATACATTGCGTATTATTATTTTAAAACGAGATGTAGAAATGTGAAATAAATAAATAATATATAACATGATTAAACAGAAGCACAGGGCAGATTTCAATGAACGAATTTTTTTTAATCACACGTTGCACTATGACTTTATTAGATTACGTTTTACAAACAGCTGCTATTTTCTTTTCTAATTGAATCACTATCACGTAACTTCCTGCAAACTACGATCAGTTTAATTCTTTCTCCACGTTGTATCAAACACACACGTTCCATTAATTCGTTTGCAAATTAATGTACACCACTAAATATCTCGTAAAATAATTTGTAAGAAATAAACCGTATACGTCATTAACCGCAATTCTACATGTACATTAGGTGTTTTAATAGTAAAAAAAGATTTTTTTTATAATCACAGAGCTGGGCCCATCGATTTGCATGACGGAACGTTCCGAACATAATTTTTCGAGAATTCGACCGCGCATGAGGATCCATAAAAGCGAGCAGAAAACATGCACAAGAAGCCGCGTTCGGAACAAAAACGATGCTGCAGCATTCATTAGGGGGTACTCGTTATGTAGGGGTCCTCTTCCTTCATCCCACTCATTCGTTGCATCGTCTCGCGCATTCGTAACTCGAATTTTTGCGCGCGGGACAAATTACGTCAGGCTCAGGCTCGGGCCATGTGCATCGACGCTCGAATCCGCTCGAAACCGACCGACCATGAATCTTCGCGTATGCACATTACGTTCATAAAATGCCATTAAGCGATCGCGATAGCGAACGCAACAAACCTCGTTGTAACGTTCGTAATCAAGAATTTGTCGAATTGAATCTCATCATATAGGTATAGAAAAATTAATTGAAGTAATCATCACGAAACTGAAAATTGGCGAGACGAGAAATACAATGCGGAGCATTTGACTGGTTATTATTAATAACTTGGTTATGTTTAATAACTTATTAAACAGAAGATTTGTAGAAGAGCGAATGAAGCATGGGTTTTAATAGTTAATTGACAGTATTGGAGTATTTAACCGCTTGGTGTAATTAAAAGATCGGTGACCTGAAGTAGTTAGGAGGCTTACATTAATTAGATGATCTGCTCAAAGTGGCGATCGTTAGAACGAGCAATTACCGCCTTTTTGAATTGAAATAATACTATTCGTAAAGTGAAACGTAGAACGCTATCGACCATATAATTAATAACGAACTACGAAAATATTTCTCAATGTCATCATCTTTTATAGAATCTAAATTTTCACGAAACGATAGTTATCTTCGTGATCATTTTTCTAGTTTACATTTTAATGCTGCTATTTATTTACCAAGCTTCTATATGAATTTTCAAGATATTCATTTTTTTCTAGAAGAACGAACGAAAAATGAAGATCAACTGTTTTGAGATGTTTCATATGTACGCCATTAATAACGATAGGAGCGTAACGCATGAAATTGTAACGCAACCCCATTTCGGTTCTTCCATAAGACACTTCGCGAAAAAAGAAGCGATGGAACGGATTCGGGTCGAAAATAGTAGGGTCTGTTTTGCCAGCGATACGCGCAATGAGACGTTGTTTATTGAGACAAACGATCCACGGCGTGATAAAAAAATGAGTCGTAGGGGGACGAAGGGCAAAGGAAGGGTGCACTGGCAATATTTCGAACGAACCAGCGCCATCCGGTTATTAATCCACTCACTGGAAACCCGATGTTTTCGTCGCGTTCGCCAATAGGTCGTTGCTCGTTTCGTCAGTGACTCTCATTTTGCCAATTTCGACAAACGCATTTCCATTATTTGTCCGTACAATATTTCACAAGTTATTGAATGTGCGAACATTTATTTTTTTACTTTTGCATATTTCATTCGAACGAGATCGTTCGATAGTTAAGCATTTCGACATTTTATCGTGCCAATGAAATTGCCTTTTTTTTATCGCAAACATCTCTATTTGTTAGAAGGAACGTGGACAAACATGGTTCGAATATTTGATGATATCGGACGTCTACTATACATATAATATTTAGAGCCCTACTCTTTCCTTGTTTATACCTCTGGGGACAATGTTAAAATTTCGTAGAATTATCAACAACCCCATAGCTTCGCCCTAACGTTACCACTAAACTATGAGTTTTTATCCATTTACAGGAAATTTGGTGCAAAAAAGAAGATACGCATAAGGTGCAAAACTTGTTGCAAAAAATGTTCAAGCTAGAATACTTGTTACAATACTTTACTTTACAATAATTTAGATTCTACTTTATACTTCTATTCGTAAAAGAATGATCAGTAAAACCCACAGTTTAATTATCGCTAACTAAACTATGCCTCATAATGCCACATGACATCATCAACCAAACCCTCGAGCAACCAAATCGGCTGTTTCTCAAAATACAAGCAAGCTTCGAATGCCAAGTCTTCTCTCTCGGTGGCAAGAAAATCAACTTAATTGTTGAACACGCGTGTAGACGCGGCTTAAGTAAAACATCAGCTCTAACGAGGGGATTGGAGGACGGGAGAAGGCAGACCCGCCGCGCTGTCGCTTTCATCGCATCGACGAACGTCGGTTCCTCGTGAAAGCTGTCATTGTGCTGGCTCATCTCGCTGAATATGCGGGTCCTACGCGCGAACCAGCGCGTGTGCATGCGAATGCACATGCTACGGCCAGCTTCTTGGACCGGCAGCATGGTTTTTTGCTCCAGAAATACGGTCCCTGCAGTCAGTCACGGCCACGCCGTGTATATCCACGTTCACAGCTGTCCCGTCCGTCCTTTTCATCCCGCTCAAACAATAACAACCATTGTCTGTTTGCTTATATAACCCCCGGACCACGGTTCGAATTAAATTCTCTTTCCCTTTCTCTACCGTTGCTGGCTGGTGGCCGCGTGAACGCCACGCGGAGGATCCGAGGTGAAATTTAGGACTCGGTCTAAGAGCACTTCGGAGGATCCGTATCGTGGAAGATGCGAGGACATTATTTTACACTTGGATTTTACACGTATCAGGATTTTATATACACCGGTTCACGAAAGTATTTCCCTGTCATTTTGACTTTCCCAATATTTCGTTTAATTATATCATATTATTGGGATACATTAGCGATCGTTCCGTGAAAATTAATTCCGATTAATATAACACGCGATCATAATGATAGTGTTTCGTACGTATAAATAACAATGCATAACACGTATAACATACATAATAAAATAAAATAAATTATGCAACTGAATTTTGCAACTGCTCAGAAACTTAATCTTACGTCTTCGATGGCAGTTTTCATTCGTGCGAATTTCTGGCGAATCGAGAGGAATCTCATACGATTTGTGGAGTATCGATGAGACGAAAATCGGCGCGTTTTCGCATCGCTGCTCGACGAAAACGGGAAAATTGGTAACGAATGATAATACCACGTTATATTGTTTCCACGGCATGGAAGCTTATTGGAATTCAAGGCGTTACACGTCTCCACGATAAATACGGATGAGCGATTCATCGTTGATGCCTGAAGGCGCGCCGGCGATATATCATATTTATTAATGGAACGCAACGTAATACGCTTTGCCGAAACACTTTACGCGTTTGCGAGCTTGACTGAAATTTAAATTAAAAGCCCGCGATCGACTCGCGTAGATGGTTTCATTGATATCGAGGCCGCTTTCACTTAAGGTACATACGTTTGTATTGCAACGCGATGGAAATGGCTTCTTCTAATGAAGGTACGTGACTATTTAAGTACCATTGACGATATTTATGGTGTTAACATTGTGCAAATAGAATTTTGTTTCACTTATGCATAAGAAGAAAAGACAATTATCATCAAATACGGGTTTTCAGTTCAATCTGAAATGTGTAGATTAACAAGTATTCTGAAAATATCATTCGAGAATTGTTTAATAAAATCAAATTTGTTGAATACTGATATACGCATATATAATCGCGAATATTTCTGCAACGTTCATACTTTTACATCATACAGATTCCGTTTCCTTCTTTTTATGGAAATACATTTTATAAAAATTTATTTCTATTCGTATTCTAATTGGAATTTAATATTTAATCGCTTTTAGTACTAGCAGATAAAATAAAACTATTCATTATCACAATATTCCAATATTACTAAAATACAGAAACTTAGATTACAATGACGATGACAAAATTGTAGTTTTATCGTGTAAAGCCCCAGATGCTTATTACACGTAATATTATATTAGCTATGTTACGTTTATCACGTCTTTTAAAATTTCTTAGACATATAAATCACTTCTAACTATGTTATTTCTTATAACTATTTCAAATACAAATATTATCTCTTATTTGCAAAGATTTTAAAGAGATGCCTTATAATTTACGCGAAGATTGAAGATTCCGTTTGAAAAAGTCGTCGAATTACCTTACATACATAAAATTGATGCATAATAGACGTATGAAAAATTAATTTTCACGTACAAAATACGAATATCCCAATTTACTTTATTATTAGCAGCACAAAATTACTACAAAGGAAGAAATATTCACTCTAGGCCAGTGCGTAAATTACGTAAAACATTGTGATTTTATACCCACATATTTGAGAATTTATACTTAAGAATATTCAAGAAGCTATAAAATTCAACGAAGGAACTGGTTTATGGAAGGAGACCGTTAATGAAACACGAAGAACATGCCATAATTCGAAAAGGCCGGTTCAAAGAGGTCGCGTTTGTCTAAAGTACCGGCCACGTATTAAAGAACAACCTGTTACATCGGTTGAACGAATTTACAGAGACAAGCCGGTAATCGAAAGAGCTGACTGAAATAGAAAGAAACGAAGTTGCTGGAACGAAAATGATATTTTAACACCGATGATCCGCGACTCGTTATTAAATCCGAACGCTGGAGTCCTCTCGTTACTCGCGCGAAATACCGGTTCCTGGTATTACTACCAACGAAAACGTTTCTCGATACTTTCGTTCCACTCGAAAATATTTAATGGTAGCACCGACGATCTTTCTTCATCAGCTTGAAGTTCACTACTAAGCACGTGACACGATATAGTAGACGTATGAATAACGAAAAAAAGACACACGATTTATAACGCACGATGATTAATGTGCTACATTATATTATATTTACGGTCCATTAATAATCGTAGTCTTTGAGACGCGGAAAAATGTTTCATTTACTTAAATTAAACGAGGCAAATTCAAAAAGATTATACGAGGCATTGAGAGGAAAACTGGACTAACCAAATACTCAAAAAAAAAAAAAAAAAACTGAGGAATTCGCTGTTTGACGCGAGTACAAAATATTCAAGGAAGGAAGTAGGAACTGAAGTTGTTATGTTTCTTGGTTTTAATTGGAGAAAAGCAAATTTTTGCGTGATCAATACAGTCTAATGGAACAAGTTAATATTACGAAAGTAACATTCGGAAAAAAACACCTCATGAACTACCAAAAATAACAAAAACGACAATTAGCCTTATTTTATCTTTCGCCTTAATAAATTACTTCTCCAAAATAACGTATTATTATATTCAAATACAGTTCGTGATATGTCTAAGAAAATTAACATTTAAATCTCAACATCGCTGTTATACGATTAAAGCTATCTCTGTCAAATAAAATTCGCAGACTTAAATATCCCGAGACTTTTAAATTGCAATTCGGATATCGCAATTCATCTCTGGCTCACGTACAATCATCCTAGAACCACTCTGTGCACAATCACTTCAGTCACCACAGAAACATCCGTCCGATCTGTACGAATTCAAGCTCTGTTCCCCCTAAAAAACACCCGTCATCAACCACCGCGCTCCATATTCACAGATCGAAAGCGCGAATCAATCGACAACATCCTCTGGCGAAAGTCACTTCCATCCATTGACGATCGGATTGCTTGCAGTACGAATTGCCGAGGCGCGATTATTCACCGATATTACCATTTGACTGTCCAGGATAACGGTCGATTGATTTAGTGTCGGAACCGAGGTGATCGCGCGATGTGAAGCGGGATAAAGCGAGCGAGCGGTTGCGACAGGGATGAACGAACTGACAAAAAAAAAAACAAGAAAAAAAGAATAGAGTGAGAGAGAGAGAGAGAGAGAGAGAGAAGGAAGAAGATAGAAAAATAGGAAGAGAGAAAAGAAGGGTAAATGTAGGGGACACGTGTGCGGGACGAGGAAAAGGTAGCTCGTGAAATCTGCATATCACGACCGCGAGCGTTCCCCGCGCGCGGATTAAAAAGTACGGACGCGCGCGTTTTTTTTCTTCTGCGCTCTTCTCCTCCCCGCCTTACTCGAGCGGCGCGCTTTTTGCGACCGTTATTATTTTCAATCTCTCCGGCTATCAAGGGCGCGGCTGTATACAACGACACACCCTCTTTCTCGCCGTACAAAAGGGGTGGCTTGCTCCTCGGTGGCGAGGGCCGACGAGAGAAGAACAGAGGCCCCGGAGTACCGTGGTCCTCGTCGTTACACGTTAGCCGTAGATATTCTTTCTCTGTTCTGACCAACGTCGTCCCCACGAACGGTCTCACCCGCTTCGTCCAGCAGAGGCGAGGGTTGCCGCTAAAAAAATTTTTTCCCCGCGATTCTATCTCGCGACGACCGCGTGACGGGATTGTCGAAATGGCCTGGCCCTATTGTTCTGTATCTCGTGAAACGAGACGGACGACGAGGGCGCCGGCTGTGGAACACCGTTCTTCCTCTTTTACTCTCTCTTTCTCTCTATCTTCTTGTTTCTTTCTCTCCCTTTTACCGCCGCCTTCTCTTTCTATTCTACTTACTCTCGCTGTATACCGCCCCGACATGTGGCGAATGAAAGGAGCCGGGCAACCGTCGTATACACGACGGAGACGATATTTTTTTTAAAACCGCCACGCTTTGTTTTCGCGCTCGCGCGACCTTTCAATATCGTATTGTAGTATTAAAAGTACGCGCTGGAAATGATGGCGTGACGTAGCCAGTCAACACCGAGCAAGCGACCGGCACACAATTACCGTACTGCCTCTATGACGATGAATTTTATGCCGGCCAGATATTGCCAATTCCCTCTCTGCACCCTACTTGCCAACGCTTTTACGAGAGAGCGCCGCTTCGTAAGCGCCGCGGTTGCATAGGCGACGCACGATGGCATTAATTGCGGAGGCGGTTTCGAGTACGGGATATCGGTGGATGGAACGAAGTTCCGTGAGATGATAGTAATACGCTGTATAAGTGAAGTAGATGGGTATTTGGGGTGTGTTTTGATTTGGATTAAGTGTCAGAATGGTTTCAGATAGAAGCTGGTATTAGAGTTATGGGATGATTATATGGGCAGATGGATTTTTCCGTGGTACATGTAGGTTTATACGTTAATTGAAAGTATTTATGGGATATTTAAATGTATAAATGTGCAGAATATATCTCATATGCAAATATATATATACAATATGATGAAACATGAATCTCTATTTAAGTTTCATTATTTTAGATAAAAGCTGGTATTAGAGTTATGGGATGATTATATGGACAGATGGATCTTTCCGTGGTACATGTAGGTTTATACGTTAATTGAAAGTATTTATGGGATATTTAAATGTACAAATGTGCAGAATATATCTCATATGCAAATATATATATACAAAATGAAGAGACGTGAATTTAAGTTTTAAAGTATTTAAGTTTCATTATTTTAGTCGTGTTCGTAAAAGTATACAGGGTAGTTGGTAACTGGTGGTACAAGCGGAAAGGGGGTGATTCTACGCGAAAAAGACGTCGAAAATATAGAATTTTTTTCTTAATTTTTCTTTTTTTTTTAATTTTTCCATCGATACAACGATCTAAAGTGAGATCCGTTATAACGAAACGCGATAAAGTGCACGCGTACCGAGCGAAAATTCAAAGTCGATTTTCTGGAAAACAAAGCCTCAAACGAAAAATTTTTATTCTATATCTTCGACTTCTTTTTTCGCGTAGAATCACCCCCTTTCCGCTTGTACCACCAGTTACCAATCACCCTGCATATTTGTCTAAAAAATTCGTAGTCTGATGATAATTGACTGAATGTTATTTAATTTGTTAATTATTAATTATTATTGAGTAGCAAATAGATTTGAAATCATGAATAGAACTATTACACGGACGCAGTATCTATTTATTTAAATACGTGTAGTTAATTGCATTTCATTTCAATGAACGTTGAAACGGGGAGAAGAAAAGAATTCTCAATAACCTCGATCTTAACGCAGTTTACAGTAGCCATGTTCTTTCACTCGTATGTAGTTTTCGTTATATTTACCTAAGTCAATTGCAAGATTCAATTGAATCATATCTGATAGATCATTTACTATCGAGTTTGTATTCTTAACTTCTAACTTTATTGCTGCTGTGTATCGATGAATAGGCTGATCGAAACAAGTACATTCAGTTAGTAACTACGATATACTATGCTACTGTATACTTATGAACATTTTCTTTATCCTCATTATTTACGCTTCAGCATATCAATCGAACTAAACGAGTAGTTTCTAAGAATATTACGACAAACGCGTCTCACAGTAAAAGCATTAGTAATTCTTTATCGTTACATTGTTGAATTTTAATAATCTCCTATTTCAAGTTGATTTTCTGAAAAATTTGCTTTTCCTCAAATCGATATAACTCGACAGAATAATATGAGAATACAAATTAAAGAATAGTAGACGTGAAACATCAATGTGAGTCAGAGTTGATCGACCCTTTGCTATCAAAGAATTCATTCAAAGAACAAAAAGTCAGCAAAGTATTTGCTATCTGTTTCATCTACAATTTTCTTTCTTGGATAAAAATCCTAGTAATCGTGAAGTTTCACAACTTTTCTCACTTTTCGCCATTTCATCCCAATCATTTTTCACGAAACAAAGGAAAATCCTAAAATTTGTCGCTTTCTTAACAAAATGATGAGAAGCACATTAGCTTCTCAAGCTTCCCCGATCGATTTTTTGTTTTACAATTACTGGTAAAATAAAGCTTTAGGAAGAACGATCGAAATAAAACAAAATAGGTTTGAAAAAATATCATCAAACTCTTCAAGTAGCAAAATCCTCCTGCAACATTTATAAACGATAAAAGAGTCCAGTATCCAAAGGTTAGTCGACTGTAATGAATCCATTTCGCCGTTTCCAGCTCTATCAAAAGGAATGGCCATCCCAGAAGCCCGCGTACATCCTGAAGAATCGTGTTAATGAACCACGATGCACGATCATAAACCTCGAAGTTACAGAAGGCGCGAGGTTCGCGTGACGCGATGCTTGTTTCGCCTCCCTGCTCGTATATCGGAATAAATAGTAAACAACAACGCGATCGGCGCAGGATCATCGGTTCGCGAAAAGAGGATCGCGCATTTCCAGGTAACACGTAGTTTGGTTTCGTGCAACGGCGAGAGAAAGTCGACGAGAGAAAAAAAGCGGACGATCGAGGCGTGAGAGATCCTCGCGCGGGTACTTTGCCTTGTTATCTTTCTGCACCTGCAGCTGGCTACGGAGACCTTTTATCGATCATCGTCCTTAACCCTTTAGCAACTAATGTTACACTGACGCAATGCGCATTTTGAAAGCGCGTTAATTATCGTTATCGCTACTGAATTATCATTACTGCAGAAGGTGTAATCATTGGCAGAATACAGAAATTTAATGGTAAAAAATAATTTAGGGGAGTTCTGTAAAAAAATTTCTAAAAAATATTCAATCGTACGCATGAATATTCCTGCATGATCGTACGTATGTTCCACTTTCATTTCGATAACAAGTGCACGCTCTCATTGTAAATGCGAGCATTGAGATTCCTACAGATTGAATTTTCCTGAATTAAGTGACAGGGATAAAGAAGTATAGGGAGAGGGTGAGAGGGAGAGAATGTGCGGGTGCAAGGATAAATATCGTGAAAGATGCATGCACGAGTCAGGTTCTAGTTAGCCTTGACTAACTCCTGAGAAAGTTGAAAGAACAGAAATGCAAGTAAGAATTAGTTATATCTGGTTTTTATGTAGTGTTGGATATTACGTACGATATATAAACTACTTTATATTTATATTTTTTAATAATATCACGTTTACGAAATTTCCATGTGTCATTTTACTGCTTAGTTCTTAACGAAGTAACGATAAGAGAAAAAGGATACGCAATCAAGCGTCAAGTATTTACGTTTGAACTTTAATTCTGTAAAGTTACGAAGTTTCTTCAAATGTATTTTGTTTATTTACGCACGTTTTGGTGAGAAAATACAATGCTTGTCAATGCTGATAATATGATTAACGATGTGATATATAAATCTAATTTTGCGATAATAAATAAAATAAATAAATAAATACGAATATAATTCTGTTATTCAATTATTTACTAAATTTTATATAAAAGTGCGAAATTGGTCATAAATCGTAATTAACCGTGCTACAGAACTACAGAGTATCACAGCTGGAGTCTTCCATTTCAAAAGGGGAAACAAAATTTTTTTCCACGCATTGATGAATAAATAAACACGCGTGAAGAACAAGCAAAAATTTCCGAGCCATCCTCTGATACAGTTCTCACGCCACCACCTGCAACATTTCGTGTGTTACGCTCATTTTTCATTCTCTAAATCGGCAAAAAATAGACTGCCGATAAAGAAACACGTCGAGTATTCCTCCTTTTTATATCTTTATCAATCCGTAAGGGGACTACATCAGCTGTTAAAATCGTTTTAACATAGTCTCGTTACCAAGATAATATGTATATATAATTCTCCGTGTAAGAAATCTGATAAACTAATGATTCAACTAATTAAAATGAAGAAACACGAATTCAATTTTATTCCGTAGTTAATTTCACGAGAGAGACACGAATAAGAATATTTATAAGAATTCTCTATTTTATTCTCGCCTAGCGTGTTAATTAACTTCGATATATCACAACCTCTCAACTATCAACCTCAAATTATTTCTCAAATGATATTCTTCGATTCCACTATTTTTTGAAAAATGTTCAAATTACGTTCTTAAATTATTTATAATTATCTTATAATGGTTCTAGCATAACTTCCTACTTATAATACAATTCTAACGTAATTACATCGCGTTAAAGAAATTATATTGCATTCTTCGGTAATTCTTTCACAGTGTATTAAGTATTCCTTTATCAAACAAGTTTCTTACATTTCTGACGATAAATGCACAAAATATATTTCATTTCGTAGATGAAACTACAAACAAAGGATTACTGTAACAAGAGATTAAAATCTACAAATCTTCTACGATTGCCAATTGTGAATGATATAATTTTTAGAAAAGTAATCAAGAGGTCCTTGAACCTTCTCTCTAGACAGGATTCAGTTTCAGTTTGCAGCATTATGTGATATTATGTCTAAAGTAAATCACTATAATAAATATAAAATCACTACAATTATACAAATTACTATAATTCCTTTTCTATGCAAGATAACGTAAAATACTCAAACCAAATATTTCCACTGTTAAGATTTTCAAAAGAAGCTGATCTTCCTCCTAAAGTTATTTAACTCAACCTATGATTTCAATCGAGTCACCAATTACTCATCGTATCTACTAATAACCCAAACAATCAATAAAAAGAATATTTAAGGTGCGAGATTCTGAACATTGTATCTAGTTAAATATCTCACGCACTATACTAAAAAACGAATAATCAGGATGTACGAGTTGTTACTTTCGAGAAAGGAATGTAAAGTGCAATTTCATGCAATCGATAAATGGTAAAAGCTGTGAACGCGACCGAATGGTTAAAAAATTGTGTGAAAAAAAAAAATTGAACGTGTCTCGACCGTACGTATTTTAAACGAACACATCCGACCCAGGTCGCTTGCAATTTTTAGACAGATTCTACGTACGTACATGATGGCTAAACAGATGTGTATGCGAGCGCGCGTCTCTCATGCGACACGCATCCGACATTGTCGAGTGAGCCGAGCAATAATCCATCATTTATATTAATTGCGCCCCGCGGTACGTCGCGCCTCTGCATAAATGATATCGCTGTGTTTGTACGGTCGCGGCGTGCTCTCTTCATAAATTCTAATTAAGTTCGCGCGATCGACTGACGGAATCGCGCACTGCGCTGCTTTCGGACGAGCCCCGGCCTCTTCCTTTGTATTCGTGCTGAGGCAAATGAAAAAGTTTATGTGGACAATTGACAACAATATTAAATAATATTAACATGATGTTTCAGCCTGTTAAATATTCAATCGATATCATTCTGTTGCAGCGTTCGTGTGAGGCTCGGTTTCTCCATGGATATGTAGCTAGAATATAAAATTTGGTGGAATTATTCGATATCGAAATCAATGTTACAATTGGAAAAATTAAAAACTAGTTATGCATTGAATATGAAAATGAAGATATCTTTGAAACATAGAATTAATCGGCTCGATTATTAGGTATCGGAATTTGTATTTTAATGAGTGTTGCAGTGAGTCTTGAAACTACCATTGAAAATCCATATTGGAATTGGATTTTAAGTTAACGTTAAAAAAAGATAGTTTGCGTTATTATTGAAATTAAGAGGGAAATAAGTAGTCAGCTTTACCTAGAAATCAACTAAATTATTATTTCTATCTATTATCTATATTCCTAACACCCTTTTGCCTATAAGTATATCATCTTCATCATTATCCTTTCAATACCTTCAAATTTCTTCTACTTCGTGTACTTACACTTAAATAGAATTAAAATGCTTTGCCTATAATTTTCGATGCGATATACAATCACGAGTCAACGATCAGTTACGAAAATTGTCTACTGATGTCACTGTGTAGTCGTCGGCAAAATACAATGTAGCCCGGGCACACGGTGTCCCTTCCGCGTAAAAATGCCAGACCGAATCAAGGCACGAAAGTGCAGGCGCACTGGAAGTTCGCAATTTAGTCATTACTGTTCCCGAAGCCTTCAGTGTGATGTATAGCTTCCCTTCTACCTATGCAGGTTCTAACTGAGCCCCTCCTATCGCCTTATCAGCTTCCATATCGGCTTAATAAAGAGGACGTCGTTTAATATCGCAACTAAACTGTAGCCCTACGATTTCTTCGATTTTACACGCTCGAACGAAGTGCCTTCAGCTACCAATAAGTGGCAGTTAGATAGCGATCTGCATTGGCAAACGGACAGAAAGCCAGCAACATTGTTGTAGACTATGAATTATGGCGAGGATCCATCGGAAAGATGGGCTAAGTTACACTGTTCTATGCCATGCTAAGTTAAAAACTATTTGCTTCAGTACATAGAGTCGGCGACAAGAATTAATGGACAAATAAAATTTAATCGTACTAGTATTGGTATTTAAGTTTTATTTATTATATATATTCTTATAGTACATAGATTATTTAGTACATAACTAAAATTGATATTTACATTTCTGTGTAATCATGCCGTATATATAAAATTGACACGAATATCGATATATTTACCTATTTTCATTGCCTATACGTTTATTTTTGTCTCTGACTGTACATACGGAATTGTCTCAATCAAAAAAGTAAAACCTAATACAATTTAGCTTATCCAAACCTAAAACAAATCGTAGTTTAACTTTTGCTTTTGGAAATGATTTCATAGATATGCATGCGTTGAAGCGAGTATCTTTAAATTTAGCATAGCATAGTATAGTCTACCTTATTTTGCCAGTAGATCCCTGGCTTAAGGTACGCTCTTTGACGAGCAGACTCGAGAAACTTGCTATTGTGTAATTGTACGTTGGTTCACCCTTGCATTACGGGGTAATCGTGGCTGCATACTTGAGCAACAGATGCCACAGACGACATCATGATTTATGGGGCTATATCAACGATCGTGTACCATGATTTTCGTGTTTTGCACAGTACAGAAGATTTCATGTCTCTTAAATAAACGATATTGGCCGGTTTGTAATGGAACTTGTCGCTAGGTGGACGATTAAGAGAAACATTGTCCGTTTCAACCAATTGCACTTGGCAATTAATGGCCAAGAGTAAATTAACGACTGTAAATCATGACTGATAAGTATCTACGTTTTATGGGCAAGGCATGACAACGGCGATTCGATGAAATTCTCTGCAATAAATGTGTCAACGGTACTTCCGACTGTGTTAGTTACCGTGTTATCGATGCTTTTAGTCATGGTATAATTAGTTGCGAAATATTCTATACTCATTAGGTGCTTCGTTTTCCCTGGAATGAGAATTATACGATTACCTTGAGATCCGTAGATATTTCTAAAATGTTAGCTACAAAGCATAATATTTTGTGATTAATGTAAATATTATGAAAGTTATATCAAGATATAGAAGAGCATCTACACTTTTATTATCACAGAAAGTTAAAGCACAGAACTTTTTCGCACATAAGTTCCATTAAAAATATCCATTTCCGTCATGATCACAGGGAACGATATATAATAATACGGTAATACAAATGCTATAGTATCAATTACATGCTACACTATAAAAATCATTCACGATTGTTATCTAACGTTTCAGAAATCGAATGATTGAAATCTTGCTGAGACCGACCAATTTGATAGATTCCATGTATCTCCCGTTCGAATCAGTAAAAGTACAAACGTATTGACGCTTCGATGTAAATCCACACTTCCTTCAAAATATAAAATATAATCATATCGTCAAGATTTAAGAATACGTTTAAAAGTACCAAATACGTGCATTCTACTCCCTAGCATCAATCACACCGAGGCTGCATAGTAGTTGTGTGCATAATTCTACGTCGAAACTGTACAAGTTGTGTCTACTGAGGCTTTTCGTCGTTTTTCAACGTGTCTCGCGCTGTTGTAGAATCACATTGTGCACATCGTGCAACAGCAATATCTACGATTCATTGCGAAGATGAAATATAACAAATGCGATCATCATCTACACCACAACAGCATCCTTCCAGCTATCTCGATGTTGTTCAAATACAATGTTCCTTGTTCTTGTAACACAACACCGCATTAACTCGACACTTGAGTAACAGATGTTACGAATACTGGCTGCCAAGCTCCATAAAAGCGCCGGTAGCATTCGCGATTAGGAGCAACTAAGTATACACTTTGAATCGTATATTCAATATTCCATTCGTATACCTTTCAACGTTGCTCTTAGCTACATATTACCAAAGTCGTCTTAGCGCCTCCTTAGCCAAATTTACGGGCGTTCCATCAGATTAAGATGAATGAAATGTTGCGTAGCTACATATTGCATAGTATAATAAGCAGTAGCTGCTATTTATGGTCCTCTTCGCAGACGGATTAATTGATAACTGATTATTAACGACAGATAGAAAGGGATTCTGAACTCTGAACATTGAATGTCAAACAATTAGGTTATTATACTCGATTCGGTAATTTTGGACAAATTTTAGGTAACAAAAAATAGTTTAAATTCACAAAATGCGAATCACGTGATTATAACGAATCTGCATCTGCTGATTATTATTCGATAATATTTATGGGATGATCGAGAATTTGCACGTGAACGTAGGTTTTTCGTACGGAGGAGCTATTTTTTTAATTTATAATTCATTTTAATATGCAACACGTATCTTCAACAGTAACGTTAGAAATTTTTAGCAAATCAATTGCATTGGTTGGAAAGATTCTTTCATGAAATGAGATTAGTCATACTATTTTATTGTTTATTATGACGTAAGGATAAAAAATGGTTTTATTGTATAAAAAAGTTATACGTGTATTTATCGCGACGTTAAAAAGATTAAGATATCCTTAGCTATTAAAAGAATCTATTGAGAGTACACAGAAACAGAGAAGTAGTCGGAAACGCGAAAGGGGTGGTTTTCGGAGCTTGCTAACTATCGAAACGCCAGCCTTCCATGGGCGTAGATTGTCCTGATCGATTATCCAATCCACAATGTCTCTTCATGGGGAGACAAACACGCCTCCTTAATTAATTAACTCCTTTGCCTTGCAACATCGAGTAACACTCGCAAACGTAGATCAGGATCTAAATGTAGAAACGAATCGAATTCGCTATAAAATTTAATCTCAGTTTGCAACTAAAAAATCACTAAATCCGATTTAATATTTTAACATTTTTCGTATATCGCAGCATTTAAATAACGAAAACAATTATGATAACACAAGTATCGGACAAAATTAATAGCTCTTCATTTGGATTTCCAAACTCTTAGACGTAATAATTTCTTTATTTGTGGATAAATATATCGATTTAACATAGATCTATTTCTACATAGGTAGATCGCAAATTTTTAAGAATACAAAAATGTACGGAATGCGCGTATAATGCAAAAGTACATGAAATATTCAAGGTAGAATACCCGTTATAATATTTAAAATGTGAAACAAATTTCTGCATTTCGTTAGATCTACTGCTTTAATGGCTTTTTTGTAAAAATATGAATTTTTCCGTCAACACTCGCAGTCTCCACACATTTCCCTATTTGCTAATGCGTTGTTTCGTTTCCATTGAAACTAATCGTGTCATCATCATTTATATCTTAACCGGATCAAAGTCGATCTGTCCAAAATAATCTTGTCCTTATTAATCTTCAATCTCACTTTCATCATAGATGATTCCAAAATAAAAGACGAAACTTGTCAACAGACCAACCATAACGATAGGTCCATGGGATATCGCACGGATGAACTTGAGAATCGCTGCGATTGCGTCGGCGACCGAGTCACAATGCTGAGAAAAATAAAGGGAAGAAGGAGGAGAGAAGGTGGAAGAGGTTAGGAGGAAGAGAAAAAGTGTCGCGTACGCCGCAATTCCCACGGGGCGAGGACCGATTTAAACTACACGCCTCGTGAATGTAACTGGTGAAACCACGGACACGAGCCTTCTTAATCCCTTCTCCCTTGTAATTTGGCCGTAAGGAAGGAAGACCTGGCCTGCCCTCGGAGCCGCGAGTCGTTGCGCGATCGCCTGGCCTCATTATAGTAAACACGCCATAGAAAATAGTTGTCCTGTTAGTCGGCTGTGAAATGATCGATGGCGAGCCGTGACTCGGCAACGCGACGCTTCTCGCGTCTTTTTAATTACAAGCTGCATTGCCAGGGATATCACGTCTGGTCAATACTGGTTATTGTTCGGCTTGAAACATACGCAACTGTTCGCACATGTAGAGCTCTGAGGAGAAAATTAAATTACGTGTGGAATATAAAGTGAGTGTAGCTTATTGTAATCTGTATTAACGATGAAATTTGGTCATTTTTTCATAGGCAACGTAAAATTTAAGATGTTTGGAATTTTAAAATGAAAAAGAAATTTACAATTAAATTTATTAAGGTCTTGCGAGGTTATCTATTTGGTATGGATAATAAAAATTAATATTTGTCACGTATATTTTGGGATCTTTACTTTGACCTCAGTTCTTATTGTTGAAAGAGTTTGAAATATTATATATATACGTATATGTGTTTCTTCATCATCATTATCATGCGCGTTTGATTACTTTTCCGAGTAGTTATTATATTATTCTTTAAGGTACAGTACGTTTGAATTATAAAATTTCAAATATAAATAAATATTTCAAGATATTGCCATATTTTATATAGCGAAGTCAAAGTACACACTTCGAAAGAAATTAAAAATAATTATATAAATAAAAATACAGATTTTATCAGAATTTATCAAACCACGAATCATTTGACCGAATCTAAATACCAATAACATAATTAATCACAAAAAGTTTCACTAAAAATTGACCATATGCTTCTAGACATCTACGTTAATACATTTGGAATAGAGATAAATGAACATTTTAATTGCAAAATAAAATTGCCACTTTTTAACCATTTGCATCACAAGGCAAACTAAATTATCGTATATTTTGAAGATTTTATTACAAATCAATGCTAACATTACAGCTACCGGAATGGTCAGAACGAACAGTTCGCAATTTTCCACAGAAATTTCATAACACGATCCATTTCTTGACACGTGTATGATATTTTCTAAAATATACGTCTCGAATCTTACTTTCTTTCATTTTTCATTTCGACTCCTCTAGTCCAACTTTCACGCTACAGCTCTCGATATTTCCAAGAAACGTTACACCGATATATGAATTTAGCAAGTGTCCAATGACTTATGGACAAGCTTCTATACACCACCAGTAATTATCAAGACACCTACTCCGTTGCATTTATTAGAAAATTGCAAAAAGTATTACTCTATTTGGTATTTTGCATTAAGAGGTACACGTGACGCGTACAAAATAACAGATTTATAGTAAAATAAGTAGAGAGGATAAAAACAGTGGAAGACGCTTAATTTGTATTAAATATCATCAGGTGATGCTTATGGCCGGTAGCGCTTGTATTAAACTTCTCGATGTAATTCGCAAGTATCCCAAGCGTATCTCAGAAACATCCCATTCCAGAAGCTGTAACTCTCCAACATAAGAAGAATCTGCGGGGAACGAGCAGAAGCCCGAACGTCACTCTTGGCCGGTGTGGTTGCTAATTAAGCAAGGCGGAGAGAAGATCGACTGAGAACCACTATACTCGCGCTAGAAGGCAACGAGCGAGTCTACGCCAGGTTGTTTACTACAAAGAAGGCAAGGCGTGTCGTTGAACCTGGCTGCGGAGAGTAGCAAGCACGAGGCGGGCCAGGCATGCCTCTGCCTCTTCGTCTCGAGCTCCTCTCGCTCGCTTTCAGCGATACGTTCCTCGCTTCTTTTCCTTCTTGCCAACTCTGTTGTCCTTCTTCCTTTTCTTGCTTCTCTGCAGCCTCCAGAAAGCCCCGTTCCCATCTTTCATTGCCAAAGCTGCTGGTCAGATTCCCGCTTGTTAATATCGTCCGACCGATAAAGCGATCGCGATTACTCGCGCCGGATCGCGATATCGATGTCGATACGGATACCATTTTTGGGACTCGATTTCGTTTCGGCCAGCTGCATTACAGATCAGCGCCGATCGTGCCCGCGATTTTATGGAGAGAATGATTGCTTTTTTTTCGTTCCATTCTTCTTTCTTTCGTTTTTCTGTTTTTTTTTTTCTTTCTTTTTCTTTTTTGTCCTTTTTGGTACACGTGTGCGAATGTGTAAAGGTTCGTACGAATGTATCGATTGGCGTGGTTGAGATGAAATATTTGGAGAAACTGCGGGTTCGGTGTTGTGGTCTGCGAAACCAGGTTATTGCATCGAGCAAAGGAAAAGTAAGAAAGTCGTATAATTGTTTGCTTCAAGCGGTGATCGTATTTAATGCTCAGTTATATCTGGATCTCATTCGAAAATCGTGATGGGTTATTTTAGAGGTAAAGTTCTGTAGATATATTTTTGTACATAGTGGCTTGCGTAAGTATTTCAACGTTTATCATAGAAAAGTTTTATAGGGCATAGCGTATGTACATTAGAAAACATTTTGGAATTTCATTGGTACTGTTATGATTACGGTATCTGTTTTTAAATTGGCGATTAACGAATTTACATACACTGATATAAAATAATTTACTCTCTTCATAATCTCACTTGAAATCCTCATTCAAGCGTCTCTTTCTCTTAATTTCAAAATGTGATATTTTGAAGCAAATATCATAATTCACACTCCTCCGTAACGAAAAGAATCTCTAGCTTTCAGCTTTAAAGTATTTCGATTTTTCTAGCTTTAAATAAATATAAGGGTCGTTTAGAAACGACACTGATCAGCTGCATAAATCGGAAAGTACAGAAAAGTCTCTGAGAGACTCGCACCGAAAAACTCTCTTGTTTATTACCATAAAACTAACAGAAAATGTAAATGTCACAAATAGATTTTCAATAAGCCAAAACTTTGGAAGGTGTGCTAGTGATAATCAATTTAAGAGACGTGGTCGAACCAATGGTTCAAACTTCGAAAGAACGAACGGATAGTCACGGAGGATGGTCAAAATTATGGGAACGATATCACGGTCGTTGCACGAAAACGGCCTGGAAACTTGCCAGTCGGTCCATCTTGCGTGTACATTGCACTTGTTGCGACGGAGACGTCGTGGAACGCCGCGATGTATCCTCCATTCTCTCGATTTACATTCAACTTCTCACAAGAGATGAAAATTCATTGAACGCGCGTTGTATTACATTTTTTTCTTACTTATATTAGAAGGATAGTTTATATATAAAAATAAAATTAATGGAATTAAATACAGCCCCGTTAATGAGTATTGGAACAACATGGAATAAGAAAATTTAATAAATTCGAAATACCATTTAAGGACTATTAATCATTGTTTGGAAGCTTAAACTGCAAAAAAAAAAATTCAATATTCAACACCGTAATAAAAATCTTACAGGTTACATATATGGTTGTCTCAAAAATTTCTTTCGTTTCATAAGTAAAATAATAGATGCACAATATTTTTTATTTTATATTATTTCTTATCCATTTTGTAGTAATAAGATAAAAAGGATCAAACGTAATTCAATAAAATAATGTAAAACAAAAAATGTTGTGTATCTACTACTTCCCTATAAAACGAAAGGAACTTTTTGGGCAACCTGATATGGTAAAGTCAAGTGTCTCCTTTCTTTGTGTACGTCGTATCTTTGGACCATTATTTGTATTATTAGGTCTTTAATTAGTATATTTGTATTAGATATTTAATTATATTTTAGATGTCGTTATTTAGTTGCACGTTGTAAACGACGCTATAAATCAGACTTACGCTCTACGTTGCTTAGTTCGTCTTAAATTTTTTTAACGATATTTAAACCAGAGAACTGCATAGACACCAACATGTAATCGTTAATCCATTATTTTATTTTAAAATCTTGCAAATAGTTTTCACAATTTCATATCATGTATTTTCGATTGCCAATCTCTGTCATACAATCACAAAATTCTAAGTAGTCAATTATTTCTTTGGATCAATTATCATTATCATGTTCTGTATAAGACTAGCAGATGTACCTATACTTATGAACGGAGCTATATATCACTAGTATGAGAATTTGCACCAAGGTACTTTGTTTTTCATTTTTGCAGAAATTATTAAATCGGACGCAATTTAAAATGATTTAATTAAACAAATTTTTTATAACTATAATTGTCTTAATAAAGATATAGATAGATGTAGATAAAGAAAGATTCGTTTTAGATATAACTATTAACAATTCTCGTACAAAATTTATACGATTGTCTACCACTTAATTCTACTCTTGTGAAAACGTTTGGCTGTTCCGTACAGCTGTGTGCGATGAAATTTTAAAGATTCTAATTGACAGCCAAAAGTAGGCGCTTTACTTTATAACAGCAATTTCAACTTCCAGTTATTTAGGCTGAGCCTCGTCAGGCAATAAATAACAAAATCCCGGTAATCACTCTGTTAAATTCAATGTTGATTAAATTTAATGAGCTAACATCCTCAAAGCCTGCATGTAATTCGTGCAGATTTTGGTATCAATTACACGATACCGTATGTTTCATCAGGCATTACAGATTTTCCGAGATAGCCTCTGATTAAAAACTCTTATTTACATAAACACACTCGCAGACGCAAGAATGCGTGAGAAACACTCGTACTTGATCAATGTAGAGGAGAAGCTTCTATGGTATATTTTTTGCAATGTTCAGCTTGGAATCTTGCAACCAAAATATACAGTCGATCTTCTGCAACAGCCGCTTCGTCGCGTGTTCCCAGATGATTAAAAAATTCTTGTTACAAATTTAAAAGTGATTGAAATCGGTATTGACGCGAATCAATCGATACCCGACGAAATTATAGTGGAGAAGATCGAGGATGATCAATCCTTTGGTAACTGACGATTCCACGCGATCAGCCCTTCGAAGAAAAATGTACTGGGTCGTGCGTTCTTTTCGCTCCTGTTTTGGTGACTCGTTATTACACTACCTAACCTGATACTTTTTATTAAAATAAGTCCGCGCAAAGTATATAGTTGACCACATACAATGTAGACACGAAAATTACACTCGATGGTGTCGTGGTAGTTTTGTTGATTTCTTTACGTGTGCGTGATAAGACATGGAAGTCGAAGTTAAGATCGTAATTTAGATTATAAAAAGAGTGAGCAATTTCGAGATACACATGTTATTGCGCGTATATATGTGCTATGAGTGTTATATTTGATATGTGATGTATATGTGTCATGGTGCTGTATACTGGAGGATGTATTATAGTTTATTTCTCATATAATTCTTACCTTCACGAAGACACAATAGAGACGTTTATTAAATGGAAGTAGATGAATTATGGATTTGTTGAATTTTAAAATTCTATTTTTCTTAATTCGTTTTGTAGATTCCAACAAAACTGTTACTTAATTTTATTCGCCCCTCTATCGCGTAATAACTATTGGCTGCTATCTAACATTAGTCTATCGTCGTGATCTCAGACTAATCAAGCTGATAAAACGTCAAAAACAAAAAAATCCTCCAAAGAATAATTCTAAACTTCTCAGGGATATAAAAAAAAGACCGTATCTGACTTTTACATCTGAGCAATTAAAATGGCAAATGATGCAAGTGGCTACAAGAAGAACAAAACAATTTCTTCGTTAACGAAGAATATAAATTCCATGAAATACTCCACGACGAAAATTATAAGTACGATGTAGAATAATTTACTTTAGCTTCGAAGGCTATGGTAAGATAAATCCTTTAACTCCCCTAATTTACAAACGTAATAAACGTAACAAAATCGAATGAAAATTATTCAATAGTACTCAAGTAACAAACAATAGCAAGTATAAATACCAAAATTGGCAAAACATCTTTCGTTCTCTTCTGCAATCTTCATCTCTGAAATCTACGCCATTTGAACATCTTATTTGAAGATTCCAACTATATACACATTCCAAAATCTCACCAAACGGTATCCTACCACCGATTCACTACTTAATCTTCGTTCAAATCAGTTTTTACCTTTTTCAATTCACGTAATTTCATTAAGAAACCAATTAATCAAAAGCTTCTATCTATTCAGCAGGTATCGTCCAAGGACCAACGCCTTTTCCTCGAAACGATCGTCGAGGAGCAATCGCGAGCCCTAGAACGAGTGGTTCGCGTGTCGCTGACTGATTTCGTCGAAAAGAGCGTGCGTTCGAGCGAAGGCACACGCACGCCTCGGATAACGAGTAGAGAACCAACGGGCACATCCTCATGGACCGACGAATCCGTCGTTCGCGTTCGGCCCGCGTACGGGCCGTGTGGACCGGATTCCGGGCCGTGCTTTGACCGTTGCTGTAATAAAGGGCAATCATCGGCCATTACGGCTGGGCTGCTTGCTGACTGGACACGCGCGTGCATTTAAGTTCGCGCTCGCGCTCGTGTCCAACTTGGAACGCGAGAATGTAATGTATGCCGTGTACGCACTGATTATTGCGCGACGAGCGTGTGTCTTGTAATTTCGAAGTTTTGTCGGAAAGAGAAAGAGATGCCTCGCCAGGATGAATTTGTCTCCCGACAGACAGGGCTTTTGCCATTTCTTGATGGCTTTAAGGGAATATCGTGGTATGTGCTTTTAGCGGTTGATTCGAAGAAGATATGGTTCGATGGTGGATGAATTTACTGCTTTTTAGAAATTGAAGATTTAGATACTTTGGTTGGGTCTGGTAAGAAGAGGAATAAGAAAATAATACGAGCTTTGGAATTGTAGAAATTTGCTGACTATTTTTGCTGTTGTTAGGTTTAGGTAGCCGATCGTAGTATATGGTATTATGTACCTTTTGTATTATTCCGTCGAGGATATTTGTTCGTATCTATTTGAAAATAATTTGAATAATATCTTGAAAAATATTGCGTAAAAATATATCATTGGTTAATAGCGGTAAATATCGAGTATCGATCAATTGAAAATATATGGAAATTTTACTAACATCGAATTTTAGATCTAACTAGAAACGTATTAATCGATTTATCTTCCACGTTGCAAAAAGAATGATTAAATTGTCAGCAATGAAAAATAATGCAAATCTGTAAGTATATTTCGTTCGATCAAGTACATACATACACATCCATTATTTTATTTCAACACTCGTGCAATTATCAAATAAACATCAAAAACCTAAACCCCATTCACCGCCAGAAACATTCTCCCCAAAATCGGTATACCTCTCGAAAATCTGCTCTATTCAGATGAAACAACGAGTCCTTCGTTCATCCTCGATCAAACAAGCAGCAGCAATCGCTTTTATCCGCCGACCATCCCTACTGGTCGCATCATTTATGCATGGGGAATGGCGTGCACCCTGTAATTACCCCGAATAACGTAATACCAGACGAGTGTAAACATTCGCGTGCGTTCTATGTACTCGTAATTAGGGGAATAAAATGCACGAATCGCTAATTATACCGTTGTGTACACGCCTTTGCAACGAGAGAAAGAGAAATAGAGATGTAGCGTGGATAGGGCAGCATAGTGCACGTACGTGCACGAGATCCTGTCGACGGTGCATCCGTTGATCCTGTCACCGTCTCTCGCAGGATCGTCGATTTCCGCGAGGCTGATACGCTTTTACCGCGCCGCGGTGTGCACTGCCGATATTAAATGTTTGCAGGCAATTTGAACGTAATCGGTACCCGCGATCCCGTTTTGCAGTTATTACGGCCGCTCGGAGCTGACGTGTATCGTATTCCAGCGAGGATATCGAGCGTTATTAAAACGCTCGTCATCCAATCGGAGGCTTCCGTTCGAGTAACATAGACACAAGTTACGAACGATAGAACAGAGGTTGTCTTTTCATAGGTTCCAAGATGAGATTTCGGAATTTAACGAGGAAGGAATTAGAGTTCCTTTTGTTGACGCGTCTGTCGTCTTTCTTGACTCAAATATCCTGCATCATATGGTCGCTGGAAAATTGGCGCACTAACAGATAACGCTTTAAAGTAGGTACAACGTTGCTTATCGAACGTAAAAAGTTTAAGAATTGAATTCAAATTGAATTACGAATGACATTGGAAAGAAAGAAAGAAAGAAATCTAACGGAGAAAAAATAGAAATTGCCTCGACTAAAAGCTTAATATCTGCTTCAAAAATTCCTCGTCGTATACCTTTAAATCGTTTTGCCATTCCTATTCTTAACGATTATACAAACAAAGGTATTGTAATTTCTTCGATATAATGCAAGAATGAACTAATCGCAGTCATAAAACATAAGTCATTTAATCTTATCATCACTGAACACCTATTGTATTAGTGCGTACAGAGTTGCATCGATGTATCAAACAAATTGCGCTATATTCACCTTAATAGCATGAACCATAACAAGCGTTCAGAAACGGGTACATCTTTAATCGCAATCGACTAATTTTGATAATTACTCCGATAGACAGGGACACCATTCGCGTTACAAACGAACGTAATGCATCCCCTTTGTTTCCTTAACGGTGATCCATAGTTCGAAGCAGTGACCGATATGACTTTTTAATTATTCCCACCGATCAATGGATGAAAATATAATTATTATTCTGTCGCTGTATCCCTGTACAATCCTGCATGCCAGCGCAATCAACTGAAATACACGACACTTCATGGTAATTACTAACGTGGTTAATGTGCATTGCAAGTTGACTGGCCCGTTTATGCTCGTGTATCTATCATCGTTAAACGTTTCGTGTTCCACGGCAATGTTAATACGCGCCTCATGATATTTTTGCCTGACCATGTCAACCGCGAAAGGTGATGTTTTTGTAAAAGGAGACTCGTGTACGGTACAATGTAACGTTTAAGTGAATTGCAAATGCATATTTTTATGGACATTATGAAATGAAATGCACGCGATGCTGGGTTATTTTAATTAGAAGTGTGAGCGACGTTGGGCGAGTGACCTACCTTTCCACGTAATTACTGTTTCAGATATTAAACTTCATTTTAATAACGTGTGTTTTCAAAAGCAGCGCTAGTCATGATACTTACATATTATGTATTAAACATTTTTTTATTTGCAAATTTAATTAACTTTGTGATACATTGTAAACTGCTGGTTGTTATCAAAGCGTAATTTAAATTCATACATGTTACATATATTTATGTGAAGATGTTATCGGCATAAAGCATTAAGTATTCCTCGAATATGATTCTTCTTAATCATATAAAGGTAGTGGGTATTTTTAGCATCTTAAAAAGCCAGTTAGTTATTCCTCGGCTAAATACTCCGTGTTAGTTATCCCCCTGCTAATTTTTACAAAATAATATTCATCATTACAGCGAAATATACCTCTTATGAAAACATATCGCGGCAGAGTATACAATTATAACACGTATATATTAAATACGAAACCAGAGAGATGGTAATTTCGATAGGGGAAACATACGACTAAATGAAAATTCAGAAACTTCTTTTTTTTTTTACTTGCACTTTACGCGGTATGATTTTCAGCCCTCCATTTATTTCACTCAGTCTTACGACAGGAACAAAAACCCAAGGAACGAACAGTTACGAAGGAATTACTCTGACACGTAACAGACGCGCGACATCTTGTAAGCATCGGCTGTTACGCGTTCCGGTGCGCATTTTACGCGCGAGTATACGGCACGCGGAACATCAATAAACCGGCAGCGGTCGATTCAACAACACTCGGCTGGCGCGATCATATTTTCGCGGCGATGCGCCGTTTCTCCATAAATATACCCTTCTAAGTGCATGAACCGATGCGGCTAACGAGCTCCGGTGGAAAATGCGCGCGGCCATTGATCAACCGGAAGTCAAACAACCGTGGAAAGGGACATTTTCGTAAACAGACGCGCGGTATGAGACGCGCGCGGCCGAATGCCAATAATCGCGATCCCTCCCGTGGAAACGAGCGTCTCTAGCGTCTCTATTCGCGAACCGGCAATTTCCCGTCGGATGCTGGAATATTTTCGTAACGAAATTAACGGACCACCGCGCGAATGGTTCGGCCGTGCGGGCGATAAACGTCCGGCTGTACTTAACGCGATGAAATATCAGCAATGAGAGATCATTACGCGGGATCCTCGCGAAAGCGTAATCTCGCCGGTGCGTGATTTAACGATCGACAAGATTTACATCGGGTCGAGGCGAGCCGACGTGTTATTTATTGGGTGGCGGATGGGGGGACCGCGTAATTGTAATTTTGGACCCGTGGAAGATGGAACGGCTCGCGGACCGCGATTTTATACAATCAAGGTAGAGAAGATTGGTTAGAGCGAAAGAGTGGTGAATTTTAAGGTAAGAGGTTTCTTGCGTTATCGACGGTGTCATGAAAATGGATCAAGAAAAAATTAAACATTTTCATATGAGAGCTGCGGAGGAAGAATACGTTAATATCCTGTAGAATTATATTCCACAATTTTCTTTGATCACTTTCTTCGATACTATGCATGATCGTATATAATACATGATCTATAATTTCTATATCTAGTAAATAATAAAAAAAAATTCAGTAATCAAAAAGATTCGTGGTGTAGACGCAACACTTACATGGAATTAAGAGAAAGAGTCATATATAGCAGGATTCTCTAATATTTTCCTATAAAACTTAAGAAATCTGCTCAAATTAACGACGATCGACTAAAATTACCGATCGATATATGTATACCTCAGCATTCTGCATCTAAATGATTATGAATTAACTACGTTGTTAATCAATCTCGTGTTATCAAAATGGTCGTCTTTACCCTAACGTTACTTTACGTTTATTCTAACAGTTATATCTTTAGCTTCTACAGGACAATAAAAATTGTTGACACTGGAATAAAAAAGTCAGATAAAAATATGCCTATCGCGCCTTTTTCGTGTAATCTTCGAATGTTTATGATGTTATTCGCTGGATATCATAAAATGTCTAAAAATAGGCATCAGTGTCGATAGCAGTTTGTCTTCGTTCAACGAGAGGATTTAAAAGGCGAAACAACATCGGTTCGTCTTTACTATGGCATTACGTAAAAAAATAATTTTATGTCACCAAACAAACAAGTTCTACTGGCTTTTATAGTCAGCCGGTAGATTTAGACCGATGTAACTTTTACACTCAGTACAATCAGACGCAACAAATTCTACTTATTTTCGTTACTACGGAAAGAATATTATTTAGAATCATGAAGATTTACCAGAAACATATAGAAAATCTACAAACTACATAAAACGAAAATCTATAAAGAACACCGCAAAAAATTGTTTTTTCATTCGATATTTTTCGTTAGCATGGTTCGAAGTTCAAACATGGGGTATAACCTTTCGTTGAATAGCTCGAGCTTCCGTGAAGCTGCTTTCCTGGGAACCTCCGCGCAGTTCCCCTGGAACCGCGTATAAATACACATCGGCCAGGGTACATAAATATATCATGGGATCGTTCGCGGCGAGATAAACGCGCTTGGAAAAATTCGAGCGCGTGCAGCGTGCTGAAAATTTGTTATCCGAGGCGCGCGCGGTAACCGGTAATTTATGCGCGAAAAACGCGTCGGCCAATCGACGGCCGATTCTCGCGTCGAGTCAGCACCGGTTAACAATTCCGTTCTGCGATAAGCGGCGAACGCTTATGATACCTTCCTCGTTTAGCGGGAATATTTTGCAGCTCAGCCCGTGACGTATAATCGTGAAACATTTACAAACGAAACTTTTATAAGTAGCCAAAAAATAGCAATATATTTTCGTTTCATATTCAGTTTTCTGTATGCGTATACAATCCTGATTCGTTCTCATTTTATTTCAAGGAAAAGAGTGAACACGTCTTTGCAATCTGTTTAGAAATCTATTGTGACTTTATATTCACATTGTCTGTGTGTGTACTACGTACGAATGTGATTCTATACTTGGTTTCATTTTAAGAAAGGAAGTGAGTTTTTTGGGGATTTAAAGGCTGAGGTAAGCTCGTAAAGATCGTGTGGTAAACGTTATGCACTGAAGCGTATTCAACATCAATTTTTTGGAGAATTTATGAAAAAAAGAATAGTGTAGTAATCCGGCAATTCGTCAAGATTTACCCAGCCTGATCCGTGCTTACCGTATGTCTTGTTGTTGCGACTGCAGTATATTTTATGAGATGTTTTTATTAAATGTCGTTATTTTGAGTACACGCGTGTTTATAAATATCCGGAATGTCGAGAAACTAGTTTAGAATCGATGGGAAAGAATCTGCATATCAATTTCTATCTATAATGTATAATCTACGCCGATTAAATACAAGTAACAAGATTATTATACGAACTTCCATGCTTTTTCCTTATTGTACTTCCGGAACTCTTACCTGCAACAGAAAAAGATTTATATTAAAATATTTCTGATAATATTGAAGTATTATGATTTATTAAAAATAATCTATTTATATGGATGATTAAATAAATGCTACGGGGAAGAAATATCGTTTTATTTATTTATATTTCAAAAGGCACAGATGAAAAGTATCTACGTTAACGTTTCGAATTTACTTTGTTATCTCGTATTAATAGGCACAAAATTATTGTGCAATTTATGATGAATTAGTATCTGTGTTTATAGATTGATAAAATACCTATAGTCGACAATGAAGGTTGAAAGAGAATAAATTTTATACTGTAAAATATCGCTGAATGAATTTTAAGGAAGATTTGAGACCAGAGTTAAGAAAGCGCTTTTAAAATAGCTACGTGAAATATAAATAAACGGAAATAATCGTAAATTGATTCTTCGTTAGAAGTCTAGGATAATGTTGAACAGCAGGAGCTACATAATAATTTACGTTAGTAATAAACAAGAATTCTTTCTCTATTTCGTATCTCTTTAGTCATAACTGATTTAGTAACTGTTTCTTAGCATACCTTATTTATTCAGTTATACTCATCCTCGACACTTAGTTACATAGCATACACGCTTAGTTTAATATTATTACATAAGTGAAATTGCCTGTTAAACATCTTTCCTTGACATTATCTCACCTTTTCTCAACATCGACTCCTATCTTTAAAAGGTTCCCTCGCAACATTCCTGCTACCATAAATCCCCATGAAATAGAATCATTTATTAAATATCAGCAATGTTGTTCCACATACAGCAACATCCTCTTACAATGTTGCAAAACGTCATATCATCGTGTTTACAATATCCGCAAATATTCATGCACTACGCAACGACGAAACTATTTATTCAACACCCACGCTCGCCGCAATCCTCCAGCCAGGTAAATCCACAGCAACATCTCCCGTTATACCAATCTTCATCGAATACGAATCATTGAAATCGATCGCCTTTCCGAAACGAAACTCAGATCAGTACACCTCGCGTATTTACAATAGCTCATAAAGCATTCGAGCGTTTCAAAAATCTTCTATGAATATATTGATGTATCTGTTATACAAAAGATTTTGTAATCTCAGTAGCATTATAATAAATACGATTATCGAACTTACTGTAATAAGAGGAAACATCCGAAGAATGAAAATAAAATTCATCGTCGTTACTTTACGTTTCACGGTATTCGTTTTTCCCTAACTTTCTTTTTGCTATATAAAACTATCTCTTGCTAAATATTTTAAGGAGCGAAATTTTCTAACAACGCTAACTCGTAAAGTCTTATTAAAAATCCTATTTACTAGGGCTGATTCTTTGCTTCGGTGACCACGAATACACGTACAACTCGAAGAGTAAAAACGTTTCGGTAGCTGAGGACAGACATACCAGACCACGAAGGGTTACATTTCACACGAGCGACCGGCACTCGCGTTTACGCGAAACGCCGATCGTTTTCTGCAAAGCAATGCTCGTCGTGCCGGAACAATCGCTAAACATCTTCACCAAACATTATTCCACGTTCGCGATCGGGTCTCTCAAGCAACGACAGAATCTCTCGAAAGGATCGAAAGTCCAGCTCGTCTGAGACGCGTGTATCGGCAAAATCGGCGCGCGCATCGATAACGAGGATCGCATACTGATCTGTCATCGGCGGAGATTTATGGGAGTGACTACGGGGAAGTTGATTTTCCAGGAATAAGATCGCCTTTGCGCTTCCACACAACCTGAAGGTTCCCGTAGAACGCGGTTTCTCTCGTCTTTGTGCGAGAAACAACCGCGTCGGTTTCTGGCCTTGTCCTCGCCGAGCTTTTGTGTTCCTCAAACGCGATTAATTATTGATAACGCGTTATGAATCGTGGGAAACAGGATCCCCGCGGTTTCTGGACAGCACGTCGCCAGGAATAATTCATGTTTCGCGCGCATCTGCACCTCTCTCCTGCGAACAGTCGTCTCTCGGCTCGGTTTCTAGCCTTTTGCTTTCGTTTCTCCCCTTGATGCTTTCTTTCGCAGATTCTTCGAGGGCGAGCAACGGATAGATACAAATTGCAAAATGTTGCCGAGGACGGTCGTACCGACTTGTCGGAGTCGTGGAATGATCGTTGAGACGGCGACGGTTTTTCTTACCGGTTGTTGACGTTGCTTCTTGGAGAGAAACGTCACCCGTTTCCGCGTAATGTGATTTCGCTTCGCCGCCGCGGCAGTGGCTTTCGCGAGCTGTAAGGCGATTTTCTAGAAATTTTCTCGAGAACAACGTCGATTTTCATAGTGTGGTGTTCTTTTAATTTTTTTGAACGAAACATATGTTTCGATATCACCGTAGAATTGAAGTTGAATTTAGTCGTATTTGTAGTGTAATTGTACGTTATGACGATAATGGTAAGAATAAGGGGAATATTTTTATATAGAGAAATTAGAAGTCTCTTGTATTTATATAATAGAATAAACGTGAATTTTGTAAAATTTCTCTCAATTTGAACTGAATCAATTTCTTAGTAGTGTAAGGAGGCACGATCGTCATGATTATATTAATAAAAGTTCGGTAGTGTACAGAGGCTATTAGGACATTTACTGCAAACGTATGTACGTACGTTCAATACAGTTGATTAATCGTTTTAAATAATATAAAGATCATCTTATTAAATCTATTGAGGCTTATTGCTTTACTTTTGCTTTACCGCGTTTGTCAGTAAAATTTTTAACGCTGCCCACAGTGGCATGAAGTGAATAAAAATCGAAATAATCGTCGTTTAATTTTGATTTTATTATTCGATATCATCATGATAATATATAATATATACAAAATATAATATCAATCGATAGAGAATTAATAATAAACGATTTCTGAGTGGCTCTTACGACAAATGGAAAAATTGTTCCCGACATCGATGCTATTTACTTGAACGTTATCCTGTGTGATTATACGAGAAAATAAATATTCAAGATAGTTAAACTATGCCAGGAATAGTAAGAGCAAGGAATAGTACTAGCAAGGATTTGACAAACACACTTTTATCCACGTCGAATCCCCTGATATCGACTTTCAGGAAAACTGCACATTAAACTCATTTTTTATAATTATCTCGAATCATTCATGGTTCATGAGAACGTAGCTTGCAAACATGCGAACCTAATCCGCGAACGTGCGAATCTGATCTGCAAATGTGGCGAACATGGCCAGAGAATTTTGATTTTTGTCCCGAATCGTCACTGAAATGGCGCACTGTGCATTGTCTCGAATCTAATCGAGCTGTATACGAAGGTACGACACTCGTCTCTAATGAAAATCCACTCGACGCTCTCCCGGAATGGAAACAACTGGTAAGGAATCATGAGTGAAAAGCAAATGAAATGTCGTCGGCTCACTTGAGTGAGAGTATCCGCGAGGGACGATTGAGTTAATGCGACGTTGTTTCGCGGAGTGATTCAATTAAGAGAACGTTAATTAATTAATGCGAAGCGACAGATAGGAGTTTACCCAAGTCGTAGAGACTCCTCGAGCGTCGTCAGCTGAGGAAGACAAAAACCGGAAAGCAGAAGCCCGTTCACTTGGTTTAACGTAATAAAGAATTCAACGTGACTACCGTAAAGACGAACCAGACGGCAACCTTGTATAAGATATTATTTTAATATTCATTATTTTGAAACTGCACTTCGCGATTGCTCGAGGTATAAATTAGTAGTTAGAAAGAAATTAGTGTATTAGTTGCATCTGAGAATTATCTGCAGAAATTACGTATGTTATTGGTGAAGCTTGAAATTGTTTTGTAAAAGTAAGAGTAAGAAGGAGATGGAAATATATAATCGACGAGAGTTACCGAGAAACTATAGACAGCATTGTGATAAATTTTATATTTTAATAATGAATAAAGTTCAAAATATGTTACAGATACACCTAATTGCATTATAAATACACTGAAAATATACATTCACACTTATTCCCTAACATTAACTGCAGAAGAAGATTAAAAAAGAAAAATTATAAAATTCAGGTTCAAATACCATATTACGCACGCTATCGCTCATAATTATTCATACGATTTCGATATTGCTTGAATAGTTTAAATTTTAAATATAATGTCGATAATAAAGCAAAGATGTAGATAAATGATAAATGACGAGGAATTTTATTCCACATATCGCCTATCGTAATATTTTTATAAATACAGGTATACATATACTATTATATATATAGTACTAAAATTCTTCGAAAGCACACGATACAACTTGTATAGTTCGTAACAAAATACTACAACGTACTCTAGCAAATTAGCTGGCGATTCAAACGAAAGCTTAAAAGATATCGTTAATCCAACGATATACTTTCAAACTTGTAGCTACTTTGGTACATTTGAAACTTGTTTCTACATAAAGGGACGTTTCCTGCTGGAACATTCTTGTAGCTAGCCAAGAGGAAATCCCTTCGATTCCAGAAAACGAAAGATTTGGGTGCAGCCAAGCAGCATCGCTTCCACCGCAATTACGCGAATTAATTTTAGCAGTTTTAATCCATGCTCACGAAGTTTCCGCTGCTTAATCCTCGGTTCTGCTGTGGTGCGAAGCATAGCTTTCGTAAAAGTTTTCCCAACTTTTTGTGTCTGCGGAAAAATAACGCGACCGAGAAAGATAACGGAGATGACTACTAAGGGAAAATTTTAATAAAGGACAGCGGTTGGATATGTGGTTGGTATAAAATAGATCGACTGATCGTTATTATTTGTAACGAGAGCGAATGATACCGAAGGATGTATATGATTTGCTCTACATTCGCTCAAAATTCTTACTCTAACTATTGTCAAATAACATTTTTAACTTTCGCATGAAAAATTAAAGTCATTGTTGTTTCTCGACACATGCCCTCGTTCAAAAGTCTCAGAGCAATTCTTGCATTAGATACAAACATTGAAAAAGCTAAGCAAATAATAAAGAGACCAAGAAATATTATTTATCTAACAAAATTGTACTAGTGATTTTACTAAAATGTGATTTTACACAATTTACGTCAAATGTCAAGGTTTTATGAATGATAGAAGACGTCCTAACACATTCGAATGGCAGTATAGGTACACAATAATATACAAATAATAAAATAACATACACCGAAGTTGCATTGCCTTAACTTTGATCTTTTCGAAACTTTCACGTATTAAAGCAACAATTACAGTGTAGAGAAAATAAATTTATCAAAGAACCCGCAAGTACATCGATTAGACAAATAATACACACCGAACGCAATGATCCAGCACGGAACCTATCATTGGAGTAACAACGATTTCATTCCGCGTCGAGAATAAACTCTACCTTCTTTACGTATCACCTTATCGTTCCCTGTAAAACTGTCTTTGAACGTAACCAGATCCTAAATGGCGGCCAGATACAATCTATACCGTTGTAACTCCTTAATGGTTCGCACGTATATTCGAAAGACGCATTCCAACCTCTCCTGACGCCGGTTTCGCCGTTTTTTTTCCCTTCTCGATGCACAGATTTATTCACAGCCGCGGCTAATCGCGCTATGAGATATGTATGACCTTTCCCCGCGCCGTGAGACGTATATTTACCTCGATGGGCCATTAAACGATGGTAATTACAGCATTTAGTAGACGGTAGTTCAGCAATCGTAACGAATCGCACTTCTCGCGATTTCAAAGATACCTAGGCATAGTACGAGCAGGAACCCCGAGGGACCTCACGATGGATCGTTATCAGTTAAAGGGATCCACGAAAAGGAATGAACGTCCACGAGGCTGTGCACCTCCTATCTCGATCATGAATCCAAGAAATTCAACGAGAAACCACTCTCCACTCCACTGGTCCCCGTTATACCGTTAAGGTTACCTTCGTTCGCTGTTATCTCGCCACCATTTAATCACATTCTAATTGCACGCTGTTACCGACATATTACGACCTCCTCGTTAATTTTGCCAGTTTTTATCTTTTTGTTTAGAAGAGCTAGGCCGGTCAACTTCGGCGATCGACGCACGATCCCAACGTTATTCGATTTTACGATCCTCTTTTGCCTCTCGTTATTAGTCTTCTCATATCATGATAAAGAATTCTTTTTTTCTTCTTTCCCCGCCCCCCTTTCTCTCTCTCTCTCTCTCTCTCTCTCGCGAGAATTCACAGCGTGTATTTACCTTTGGAATCTCCTGCATTTGTCCCGACCGATCGTCGTTAATGAGGAGATACCTGGTGGCACTTGCACGTGGGAGAAGTTAATGAAGAAATTTTCCCTCCCAATTTGGAATGGTTGACAGTAAAAGTATCGTGAATCGATGTTTGCTTTGGATAGAAATTCTTGGATTACGTTGAAACGAAGATTTATTGTCTCAGAGTTGCAGATATCTATTTTATTCTAGCTCTCGAGGTATTGCATCTTCAAAATACATATATAAATATCGTGACAACTCCTTAATGATCATTGAATAACACGTAACTAATATATTCAAGGTAGTAACAATTCGACAATCAATAAGTCAATAATATACATCGTCATTCATATAAATATGTTGTAATTTCAAGCGGTTTACATAATATATGAACAATCAAACGTAATTCTTCGATCCTGAACTCGATTGCTAAATGTGAACCTCCCGAGATACGTATATAAAACGTCCACATGATAAATTAAGAGTTCTATTTGAGAAAGTCGGAGGAGAAGTAGTACAAGTGGGAAAATAAGTGTAGCTAAAATTAAACATCAAAGCATACTATAGTCAAACATCAAAGCATATTACTATGCGTAAATAAATATTCATAAAGGTTTGGAAATTTGCAGAAGATCCTCTATACAATCAAACGTCTTACTCGCCGTTTCCTGTATTTATCTCTTCTTTTGAAATGAGATGCATCTGCACAACATTTCCATTCAACCCGCCATTTAAAAGTATATTACACGGCGTACACATCTTCCAATAACAAAATAAAAAAGAAAGTAGAATAAAGTAACAAATAATTATACACATTATTTTCCACTCAGTACTTTCACGTTCGACGATGTTATCTAACATTTGAATAATTAAGAAAATGAAATGTTTCACGAAAAAGTAACCGGTGATTACCATTGGTGCCAGCAGCGGATTGCCCGTTGGAAAGAACAAGAAGGGAGAAAAGAGAAGCACGGAGGAAGAATAGGGAGGAAGAAAGGGCAGAACGACGCTAGGACACGAGAAGTAGAATGATGAATTGCAAGGCGCGGCAATGAATCAGAGGCCAGCGACAGGCGGTACACCTACCAACAATGCGGGGCCCCCGTTCTTCGGGGCCCACCAAGGTTGTCCGCAAACACCTTTCTCCGTGTACCCTCGAAGCTGTGTACCTCAACAATCACCGACTATTTCCTGCTCTCGTGATTTCGTCTCATTATCACAGCTAAGTTACCGGCGTACGTTTCACGATTTCGACAATTTCGTTATCTAGAAATCATAAGGAGATTGTTTTATGAACGATTTTCGGTTACTCGTTGATTTTTAATTGTATCATTTTGTCGATTTCGAGACAGATTCGTTTGGAAGAAATTTCATCGACGAAGAGATTTTGTCCGAGTTTAGTTCTGTTTAGTTTTGTGTTTGATATCAAACATATATTGGAAAATAAAGAAGAATATTACAAACATAATTTTTGTTACATTTATGTAAGAATTTACTGTTATTTGTATCATAAATGAATCTATGCAGGCAAGCTATCTGTCTGTTAAAAACTGAACGTTAATCGTCTACTTAGATGATGAAGTTGGGGGATTTAAAAAAGTGCAGTTAATTAATTTGGGATTCAATCGATTTAAAGCCATTTAATTTGAGAAAATTCTTGTCTTGTCTTAGATTAACAGACCTTTACAACGTGATCTTTTTAAAATCGGTATACAAACTAACAATCGTTAAATGTTGAAAAACATAATAAAATGTAACAACGATCAAATACTTTAAACCAATAACAAAACATGTGGTCGTTTCGACACTGTGAAAGTTACACGAACATTCTTAGCCTCTAATAAAAGTATCAAGTACCCAGTGACTTATGACTAAGAGTGTACATACCGGAAGAAGCGACAACGCGAAGACTCTTAACACAGCGTCTTATAGTTGCGAGGAGCAAGTGGGTGGCGCCGATGTAAGTAATCTTCGAGTTCATCAGGGGACGGGCGCGACCGCGGGGGCAAGCAAGCGATTATGACTCGTGTGTGGCCGTTCGGTTCGTTTTTCTCCTATTTAATTAACATTAAACCAGGACTCCCTCGATCGGATTCACCGCGATACACGCACCGGCTACAAATCGAATCTAAATTGCGTCGCATCAATTTTCTGTGGTGCCGGTGCCCGTACGGAGACGAACACAAGGAGGCAAGAATATCTCCTGGAGTGCACGATTGGATTTATAAACGTTCGAACGCACTCGGTGCCAGCCACGATGGCGCGAGCAAATGATAACGGCCGAGAATTCGTTCGATGGTCTTTCTTCTTGGCGTTTAATAATTTTAAGCGGTGCTTAATAATCTTCCGTACGCGGTAATAAGACGGTCGTGAGGCTTTATGGATCAATTTCTGTATCGAACACGTATTATTAGTTCGGCTATGGAATTGTTTTATCATTTATACGTTACGGAGAACATGCGTGAAAGATTGTTTATGGTAGCTATTCGACATATAGATCGATCTTTGAGTATCCGGATGCTGCGTCTACCGCCGTTACGATTGAAGAATGGCTACAACGGCGTTGCAACGTATTTGATCGCACTATCTACTTCCTTTCGTAAGGTAACATTAATTCGATTAGGAAAAGAAAAATTCAGACGATAGTAATTGGAAGTAGTCGCTTCGTGGTTGTAAAGAAGCGATAGTGACTGATACAAGTGATTATCAATCGAAGGAAACTCTAACCGTTAGCGTATAGCAAAGTACACGATCACTTCAGTTGCTTGAAATAAGGTTGAATTAATTTAGAAGTAGGCTGAGTTGTAATGAAAATACTGTAATAGAATTTTGTACATAATCCAGCAATTCTGGTTAAACAGGTTTTAAAAGATTTCAAGGGAAATAAAGTAAATAGGTTTGGACACTATAATTGATAACTTGGTAATTATTATGTGATAACTTGATATTTATTGCTATAATTATTCGTATCTTATTCGTATATGAAAATCTTTGATGCAATCGATATTTTTATTTACGTGTATTATATATATCTGTCGATAATTGCTCTTATTAGCCGCTCTATATTTAACAGTATTGGAATACCGATCTTTTGAATGTGATAGCCGAGGAGCTAGTAAAGTGGCAAGATCAGAAATAAATCTAAATTCTTGGTGGGTAATTTTCTATGCCCAGTTGCATTCAGGATCGAAACAACGGAGGTGCAAAGAAAAGCGATAGCAATCTGAAACGAGCAGATCAAATCGATAGCTTGAGAATTCCTCGTGCTCTCAAATTATCGCTGTTATCTTTCGCCATTAGAAATTTCATGGTGTATTTTCATGTAGAATCGAAATAACAATGTTACAAAGGAGAATAGCAGTGATGCAAGACAAACAGAGCGAATCGATCGCTTCAAACTTCCTCCTGTCTTCTTATCTTTGTTATTCTTCATCGTCGGAAATTGTATGGTCCATTTTCGTTTAGAATAGAAACAATAGCGTTGCAAAGAACTTCATAACTCCTCATATTTTTAGACTATCGCTGTTATCATTCGTTATTAGAAATTTCGCAGTCTATTTTCATTTGGAATAGAAATAACAGCGTTGCGAAGAAGAACAGCAACGATCTAAAGCGAACAGACTACGTACATCGTTCGCTTTAGAATTTCTAGCGTCTTCCATGAAATTATGATGCTGCCCTATCTACCGTTGTTACAAATTTCATGATCTATTCTCGTGTAGAATCGAAACTAATAAAAACACCCTACCATTTCTTTCAACGTATGTAAATTCATCATTTATGAATGTAATTTAGAAAATGCAACTTAGGCAGAGAATTGTTCGACTAAGCGCATTCTGTGCTTTTTTGCACCAAGATACCATTCAATTTTCCATAAATGCATATAAATCTACAGCACTTTGATGCTCGAGGAGTAATTTCTCTGTGCTATTTTTGTCCAGGATCGAAACAACAGCGATGCAAAGAGCAACGATATCGATGAGAAATGAGCAGAGACCGAACTGCTATGACACAGACTAACAGCAAAGGTATACGAAGCTTATATCACTACGAAATTAAAGAGGAAACCATGCCATTGCAGTATGAAACTATTACTATAATTTTACTATATATAGATATAATAATAATAAACTCAAGCTCTGTATAACTTATAACGACGTTTCAATGAAGATAACGCCATCCTCATGCTATCAATCTCAATTGTTTCAATAATGTGTCAAATGTCTCCTCAAACAAATCGCCGAGAAGTATATGGAAAAGTAAAAATAAATCGATGTTGTTCTTAACCATCGACAAACAAATAGTGTCAACAGGATGATGCAGTTGCTTAAAAATGCGACCTTCACGCTGTGACTGCGTCATCCGATGCAAACAGGAGGATCACCGACTAGGATTGAATGGAAACGAGTCTCATCTCTTGTTGAAGATGGACGGCTAAGATAAAGGAACAGAAATGGAGGACGCTACTATACAATGTGCTACCAATACAACGACGGAAGCGAGCGTCGTTCGTGCAATTAACAGGAAATCACAGTCCCACTGGAAACGTTGACATAACTGACAGGCGTAACGTAGATGTCGAACGTGGCGTAATTATAGTCATCGATAAATATGCAATTTATTCCTTGTGAGCATGCAGGTGTCTGTGACGTGCGTGGAAAGAGAAACCGCATCGAGATGTGGAAAGATAAAGATGATTCCTATTGATCTGTTCTTCAGGTGTTACCTTTTACAGATGTAAAGTACAGATAAAGACATAATGTAGACACAACAACGTGTAAATACTGTATTTTTTCGACGTTAAGAAATATCTGAAATCTGAACAAGATAGATAGAACAAAAAAGATTCTTATCGATAATCTGGAAATAGTCGAATCTGTAAGCGTATATAGAATTAACGAGATGTTTATTGTAAATTTAATATTGTATATTTAATACAAAAAATTAGGACGCAGCATGGGTAGTCTTCTAAGCGTATAATAAGCATTAAATATAAGCTCGCCAAATATCGAGATACTTGTTAACGTATAATATCTGCGAAATATATGCTCCTATCAAATATCTCGTAATTTCTACGCATATTTTCAAAAGCTTCAAACTATGCCAACATAATTACGATAATCGAGTTTCGTAACAGCGCTAATGAAATTTCAAAATGTTTCGTATAACCCACGTACTGTATTCATAAAAGGTGTCTACAGGTGTTTGGATACTTCCAGGAGCCTGTACAGCATTTTTGCATCTTTAATATAAAACGCACAAACCTTCGCAATCTAGTCATACGCGCCATCTACGTGACAAAATTCGCTAGCCTGCATCCTTTATGTAAATCTTCAGCGTGCCCCGCAAACAACAGGTGTCGAGCGCGCAGTGTGCGCTCCAGGGTCGCGAACCGAGCTGGTCTTTGGAGGGCAGCTCGCGGGACAGGCCGATGCATCCAACGCGGAGAAGAGCAGAGAAACAAGAGGAGTACAGCGGACGAACAAGTTAAAAAGAAGAAAGAAAAAAAAAAAGGATTGCTTGGCGCACTGCCACGAGAAGAACGTAAACTGATCGCGCAATCTGCCGGTGCGCGCAGCAAGTCAACTCCGGCCACGAAGAATTTCAATCAGTAATAATATCGCTGTGCTTTCTGTCTTCCCTGCCCTCCCCCACCCTTCGACCTTCTGGATCCCTTCAACACGCGTTTCCTCCAACGCATCTGCGCTCGCCTCTCCTTTTCTCCCTCGTTTTCCGCCTCGGTCAAGGGATTCTCTAGCCGGGTCCTCATGCCGGTTACAAATGGCGTCATTATTCCTTAATAATTCGAGATACCGACCGACCAGACATTTATTGTCCGCTGGCAACCGACCACAGCCAAAGAGGATGATAACTCTTAGCGGCCGTTGGTTTTTTGTAGAGCCACGCTCTATTGGCGCGTATTTATTAGCGGGCCGAGCATCCCTTTCGAATCACGTTGCAGCAAGACCGTGGACTATTTATACGGCGGGCCGGATACCAGATTACAAGCGTTGCGTGTCATGGTAATTGAAGTTCGACGTTTTCGGCGATTCGATTGCTACCGCGAAGATAACGTCCCGAAGTAATGAGACTTTGCCCGAGAGGAAGAGAAGTTGGGCTGAAAAGTTACCTGGTCGAGCCGGTTGGCTTCGAAGAATCCAAGTTTCGAGGAAGTTTAACACGCGAAGTATTTCGAAAGGCGAATTTTTGGTAAGCCGGAGTATAAATTATGGAATTACGTAGGGACTGGTATCGTTGCTGCATGGATGGCAGGTGTTGGAAGTATGCATTGCAAATTTCTACAGTTTAATCTATTAAGAATGAAATTTTTATTAAAGTCGTTTGTTACAAATAGAGACCATTCGAGATGTTGATCGAAATTTAAAGGAATAAGAAAGGGATTTTACGAAGGTTCGAAAAATGTTTCTAAATCGCAAAAAAGACAAACTTCCGTTTGACTCGTCGTAAAAGTAGCTGATAATCAGCTTGTCGAGCTAAATTAAGGCGAAGTATAATTTACTGTGATCCGTATTTTTAAAGAACAAGGATGATGTTCGATATTCTCGTCATCGTTCTTGTATTTATATAACTTAAAAACGAAACAGGGTATGACGATTCCTTGATATACAGGTATATCCTATACCTATCTCGACAACTTGATTCTTTTAAATTGTACATTTAAGTTCGATCTAATAATCTAAGAAATGTCTCTTCGGGTTAAAAGGAAAGCAATTTCACGTATGTACGTTCTTAATATTTCAGTTGAACGTACGTACAGATACATACGTGTATACCTACCATGATTTGATTCCAATCGTCACGAATCTCTTCAAAACACCTAAATATTACCGCAACACAAACTTAGAACCCTAATTACGATCGTTTCCACTGAAATCCCTATTAACTGAACTTCGTTCCCGTTCAATTACGATAATCACGATATCAGTAACAAGAACAGGTTTCAACCAAGAGACAGCATGACACATCGTGATTGGATCGGGCCCTAAGAGGACAGCCTTTCCATCGATGCAGGCCGATGGAACAAACGGTAACAACGTGTCGCAATTACCTTCCTTGACACGAATGTGTTTCAGAGCGGCAAACAGTGGTCTTCGTGGGCGACGCGAGCGGAAAACTGTTCATTGTTGCCTGTTATTACTATTCACGGCACACTCTACGGATCGCATACACTGCAAACGAGTTTTCCCGGGTGTGAATCAATAAGAAATCATTGGACCGTGTAACAGAAGAGAACACGTGACAGGTTGGCGCCAAAGACAAGATTTTCGTTTCAGATGCTAATTAATTAATATGGTGTCAAACGATCATTATTCGCCTGCGGCAAAGATTTAATCGATCAACGTTCGATTGCGAGACCGCGATCGTTTCGTAGCTTTTTACTTTTCGTGGCCGTTCCTTTTACTTTCTACTTCCCTGCTCTTTTTCTTTTTTCTTTTTTTTTTTCTCATTCCTGGTTTCTCTCTGAGACGAATTCCAGTTCTGTTTGCGCGCGTCCACAGGTTAGCCGTTGACTTTTGGCAAAAATATTTGCCGAACGATGTTTGCGCGTTTATGGGACGCTTTGTCGACGCGTTAATGAGTTAATATTGAACTTTTCGTCTCTTCCGAGGCGTGTTTGTACGACGAAACTTCGAACGTCGAAATTATTTTTTCTGGCCACGGGATTTCGTGTCTCGGTTTTTTGCTTGGAAAAATATTGACACACGGAGGAAAATCTTTCAAAGAATATTTACAAATTTGTAGATCGGTTGTATTCGGGGATCTAACAGTTTTTTACCATCAAACCTACAAGAAAGATTTTTTACGCTTTACGTTAAATAGCGAATTATTTATAAATTATTTAAAAATGCCTATCAGATAGCCGTAGCACAAATTGAATGAAGTATAAAATACCACTAGAAAGCACACATTACGTTCATTCAAAATCATAGAAACTGTAATAAAAACAGTACAAACGACACAGCATAATCGAATTCATTCGAATTAAGAATTTTTTAGCTCATTTTATTTTGAAACTACAGGAAGGCCGGTGTCGTGAAAGTTAGAAGAATTCTTCTCTTGTAAATGAAACCTCCCCCAAAAAAAAGTATCAATAGTGTTGAAACATGGATAATTATTCTTCTTTGTAAAGAATGGCAAAAATGCCTAAAAAAGAAAACTCGTGTTACAATAGTATCGTCTCTTAACCCTTTAACCGGTATCATTTCCTTAGTCAGAAACTTCTATAATTCTAAAATTGAAGGTTAATAAAGATAGAATAATTTCACTTTTGCGTAGATCGACTTCAATCTTTGCAGATATAAATATGACATACACGATTCTTAACGAAAATTACAATACAGCCTGTTAAGAAATAGCTCTACAAATAAAACAATCCCTATACAAAGAGACTACTCATTTTCCCGATTAACAAATTAAATACAAATGTAAACATCAACAAAGGAAACTTATCTAACATGTCGAACATGCTATAAATTAATTAAAGCAACGTTCACCGCGCATTCCAAAAATAGAACTGAGTATCACCGATAGAATTCCATACCACGAATCACAACACATCCATTGAAAACAAAACGACATGTTCGGCAATCTCTATCTCGTTCCTAGAATTCCGGCGATTTCAGGAGTCTATTTTAGCTCCGATAGGTGGAAACGGCTGGCAAAAAGAGAGAGAGAGAGAGAGAGAGAAAGAAAGAGATCCGTTGTATCTCTCGCCTACGAAAGTATCGAAGGCTCGTACATACCTGTTTCCCGTTACATGCATAAAATATTCGACGTCAATCCTTGGCTCGGCGCGGCTCAACTGAGAAAAAGGCGGGCATCGAATAAACGGAATAAGACAAGCAGAAAACGTGACTCAACGAGAGAGGGGAAGGTAGGAGAGTGGAGAAGAGGAGAGAGTTTCGGTAGCAGAGAACGAAGAGAAGGAATACATAAGTAAAGTCCTTGCCGAGGACGGGCAGAAGATATAAATCCGCGATTTTACAACTGAAACGACTGACGTTTATGCTCACGGGCCAGCTGCATCTCGTTGGATCATTGATTAATATCGATCGGCCAGCAATAAGAATCTCTCCGTGGTTCTGGCACCTGTTACGCTAGGCTCTTCCTTCTCGATCAGCGAATCCCTGTTTCTCCGCTCGTTAAACGTGGGCCAAAGTAGCCTGATAAATCTCGTGATTGTGTCTATTAAACGATTCTTTTCTACGAGCGACGATTTTATTGAAAATAATTGCGAAGAACCTGACACGACTCGCACGTATAAAGACGACTCGCGACAGAAAAATCCTAATAATAGGCTAGTTTTTCCAGTTTCAGGTATCAACGAAATGCGAGCCGATCGGCTATTAGCAATGCAAATTATTATAAAACTCGTAAAATTGTAAGATCTTAGAAATTTATTTTTGTTATAGTTGTCGAAAGGGTACGCACAGGTGTGTTTGAGAAAATTTATATCGACTTTTATTCGGATGGAAGCATAACGACGGCTACAAAAGTTATTGACGCGCAATTGTTATCATAGCATTTCTCTATATACCTGGCTACAGAAACTGTATATAAATCTGTTGCCTCGTATGGAATACATTCCATCGTCGAAGAAACGTTATTAATAAACATGATTTTTCGTTTTAATTCCACGTAAGAGTTCTTCTTAGAACAATGTACTTTTGGATGTCGAAATGAGAATTACAAAATTGGAAAATCAAAACTTTTTCCAAGTGCAAGTGACGGTAGTTATGCGTGAGGTTGAGACAGTTAAACGAAGCACACGTATGTATATGGATTTGACGGTTTTGTAAATTAAAAAGATCAGTAGGTGAAGTATTCTATATTTATGCTTGGAATACCTATAAAATACAGAAACATTTAATCCAATTAATATAATTTCAAAAAGGTTTCAGTAATGTAATCAATAAATTACAATCGTTGTCAATATTTTCTCGTATCGTGTTCATTTAAAAACACAAAACTAGAGAGAAACACTTGAAACCGCAAAATAGTAATTCTAACAACAACGACCATTTGTGAAACAATCCTTGAACATCGTTATTCAAGCACAAGCTCCATTTTCAACCTCGAACGACAGCAACGTCGTTCGCATTCCGTGCAAGATCCCGATTTCCGCATCGTCGAGTAAAATTCCGCGCGCGTGTCATCGATAAATTCCATTCGAACCTTCTCTGGATAATCCAAACTTTATTTCCTTCGCTCGCTTTCCGCGTTCTCGTCGCGAAGAAAAGTTTACAGAAAAAGAAAAAGGAAAAAAAGGAAACGAAGAAAAATGAAGAAGACGAAGAAGAGAGGAAAAAGCAGAGAATAGTGTGCTCGCGATGATAAATATCCCGACGTTTCATTTCCTGGCCGTAATAGGTCGTTCTCTCGCGAAGATCGCGAAAGATCTCGCTTAGAGTTCTCCTTCTCCCGTGGACGTTGTCTTTCGAAGAAACAACGTGGGAGACCCGTGAGAAATAGTTTGGTGAATCCATGTTCTATAAAACCAGCCCCGGCTAATTACATTCCTCGTAGCAGCTTGCGGTGTAGGAGAAGACCCTAGAGAAAGGATATAGGCAACCCTAAAGGGATTCGATTCACGTTGTAAGTCAAGGGGAGAAAAATCTGGTTCGATGCTCTAGGCCAGGGGTTTTCAATCTAACTCGACGTTAGAAATTCTCAAGTCTATCTTCGCGATGTTAGTTGTAATAATTCTATTCAAAAGTTCGACCTATCTAGTTACCTATTCTATGAGTTACGCTTCTTCCGTTTAAATAATGTCGATAGAAAATCGTCGGACTTTCTTCACGCATCAAACGTAACAGAAGTAAACATTCATCAAACGAGTATCGAGTTTCACAAAACTCACTGGCTGGCTTGAAAACCCGTTCGCTAGAACATCCTGTTGCGGCAGCGAGCCTGGGAACAGGTGGCAGGCCTAAATTCGAACCGTAGATTAGAATACTAATCGAACGCCTGTTATCTCGTTTCTAGCACGGTTTGTATAGCTCTATACGAGAAGGAAAAAGGAAAAGAAAGAAAGGAATATGTAAAAAAAGAAAAATAAAACAGCAGAGGAAACGAATCGGTGAACTGCGTAATCGAACCGGTGATTGACGATTCGGTCTCCGATACTTTCTGTGTCTCTTTCTCGCGAAACGAATCGTAATGATAGCATGAAGAATGTACACGGTCGTAGAAGTCGCAGAAATCGTGGAACTCGATTCCGAAGGCGATTCATTGCGATTGGCTGATGAATATTAATGAATATCGTGGCACCTGTTTGCCTGTAAAAGCTACTATTTACGGAATCGGTCAGCCAGAGAGGTGCACTAATTTTCGAACGGTTCGAACCACTTTATCGGGAACGATGCGGCGTAACACGGTACGCACAGAGGCAATCAGTTGTAACCAGCTTGCTGCGGTCATAATTGCACGACTACGTAGCAACCGTGATACGTAATATTACAGTTTGTCGACAGTTTCGGATAGACTGGCCACGTGGCTCAGCCGCGTGCAATTTCGGTCGAGTAAATATCGCCGCGAAATTACGCGGTCGTCGCGTTTCTGGTCTCCGCATCGCGTTATTATGACATCGTGGACACGGTTATCGGGCGTGTATAGATAAAATTATGGCAACTCTGGCAGAATATTCGACGATCACCACTTTCAGAGATTAACTTTTGTTTTAGAGTTTTTTATTAAAGAGATTTCTCATAATATATTATAATATTATTTATGGCGAACAGAGGTAGATTATTCCATGAAACTGGGACCAGTGATATCTTTGAAACGGTTATAAATGGAAAAAATGTTGAAATATAAAATTAAACGATACAGAATGAATCATATACTTGTATTCATTTTATACGCCTTTGTGCTGCAGTATGTAACATATGCTTTTTGTTAAATTGTATATAGTCGAGCAACTTTTTCATCTCCTATAGAAAAGTATTAATTAAAATACTACCATAAAACTGTTAATTTCGAAGTTACTACAATTTGAAATGTAAATTATTTTACTCTAATCCCATATGAAACTTATGTTTAACTAACACGAAGAAACGAATATTCTATGACGTCTGATATACCGAATTAATTTATCCAACAAGAAACGCACTTCCCCCCCCCAAAAAAAACAAAAAATAATTAGAAACATAAAATAACACTAATGCTAAGAATGTAACTTTAACTTGACGAAATTAGTACAACCAACTAAGTCCAACAATTCATTAGAATATTTTAAAATATGTCTAAAGAGCTTAATGCTTCCGCTTCAAATAGCGAATCTGACTCGTCCTGATAATATTTATAACCGCTTGGTCTCAAATGACGTCAATGTATACATATAACGATAATGATATCGTATACAAGGTATACCAATGATGAGCTAATCTCAATTAAATCGCACGCCAAAGGATTAAGCAATTGCTGCATATCATATCTGACCAGTTTTGATAAATCTCATGAAAAACTGCATCCTGGCTCCCGGAAATCCTTCTCACGTTATACATAGTAATGTATCGAGAGCGGATAAATTAACCATCTAGATCGAGAGATTTGCCGATTATATGACGGATAAACGGTGGGTGGCACGCGAGAATGCGTGGCCGTATCGTGCGTGTCAGCAACGTGTCACCACCACCGAGTACCGAGTATTCAGCATCCCGGGTGCGATCCTCTCGAACAAGTCGGGCGGGTATATACCCGATCTTCCTGGAGCAGCGTAATCGCTAGGAGGCGAGGGGCGTCCGCTGAGGGCGGCGTAAGAAAAAAATGGAAAATGCTTTCTCGCTTCGTAACGACGTCGCGGACGCGAATCATTAATCCTCGCTACGTGGTGCCGTGTACCTTGTAGCTGCTCGTGCTTATGGCTCCCTCTCTCTTCTCTTCTCTTCTCTTTCTCTTACCTATTTCCTCGAGAGAGAGTGAGAGAGTCCTTGTTCAACAAGCTACGGGGCCGTTGCTTCGAGCAGGGTGGTTGGAAGGAAGAAACACCTACGACTTTTTTCACCTTCTATCTCCGTTGAACACTCATCCATCCTTTGCCACGGCGCCACTTCCCTGGTCTAGGCCAGGACGAGGAACACCCAACAAATTTTTCTTCAACCGCGTCCTGCTGTATCTGCACCGGTACACGCGCGCGTACAAACGTTTAGAGCCTCGAGGAGGCGCAGGAGGAAGGGACTTCTACGATTTCTTCCTGCTTTCCCTTTGCCCCTGCGTAGTACAGTTCGTCTACTAGCTGATCTTCTTACGAGCAACAGCTGTGAATTGTCTCCTTTTAATTCTTTTTTTCTGGGGTGAATATGTGTGTAGAGTTTGTTTGTAGGCTGAGGAAACAGCGTAGAGTTGTGTATCTTAGAGGAAGTGATACAGTATTCGATTGTTCGGACTTAATTGATGTTAGGGTATAGGGTATAAATGACAGCAGTTTGGATAATTAATTTTCATTGAAGATATAGTAAAAATGTATTTTAAGAAGCGGTACTGTTTTAAATAAAATATCGCGTCTATAAAAATACGCTGGTTTTGATTTTTTTAAGAATTTTATAACAATTTTTTAGGTCGCCTAACGATGATTCGATTATATTTACAAATCAATCACGGAAATGTATTATTTGTTTTTTGTTATATAGTATTTTATTACTATTGTTATATGTGTGGTTTATGTGTCATTAAATGAGTAAGTAAATGGGTATAGTACGATAATAAGGCTGGCAAGGCTGTTGGTGATTTTTGTCAAAGCACTATGTCGTATGCGACATAAACATAGAAAGCTGAAGATAATTGCATGGTGAAAGTCGAGTATATTACATGGGTATTGCAAAATTCTCTTTTATGGTGTACTTTCTAAATATATAAAGTATTTTTTATATAATAACTTCTGACATTTATATGATCTTTGAGTCGTTGTCTGATCTTTATGTAAATCGACAGACTTTTCTATTCTTTTGTACAACCATATGGAGTTTTTCAGGTGAGAAATTGAATAAAACTTTATCACTCCATAATCACTTTCTCTTGTACCTTCGATCAAACAGGCAACTAGAAAACGTTAGAAATCCACAAAATGCCCATAAAAGATATAAAAGACAAGGACTTATAGATCTGCGATAAATATATTTATAGGGAAAATATATTTTCTAGTTGAATAATAAGATTATTTTATAAAAGTTTCACTTATTTTGTAAATACAAAAAGAACGAAATTTATGATAGCTATTATGATTATCAAAAACATAATTAATATTTAACAATTGACAATTCGCCATTTTGTCTCCCTTTCTCCAAGAAGCTCTTCAAGCATCAATCTCCCATTTTTATTTTCCACAATCAAAAAAGGAAGCTCTATTAAATTCAAAAATAATGTATCGACAGCAAACGTCAACTAAACTCAATACCCAAGAAATCGAATAACTCGTCGCGTAAAACCGGTGTGAGCATAAAAATATAAGTGTTACATCTTATTTCACTATGTTATTTATATTATTCTATTTGATTTGCAAAAAGATGAATTCCTCCATTTTCGTATTTGGTATTGTGACTATTTTGTCACGAAAATGATACGATGATGCATATAGGACCTCGCATAAGTATTCCGCAAAGAGATAATTAAAATAATGAAAAAAAAAGGTACTATTCTTTGAACTATACTTATTATTTTATTATTTACACACTAGTAAAGTATACTATACATAGGCTAACAGATGCTGATACACACGATACCTACTTCGTGATGAATATTTTCCAAGTTACCACGAAAATAAAAATTGCCAATCTGATAAAACCCAGTTAATCATTAATACGTTTTATTCGTTAACGCAATAAACCTACACTCTACTTTTGTCCTCAAATACTCAAATATAATCCACGATTTCACGTTTCTATAGAGTCTTCCATCACAGAATCTCTTGCTCCAGCGTCTCGTCGAACCCATGCGGTTAGGTTTACTTCCTCCATCGAGTAACAACTCGAACATCGAGGATGCCAGCATTCTTTTCCTTTTTCCCTTCAGCCGTACACGCAGCCGGTCGTTTCGTCGAACTTTCTCTAGCCGAGAAACGCCTAGCGACTTTTTCTCCCTTCTGTCTTCCTGGAACATGCGGTCGGTGCGTTCGACAGAAGAAATCCAGGGTGTAGCTACGCCCTCGCGATTCCCACACGCGAATTCACTGGCGCGTACAAGCGTTATCTTCTCACACTATCCAGAAGGTTAAGTTCTGCAGAAGGCGCGCCGCCATTGGTCACTGTATCAATGATTTCATCGGAACCGGAAACCGGCCGGAGGTTTTCAATAAGTCAACCTCAACCACGTTTGTTGCACCTGCAACACTCTTGGTGGCCCCGCGATGTTTTCTTTGCTACCTGCATGCCGCTTGTGGCTGAGATATCGCAACATGCACAAACATTCGGATACGGTTTGTAGATTAGGCAAAGAGTGGTTGGGATGTGGATGTCGGGGATAAGTAACGCTATTTTCTTGCATCTTTAGCGATATGTGTTCATTAGAGGAAAAAAATATAAGATATATTATAATTCAGTTATTTTTAGTTCTTTAGCTCTAAAGTTTAATATACTTTCAACCAACCGCATATTATCGGAAACACGTTCTTACTGAGTTTTGGAACTCAACATGCACGTACTTTTTCCACTTTTTGGAAGTTCGCCAGAGTTATTTTTTAAAAGATTTTAGGCTTAACAAGTTGCTGTTTTCTTCGACTATTGAAATACTTTCTTCTAGGCAAGAAACATCGGTATTATAAAATTAATAAATATTGGCTTATCATGTTTTCCTTCGTGGTGTTCGTATGCTAATGTATTAATTTTCTACGAAATTCAAATTATTGAAAAGTAAATCCTATTAATTTTTATTGCTTTATAGTTTGATTTTTACACCATTACACACTCCCATACATTTGTGTCTATAGTTTCTAAAGGCAATTTCTGAAGACAACTGTATCTAATAGTTTAAAAAAATCATTTTAATACGTATACCCTTCCTTATTATTTTCCATTGCATTTTATATACGTATATATTCCTTCTCTGTCTTATATCCTTTTTAATCCTGCATAACCTATCGTAAAAGTAAAGTTTGTAAATTGAACATGAAACAAACAACAATTTATCGAACGGTAAGTAAACGGGATATTTTTCATATATAAATTACTTTCGTGCGCGCTTTAAAAGGTTGCTAAGGACAGTATCACACAGCAAAACTGAAAAAAAGAAAATCGGAGAAAAAAAGAAATGCTATCTACAGAATGCTAATGTCTTCATGAATATGTATAAGAAACGCGTTCTTTTTTTTCACCGTCTGATAATTGCATTCTCGCGGTGCAACATTCTATGTGCGAGGCATTGAGAGACTTAAGACGTCGCTTAAAATCGCTCGTGACGCGGTTCATATCAGAAATCCTGTTGCAAGAAACACGTCAGATATGCTTACGAACTCACCGAGTGACAAGCTAAAATTGTAGCTGCCAGTTGCAAATCACGCTGTTTTGAAAAATGATCCGCTCCGTTTCGCCTGGCACTGTGTTTCATCGCGAACACCGAAGATACATCAATACCAACGCATTAATCAAGTCTGAATGAGGGGAACAACTTACACCAAGAAAACTTCTGAGGACCTCTGGCTGAACGTGCAGGTTGTTCGATCAAGAGAGAAAGAGGGTCTTTAACCAAGCATCTGGACCATGAAATAGTCATTTCTTCGCTCAATTTGAACAGCTGAACTCTATTTCTAGAAGAACCTTCTTCAAACACTCCACATCCACCGGCACTTCAGTCATCTTAACGCGTTACGTACGGCTCGCGTGATATCTCGTGTTTAGCAAGCCGAACGAACGCCGAGGTCGGATCACGAGACACTTTATTTTTCCATTTTCTCGTAGATTACGTTAATCAAACTTCGTAAATGTCACGTCAAAGGGTCTTTTTTATGGCTTAAATATGAACACGAGATTAAGTCAGGAATATTAGAAGTTGATAAAAGAAAGCAAACACTGTATTTTGAAAGTATAAATAAGTTTAATTTTCATCTTTTACGTTTTTACGGTACTTTCAAGTACCGTTTTTATCGAAGTACCTTTGTACATTAAATATGTTTAGGTTTCAAGGTTCAGAACTTTTCGAAGATATTTGAAAATATTTATTTCTTAGAACATTATGTACGCATTTATGCTTCAACGATTCTAGGAAATATTTATACTTAACATACGCGTTATTCGAACAGTCTTGTAGTATTTAGATGAAAGACAGTGATAAAGATCAGAAATAATACAATTGAGGATGTAGAGGGTTAAATAGATAGTCACCCAATTATAGAAAATGAGCACAATGAGAAATTAAACGTGGAGAATATTTATAAAAAAAATTAGTTGACGGTGAAATTTATCTTTTTATTAACCAAAATCTTTTGCTGAAGAGTACGGAAAAAATTGGTGCAGAGACTGAATATACAATACTATTAATAATTATTTGTGTCTCGTAATAGAGAGAGTAGAATGTCTGGAACAGGTATAAGAAAAGAATTCTGAAAGTGAAACGAATCTATAATATAAGAAACATACGGACTCTCGTATTGAGAAATAGAACGTTCTGTCGAGTATGTCATGTCACTGTCATTTTCTCAGTTTGAAATACTTACGTATGTCTATAAACAGGATTCAGACATCAAATTGCGAAAGTGTAAAGAAGAATTCGAGTATTGAAAAACATACGTAAGTAAATTATGAAATATTAATGACACGTGTATTTAACGTTGTTGTTTGCTCTTTATATAAGTAATTTCAAATATCGACTTCTAAAAATGAACAAATCTAAAATATAGTAAAATCGAAATAGTACATTACTTTATAATTTAAATAAACAGATTAAAAAATTGCTGACAGGTTATTAGAAACTTAATGAAAATTATTGGTCGAGCTTTGTAACTTTTGGAAAAGCTGGTTGCAATATTCGATCAATATTTTTTCAATAATCTGCATTCCTCTTTCGCTATCAAACAGAAAATCCTTTGGATCAAATTAATTTCAACAAGTACACCAAGTACATACTTCTTCTAAACTCATCAATCTCGTTCCGTGGCAACGTAAACAAAAGTAAACCACGTCAAAGCAAACGATCCTCTTTGTTTCACTGGCGTTCCACGAATTCGCGTGCATAATCGCAAGCACGCATACGCTCGCGAGGAATGACGGTACGATGATCGTTATGCGGATTCTTGGGTCGCTTCGCTTTGAACTTTCGATCGGGCCGAAAACGCGAGTCGCCCGTTATTCCTCCTTGACGTCTATCACGTGTTTAGTACGTACACGCAGGAATCGCGCGTGACAGCACGCCTTCTTCCAGCCGTAATTCGCCGAGCCACGGCCGAATCTCGTTTTATTAGGATTTTAAGGATGAATTGAAATGCAAAGGAGTATATATAGAAACGAAGGACACGATTCGTCATGTCGAAGCATTCTGAATTTATAATAATTCGATAAGAACCAGGTTTGAAAATCAATCTTCTGATATTTCGACATAATTATTTCTCTGATATACATATGTAATAAAGCGAGAAACAGAAGTAGTCTGAAATCTAAAGTCGCATGATTTCATCGTCGGGCGACGAACTTTTCAAATTGACTGCGTATTTGAATTCAAAAGTACGAACTTCTAAAGACGAATTTTTAAATTTCAATTCTCTAGCGTGAATTTTCAAATTTCGATCCTCGAACAGGTATCGTTCAATCTAAATTTTTTATGTATGAATTTTTAAATATGATCCTATAAATTTGAATTTCACGTTTGATTTTCGAAATTAAATTATGAATACGAATTAATCGATTAAATTCTCGTACATCGTAACTACACTAGCTGTATTGAGCATAGATCGAATCTAGTCTCGTACATTGACACCAAAACCCCGTACTAACGGGTAGCGTGAACGAGCCATAAGTCAGGCCGTTAACAAGACGATCCCAGGCAGTGGTTTCCGCGGTTATTTGCATCGTGTCCTCCTCGTCCCTGAGGTCACGATTTTCCTTTTTTCCTTGCGTGTGCGCGCCTTTATGACGCATCGGATGCTCTTAACGAAGTGAGACTCAACCGCTTTTAATTAATAGTCCGACCAGGCGCTGATCGAACGTTTTCAAGTAACCCGCGCAGTTTATCGAACAAACGAGCTTATTCAGTGCAACAGAACCGCATGGAAATCTTTCCCATATGCCGGCTGGTCTGCTTGTTAATGCGTGTATTATATCTATTACGACGATACACCGCATATGAGAAGCGTAATTTATAGAAACAAGAAGCCGTTGCTAGTGAGAACTCTTTGACCAACCAAGTGCTCGCATGCATTCGTGTTTTAGAAACACCAACGAATCTTACAACACTGTAGATGCGTTGAGAGCTATTCATACTGCATAAATCGAACGTTCAGAACATCGTTCTACACGTATCTGTTTTTCGCTGATTTTATTAAACACTTTGAGTTATGAATTCACCGTGAAATTAAATGTTATTACGAGTAATGTTATCTCAATATAATACTCTGCTGAAAACAATTAGAACTTCAACAACCAAACCATCAAAAATAAGGAAGTTTTAATACTTGTAGGCTTTGTACGATACGTCTAAGACACCAAATAAGATATAATTGCCAATTACTTAAGATGAAACTTCACTATCAAATCACCAACGATATCCAACGATAACCTTTTCTAACTATTCTTTAGATGCATCCACACTTCCGGTATACCGTCTCACAAATTAACTCCACTCTCAACCATCGCCGAGCCTCTATCCTCAAAATTTCCTCACGGAAACATTACAATCTATCAGCCTGTAACTCCGATCTATTCCCTACGCGAGACTCTTTTATGTCTTCAGACATCCGATACAACTATCCTCTCCGCTATTCAACAGCATTAGGGAACAAACATCTCTGCGCTATTCTATATCTCGAGATCATCATTGGCAAAATACCGCTGGCATCGGTCCCTTTGCCGTTTGATACAGGGAAACGTTAGAAAGTTAGGCTATATACGATGGTTCGCGGAACTGTGATCATTGCGATCGGTCGAATTCTCAATTACTCGTTTCTGTGCCCTCGAGAAGCGCAGCGCTGGCTTCGTATCACGAATAGAACGGCGCCGAACCCCGACGGATATGCTAATGCAACGTTGTTTAACATATGCAGCCGCTAGCAACAGGCACGTACAACAACGGCTTTATCATTAAAGGTAACGCACTACCCGCGCCGTATCATTCGTAGCGCAATAATACATTCGTCCTTAGAATAGTTCGAGCTTCTCTATCCGCGGCTGCAATGCCGTGGATCCGTATAATCGCTCACATATAGCCTATTCCTATGTACCTTGCTTATGGTGAACCTCTTGGATGAATTGGTTCTTTTAACATTGCTATAGAGCTACCGGTGATGTATTAGATTGTCTTCCTTTCGCAAACGTATTTTTTACAACAGTGCACATTCGTACAAACGTGAAAGCAACTCTGTGAAATGTTGCGGTGTTTACCTGAACAGAACAAAATGGATCGTACGTAAATCGACAAAATAATATAAAACGAAAAAACGTTGCGCGTCTATTATTTCCTCATAAAACGAAAGAAACTTTTCGGACAAACTAATATATCGAAACGCGCTATACAGACTGTTTACGATTTTTCCGGCCACGCTGCAGAAATTTATTCTGCAAATAGAAGCAAGAGAAGAATATTATAGAAAGTTTTTTACTTATAGCTTTGTAATATGGCGTATGGAAAAAGACTTCGTGCAATATTCTTTATTTTCATTCGTTGATCGTTATGCAATTTAGCTGGAGGAAGTGCTGTTCCAGATATCAGCGCGTGTTTAATATTGAATGCGTTTTTTACGATTAGTACCTCGTTAAATAAATCGAATGAATTTTTATGTTATTTATGATCAGTATCGTGAATAGTTGTCGAAAGTAAGGGTAATTTAATTTTAACGTTGATTTATATTGTAACGTAAGCCTTCTATGTACATATAATTCCATCATAAGTCTTGGAAGATTCATTTGTTGTAGTAAAATATACGAAGTTTAAGTTACATAGTCTCTGATACTCTGATAGGATACTGTGTTTTCATTTTACTATCTTGAACTCATCTCTTCTTCAACAAATTCGTATGCAACCTGTTAATTTTTGCAATTCGTACTTTAAATTATTATAGAAGTAGAAGATAAATAATACGAGTAATACGTTGGACGCAATAATTGCAACTAAATATTTATAACGTATTTATATATGTATTTCAAAATACGATTTAACGCATCAAAAATCTACATAGAGAAAAAGTCCTATGAATAAATAGACTTAACTAACCTAGCATGTAATGTATATAGTAGATAAATTACTTAATTAACCTACATATTAAAACAAGAAATCTTTACCTACCCTACCTTACCGTCAAACAGACAATCTCATTTATCAACCATCTCTATTCGTTGTAAGTGGCATCGCATGAATTAGCAAATAGATTCCCAATGAGAAGCTAATCGAGCCGCAACGATCTACCAATATACACGGTACAGGCACGAAATAAAACGGGCACGGAATAATCAGGATTCAAAACGGGGTACCTCGACTTCCGGCACGCGTACCTATTGCCACGATCCGCGGCCCACGGCAAACATACCTGAGAAGCAATACGTCGTTGACAATACGTGACGATTATTTCTGCGTGTCCCGACAACGATTTCCTGATCACAGAACAGAATGTAAATCCCCGTGAAACGCGACCAATTAATATTAACGACGTTGCGGGCTCGCGCGATTTCACCTGCCATTAAACGATCTAATCTAGCTCGAGCTCGCGTCTAGCCTTATGGGATCGCGTCCTGTCGTCCACGTCTCCTGTTTCCACCACGTGGAACGTGTCGTGCGAGTAAATCAACCGCTTTGACCGCTAATTCCTTCGTCTTCGTTCGTGGCTGCTTCGTGACGAATACGTGCAACGATTCCGAGCCGCTTCAAGTACACTAGAAGACTTGACAGGACCTTTTGTCGGGACAGAAAAAAGTATCGTGGAGTGCATGAAAGTACTGCGTGAAGGATGAAGTGTTCCGGTGAAGGGTGGACGTTTAGTGTGAAGTGGAACGCGCTTTGTAATGGTTCTTTAAGTTTTTTGGAGCCGTCCTCGTAAAATGGAATGTTAGATACTCGAGGAGCTTTTTTTTGTATCGATGCTTTGTTGGTCGGTCGTTGATCTATGTATAAGAACTGTTGTTCAGCAGGTGGTAGGGATGAAAAACGATTTCTGATGCGACGTAGAAGAAATGTATCAGCTTTAGGATCGTTACCTATGGTTACTGAAAATTATAATTATTTCAAGGAAATCTTGTCAAGATATAATTTTTAGTCCCTTTGGAAGTTTCTTTATAAGCTCGTGCGTAAGTTATCTGGGTTTGTTATTAAAGAAATTCGTATATATTTAATTTAGATATTTCACGGCTTTGTCACATTTTCTACAAGATGTTTCCTGCGTTTCTGAAGTCAAATACTCGGATTAGTTTCAATAAAAGTTTAAAGATTCGCTACATGTATTACGTATATACGAGTTATATATGTAAATTATTGATAAATTAAAAACGTAACTGTGGAAAATCCATACGTTTTCTAGGTTTCAATTTTTTTAATTTCAATCAAAATTAATTAAATCTACAAACATCTTAGAAAGTTATCAAATATAAAAATCTAATTATTTATTAAATATTTACTTCGTTTCATTAACAGAACGTAGTCTACGTTAATAACAGATATGTTTAATATTTTCAAATTCTACTGATGAACTTTCATTCCGATCCGCCTCATCGATAATTATTGACAAACTTAAACCAGGTTCCCTCGGCGAAGTTCTCTGATTAGTTTCACGCTGGTTTTATCGGCTAGATATTAATTACGTGACAGAATTAATAGCCGCGTGGCTTGAAAGTTATAATCCAGAAATCTCATCCCTAAATGGACGACGGATACCTGATGGCAGCTTAAAAGTTTCCCGTATGCTCGAGCCAACCGCAGAACTTTCCTCATATCCCCCGAGTCGCTGGTGATAAAGAATTTACTCGTCCACAGATCTTCTTAATTGTTGCGTGAAGAATCTTTGCATTAAAAGACCTATACATCTCTGTATACTTTGAGCATTATGTCTTACGATGAGAGTACGGTCCCTGCGCAAGGGACAGCATAAACGTCGCCATGGTGTTTTGTGGAAATGATTTGTGGATCTTAAGCTGCACGAGCTTTTCTGAGAAACGGTGTTTGGAAGAACAATATTGGAATGAGATGAATATTTAGGACGACTACGTGTATCTGTATCTCTTCAACTTTGGTTTCCGTGTAAATTGTTGGTTTTGTAAATAGTTTCAATTAAATATTTCCATAATTATATATATTTTGTAGGTTGTAAATTGAAATGCAATCAATTTTTAGATTTAACAACAACTGATAACAATTTTGAGGTAGCTATATTTCAGATTTAAAATTCACAAAGTTGCAAAGGAGATAAAAATTTAAATTTAAGAAGAATAAAGACATGCTACTACTACAATGATCATCATTTTTAACTTGAATAATTGTTTAAAACATGAGTTAATTGATCACTATTATAACACGCATGTAAATTATGTTATAAAAATATAAATATAACGAATTTAATATAATAATCTTCATAATACATATAATTTCGAAATATATAACTTCTGATATTTCTAGTAACACATAAACAGATCATATAAATTATCATTTACAGCGATCGTGTACGAACTACAGAATTTAATTAACTACACGGAACTCAACGTCCTCGTTAATAACTTTAGATCGACTTTGCTTGAAATCATCCAGTTTTACAACAGACATCCTTATCGTTAACTTTTCAAGAACGCTCACCATGTGATGACATAATTACACAGAAAACTAATATTATATATCGTTCAAAGAAGAAAAGAGAATACACATAAACATGAAGCGAAACGATTCAGAAACCATGTATATAGAAACACATTCATCGAAACTCTGAAGAAGAAATGAGAACGTGTTTTAATCATTTGAATATTATTATTCATCTCGTTTCGGCTATAACTCACCGCCAACGTGCACCAGTTACAACTATGTTAATTAGAACTGGCTGCAGAAGGTGATGTCTTCGGGCTCATTTACAGGATTTGCGAGTTCTGTTCTTAGATTACACCGGATCCTTAATCATCAACAACCTACACGAAAAATAATGATATTGCCTGCATATGGAGAACGCGGTAGCCAGAGGCACGACGTGTGTTTATGAAACTGATTTAATCCGATTCAAGTCGGCCAGATGAAGCCAGCTTGTCGTTTTATACACTCGACAACTATTTCCTTGCGACAGAGTCGATTGCATAAATCACTGGTAATGAAGAGAATAGAATATTTTGTAAATAAGCAAGCTTGTTAACTAGTCGTTTTAGGCAATGAATAAAATATGAAAATGAATATGTTGTTGGTAATTAGGTTGCTGATGTTTATGCAAATTCACATTTTTTTATTCTTGTGAACGTAACTAGAGATAGGATACTTAAACAGAGATTTATTTCATCAATAAGATATCAACGTTATAGCAAGTGTCATGGTTTCGATGTTTAAAAGCAATCGAAGTAATGTAGGTAATACTTGAAAGTAATAAATATATTTCAAAGATAGATTTTATTTGAAGATTTGTTTCCTTTTCGAGTAATATACTTATAAACGAAATACACTTAGAAATGAAGTTTCATAAAAACAATATACGTCATTTTATATTATTTCGTGTAAGTAGGTTGTTCAAAGAAAACTAGAGTTAGAAGCAGATAAATATTATTATGCAAATATTCATGAAATTCATATCACATGGAAACAATTAATGGAGCGATTTACTACATAGAGATTTGTCTCGTCTTTTAAATCTAAATGACAATAAACTCTCTATTTTAGTATTAATTTATTTCAAATTAATTATAAATTCATAAATTTCCACAATCTTCGAATAATCATCTATACTGTGTTGTTGTTGTACAGCTATAATGCTGTTGTACAATTACCATATTTTTATTGTATTTAAAGATAAAAAAGAGACGAACTTCCACTTTCTTTATAACTACCTCTTCAACAACGTAAGGAATAATACGGAAGAACTCAATTAGCGATGAAAAGTAGCGAGTAAATAAAAAATAAAGTAAATAAAAAAGACATTAGGTAACTGTAGGGTAGATTTACAACGAGGAAGATGCAAAAAAAAAAAAACAAAAATAATAAACTGAAAAAATGAAAAGGGAAATGTCGAGAATAATCGTAGGGAATGTTACAAGTTTCTGAGAAAGGAGCCGAAGAGCGCACGGACAATTAAAGAGATAGCGTCGAGAAAAAGGACGCGATGCTAACGAGCGAATTAACCCTTTGCATATTGAACTTTCCTTTCCAAGGCAATCGTGTTTTCCCGGTGAAAGGAAAACCGTTTTATTTAAATGTCATTGTGCGACTGTGGTTTTAATGAGCTCCGAATGCCGGGGATGCCACGGATAATAGACGTTTTATCGATTTTATAACACAAAAACAAATACCGATACTCGCGATTGCGATCGATATTAAGCTCAAGTTCAATACGTGATTGGGTAATACACAACTGAACTAGTTTATTGCTCTTTCGTAAACATTACGATACTCGTTTCTACGCGTTTTATGCAATTCACTCTGGAAGTTGCTGAATTAAGTTAACGATTAATAGTACGTAATACGTTTTAATGTGCCTGTTTTTATATAACTAATTAAATATAAACGATTAAAAACTAGGATAGAGTTTAATTGACACAAAATCTCTAATAACACGACGACTAAAAAATCCAATTTTTTCAGAAGTAAATAAGCTTGTATCATGTCGTATACTATATAAAAGTTTTTGTACAACGCATATAATAAGTTTGGAATAATTTTTCACAAGTTCTTGGATGCTTTCAAGAGCCTGTCATTGAGATTTTCGGCTAGAACTAATTTACAATTTAGAATAAAATTCTGTACGTTTAGAACAGGTAATATGAAAGAATGTTCTATTTGTGTTACTCCTACATCTGTAACAAACACCATAGCTAAATTCTCCTAGATAGAAAATGAGTTCTTGCTATATCACACATCCATATACGTACGCTGTAAACTCTGCCCTGTCAAATAAAACTATTACCATTTTTTCTGATAAGTGGATCTCTATCGGTGGCGCGATCTTCGAACTAGCATCTCGTCGTCTTTTTCATCGGCCGATTGACAAATCATCGGTCGAACAGCCGCGACGTCGAGGATTTAACGGTCAATGAAAGGCTGAGCTACAGCTGTCTTCGAGACGTCCCGAACTCGATGGAATTCGAAATGCTCGTTCGAAAAACTTGCCAATGGGAACATCTTAAGCTTGATCGTGGATACTCATCGGCGTAAACGAACGCGCGCTACTGTTCACGCAATGAACTATCGGTGAGGAATGTGATTATTATTCGAGGATAATTCGCATAGATGTTTGAATCGTTCGTTGAGAAATTCTCTCGATTTGTGCAGATAATCGTTTCCACGCGATTCATTGTAATAAGTAAACTGGAGATATTCATGCGAATTTATATTTTAAGGAACACGCGTAAAGAAATGAAATTTAAGTGAAATGTTTCATCCTTTAAATATTCTAACGACTTTCAATATTTTGAATATTTTGGATGTTTCTAAATATTTATTGCGTTCCGTAGATGTTTGATTTGTCCACCTCTTTCCATTGCTATAAGTAAATTGCACAAGTTTATGCAAATCCATGTGTTAAGAAATGAAAGCTAAATGGAACGTTTCACCCTCTAAATGCTTTAATGATTTTGAATATTTTGGGTAAATTCGGTGGTTTCCATATTTTCGTATATCGTATACGTTCTGCAAATTTTTACACTTCTACATTTCCCATAAACGTAGAAACATCTATAGTCTAACTGTAAGGTTTAAGAAAAGATAAGATAGCAGATGGGATCGATGCCGTAATTGTTCAGATGGTAGAAGCATTGGCCCGGTCTATTAGGAATGGATAACTTTGTTCGGTGCCGAGCAGTTTGTCAGAGCAAGTGGTTGGAGTTAATGAGTCGCGTGAATTACTAAAGTGTATTAATGACTTATTCTGGTGTTCGAAAACTTTGGCGAAACCTTGTTGTTGGAATACTTACTATATAACAATACGTGGTACAGACAAATGTAAAAGGATACATAGTCCATTACAAGTTCAAACGATTGTAGCAAATAATTCAAGTTTAAAATAAATATGTGAAATAATATCACACAGCAATAATTTATAATGAAATTCGTGTGTCTAGGATACTTCTTATTATTCCAATCGTAACTTTTAATTTGTTTAATCTAACTTCTAGATTCCACGAATAAAAAATGTTCGAATTACATTAAATAATAAGAACGTGTTGCGTTAAAGAATATTCAGACTTGAGATATCCGAATGTTTCAAATTATAAATTAGTATTTTTCAAATTGCATTTATATTTGAATTTTATAAAATCTTCCAAGATCTCGCGGTCAATCAATTTCACACGGTCTACCGTATCAAGCTACTCTAAGCTAATAGATTGTAAAACTGAGTGGTTCTAGAGATACAGATATTTGCTCGTTTGACATTAAGATCTGTTCATATTGAAAAAGAATCGATACTCTTGAGTGATTTTATCTGTTTTTTGCTATCGAGGAATTGGCTGGGAAACTGGAGAACGTAACAGTTGTACAAAGTGGCTAGGATTAATGGTTTATGCGAAGTAGCGGAATATACTCGTGAACTGGCTGCTGGGAACTTTGATTAGAGCATGCATTAGTGAGAAATAAAGCAACTTAAAGAGGAACTAGCGGCGTTCATGTCGGTAGAATCCTGGTTTTACTTAGAGACCGGGGAAACACAGAAACTTATATGCTAAGTGAAATTTTAGTATCCACTTTCTCACGGTGTCTGTTCATATGTAAATGAAACGAATAGCAGTTGATATAATCGAGTGAAACATAAAACGATCAAAATTTTGACAATGTTTCTAGGACTTTCAAGTGACATATTTAACTTAACTTAAAAATACTTAAAACTTATAACTTACTTAAAACTTAAAAATGCTAACTGATAACTTAAAAATGGTTTATCGCACAACATACTGATTACATACATAGAGATAATCGATATTTATAAAATTTGATGCTGAAGCTATCGATGTATAATAATAGACACTGTCGTCCATAAATTGTTAGTACGCTTAGGACAAACATAGGTAGCTGCAGTAATTATAAAATGAAATTGATATTTATTAACAGCGTGTAATATAAGAAGAACTAAATTATACTGCATTTTCTTAATTTTACTACAAATCGATTTTATTGATGCTTATGCTTAAAACTAGCAAATGTTCGGTGAAATGTAGGCGAAACTATATCCAACTATGCTGTGTAACTGAAATAATATAATGGCAATAAGGTAGATATCATATAATCACGTTTTTATTTCGATAAAAGTCAATATTCATTTTACCAATAATAATTTTATATAACGAATTCTAATAAATTTTATCAAAAATAAAATAGATATACATCATCGTATTTCTACTTCAATAAAGGTCTGTATTAAATTAAGTTAAAATTAAAATAATTAAATTAAAATAAGAGCATTTGCATATTATACATAGACGACTATAATTAAAAGTATATAACAAACATAATTAATTTCTATTTCGATAAAAGTCAACATTGATTTGACCAAAGCATCAGTTTTAATAATCGAAATGTGAAACCCGTTACTTTGATAGATTGGATAGCCTTAGCGTTAAAAAATCAGTAAGATCACTGTTAAATTCCACGATTTGAAAGTTTCCAAGCTGAAGCAACAATTAATCTGAAAGGTTACAAATAACACCACAATTTCAGGATCGGCGGTAACGATTTAAAAGTTGGTTCTAACAAATCGCAACTACACGGGAATCTTCGATGCTGGATTCCGTGATCTCCAAGTCGTCAATATCGAGCTCCATGACTCGTGGCTCGTTATCGAGTTCTAGTCACTTGAAAGTCGTCAATTATCGAACACCAATTACACAAGCGTTGTCAGTACTGGATCCCATGATTTCAGTACTCCAGATCGTCGATATTGTATCCCAATTACTCGAAGCTCGCCGATAGTTACGGGTATCGTAGATATATATCGGCAGGTATCATAAATTGAAGACTATGATAATCGAGTAGATTTATCTCAATGTCTAAAGTCTGTTTCTTTCGTTGAATCCATCTTTTAATTAAACTCAATGAACAATTTTCCGTTCTCTATAATTTTCTGTAATTTGAAAATAATTTGTACGCGTTCTATCCGTTTTCAACATATTAATATCTATAACTTTTCATTTATTAAATCCAACCAATGGAATAGTATCAGTGATCGAGAAAAATGAAATTGAAGCGTTCAAGTCGAAGGAGATACAGACTGTAGTACGTACTATAAATTTATAAAACTAGTTTTAGGAGGAATATTTTTCTAACCAAAGTCCATAAAAAATTGCAGTTACTTTAAATGATAATTAAATTCAAATTTTAACTGCAACGCTAGTTTCATCACATTTCTTGCTATGTCTTATTTTGAATAAACTACTTTTGAATAAATTCCTTAGCTTCTGTCAATGTGATACTTTGAGCCAATTTGGAATATTATATTTACTAAATATATTCGGTAAATAAAATTGAGAAATACACGATAAAAGGCTACGAAAAGGCAGGAAACAATTTTTAATTAATCTAATCTTTCATCAATATGCTGGCGTTTCAGCCTTTCTTTCGTCGCATTTCATTGATTGACGAATGAACAATGTACCTAAGATTTATTCGAATCTTCGAAAGGATCGAGTGACACGAACTTCTTTTCCACTAGATATTTGTTCGCTTTTGTTAAGCTACTGCGTGAACCTGATTGTAATACTACCTTAATACCGTTAGTCATGTGAAATTACCTTTAGCTCGCACCTTACCTTCTTGGCGCGGTAGAAATAAATCGTAGAGCAGCGTAGCCGATGCAACGAACAAAGGAATTTCATCACAGATTTATCGATTAAGTGTCAAGATTGTTATCGGCGATAACTACAATCACCTTGCAATTTGCTTATTTACTTTTGTTGCCATAGGAAAGAACGTTGTCAAGGCATAAATCGCTCGATTTTCTGCGCGCTAAAACTCCAATCAAATCAAATTTTATTGGTATTAGTCGATAAGAATTTTTCTTATCGGACAATAAATAAATTGCATTTTGTTATGTAAAATCCGAGGACATAGACGGACAAAACAAAGATAGGGAAGATAAAAGTTGTAACGCTGAGCTCAGTGTCCAGGCGTATTTCGTAACGCAAAAGTTGTAACAGTTTAAAAGTTTTCTTCGCTTGTAATTAAATTGTTAAAATATAGTTATTTGCTTAAAGCTTATTTCGTTAAAGTTTCTGTTCAATTTTAAATAATCCGTCAGTTTCAAGCTATTAAATTATGGATTTATAAACGCGAGCGTGGTGCTTTGGCACTTCACGAGCGATAACGTAGCTTAAAATACCTAAGTTCCTGGACGCACACGTAACGCTTTCAATGTTAAGAAATTTTAATACGATTAATTAAAACATACGTAATGCTGTATTATCAATGATTGAAGTAACAATTTTGCAATTTAAATATCTGTACGTATATCAATACAATTTTTGTAATAGTTCGAACGGTGATAGGTAGAAATCTCAGCAGAAAATAATTAACAGTAAATTAGCTACACTCAACAGCAAGAGATCTACCGTATGAAGCCAATCGAATCAGGATTCTTGCTGTATCATCTTATCCTCGATATTTGTAGAGCGTTTCACGTTGATTATTGGAATTCATCGATCCTCGTAGTTTCCGGTGTTTCGAGTAAACAACACTGGATTCTTTCAGCTATTGCCCTTTCGCGTACGTTACCGTGTAACGTGGCGAAGAATTTTCAATTAGCGAGCGATAACGAAGAGTGTCTTCAGTGTCTCTCATACGCTGCCAATTAGCAGGCAGAGAACGCGCACCGGTTCGAAGGACAAATTGCCTTCAATGCCCCGATATATTCCATCTCGTGTATAATGGTATAAGTCGAAGAAACGTCAGCCATTTACGGTTCAATTAAAATACCATTGGTTTTTATTTGCCATAGAAAAATCGTATCTCGTTGATATGAGAATATGAACGCATATATGTACCACGTATGTACGATATGTCGAGTATAGCGCGGTATGAACGAAGGAGAGAAACAACACGGGTGGTTTTGCATAGCGAAAGAGTCTGGCGTTCCCACGATGTGGAAACAATTAAACGAACCTGTCCAATAAAAGTGCAAATTGGTATTTCTATGTGGTTTTCAACTTCCTTCTGGCAGAGTTGAATTACTGCCACGCTAGAGAATATTTTTGTCGGTATACTTATTAACTCTGCAACACTAGAATCGTAGCAGGGATAACTATAGTCTGAAAATCGTATCGAAGAAATCAAAATGAAAATTATACGAAGAAATACCTAATAAAAGAAAAGAACAAGGAGTTCTGCATATATTTTACAAAACATTATTCGAGTTCTACGAAAATGCACTGATCTAAATGTATAAAATTTACTATGAAAAATTTCGAATTGGTCAATTTCATCACTCTGATAATTTTCATGTTAAATTTAAGACATCGTTGACACAGAGTCAAATTAAAATAAATTGATTGCCTCGATAACGATAAACACATAAATTATCTCAAAGAAATATACATATTTGTTTCTTTCATCATTTTTATATTTTGTTATGGCTATTTCATTCCTGCCGTACTTGAATAACCGATTATTTTTGTACTAGAATAAGCAGTAACATTCACGCTAGTCAATTAACAAAAATGGATATTTAAATCCATTTATTTATGTAGATGTATCCAAAGTACTATCCCCAAATGAACCTCCACACACACATAGCTTCAAATACAAAATCTTTAAAAAGATCTACCACCTTTGCCCGGACAAGATTTTCGAGCGAGCACCATCATCAAAAGTTTCATCATCGTGGTCGTAATATCACCGGATGCGTTCCCATCCAGGCGTGAAAGATTGAAAGGTTGGTTTCTTTTGGCACGCGAGCGGCACGAGCGTCCTGACGAAAATTAGATTTTCGCGGACCATCCGCGTGGCTAGCAGAGTGACTAACGTCTAGCAGACACCTTAATCAAGATACCATCCGGTCGGTGCCGCGTTCCCCTGTTCGAGAACTCCATTAACATATTTCACTCTTTAATTCACTGGCCACGGTGGCACACCACGCGTTTCACGGGGTATTAGCGGCGAGACGAGCTGGTAGTTTGTTAAAGATACCGCGTCACTTCAATCAATCGTACTAAAGTGCTGATTTATTTGCGAAAATTCGCGACGTATCGATCGTGAAATTCGTAGCGAAATTTAAGGGTTATTTAAGGATGATATATCTTTATAGAATAAATATTTCATTGATAGTATATGTGTTGTGACTTTAAATCATTTTTTGCCATTTTGGCTTTATCACTATTGGGGTAGCTTTGTGGTAAGCTATGCTATCAGAGTATTTTGAAAAACTATAATCCACAATTTGAATAAGATAATTCATTTCTACGTTGCTATGAGGAAATATATACATTATCGTTCAAACGTATCAGGATACTTATTCATTTTTGATCAGATGTATTTTAATCAGAAAATTATTGACAAACATGCATTATAGAATATTTAACAATAAGAGAACTGACTTTGGTTTTCTGATTTTTAGAAGCATTTATTTCGCTATGTGATTCATTAATTCTCTTTATCTGTAAATTCTTCAATTTCTAAATTAGAAGTTGGATTAAAGAGATTCTTCAGAACAATTGAAAAAGTTTGCAGCGTTAATGCCAAATCGTGTTTAAATATAGTAAATAGTAACAAATAGTAAAAAAGAAAAGTAAAAAATGTTTCTTCTAATTATTAACTCGCCATTAATTTGAACGTTTTTATAAAAACTCGCATATTTCTGTTACAAATTGATCAACGTGTCTAGATTCCTATGAGCAGCAGTGTAGTTGTTTTAATTTCGAATTGGAACAAGATTTTCTTATCTTTCGTTTATCGCGTGACACTACCATGGAATTTCCAATAAAATCGGAAAATTCGATCATGCTGAATCGCGATCGATCATAGCGATCAAGACGAGTTACGGTTGATAGAGAGATCGGTCAATAACGGTATGAATAATATTTCATGAGAACGGTAAATTGTGATTTATCGTGGAGGATAAATACAATTTTTTAATTGTCCATGCAACCTGTAAATCATTAATTATTATTACTTATCGCAGGCTGATTAGATTTATGGGGCCTCGTCTAGATGTAAATTTGTAATACATTTTCCACGGTCACGGACGATTAGATTTCCTCGTGCGAAGTGTAACAAGTGCCGGGGCGTAAACCATCTGTAGCAGGTACCTGCAGGCTGTACTTCAACTTCCCAAGAAACATGTACTTTGAAACGATCTTCGCTCGATCTTCCTGTTGAGAAGGACAATTAAAGAAAGGAGAATAAGACGTAAGTGTAAAATAAAATGTACAAGTAGAAACAGTAGTAGGTATGTAAGTCAGCACGTAATTAATGTAGATTAAATGTAGGTTTGTAGCATTATTGTTTGTACCAATGAAGAGAACGAAGCGAAGTGGGGAAAATGTGAATGAAGTGAAATGAAGAAATATACATCAGCATATACCTATGTTGATAATGAAGATTGGCGACGAAATGAATGTAAACACACACATTCCAGAGTAAACGGGCAATATATGCTTCATTCGTATATTATGACAGATAATTGGTAAAAAAGTTTTAAATAGTCTAAAGTATTTGTTTACATTTAACTGAAGATGTAAAAGGATTGGTACTTTACTGACACAAAATTGAGAGTACACATTGATATATATATATATACCATATGAATGAATAAATATTAATATTTTGTCAAATAGTCTTTCGCTTTAATGATAGCCTGTAACGTGGCTTGGACTCGATCAATTGTTGAATAAAGAAAAACAAAATTTTGTATCATTCTGCAGAGAATGGCTAGTAAGCGAAAAGACTGAAACCTTTCAACGCAAATATTAATTGTATAATTGCATTTTGTGAGAAAATTTGTTCGCGAAGTGGACAGGATTGTTGACAGAACTCATCCCACCGTGCAAACAATTATAAATACATATAAGTATAAAGGAATAGTTCGTAATAAACTTGGACGTGGGAGAAAAATATTATTATTCGACATCGATAATAGATTTATTTCCAAATAAATCAAATCAAATTCAGGAACTAATATAAAAAAAATGTATAAGTATCAAAGAATTGAGAAGAATTAAGAAGAATTAAAAAATATATACCCGAGAAAACAATTCGAAGAACCTTACGTAAAGAAGGGTACCATGGTAGAGCCATGAAATTTTCAAAATTTTAAAGCTATTAATTAAACTTTAGAAGAAAAAGTTTTACATATACTTAGAACGTTATCTGTAACAAATTATTTGATCAAAATTCCATACTACCATGGATCTACCACTATCAAATCAACATGAAATACATTTATAATTGTTAAAAAGAAATAAAGATAAAAATTATGATAACGTACTCGATAAAAACGATCCCATAATTTAAGAGCGTCATTACCATCGAATCATCTAAGTGGAATTATTTCGCTATTGGCGAATTAACGCGACCAACACACGGAAGTGGCATTCAGCCGGTCGAGGTCTGCATTAAAGCGAAGAAAAAAACGTACAGGGCGAAAAATAAATCGCGAAAGATTTCCTTGACGTGGTTTGCAATTCAATTAGCATTCGAACATTTTGCTCGAGACCGAAATGGCCGATAAAGCCTCGCTGGTACGTCCGTGGCACTCGACAAATCTCGCGCCGCTCAAAGCGGGCCGCGTGCCCTGTTAAGATCTGATTTACAAACCAAAATTTAGTGCGTCCTAAATTAAAGCGGCAAAACGATATTCATCGCGTCATCATTTCCATCAATGTCCGGTAGCCTCCTGAGCCGGTGAATGGCTTTACTAAATCTTCGTGACAGTGAGTTACAAACGGTCCAAGAAAGACCGCCGTACTCAAGACATTCCTCCGACACGTATCGAGTCCACGATGGAATCAGAAGCATCTTGTATACATCGATAGAATTTTATTTTATACCGAGGAAGCTTTTTTTAACTTGCTGAAACGTGACTCGAAAACCTTTGATTAATCGGGTGAGTTTATAAAATGAACGGGTACAGAATATATTGTAACGTTATTCTATAAAGTTTTTGTTACGAATTAACGCAGACAGAATTTTAATTAATATTGTTTCTGCTTCTTATAAGGAACTTCGAATATTTCGATTAATCGAGTGGGTTTATAAAGTAACTAAAAAATAAACTGTAGTATCACAAGTTTTATGAAGTTGTTTTTATTAATTGAAGTTAATATAATTCTTCAGACTTGGAATAATTTTTATTCAATATTATTTAAGTTTTTATTTTTGTAAGGTATTTCCAAGTTGATTAATCGGATAGTTTATAAAATGCATACGAAAAGATCGCGCATAGTGTCATTTTGCGAAGTTGGTGGAAAAAATACTAGATAAGAAATTTTAACCAAAAAGGATATAATTTGTGTAACAACTTAAATTGCACGACCAGTAATCATTAGACCGAGAGTCTTATGTATTTATGACGAATTTAAAAATATTTATGAAACGGCACAGAATGCGAACAATATGCGAAACTATATAAAATATGCAAAATATGTTTAGTAGTAAAAATAAATTCCTGCTCAAGTTCTACAGTAAAACTCCATTTATCCGACAGGATCGGAGGACAAGACGTGTTGGATAACTGGATCAGTCGGATAATAGGAATCCACTAGTTCTCTCTTCCTTCGTTGTTTATCGTCCGTACGATCGGAGTTGATTTTCATGTAACTGGATTTTGCTAAGCTGAAATTTGTAAATGCGAAAACCTATATTCGTACAAGCCATACGTCTCGTAGCATGGAGTCGGGAGTAAAGGAGATTTAACTAACGAAAAAGTATTTTAAGCTTCCTCTCAGAACTCATTTTATTCAACGTACATAAATACAAAAATTAAAAACGCGAGAGACGGCGACAATTATGCGTTCGATCAACGAAAAACGATTCCATGAACGTACACGTGGTCGAAGAGCGTAGAAGCTGGGATACGCCTTATGTCGTCTTACGTTATTTCAGACATTTCTAACAGTTGGAAGAAAGATGACTATACGGAATGATCGGTTTTTCACGTATCGTGACATATAGCATAGTTATAGACACACTTTCAGCTGCAAAGGTAACGGTGATAGAAGTTCGACTTACAGAAGTCTGGCTATTCTAAATTCGAGTTACAGAGGTAAAATAATGGACATATGGCAAATAATTCGAGTTGAAGCAAATTTCATTTCGGCTCGTAGAGGTTTTCGCAGCGGAGCAGAAGGAAATGAGCAAAATTGCAGTCGTATAGAGGTTGGAGTTATCGAGGCTTCACTGTATTTGCATAAATATCCGCAATTTAAATCTAGTAACCAACGATATACATATGTGGCATATTCTACCTACACTATAGTTACCAAGCATCGTATTTTCTTTGCGCTTCATCGGTGACACATACGCGCAATTCCACGATGGCAGAGATATTAAACCGAGTAGAGGGAAAAAGAGAGCAAAGGGAAGCAACGTTGACTCGGTGACTCGTCGCCAACCGCTAATTGAGGGGAAATTACGAGCCGGCTTATTATGAAGAAACTATTCGGTGCGCATCGACGCGAGCAATTTCGCGCGTTCCGTCAAGAGGTGGAATTATTCAGGCCGCAGGATGTTCGTCGTGCTTATCGTTTCGGTCGTTCGCCAGAGATACACACCCGACCGTTGAATAACCTAGACGGGAAATTGATGATATCTTGAAACTGTGCGGGGTCCACTCCCATTCTTGATGTGCGGATAATCTCGTCCGCGGCTGTTGACCCTTATCTCCAATGAAAACTGCGCGTCGTCAAAACGTTGGATCTTATTCTTGATTGCGAGATTCAACACGATACCTGACGATCCACTTATTACCTATTCAGGTAAATAAGTACTCACTTACTACTGTATCTGCTTATTTTTACGTTGCATTATTAATGTCACGCCCCTTGCGCAACCGATGCAATGGCATTCGCATGATATTATGTACGAGTTGTAGGAAAGATCTTTAGGAACACGTTGATTCATATTATAGCGGACATTATTTTAATATGATGCAAATAGTGGTGATATGACGTGGACATTTTTTCGTCGTTGGTTTTTTATTTTATTTTCTATTGTATTTTTTATCTATTGTAAGAATGAAATTAGAAGAAAGCGAGGGTTAAAAATAGGTGGTAGAAGGTTGTTGGGTGTAAACTGGAAGGAATTATACTTGAAAGTATGGAATCGTAAGAGTATATGTAATCTTGATGAAATTCTTCATAAATTTCGCGATGTTAAAAATTAGGAGGAGCAGTTGTTACGTCAAGAGAGATCTCTTTGTGCATTACGCTTTGATCTGTCCAGTGAAGACACTATACAGAACATCTTAAGATTCTATAGCATGTCTATGCAGGATCAAGGAACTTCCATGTGGATGATTTTAGAATTTAAATCGAAAACAACCTATTCTTAGAGATGAGGACGTTTAAGACTAGACTAGACGACATCAATGTTGTGAAACTATTTACAACGACCTATTCCAGGGTTGTAAAACCTAAATTTGGACGACCACGGGGTTAGGTTGGGTGGTGAACCTAATCCTGGACGAGCCACGGATCGAAAGTTTAGACTAGTATAATCTAGGATTTCTAGTTATCGTAATAGTAAACGACTAGAGAAGTAACAGTTCAAACATCATTTTCTACCATTATTGTATAAGAATACAAAATTAGAAAACGATTATTCATTATTCTTCCTTCCTTTTGTAACAATAAAATAGTAAAATACTCTCGTAGAATATTACTCAATCTTTATCAGTGTATTTTTAATTACTTTTAAAATACTTATGATAATAGAATATCCCTAATTACGTCTGTATTTCCATCCTTCTCTTTGCTACGATAAATTAGAATTTTTAAGTACACAATATCTTCAAAGACACCCTAACGATAAAAATGCCACAATGCTACGAAAACTTTACCTCCAATAATTAGTTTCTGGAAATAGCAATAAATCAATCAATCTAATTAACCGTTCAAAGAAATATATACGTACATAGTGAATTCACACTAATTCAATTAGCCTTAATCCAGAGAATCAAATAAAAATTCTTCCCGCACGATAACTCAAAAAAAAAACCGACGTATATCAAAATAAAATATACTCACGAAATATAAGAATAAAATATGGCTACAGTTTCTTTTCAGAAAAACACGGACATCATTTGCGTCAGTCAGCAGTTTGAAATTTTACTGGCGCGAATTGCGCGAGCATTAGTACGCACGCATTAATTTCCAGACGATCGTGGTCTCGCGATTCGTCCCGTCCCGTGATTATTTGTACACGTCCAATCGTCCACGTGATCTGGATTTTTGAAATGGTCGTTTTGGCCAGCAGGTTGGTTGGCTGCCAAGTAGCCGCTGTTGGGACGGGTTCAACAGCCACCGCGCCGCCTGGACCCGTCTGATTTGGCCTCATTTACGACGAGGTACAAAAATTCCTGTAAATTGGCCGTAATTTAGCGTACAATGGGACGAGTTGTGCCAACGGTTCAACGCTTGGCCCTTCCATTCGCTGTTCGCGTTGCGTCGAGAAATTTTAGGCTCCGCGTTACAGTACACACGATCGCATTTTTCACGGGTTCCTTCCATTTCATCCAGATTACGATTCACATGCGAAATCATCAATTTAATTCTTCCTCGACCGGTACCGATAAAACTCCGTATTTTTGGCTGTCGATTTTTATCGTGGTATAAATTGTGCATTCTGAAGGAATCGATAATAACCGAATGGGGATCGAAGGAGAAAATATATTCGATATACAATGGCTACAGGAAGTATCCGTATACCATTGTACTTATTACGGCATTTATATCATAACTCAGACCCTAATGCTATTTTTCTTTTTCCTTTTTACGTAATTTTTATATTACGTACTAAAGAATTTCCTTCTATAAATAAATAAATAAATTTCATTCATTCGTTGCATAAATTTTTATGCTCTAATATTAATTTTGACCATGCCCTCTGGAATAAATATCATAAATAAATTAAAGTGGGGAAATCCCTTTGCAACGATCTATATGTATAACACTTACCTATGCTTACGTCGATTTCAATTTTGATCAAAAGGTTCAGAATTTGCACGCATAAATATTTGATTAAAATGAACTGTATCTTAATTTTTCCATTCAAGTGTCGATATTTGCAACTTCATGATTCCCGATGTTAGATCGGCATAATTCACACTATAACAGAAGGATGATACTACTAGATCAAGATTCTTTTAGACATCGTCTACAAATGTCTTTACGTACAACCAGTGCAATTATTATTATCAGTATTTTATATTCATATCCAATAAATCATATAGCGAACATTATCTTACATCCTCTATATGCAAAGCAAGCAGAAGGACGAGATAAAATTGTAATTTCCTGGAGAAAGATAAAGGGCGGGACAAGGAATAGCGGTACATAATTAATAGCGACACGATTTTACCGAGTTACGAATGAACGTTCGTGGATTCACGGATAATGGTAATCAGCGATGATCGAGTGGAAATTCACAGTTCGCGTGAGAAACGAAAAACAAACGGTCGTTGTTACGGTGGAAGCGTCGTGATTACTATTAATTAAGAAATTAGTAAGCAATGTAAGAAACAGGCCGGGAACACGAAAAGATATTCCCGACAGACAACTTAGGATTTAGTGCCGCCTGAGCAGCGTACACAAGGCAAATTAAGCGCGTGCATTTGTCCGTGTCTTTCTTCCATTTCCGCTGCATTGCGTCGCTTTTTTCATTAACCTAAATAATTTTCTAGTGCATATTTTGCAATCATTTGATATATGTACGTTAAATATAGGGTGAAATCTTTAATTATGTATAATGCATTATATAAATTCTAGTTAGGTGATATTTTGTACTGAATTTTCCTGTAGAAATATGTACTCGTGTGTTTGATTAATGCACGTTCATTAACCTAAATACTTTTCTAGACAAATCCTTCGCCATTTTTAAATATACGTGTAATTTTACTGCAGTCATGCATTCATTAATCTAAATGTCTTGAAACTTTTCGACATATGTGTGTTAAATATTAGACGAATATTTTAGTTGCGTAGTATAGTAATTATATTTTATAAATTAGATAAAAGTATCGTACCTTTTATCTTCACACGTAGAGTAGTGTTTACTAATGCATCAAACAGTGCAAATTTTCTTAGACTTTTTCTTCGATTGTTATATATTTACTTTTAATTTCTAATTCTTATCTTTCCAGAAACCTTATGTAACAATTGCCATGAAACATATCAAAACTTCCTTTTCAAACTTCAACTTACAAAATAGCTACTACATCGAAATTATCTCATCGCACGAAACCAACTTTTCCCACAATTTGATGCGCATACAATAACGTGCAAAAGTTTCCAAGTAGATAGATTTTTCACTTTATATTTCAAAAGCAATGTTTTACAAAATTTCATCTAATATCATATAACTATATGTATAGCGATATTTATTTGCTGCATTTCTACTTGCCGCATTATTCTTCCCCGTATTATTTAAAACTCTATTAGATATCTTTTTCCGAATACGAAGTAAAATGTGTATGTAGTCAGAAACTTTTGCGTCCGGCATCGCTGTAATGACTATCACCGTTCATCGCATACAGTACAGTTTCGTTTGTCCGAACTCGACGGCGAAGAAACAATTTATATAACTGGAGTTCCTGTAAAACGAGAATTCTCTTATTCTCTCCACCGCCTATTATTTTTCGCTCACATAACAGAAATTCACGTTCGCATAAGTAGATACAATCGGCGAAATTTCAGTTAATCGGGCATTGACTGAAATTTCGTTGCAGTAAGCGAAGCTGTACGGTAACGTCAAACAAGAGTAACACGAAGACTCCGATAAATCCACCGGGCGCATAGTTCACGAGAATCTCTCTGTGACCGTGCAAACGATTCCCGTCGTTCAACGGAACAGCGTGGCGATTTAATTGCAAAACGATCGCGAGGATGTCGCGGGGAGACGAGGCCATCGTATTTCGGTAGTGACAAATTGAAAACACGTGTAAACGGACAGTGTCTGCAAACAAGGGACACGTGTATGGCCGGTACTCGCGAAAAGGCCGGCGGTGACAGCCGCGAGAGTTTTGTTAATCGGCGTAGACCATATAACGCGCCGACGTCAAGATAATAAGCGGCCGCGGGGCTAAAGGACGAAGTCGAGGTTGAACAAGCCACTGAATGCAGGAACCAGCCACGGAGAGGAGACCAACGCTAATTGGACCCGAGCTAATTTCGCTTTTCGAAGTAACGAGGAACCGGTCGTTGGCCAAGTGACATTTTTAGTGCGTCTTCCAACCAGCTGACGTAATAACTCGCGAATACTACCTGGCGATGTTCGATCGTTGATTTAAGTTCGGTGCCTCAGGATTGACGCGAATGATAGATGGGTAGGGAAATTTAGAAGCTGAAGATGGATTTGAGAATGGTTTACGAATAATAGTAAGAAACAGGTTTCGATGAGATTGAGTTGATCGAATGTGGAGCTTGGTAGCTGATAGCGTAATATATGGTTTTGCATGGAAATGGTTGTTTCTTATTATTGCTTGGTAAAACTTTAACTGATAGAACGATTAATCCAGAATAATTGTTATAAGATTATTTTTGTACCTATTTCACGATTTTTAGCAACGTTACTCACGCTTAATGTCATTCTCTTGTATCTGGGTAATTAGACTAATAAACGAATGATAAATAGCAATATAGAAGTTTATATATTCTTGTTATATTTTGGATATAGTAATATCGAGTACATTGAAAATTAGCACATTTAGTTTATATCCCAAGTGGAAAATGACATTTTGAAGAACATCGTAAAAGAAAATTCAAGAAGATCTGTGTTAAAGATGGTATGAAATGAAAATGAAATTCTAAATTTACTGTTAACAGGATAAGCTATTATGGTCTACTTAAGCTCAGAATATGGAACATATAATTGTTTGATCTGAGCTAAGTGAAATTTGAAAGATAAAAGTGGATTTTGAATTGCTTTAAAAGGGATGATAGAAAATAGACTGCTAAAATCTAGTTAACGTGACATGGATCTTGTCGTGTTAATGTGACTCGATGCAGTGACGTTATTTTTTATTTTTAGAACAATTCTGGACTTTTTCAGTTGATAATCAGATTTTCTCATCGTTCAGCAAAGCAAACTATAATAGTTGCTTTAAATTTAGGATCAAGTCACGATGATTCTTAACTCTTAATTTGATCAATTTACTTAATTTGAAATTATTTCCACAAAATCAAGTAGAAACTGTTATCTTAAAACTTTATTCTGCATTCAAACAATTTCCCTCATTTCATCACCAACATATGTCTAAAGAAATTTAGTAAATCTGACGATTATAAGAGTCGAAGATCTAAAACGATTTTATACCCATAAAAATCACTGCTGGCAATCTTTGATATTCTGCAATCTGTTAACAAATTGCTAACTATATCGCCATACTTTAAACTCAATTTCATACATAAATCACTCGTTATAATCCAGACCTTCCTTTTATCAGTTCATAACGTGATCCGCAACAAAAATTTCTCTAATCAATTACAAGATTCAAGCGCATAATCCAATAAACGATTCGGCAAAAAGGACTGTCAGCTTTCTTTCCTTTTCTTCTCGCGTCGACCATTCTTTCTTAAAGGCAACGTAATCCTCTTTGGTACGCGAGTGTTAGAGATAGAAAAGTACGAAACTACTAATGATTACTGGTAACACCTGTAATACCGCATTCGTTACCTTCAGATAGCTTGGATAATTTTCGATATTAGCTTGGCATCGCGTGATTCGCGCTCATACAGAACACGTATGTATTCCTGCTGTCTACCTTTCATGCACTGCAATGAGCCAGCAAAGACGACCGATCGCCGATTCGTGCGGCCTTGAAGCTAGGAAATGCAACGCGGAAGTCTTCATGGTCCAGAGGACGGTGAGTCATTCGTTAGATCGTTCGTGATCTCTCGTGATCGATCGGAACGAAAATTGTTCACTCATTCCGTGGATATTAAGCCTGGGAATAATTGCATGACTGTAAACATCGTTCCAAAGGGGTGCATGAACTTTCGATTAGTTAGGCGAACCAGAACAGATGTACATGATTCGGAGGAAATTACGCTGGTATCCGCGGTATGAAGATTGACTTTGAGTGAAATGCATCTGCAAATTCAGAGGAAGTTTCTGAAGTTTCGAGGTGAAGAGGTTTGGTATAAACTCGCGATGCGTGTGGAATAACGTTGCTGTTCGAAGTTGCCGCATGATCGAGCGAGTAAATGGCGAAACTAGGAAGTAATATTTAATTAAAGGTAAATTCAAGGTAACTGAAAAGCGAGGTATGAAACCGTGCTAATGCGAGAACCAAGAGTTCTCTATAAATTAATTCCCTAGTTTTTAAATTATTTAACAGCCATAAATATTCGCCTCTAATTTCTTTGGCAAGATGACATAGGTAAATTATTCACAAATATCATTTTGACATTTGAAAACGTACAAATGATATAATATTTATCTACAATTCCGTGATTACATTCGGAGTAAAATTTTACCTCCTGAATTCGAAATGTGTACATAGCCATTTAAAAATAACTACGCGGTGATTTAATCAAGATATCATAAAACTATAAAAATGATTCGAGTAAATATACCCTCCAATTAAAATCCCCATAAATGCACATCCAGTTTCGTCACGGTTCAAAACTACAATCCGCGAACAGTGAAAATATCTTCCCCTCCGGTACGCGAACCACCCCCATAATCGACCAGCTTTTTTCACAAAGCATACCAACTCACTATGGCCAGCTATAAAGCCAGTGTCTCAATGTCCCGTCAGAATTCGCTTGAGCCAAGATAATACTGGCGCCAAGTCATCCCCTTTGTACATTCTCCTTTTTCGTGCAGCGTAGCTGGTCCGTGTTCTTTGCCATCTTTCGCCGTCGCAGGGACCATTCTCCATCTTTCTTCCTCCTTTTTGGCGCAATGTCACAGCAACGCATGCATTCGCCGCATATAATTGTCCGCGGTACGCATTGTCTCGTTCCATCGAGCACTGTCCTTCTTCTACGCCTCGTATTCGCCTCAGATTTTGCCACGGGCTGCGAACTCGTTGCGGAGAATGGCCGCTGAAGCTCATGGTATTTTCGGCCTCTCTATTTATACCGGCCAACTGTCAGTGCTCGGGCTCGTAGGTGCCACAGGGTTCGGGTCAGAGGACACACCCCAGGGAAAAAGAAAAAAATGAACAAAAGGACCACGGCGTGCCGGCGTCTTCGTTAGCCGCCGCTGTCGGCTCGTATAAACATTCGACCGGCGAACTTGATGAACTACTTGCACGAGCGGAATTAATTGACCGAACCCGCTCTGCCTCCTGGGCGCCACCGTGGAACGCGCCGCACTTTTGTTCCTTTGATTGCCTCACCGTTCGTTCAGGGGCGAACAGTTCCTCTTCTTTTCTGACCACTCGCAAAATCAACTTTTGGAAGAATTTTCTGGTATAGTTGATTTAGAAATACATACGAAGTGTTCTTCGCAGAGGTAAGTTGATACATTTGCTGCTATTAACGCATGATTTACGTCGGTACAGTAATGCAGTGCTTATCTAATAATAAGTAAGTTTATGGTTACAGTGAACGCGGTTCCTAACGAATAAAACGGCTGAAGCGCATATATTCATAAATACACTACGGATATTTATGCACTTATGGGAAATTCAAATGCGTAAACATGTACAGAACGCACATAATATATTATAAGTGTATAACATACATATCAAACAAAGTACGTGTTAAATACAAGCTAGATGTATAACTCACGAGAGGCTACATGAATTATTATTAAGGGTAGAGTAAATCCTTGCATCGATATCCAAGTTTTCCTTCGAATACAAAAGACGAGGAACAATTTCTAGAATATTTGACGAGGATAAATTTTGAATGGCAAAGAGTGATCTTCGAAGATCAACGTATTATAGAATAAGTTAATTAATTCGTTTCGGAATGGGCTACGTACCTGGCTAAACGAGAACGTATATATAGCTTCATTAAAAAAATACAAAGATTATCTTGAGATCTCCTAGGCACTGACCCCTAGACAAAATCTTTCTTTGCCATAAAACGTCCCGTGTAAAATTTCACAACCACAGAAGCTAACTTTCCCACAACGAGTCGATCTCAAGCTGCTCCGCGTTCTTCGAACGCTAGAATCAGCGCTGAACGAGGAGTTGCCTCTTTTTTCCTAATGATATGTTAATAACTGCAACTTAAAATTTTTCGATTACAGTGAAAAGTATTGGCAACGGCTTTCCTTGGCGGAAAGGCCGACTATTGTTGGTTGGTAGACCTGCCAGCGGAACGCTTATTACTCGTTTCAGCAAATGCGTCTCTAGGAATAACCTTAATGGTATAGCGTGTGTACGCGCGTGAAGAATCTCGATACTTTATGGCAGTGATTATCGTTTAGCCGTCCCCGTCGCGGCCAAATCGCACTACCGGCTGCGAGTCGCCTCTTATTTTCGTCATTAAGCTGTGACTAATATGCCATATTACCGTGACAAAACTGGCCAACAGCCGACAGTGTTCTGTCGGTCCGTCGCCACCGACTCGGGTGACGCTGGAAAAACTCTCGTTACACGGCCAATGACGAATTCGGGGTGCGAACATCTTCATGGTACATTGCCTCACGCGAACATTCTCCGCTTCACCGAGCTAGAGAAGCTCTCTAACAGAGAGAGCCCTTGGCTCTCTCATCGTGGACATTTGTATGTCGCATGACTAGAATCAAGCGGATACTGACTCTCTGAGCCGATACGTTGACACGTTGTGTACGGAAGACAGATATCTCCGTCTTGGTATAGTCAAACGTCGTTCCTTTACGAAATAGAATACTTAAAAGAGATACACAATCCCTAAAAGTAATATGTTACACCTTTTCATACCTAAAAGAGATATTCACAGATATATCGTTTATTATATTTTGTCATATTCCACAGACAAAGTATACGTCCTCGCAAAATTTTTTATTATTTGAAACTTTTTAGAAATATGAATAGATTTTGAGGTACTTGTTAATATCTTTACTATATTATAAGATCGTTTTTTAAATCAGATTTCTAAATATATTTCGAATAGGGATACAAATTCGCAGACAAGAAACTTAAGAGCGAAATTACTTTTTCGCATAGGATCGTCGTGTAATTTTTGACGGAGACACGTAAGCCGTTTATAGACTAAACTGGATAATTTCAATGTTTATTATTTTTGGAATTGTAATAGCAAAGTACTTGATGGACGTTCGTTCTATTTGTATAATTTCGTCAAGTTTCTTTACTCTTTCTTTCGTTGACTGATTCGAGCAATAAGCAGTTCATATATAATAAATAAATGACGGGATTAATTTTCAAATACGTACACGCACGAAACAATACACGCTTGAAAATGCTCAAGTATACTTGAAAGATGTAACTCTGATACAAAATATGCTTGAACGTTTCATATTTCTTTTTTGCAGGAAATTACTATCTTCGCTATCCCTAATCTACAAAAAAATATATCTTTTCCCGAGTGAAATAAAAATCTAAGGAAAGTGCGAGATAACAAAACCAAGCACCGATAATAATCATTTATACGTTGGTGAACGGGTTGGCCGCCATTTTTCTTTCCGCAACGAGAACATACAGGTTTAACGAGGCGCCGAACGCGATGAAGAGGACTAATATAAACGATCCGAGAAAATAGAGGCCGATCAAGCCAACGACTCGTGATTGAATCTAGTGAGCTGTACGCAAGAACAGCGTCATTTTCCAACCAAGTGAAATAACAAAATGAGCAGAAGGAGGAGGAGGAGGACGAGGACGCAGCGAGCGAGGCGATGACTGCACGTGCTTGCGCTTCGGTAGCAAATGAGTTCTCGTCATCGTTGATTTGATGAAGTCGAAGGAACGATGGGACGAGGTAACGAGAAAACGAAAACGTTTCCAAGCCGAGACGGGGCGGTGTAACAACTTCACCTTCTGGAAGTTTTGCTCGGAATAACGGGCACGGATTTCCTTCATGGGAACGGGCATCTCCATCATAAGCAAGAATGTAAACACGGCAGGAAATCCAGGCAAACGAAGACTAACTAATCATCCAGACTTCCGCCATTTTGCTTCATTTTTCTTTCCGTTCGCCAGTGAATCCGCTGGTTCCGTTGAAAGCTATGATTTGATAGTAATTGAATTAATTGCCAAGGGCTTCCCGGAGCATATCTTTAAATTAATCATCCAACTCGTTGATTCTCTTGATGCTCGCATTTGGCTCACGGGTCTGCCCGTTGGGACGCATGGGGAATCAACCAACCTTCGACGTAATTTACTTCGGGGGATTCTTCGTGCTTCGGCGGCTGACAGAGTTTCTTCACGAGTCTTGCTTGTCGATGCGAGCCAAATTAGCGGTAATACGACATGTTGTTCCGTTCTTTTTTTGCCTGTTTTCCTGTTTTCTTGATCTTAGTTGGTGCACGGACCGCATTATCTTTATTATATTATTTGAATCAACCGGAGAACCAATAATCCATATAATAGGAGTTCACTGATTTTCCCTGTTAGTTATGATCCTTCGTTCGTACAACAGGAGTTCAACTTCGGATAAGTGGATTTAATTGGCAGAGCATCGCTTAATCGAACTTTAACTAAAATTTCATCCCAACAAATGTAGTTTTGCTATATATGTGTAAAAATGTGGTTGAAAATGTAATTGGTGTATCACCGAAGATGTAACTCGTAAAAGTACGAGAACATATTATAAAATGGATAAGAAGATGGTTAAAAATACTATTTAAAAAAAAATATAGAAAATTCATTAGAAAATTATCAAGAAATTATCAAAAAGCTACTAAAAGTAGATCATTAAGAAATTAAGGGAAAATATTAAGAAATTATCGAAGATGGTGTTAGAAGACACACGATAGATTTAGAAAGTATGAAGAATTACTAGAAAAAAGTCACTAGCGACGTAACGAAACATCACATTTTGATAAGAATAATCCTATAGTTGATTTTGGATGGATAGCAGAATCATAATCTTCAATTACGGTAGATGATATTGAATTACATCATTTCTGGATCGCCAATATCAAATCTCACTAGTCAACAATCGTCGAAATAGAACTTCACAATTCCCTAGAGCGACCGATATCGAATTTCGCGTTTCGAAGATCACCAATATACTATATTCCGTCACTACAAAATCATTGACATCGAATTTCATAACCCTATAGTCATTGGGTTTTGAATTTCATGATCCTGGGTCGTTAATATCGAATTCTACAGTTCAATGAGCCGTTTCATATGCACACACATATATCTAAACCTTACGAAGAATTATTCAATTATCTTACATTATCTCAGAATTATTCGGATTAAATTCAAAGTCTTCCTTTCGATGTTATTAAAATTAAAGATGTTAATCATTAGTTGATCCTATAATTTGAGTTTCGTTGAAACTATTGCAAATAAATATTCTTTAAAGTTTGTCTCTTATCCTCGTTAATGTTCATTCGACTTTAAATAATTTCAATCACTTTGTTAATACGAACCTGTTTCGATTGATTTGGAACATGCTGTGGAGTTCCGAATAACGTTAACGTATTTTCAACTGTTGTCCTAACTTGAAAAGCACAACAATTGTTAAATTATCTAATTCTACTTCCAATTTTACACTTGCTATTATTGGCCCCCAATATATAATCGCGTGTATTTTTTGTAATCTTTGTGTTCATATTTTATAATAATAATAGCTTCGTTATGTTCGGAATTATAATTAAAAGACAATTAATATCCGCTGGAACAATATACAATTGAATTCAAACAACTTGAATTCAAGCAACTTGATTAATTTGAACGAAATATTTCAAAATACAATTCAAAATAAGATATCTCCAAACGAATATTTCAATACATGGCAGAATATTACGTAAACGTTTTTTTTGGTGTAATTGAACATAGAAATGCCAGCTGGAGAAAATGAAAACATTCTACAATTTGTAACCTTTAATTGACTAATTTCAACTATTTTCTTTCATTCGTATTTTCCTCCCAGAAAGAAGCGTTGCTAAAATTAATAGAACAACGAGATCAAAGTAATTCTTCATATCTGTCGGTTATTCACCTCGTGGCTTTCGCGTTCTTCTTTCTCTCAACCAAATTGCACTCCCCTCATACCAATCAGTCCGCGAGTCCCTGAGATGCTAATCACTCGACAGAGATCGGAGTTCGTAAAAGCGTTTCGCAGGCGTGCCAGCGACGTTCCCGCAAGTATGTCAGTTTCGTTCAAGAACATAGAATCGTGTTTAAAAGGGAAACAAAGGATTGCCTGCTTTGATGTCGAAATGTATCTTCGATTCTGTAATTTCCTGGTTAAAAATAGTTTCAGACGATCCATTCTCATGGGAAACAATTATATTCGCATTTATCACATTTCATGCGTGTTTCTCTAATTAACATGTTCCGTGTATAGTAGATATGGTAATAACAAGTGCCTTCAATGTGCCATAATAAATGAAATAAGACGAATAGAATCTTTTTAAGTTACAAAACATGATTTAAATGATATTGGGTTATATCGAGGAAAGCTTTTTCAATTAAATATATAAAAAAGCACTTTACGTATTCATAATAATAGTAGAATTTTTTTCATAAGTAAATAATATAAAAAGAATCCAGATTATATTGGAAGAACAATTTTATAGAAATATTTTTTATGGAATATATTTTATAAATATTTCTCTTCATTATATCTACATACAGAATCCCTGTATCACTGTAGCTCTATTCCCTTATCATAGAAATAATTAAAATTAAAATGCAAATAATTTAAAGCAATGATTTTACTAATGTAACGCCCAGTTATAGATAACTGAAATAAAAATAAGCAAAGAATGTACTACAGTATTCTACAAAATATTTCTCCGTTAACAGAGCTACCCAGTGTTCCTACATGTATCAAGCAAAGTTATCTTTATCTCCTTTCCTTCAGAAATACGTCTGCATACCAATACATCAAAATTACCCTATATTTATTCCCTTCAACGTCATCCGCGACGTGCCACAGCGCTTTTCCTAGAGACGTTGCGAACGACAGTGTCGAAAATCTCTGGCATGTTGCCTAGACGTCGACACACCAGCTTACGAAGAATTATCTAACTCGATTTACGCTGATTTACGTTGCGTAATTTTTGTAATGCGAACAGAGACATATCTAACTACAAGACATAAAGTGTTGGTAAAATTCATCTGCAATTTTATACGACACCATGAAATATCGCTTATTGTATCATTGTCTATGTTATAAAATTACGATAAGTGGGAACAAAGCTATGTACACAATTTTATTTGCCTCAGTACTTGCTTAATATATTAGAAAATCTTATTATTTTTTCCCTCAGTTTTGTGATATACTTTTAAACTGTCACCTCTAACGTTTAACATATCTTTTTTTAGAAATGGTCCAATGCTGAAACTTAAAAATTAGGAAGTATCTCTTGTTGATGGGAAATCGATTAATTAACAGAGAATTTATTAACAGATTTGTTCACAAATGAATCTGTTATACGATAGAGATCTGTATATAAAAATATTCTGATTTCTATATCACAATTATTAAAAGAAAAGGAAAATGTCTTCTAGAGAACGATGAAAGCAAGAGTATTCATTTTTCTCATACTCGCAACATTCAGCCGCTGACGTAAAATTACATGTTCTTGTAAGTTGTAGCGAGTTATCGTTACGATAGAAAAGAAAAATTACGACATATTTACCACATATATTAAGATTGCAGGAAGATGTATAGCAGCAGTTTAACCTATGAAGGATTATAAAAATCTCATTCCAGGATTCGTAGTTTAATGGATCTTTTTTCTTTACTTCAAATACAAGGTACAATTACCAAGAAATTACAAGTTGTGAATGTGTTAATCGTAGCATGCGGTGCTTCCATTCGTCAAAAGAATATCCTCTTCCCAACATATCGTACTATTTCAAATTTACGCTAAAATATTTGTTGAAACGTCATTCTGTTCATTGAAATAAGAGCAAGAAGAAATAAGGGCATGAAAATTGTGCAAAGTAGAAAATGTTCAAATAATATATCAAAAAATGCGATTTCGTATTCCAAAGGTTCAATTTTCTATTAAAATATCTATTAAAGCACCAAATTTTTTTTCATTCATCGAAAAGAGTATGAGTTTGCAACATAAAAATACAAATATGATCATAGTGTTAACTAAAGTTAATCTTTATATGCAGAACACCTAAATAATACTAGTCGAACAATATCGTCGACCAGTCCAGGAAATACGACTTTATATTCCAATTAGCGAGAGTGTTCCCTTTTCCCTCTTTCTATCTCTTTCTCCGTGCACGAGGCGAAAGTCAACGATTTCTGGCGTTTCATTTGTCCAGGCTGACAGTGGAAAATCGTTGATTCTCTTGGATCTATGAAGAGATCTATAACGTCGGACGTGTCCCGCTCTCGGTTGACATTCTAATGCAGCACAGATAAATTGGATTGACATCTCGGATAGGCGGGATTGGCCTGGCTCCAGCGTCGAATACCTTGATTAATATACCGGTAATTAGTTAGCGGTGCAACCGCGAGTTACAGATATTATTATGCTAATTACGCCGGCGACGTTGAGTAATAGACTGCACGTGAAGCAACGAACGAGAGGCGAGCGGCCCACGTTTCTGCCATTTGCACGGCCGACGTTCGGTTCAGCGTTCCGAAACGGACCGAGGAAAAAACGACGACCTTGAAGGAAAAAAGAATCGAGGATCGCAGCGCGAAAGCGAAAGGGTGAACGTTCTTCCCTCAGTTCGTTCCCGATATTCTCGGTGATACCGTTGCTCTCGTTCAGACGTTCTATTGACGTGCCAATGGAATTGACGATTTTCTTTTCGATATTTTGTTTTGTTGTAAATAAAAATATTAAATATCGAAGGAATGTAGATAATCGATAGTGAATTCGAAAATCGATATTCTGTGGATAAAGAGAATTAGCCATTTTCAATTGATATTATTGGATCATAAGTTTGGATTAGATTTGTGTTAAATTACGTAATTTTAGAGAGTTTCGGAGAGAGTTTTAATTTGTGTATTGCATATTTTATATGTGGTAAATACTATTTTGATGGACATATATTATCATAGCATTACGTATATCGATACATGTATATCGATACATATGTATCAATATATTATCATTGTAGTACAAAATAAAAAAGATTGTGGATTATAAAATTTCGTACGATATTCTAAAGTTTACTCTGAAATTCAGTAAATTAATCCCCGAACTATTGCGAGTGATATACGATTCAGTGATAACAACTGAAAATTAAGAAATGATTGATTTCGAATATTTCTATTTATAAAGCAAGAGGAAATTATATCTTCGTTGGCTAAATCTTTCTCGCATGTACTGTCTCGAGCTACTGTCGAAAGCCCATCTAAAAAAAATCCTAAAAAATCCTTGATATCTTCTCCCTGTGTTTTCTACCCATAAATAAGGATGGGAGTGGACTGCTTACAAGATATCCAAAATCCTGTCCAAAAATATTCTCCTGCGAGCAATGACTTTTTACGTCGAGAAAAGGAATATCTTGCAGCATCCGTAAGATTCTCCCACCCCAATGAATCAAATGTGCAAGCAATAATACCATCGAAACTGTTCCCAGAATTGTCCCCTAAATACGTTCAAGCTCCTCGAACTTGAGTTGAACCGGTGCAATGGAATCGCGTGTTCGCGAGGACAGTAAGTATTAGGATCAACGAAAGAGAACAGGCTATCGCGAGAGGGGAGACAAAAATGACGGTGGCGTTCGAGGGGACCGCGAGACTCGAACTTCTTTCTCGAGTTCCCGCCGCTATTTACGATTAGGGCAACGAGGAGGTCGGCACTGGGAGGAACAACGAGCGAAAACGGCCAAGCTGGAAGGTAAAAAAGGGAAGGTATAGAAGGTGACGAGGCGCGGGTTCGGATATCGAGGAGAGACAGAGCGGAGAAGCGCGAACATCGAACCTTAGACTTTGTGAAAAGAGACGAAAGCCGGAGGCACAGAAAGGGAGAGAAGGAAGAAACTCGATAGGGTGAGAGAAGAGGTGTCGTTAAGAGGCAGAGACCGATGAAAGAGGAGGAGTAGGAAGAGAAGAAGGTAGAGAAGGATGAAGAAGGAGGAGCAAGGAGAACATCGGAGAAGAAGAAAAGAACAAAAAGGTGAAGATGGACGCAAGATGAATCGACGATCGATCGAGAAGCAATCGATGAACGGGGTTGCCTCGCTTCACGAAAATCCTCGATCCTGACCGCGAGATCGAATTCCATCGGGGACAGCTTCGGTGAGATCCAGCGGCCGATCATCGACCACAGGCCCCGGTTGTTTCTTGTCAGTTGCGCTGCCTCTGATCGGATTTCGAGCTTCTTAGAAACTTCGCACGAGTATTTTCGCCCTCGCCATCGTCCCTTATACCAAACATCCAAAGGGGCGATGCAAACTTAACATTCTCCCTTGTATACCTTCGCTAATGCAACAATAATTACGCGGTTTTCATCGTGTAATTAATGGGCTTCCGCGTTGAATGCCGGATTCTTCCCATTGTTAAGTCCATCGTGTCGGTAAGTTGAATCGACCCACGGCTGCCCGGCCGCTTTCATTAATTCGCTTTTGTCGACGACGCGCCGACTGGACGCGCTCCGTGAAATAGACGCTTTACTGACTCATTTAGTAGGCGAAAAGAAAAGAATTCGCGTCGTGGAATGTTAGTTTTGCGATTGTAAGATGTGTTACACTGGTGTTGAAGTTTGGCGTTGCAGCACCATACGTGGTGTAAGTTTGTTTAGATATGTGGACCATGAGCCGTTTTGATCTTTCTCTTTTCTTTTTCAAATTCTTTGGTTAATGTATCTTGTACGTTACGCAGATTTCTGACGACTTGATGTTCGAGCTGACTCGTTTCTGGGTGAAGAGGAAGAAAGAGTTTACGTTATGGAATGTTAGATTTGCGATTGTAGGATGTGCGTAATGGAAATGGAAATTGGAGATCTATACGTGATGCAGATTTCGTTTGCTCAGATACTGAGGTGGATCCCGAGGTATTTGGTTTTTGATATTAATGAGCGTCTTAGTTACAAAATTCCTTGGATTCCGTATCTTGTGTATTATGCAGATTTTTCACGAAAGTCTTGCTGGATGATTCATCGTAAAACGTTTTAGAACTGTCATTTCTGTGAATTTTCTTATGCGATGCTTCTTAAACTTCGTTTTAAAAGTCTTGATAAAGTTTTGTAGAGAATTTAATTTGTTTGTTACAAGGTTCTCATTATTTTTATTATAAAACTACTTCTTATGTTACTTTGTTTACAATTATGCAATTTTTTAGTAGGGATTGGAATGTTAAATGTAAATAGTTCATGCGTACAAGAACACTAGAGATCAAAACAGAAAGGGTATTATTTTTTCTATATTTTTATCTCAAAAGCAGAAGAAGTTTCTATAACCATAAATAATTCTATAGGACTGTTTTATAGTTTTTCAATAGTTCAGTCATCGCTTCGAGGATTAAACGACCTTTATACCGTTCGCTATAAATACAGAACAGGAATTCTATTTTTGATAGAGCAGTGTTTAATTAATACCTTGCAAGAATTAATATCGTGCCCTTATACCACTTTTGCCACGCTCTATCGTTCGATGAGTCTATGTAGTTATCTCCGCTATAAATCATCTTGCTGTAAATGTCGTGCGATGCATAATTCATATACTCGTAACTTCTAGAAAATTATGGTCACCAGTATCCGATATTATCCGATGATTTCAAGCGTATCATGACGATTGTTTCCATCGATTGTAACTAAATTTTCCGAGAAGTCCATCCTTTAAATTTCTACGATTTCTCGCATTGATTTTACCTTAAGAAATCATAACAAGTATTATTACTTTAGCATGACAACATACCTCGATGAATATAGAACGAACATATATTATCAATACTAACACAGCGTATTGCCTCATCTGCAAAGTGCAGCACGATGGAGTATGTTACGCAAAATATGTCGTTTAATTTACTACTCTCACACTACTGTCATTTCTTATTAAATACTTTTTATCCTCTTTATTATCCGTTTGTCGCTATCAACTTACATAAATCTTAATATCATGAGTTCTTCTTCAATGAAACACCATTAGAATTAAAATTAAATGCGAAATATTAATAGATGCCCTAATACCTATGGTTAGCTGTGTATTTTCTATCCAAGAGAAGAGAAGTACGAGAAGTACAGGTTCGCGATCTGCGCTAGCGCTGTTTCGCCAAGATGTCACGTCTTTGCTGGTAATTCATTCGGATGCTTTTCTCGCGTCCCCCGCTTTCTTGTTCCGCTCGGTGTTCCGTCCCGAAGCTGTTCGTCGGCGGCGAGGACACGGCGGACAGGCACACGTGCAAGTTTTGCGCGATCCCACGGATGAACAAGAAAAGCACCGGCGTTATCTTCGAGGTGATCGAGGCGGACGTGCCGACACGTACGGACGACGACATTTTTCGTGGTCGCGCGTTCGCCTGGTCTACGATTGGTCGCGCGATTCGGTGTCATCGTTCGCTCCGAATCCTCTTCGCGTAATCGAGTTATCAGAAGTAAAAGCAATTATTCTATTTATTTAGTAAAATGTAAAACGAATGTGTGAGTTCTATGTGAGTTTTTAAACTTATTGTTTATGTTTGCACTTTATTTATGATGTTGATGAATTTTATTGTTTATTCTGTTTTTATTGTTTATTTTATTGTAATCGTCAACCAGAGTTACATTTAGATTTTTTATAATAACAACTGTAGTTATAAATAGACGAACGTGTGCTCTCTAGGAGTCAATATAGCGGATCGTTATAGCGAGTCATACAGTCGAATAGCGAGCGTAGAGGTGAACGGTAGCATTGGACGAGGGACGATTACGACCACCATACACTATCTCTGTACTTGTATTTAAAGTAATTTTAATATACACTGACTATTACAATTTTATCATTCGTCTGTTTAATAGACCAACACGTTTAATATCCACCTCATATATATTATTGTCTTTACAAAGAATAAATCTGAAACGTTCTTTGAATTGTGAAATAAATTAATGCATAAATAAGAACGAAATTTCTGATGGATCATAAACGTATTAAGAAAGCATTGCTTTACAAAAATGGAAAATAGAAAGCAACTTAAATAAGGTAATTTAGTCAAGAAAGTACTTTAAGACTCTGACAACCCCAAAATTGCCCCGAATCGACTAAAATCGGCCATGAAACAGCCATTAAGAAGAATCTCGTCAAATTTGTACGGATTACCTCAAAATAATGCGAGGACAATTTTCGGAGAAACAACCTTCGATCGATGTATTTTTTACCAAAATTGCCTTGGTATTCCTATGATCGGCACCCGATCGATGAATTACGCTTAACGAAAGGCAATTTCAGAACGCTTAACAGGATACAACGGCGTTAGTTTTTTTTTAAACATCACTGGTACGCGAAACCGATGCCAATACGCCACCGGTAATTGACTTTTAATCGGTTCTAATAACTAGCCATCAAAATAAGTTCGCCGAAATGAAGCGGTAGAATGAACTGACGTTTATTTGCGATCGACATCTTCGTCACATCACCGACACCATCGACGTTATTACGATCACCATTGCCATCATCATCGTCATAATCATCATTATCATCGCGATCGTCATTCCTATGATATATATAAATATCGATTAAATATAGTGAAATTTTTAGACCTAAAAGTTTCCGAGAATTGTGTAACGAATAATCTTCCATTCTTTATAACCAAACAAAATCAAAAGAAAAATTAGATTTGAAAAAGATATACTATTGTTCAACGATCCACGAAGGAATCAATCATACAAAGATTAACGTCGACAAAGTAGATAATCCAAGGAAAGAAATCCTATCTACCCTTGCCATCACTATCTCGCTCCTTTGATGTACCAAAAATGATTGACACCTTTTATACGAACAACGAACCCAACATCTAAATGAATTTTAGTTTCCCTTTCGCAATCGAACGATCTCATAGACATCAATAGCGCCGCCAAGGTATCTATTCCAACGAAATCGAAACATAGATCGCTTCTCATCTCGCATCGCTAGATTAACAAGTTCATTAACAGAAAAAAAAAGAAAAGAAAAGAAAGAAAGACAGTAAGAAGAAATTTTTAATTAGAATCGAAACACGAAAAGTATGTCCCTTTTGGTTGTAATAATTTAACAGAAGCTACCGACATCCAACCAAAATCCCTTCCGTGTTTGCATCACCAATATTAATAACTTCATTAACAGGGGCAAGAAAAATAAAGGGAAACAACTTCAAACGAGAACAGAAACACGTATGTACATATATATAGAATATGTTCCGTTGGATTTTAATAATCTAACGGAAGCCACCGACATCTCTTAAAGCGGAGAATCGATAAAATCGACAAGCTCTTCAAACACGAAGGCAGTTTCATCCTCACGGGTTGGCGATCGTTTTCATGCGGATTGTAAATCGATTGAACCGTAACACTTCGTCAAATCGACAAGGAACAACGAACAGAGACGAGCAGGTAAGTAGTAATACTCGAAGAGTAGCCAGCTCTTCGCGATCGTGTTCCGGGAGCGGAGAAACCGAGGATGCTGGCTTCTCTGAACAATCAGAAACCTGTTTCCAGAGTGGTACCTCCGGCTGGATCCTCTTTCTCTCCTCTATACCCTTTCGTTTCGTTACGTTCGTTCGTTCTTTTCAACCATCTCCCTTCCTCTCTCTTCCTCCGTTACTCTTCTGGGGAGGAGGTTAGATGAGGATCGCCGGGCGTTCATCAATCATCCATTGAAACGTAACCCATGGCGTTCCATAATTAACGACCCCGCCACGAACCACGAAGAGGTCCCACGCCCATACGAAACACACTATGTTCTGTCTGCCAGGCTACATTCTCTGGATAACGGCGCTGGGAAAAAGGTCACCGAATTTTCTTCCAACCGACTGGTAGCGTGAGACGTAGCAGAGGAATTTTCAGTGATAGCCACGAGAATCGAACATTATGCTACTCGCTGTGGTTCAGTGTTGCTTAGGACGTGTTATTGGGTGTTTGGTTGGAAATTTGGAATCGAGCGGTGAGTGAGAATTTTGTGGTTCTGGTGATCGAACGTAACTTCAGATTTTTCATCTAAATCCTTCGTCCATGTTAATAATAAATTCGTCGTTTAGTATCGTTTAGAAGGAATCAACGTTATGATTTACATAAAATTAAATGCCGATTCACCATCTTTCGTTTGATTTATCCTTCGTATTAGATAGCGTTGCAAGTTTTCTAGTATTTTCTTTATACGCAACAGTGTAATGGAATCATGTTCGACAATTTGAATCATGTCTGTGTGTGAATCGAAATTCGCTGATTCTGTCACCAAAGTCGTATACAAAGAAGGCGATACTAATAGACGTATCATTCTTTTATTTTAAGTTTCCTATTAGTGATACTTGTTTCCAAAACCAGAAGATAGACAATAAACAATGTTATGAAATTTACTATAAGAAGAATTTTGTTAATGTACGATTTATATTTTGAAACAGAAATAAAATTTATTTAGCAAGTTTTGATAACCGTTGTACGTGATAAGCCTCATTATGATAGTAATAAAACTGTACGATAAAACTATAAAACTATGTATATCAACGTTTAAATATATATTCTTAATATAAAACAGCGGTTAAATAGTGTTTAATGCAAAATTGTGTTGAAAGATAAAACTTGCAACTTGAACGTTATAGTAACGAAATAGTGTATTTTTAAGTGAGCATTATTAAGCTGTCTTATCACACCTTATTTAGCGGAAAAGAAACACTCTGTCCGTATTCTATCAACATAAAATGATGTCTAAAACGTAAAAGGAATTTTCAATTATTAAATATAAAAAATTAAATATAAACTCAAATAAAAATCTAAATTAACCGATCACACTGCAGCTAAAAAGTGTCGTGACAAGAACCGATAATAAAAAACCAAACTTCTCCGCCTGTTAACTAAAACTTCGTGTTTTCGAATATACGTTTCGCAGGACAGTGGCACGAAAAATCGGACTTTCAATTTATCCGATGAAAAATCGAAGAATGGTCGAAGTACAGTGTAATCGAAGTGAATCAGGCAAGAAGAACTAGAATGGCCGGTGGTTAAAAACAGCTAAATGGATTCGAGACGCAGTTTCCTCTTTCGAAGGAAATTGCTGTCACGCAAACAGAAACGTTACAAGAAATCTTTCCCTCTTAATCAGCCGTACGAGCTGTTTACAAGGCACCTTAAGCCGCTCCCATCGTGATTCCGTCGAAAATAAAGCACATCGATAATCCGTGCGATTGCGCGCTCGCGCACGCGGTTATTTAAAGCGGAACACGTAGACAGGAAAACGGAGGTTGTGGAACGGGGGCATGTTGCATTTGCGTCGAAACTAGATTTACAACGATCAAGAAACCAGTTGGAACCCCTTTTGCCAGCTGCAATCACGGTCACGTGATCAATTTAATTATCACCGGGTTCCGATGCATAGCTTTCGGCTGATTGCAGCCGTGAACGACTCGATATCGACTTCCGGTTGCTGGGTGATCGGCGCGAGCCGATGAAACGAAAGCGGTCAAACGGCAGTTTGCAACTCTGTCTTGGTAATTGCGCCGATTGATAATCAGTACAATCCGCACGTTTATGCATATTTATTTTTTTATAAACGCGATTGAATAACGCTTAGTAAATATTATAATGAGCTCTATACTTATTTTAATTAATTTTAATTAAATATTAAGTATTAATATCGAATATTCTTTATATTGAATATTAATAAATAATCTCAAATATTATATTCATAGTATATATAATAGTATTAATGTCGGCATATTACAGTCGTCATAAACGCACAGGACAGTGATCAGATTGTACGTCTGGTTTAATCGTGACTGTGCTGAAATCTACTTATCATTATCCGCGGAAACTTTTAAGTAGTATATACATTTATGGCCAGACAAAAGAGTTAACGTTGATTGCATACAGATGTTATGTGACAGAACGGTCACATATGGACCTAAATGCATGTAACCGTTGTTTGAGAATGCCTCTTCAATGTATTGAAAATTTCGAGTACAAATAATTTAATAGTACAAATTATAAGCACATTATATAAATCTGCCTCAAATGGGTTGTAGATTAGATCAAGATATACGTACATAGTAATTGAAAACGATGTGATGTTTCTCTGTTAGCCTTCCAAATATTTTCTCCAAATTTTTGCGATATGACTTGTCTTTGATTTATTATTACGTTTCGCATGACAGCGGCAGGTGATCTAACGCATACGTATTGTACTTCATTCGAGAAACGATAGTCTTCAATCGTTGAAAACAACGTTTACTATAGGTAGAAATTGTACGGTAAATTAATTGGTTTAACGAAATGGTAACAAGAAAGCCAGAAAACAAGGCGGAGTTTAGATATTAGAGGGCTGCAAACGATCTAAAGTTGGCTGAGAAACTAGCGTGCGAATGGGGGGACAACGTGAAGCGATAAAAGCCGGATAAATCGTGTTGTTGAATCGCGATGACGGTGAAATAACGAGGGCAATATCGTGCGCGATAAACGAACCGAAAGACGCAACCACGACGAAATTAAAGAGGCTCTTCCGTTTCGGTGCCCGATTCCGGTGGAATCTCTTAATTAAGCACGATTCGATCGGGACCGAGTAATTAGATCGGCCGATTCGACGTATAAAAAGAATTTTAATGGAATCCACCGGCCGTGTCTTTCGGCACTGGTACAATTAACGCGTGTGACTTGTTGCCTCAGTGATTAATCTTCCTCGGCTGGATGAATTAACAAGCCTCATCAGTGAGAGACGTGTTCGTTAAGTATTGGTACCATTGACGGGGGAATTATTAAGAGAGCTGAAATGACTGGTCTGTAATCATTCACATGAATTATCAAATGCAATCTTTTAATCACTTTGTATGTTTTCAATGTACATACGTTGCTATTTTTTAAAACTTGCAATGTAAAAGTATATTATTGTAGAGAAGGATATATTTTACAGTTACGTAAGAACAATTATATAACGATATTAGTAATTAATTTATTTGCGTATTTGGTCGAGTTGAAATAATTAATTTGCGATGATTTTTCTCTCCTTCGACAAAATTAGAATCACATCATGTCACAGTAATTTAAATTTATGTTGCTATAGACAGAGATATATTTTGTTGTAGTATGAAACCAATTACATCACGTGATTAGTTATTAATTTATTCGCATATTTGATTGATTATTAAAAGAAATTGAATTTGATCAATCAATTAGAATGGGTGCGATGATTGAGCAAATTGGTTTTTTAATATAATTGCGAAGGCACTATGATCAACAAGTAGAAACAGAATGATTTGAGAGCTCGAAGAGTGAGAATAGCTAGCTAAAATTGTGCGAAGATTAATATTTTAATAACGGTTTGCCATTTTCAGTGCTGTTTATGGCAAACTTCGACGCCATTTTTCTAGCCGATATCAAATTTTCCAAATGGTTGGCACTCATTTCAGTTATTAGGAGATACAGTACTATAACATATAAGTAACAGATACCTTTTTAAAATTAATTTATTAACTAATATACAAAAGGGCACTCAGATAATACGAAATTCTAATCAGTGAAAATTGTTACAGACAATTATGCTAAGGCGTGAGCATTAGCAATTATTTAATATTCTACCAAATAAGAATGCAGTAACAAAGGGTATAATTATCGATGCAAATGAAATTATTGCAAGTAGAAATGAAAGAAAATTAACTACGGAAGTCTGTGAGCAGACTTAGGATAATAGATCTACTTTAAGTAAACCTGTTGATGAAAATGGGATTATAGAGATTAGAACGAGTGCACATAGAACAATTACATGTAGGATATATAATTTGTTTCTTTTATGGAACATTCGCGGATAAGAAACCGAATCGAAAATGACATTATAAAAAAACGAATAATCTAAGAAGAAGTTATCGCAAATAAAGTGATTAGAAATCGCATAACAATTAATCGATGATCTGAAGTACAATAATTAGGGATAAGAACGAATTGGGATCGTCGTGACATGACTATTAACGTGTACCAGTAGAATTGCTGTAAACGGAATGGCCGTAAGTAGAATGGCCGGATATAGAACGACCTGAAACGTAAATGGAACGACTCTATAAACGATTTAACTATAAACTAATCAACTGTAATTGAACTATTTTAAATGAATTGATCATAAGTGAAATAACCACAGTTAGCTATCGTAAAATAGTTTATTATCCATGAATTTCTGTAAGTTGTGTGACAAGTTCTATGTATTAGTCGAACAACTGTACATATTTGTATATAAGCATTGTAACATTTCTAAATAAATCTATTATAATTCCAATAATTAAGAATATAGTTGCAGTCAGAATTACGTACAAATATCGTAATCCTTAATCCAGTGGCTACAAATGTGATTATATCGCGTGAAAGAATTCTAAATGCAATTATCACAAAAGATTTGAAACTTTAAACGAAACTTTTGTAAACGACTTCGAATGACTGTGACTGATCAATCAAGTACGAGGAAACAACAGCCAGAGGATAGTCATCATCGTGAAACAAAATTATTGCAAAGAAAAGTACAGCTAGGAGAGAAATCTCAAATGGAATCTCAGCGAATGGAACTGTAAACGAACGATACTGTAGGAACGGAACCATCGCAAATGGAAATTTCGTTTGAAACGAAGGAAATCTCGAATGAAATATGACGTACTAAGAATAGTCACAGGATCGAAGGTACCGTATATTCAAATAGATCCCTCTAGTCAAAGTTATCAGTGAAGAGATCGAAGATAGTCCAACGACATCGTGTACTTTCTCCGATGTAAAATGCTCTCTGTCGGCTCTTCCTCTCTTACTCCATTTTTTTCTCTCTTCTGTTCTCTCCTTTCTCTTTTTTTTCTCCGTAGCCGTGATCTGTTAAACATTATCATCGTATACGGAACTCAGTGGGAAGGAGCGGCATATATTACGAAACCGGTAACAGACTAATGTCATGAAAACTGGCCAAACGGGTTAAAAACCGGCCGGCTGACCGTCCCGGACTAAACCGGCGCCAAACTGGGCCCCGAACTCGTTGTTCTTGGAAAGCGAAGTCTCATCGGTATCGAATTAAAAATTCCTTTAACGCCGGTGAACGATGAACGCCTCTTGCCGATCTTTCTTCGTCTCTCTTCCGTGACCGAAAGAATTCTTCCCGAAGAAGGGTTGTAATAACTGTTTGAGATATTTTGCGCGATTTCAGCTAATTAAATAAAAATTAATTTGCAGTACATTTGAGTCCTGTGGATGATCAAGAATTTGAGACATTTTTGGAATTATGAAATCGACAGCTGGTTTGGCGCTGTATTTTTAGGTTAAGGTTCTCCGGTTGTGAGACAATGCTATTAAGATTTGCTTTTCCACAGATTTTTGACAGTGGAATTATTAGTTTATAATTAAATGTTATTGCCTATTATCACTAATGCATAAACTGGAGAGCAAAAAACAAAAAATTGCTTTAATCAAAAGAAACCGCTCTTTCATAATTTAAGTTGAAGAGCAATTCCGATATTAAAGAGGAACAATGAAATATAGATTAGAGATTACAAGTGCTGCTGAAATAGCTTATTAATTATGCTAAATGATGAATATCTCAGATACAATTAAAGAAATAGATAGAAATTTATTTTACCTCCAAAATATTATAATAAATACTTTATGCCTTATATATAGTATATTTTAGCATATTAAATCATCCCATAAACGATTTCTTAACTTACTCATAAATCCTCTCGACTTGAACCACAAAGTAACCACAACAAAACCTCTGAACCATCAAAAAATCACTCACTTCTCAAACTTCTTTATCCTTCATAGAACGAAGAATTATCGCTACGTGGTAGGACATTAACGCGGATGATGCATCTCCAAAAGCTAATCCCTACTCGATTCCATCGACTTCTATCAGGAAACACACGAGGAGGATCGTGTACCTATTAGAATCCTCAAAGCTTCGCCACGTGAATGGGAACGCGCGTGGAAGTCGCAGTAAAAGGCACTTGTGTCTTGAAGAGGTTGGAAAAAATCGGTCGTTCGGATAAACGGCGTCCATTGTGCACACTCCTGGCCCCCTGTGGAACTGACCGATATCTGGACCCTCTAATAGGGCGGATTAATGGAGCAGGATGTGGGGCAAAAGGCGAAGCTGGGCCGAAATGCAGCGCAGGTGGCCAAAGAGAAATGGATGGAACGAGGGAAAAGAAAAGACGGTTCCACTTGAAGAAAGGATCCTGGATAGCGAAAAGGGGGGAGGGCGGGTTGAAGAATGGAGAGGTCCTCGAAAGCTTCGTCCATTCCGTCTGACAATGCCGTTGCGACTGATATCGAGAACGGTTTCTCTGTGGCTAGATGTGTCTACGCTAATATACTGGGTGTTCTGGTAGGATCTTTTAGTTTCCACAGGAAAATAATTAGATTTTGATTAGGAGCATTTGCTTTCGTTATCTTCGTGTAAAGGAACGTGAGAGAAATTTACATGTTTTAGAGTTTCGATTCGATTTAAATGCGGAGATATTTTTTGGAAAGTAATAGAATTGGCTCTTCATTTCTCTTGCGTTGTATTGGGAAGATTTTATGTCTGCATTGAAATTAAAAATATTTCGTTTGTAACACGGATATGAGAATTATTCTGCTTATCAACTGAGGCACAGACTTAGGTATTCTAGCATTTACAAGGTATAGCAATGACATCGTAATAACGATTTTGTTCAGAGTTGATGAACACAGATGGACAGTGCCAATGTAGTAAATAAATTACGCAAGAGTTTCACTAATTTGGCAAATAAATAAATATATATATTACAAAAGAACAAGAAGTTCCAGTTTTGTGATATGATAATAGCGATGCATAATGTAACATATCTTTATTTTGACCAGTAGAATTGGAAGTTGTACGACAATGTTAAATATCTATTTTCCCTTATATTCCATTTATAACTAATTAAGCTTCATGCGCGTAACTAGAAGAAAAGCGTACATTGCAAGATATAAATAATTTCAAGAATAATTATTTAACTACGGTTGAAAAGTAAAGGAACGATTAAATGATAAGAGTTTCATAATCGAACACCCAGTATTGAATGGAGCGGATACAAGTATCAGAGAAGCCAAAGCCCGGCGGGTATTATTCCGCAAATCGGTTGTAAGATGTTTGAAGAAACGATTGTTTCGAATCGATCCTACGCCGGAGGTTCGAGTGTTGAAATGAAACTCTCGACGTCTGATCGAGACTCCATCGAGAAGCACCACCTCATCGGTACTTTCGAGCCCCTCCACAATAGTATAATAGAGCCCATTCAAGTTAAAAAGGTTCTTCACTATTCTTACGCGATTCCGCTTTAAGTCTTACCTGACTTCGGTTTGAATACTTATACTCGACGTGCCTTTTTTCCCTGTCAATTTCAACGAACGAAAAGAAAAGATACCATCCGCTTTTTGCTTTTCGCTTTCCATTACATCCGACGGTAAAACATTTTTGACGTTTATGCTGAATAAATAAATAAATAACAGAAAGGAAACTAAATTTTATATGACAGGAAATTTTACATTTTACAAGAGATCAAGAAATTGACGATTTTCAGAATGAGCTATAGAATTAATTTTAACTTTCGGAATTAAGTTGACGTATATGAAATATTATTCTGAAAAACAAATCGTAGTTTTTCTATAAAACATTATATCTATTTAATTAAAGCAATTTCCATACGAATTAATGTATTTTTCCAATTAGTTTCTAATTAGTTTCATTACCATTTATAATAACAATCGACTCTAGGATTTTTTAGAATGGACCTGTTGCAATTCTAAAATTGACAAAAAGATAATTTATGCATCAAAAATTATCTGAACGGAGCGCATGGTATCATTAGCCTTCCTCTTAAATGCTTCTGTTTTCAGCCACTTCCATGCCACTTTTTACAAATTTAAACTGTCACAAAATAATCAATATTTTGATTATTCATGATGCTCAAAATGAAGGTTCTGGTATTTTCATTATGCATCCTTACGTGATTCATAAGAAGTTTCTTCTTTTTTAGCGTCTTTGACCATCCCCATTAGAGCAAAGCTTAATGCGTGCTATCAAACTTCAAAGGAGCGACATATTATATGCATCACAGCTTAATTGAAATCCATTTTACATGATTTTTGAAAACATAATTGAAACAATAACTGTTCCTTTATTAATTCGGATAGCACATCGCGTACCTGTATCTTCAAGTAATACTACCAAGTATCGCAGTTCCAAGAAGGAAGTATAATATACAACAAACTATCAAGCGCGATATTATGTTAATTAGGAATCATTATTTCACTAACACGAGTCGAAGGGAGCCACTTAATCGTATGTAAAATGCAGCCGAATAACGGTTTGCAAGGCTATCAAATTGGCGGTATAAGCTCGTGTGCAAACTTGGAGAAGGAGAGACCGTCATTTTCTGAAGTTTATGTCTATAACTTTGCCGGTATGACAAAACGACCGTGATTCTGCTCGCGTTAAAGGCGGATGTGCATGTCAACCTGCCAGAATGTGTTACAAAATAGCAAACTAATTTCCCCCTTTCTTTCTCTCCGTCCCTGTTATCGTGCATTATATGTGACATCAATGTTAGCGTATCGACTGACGTAATTCACGGTTCGATAGAAAGCACCAGATACGCCTGGTCATTAAGATAATAATACAGAAAGAAAGAAAAAGGAAAGAGGAAAGAAAGGATGAATAAGTTAACGAAATGATATTTATTTTCAAACAGAGCAAAGCGTGTTTGCGATAAGGTTACGAGCACGGTACTCGCGATGAAGATAAAATGAAAAAGAAAAAGGAAGCTAGTTGAGACGTTCTCTTTTCTTTCTTCCTTTTTTTTCCTTTCAAATAATTCCTAGCAGATTCTTGAAATGTATTCTATAGGACATTCGGCTGTTTGTTTTAGCTGTTAAAGGTAACGTTTAATTGACTGCTAATATCATTGGATCATATCTTCATTGGATGTTACAAAAATGTATTTATATTTGATCTTGCGTCGCTGGGTCCTGCGACTGCTTCTCTTTCAATCTTCTAACGGATACTGTCGACGTACAATGAATAGGCTGGTGCGTTTGGATGGTTTATTGTTCTTGTTTTTTATCTATCGAATATTCGCTGGATCTTCTCACTTACAGCGGGGATTTGACAATTTTTACGTAGCTTTTCATTTCGTACGTATCAAGATGCGTCTACTGTGGTACGAACTATGATTGATGGCATAGCGTCTATTTTGACGATGTAACTTTTAGCCGCTATACTCCGCAATTAGATGCTAATACGTCATTATTGGTTTTATTATGACTTTATAGATTAATAACCTGCTTTCTATACCTGGTATAGGTATTTCTTTCCTTTTGGTTCTTACTTATTGTACTGTTTTGTGTATGTGCTGTTTCGAAGTTAGTTTGGAATCTAACGTGGAGTCCCGGGTATTTGATCATTTTTATTTGCGGTATTTCGTTGTTGCGAAGTGTGATTTTTAGAGCGTCTCTTTTACGGAGGATGAAAAAAACAATTACGTTTGTTATAGTTGACCTTCTATTCTATGCTCTACCAACCATCTTCCCAGCGAACTTATGTGGCTTTGTAAGATCTTAACTGCTTCCTGTGGATCTTTATGTATTGCTATTATTCCGGTGTCATCTGCGAATGTGCATGTTGTAGTGTTTGGCGTTGCTGGGATGTCTGCTGTGGATAAAGTGCAAAGTACTGGACTCAGTATGCTTTCTTGCAGTATTCCAGCGTTTATTACTTGTATATCCGAGTACGAATCTTTTACTTTACGTAGAATGTTCTGCTATTTAGGTAAGATTTCAGTAGTTGGCAAATTGCATCTGAGAAATGCTGTTTCATGGTTTTCAGTTAACCTTCGTGCTAAACTTTGTCGAACATGTTCTCTATGTCTAAAAACAGATGTATGTAGTATTTCTGACTTTCCAGAGTAATCATAATTTTGGCAATTAATCTGTGAGCCTGTTCTGTTGTGGACTATTTTTCTCTAAATCCAAACTGGCAATCTAATATTAATTTCACAAGGATAAAGATAGTATTAGTAGGATAGAAACGAGTCTGTACGAGGAGAATTCGTGAATGTTTCTATTTGATTTCGACAGTATTATTATTTTAGGGAGTTTCTATGTGCTTGGGAAGTAATATACTTTGAGTATGGCGTATAAACATTATTGTGATCATTCTGATAGCCTTGTCTGGAAGTTCTTTAATTATTTCCCCGCTGGTTAAGTCAGAGCCCGGGGTTTTATTAGTTTTGATTGTTGAAATTAGTCGCTTTATTTTTCTTTTCGTAGTGCTGCGTATTTTACTGCCCGGTCCCTTGTTGTCGATGATGTCACTTGTTGTTATTATTGCTCCTGTTGTCATAACGTTTGATTGAGAGATCTGATGTAGATATTCTGCAAATGTCGTGGCTTGTTCCAGAGAAGTCGTTGCTCAACAACTTGTCTCCTTTTCTTATTGATGGTGTCAGCACTATTGGCCTTTTTAATCTTTTCGATACCTCGCCTAATGAATAATTTGTGATCTTCCGTCTGGTGTCAAGTTGGAGACAGATCTGCTAAATTCTTTATTGCAATGTTCTTGTATGGCTTTTTTCAACTTCTTTCGTAAGTGCATTCAGCTATATTTCATTCTCTCTTGTTTTATACCGTTGTCATTGTGATATTGCTTTTCTTTTTTGTTTTATTTTTTGTAAAATACAATCTGGGTATGATAGACCGGTTTGATTTTTAACGATGGCGGAGATGGATGACCAAGCTGATTCTTGGATTATTCGTGTTAGAGAGTCCGTTGCATTTCCAATGCGTACAGGTTTTCTTTTTTTGATAGGATTTTACAATTTAGTTTTTTACTAATCAGTGATCTAAACCTGTCCCCGTCTGTTTTTCTGTGTTATATATATATGTCTTTATTGATATTATTTGCTTCAAGTTCAATGGTAAACAGAGATAACGGTTGCTTGATGTCGCGTTTGACTATGTCATTTCTTGCCTTGTCAGAGTGATTGCACTGATTTCATTCTTCAGTGATTTTATTTCTCTGAGTATTATCTTGTAACTTCGATCTGTTTTAAGTTGATACATGTGAAAATTTGCATTTCTGACGGGTTCACTATTTTTCTGTAATATTCTCACGATTTTAGCTGTATTTTTACTTGGCTGTTTTTTAATTATCTTAGAATTTCACTAATTATTTGTTGCTCCATTAATCCTATCAGTGGTTCAATAATTTGTGCCTGCACGGAGAGAAGAAATGGTTTTGCTATTTCGATAGTACTAGTGGTGACAGTTTGACTGTCGTCTGGTACTGACAAGACACTGTCTATGTTACTTATGGGTACATCTTTTGTTCCTGTTTTTGATTATATGTATGTGCATCTGTGATGATATCTATTGCGTTTGCGTGTGAGTAAACTTTCCTTCTTTTCTTTATAGCTGGGTTTTGCGCAGAGTTCGTTGGCTTATTTCTGATCATTTCGTCGTTGTGATCGTTTATAGTTTTATAGCGTTCAACAGATTCTGCCAGGTGTAAGTTGTTCGCAGTTTTCAGACATTTAGCTGTATCGGTGGAATTTCTGGTTCGGTTTCCATGCTGTTGTAGATACACAAACATGAGACTCGCATCACGACAACTCTAATGGTCGTTTTGTGTATACTTATGTTTGTATGTTTAACTTCTGTTTGAACTACACTGGTGATAGCTGTATATACGTACATAACTGACTGGTGGTATTAAAGAACGTCTTATCTATTCGGCGACTTGACGAAGACTGGTTGAAACGCGGTTTTAAAATTTGCGTTGGCGGATCGGTTCACGGAGAGTCCATTTTCTTATCGTACCGAGTTTACCGCGGATGCCTTCACGTAATTGCAGATTAAACATAATTTGTGGAGATGCGCGTAGTAAAAAGTAGGAAGCAATTTTCTTTCACGCCGGTAAATTAGACGAAATTGGGCCCATATGCCAGACGATGAATCTTTATCTGTTCTTTTCGTAATTTTAAATGAATTGCGATTCGAGCCCAGCTGTGATAGGAAATTGTATACGTGTACCGTTTTTGTAGCTAAGAGGCTATTGTAGGTAGCGTAAGAAAGAATCGTGAATGTTGGTTAAAGAAGTATTGAGGCAAAGGAAAAGGTATTTTAGGTTCTTACTTGAGTAGTTCTTCAACGATTTCTCGGATTTAATTGGAAGACGAGCGTCTGTGAGAGCTTGATCGTAAAGAAGTGATTACAATTATGTAATTCTTATCTAAAGGTGGAATTCGGAATACTAATGACGTATGCATTGAATCACACATTCGAGGTTGAAGTAACAAAACTAGGTGAAATAATTTGCAAATACTCTACGAAGATACTTATAAATGTTGATAATAATAATGAAACGTTAAAAATATTTATAACTATTTAGAATGACCTTCATTATTAAATTTGTACATCGTCGCTTTTGCTGAAACGATGACATACATAATATGACTATGCAATTACTTCAAGATCGACCAGTCTGAAATAGAGAATTATTAATTATACTACCACTTAGCAATCAACAAATTTTGTCTTTTTCGTGTATCGTGTATATTGTTTATTATTAACACGAAAAGGATTGAAATTTACTTTGGATTATGACATTGCTCTTATTAAATAGTATAATTCTATCTGATAATTTGTAAAAGCGAAGATTTTTTAAACATGTCGCTCTCTTAGTAAACTGACGATGTATGTTACAAAGACACGACTGTCATTTCTGCAGACGTCATCATTATAAATAAAACATGATTTCAAGAACATACGAGTATACGTATAAAATATATACTTAATATCGTTTATCTGAAATTAAAAGAAGTAACTTACATTAAAAAATATAAAGGTATGATGCTTAATACTTGATCCATTTGTTCCATGAAATATATAAACTAAGAGTCTCGGATTAATCTATTTCCATGAAGTTACTTACGCATCGAGCATTAATCATTCGCGGTACGTAGGAATTTAATATGCACGTAACGGAAATCTATTTTTAAATCTGGGTGCATTTAAGAATACATTACGCCGAAGGTAGCGTCGAACGTTTTAATGCCTCTGAAATGTATCAGGCTTCCATGTCCTTCAGCTTTTTATGCTTCTTTTATCGTACTTCATTCCGTAGAGTCTCGCTTAATAGTACATCCGCTCGAGAAGCTTTCGAGCTGACAATAAAGATATTGAACCCTTACGTTTCAAGCAGACGATTGCTACGGTATTAATTCACGATAAAAGCGCTCCTCCTTCGTTTCCCAAACGTTTCGATCGTTCCTATTATTATGACGAATGCGGTGTCCGTGAATCGCGTCGCTCTTCTGCGTTATCACAAAATAATTCATTTAAGTATTAAGCTCAAGTATTAGTCCGTAAAATTACAAATTATACATTTATGAGCGAGCATGAGTTCGAATTAGAAAAATAATAAGGAGTAAGATTGAAATTAATTTAACGACTAGGATCAACATCGTATGTATATTCTTCAAATTTCATGCAAGTTATTCTCAGACAAAATTAATACGTAACGACATAATTGATGCATTGTCGATGATATTGTCGGTTCTGGTATCATTCCTTGATTCTCTTAAAAAATTTTCAATCCATGTTAACAAATCGATTGAATTGTAAGTTAGATGAAAAAGATCCTTCTAAATATTTGTCATTGTGATTACATGAAAGATCCTATCGTTTACGTGATTTACATGATATTAGAAAACGTTAGAGATTTATCCTCGTTACTGTAAAAGTGAAACATTTTGATAAATCATTTAATAAAACGAAGTAAAAGTGCGTGGATTATTTGCGAACAGTGATATATATATGTGCATGTAGCAGGTGGGACATCAGCAAAGTTCTAAAGTCAACTGGAATTTTGAAATATCTATGTTGTACCATTGATCATTCAAGTACAATATTTAATAAATTTACATATTAAACATATAAAACTAAATTTCTCAAATTTAGTAAATTATATATGCACGTAAACGTGCCCTATTGTATCAAACTTGAAATCCATCGATATCGAAATACATCGCTATTTTACAAATTAAATTACAAGCATCAATTACAACTTATGAATATTCCTGCCAGCGAAATTACATTTTACTACCCCTAATCACCCATCTTCATACTATTCCACTTTACCCTTATTCCAAACAGTTATCCTTCCAAAACCCAATCAAGGACACATCGACGCTTCCAACAATCTCCATCAACAACTACAGAGATCCCTATCGAGTAAGAAACTTAGGGTTGAGATTTATATTGCCACTTCGAACAAGAGGAAACACACCAAAAGGGTATGTCGCGTGTTTTCACAGAATAAAGAGGTGTATATTTTTCTGCGCGGGATAGCAAAGCCAATGTATCCCTTGGATATTCATTGACGTTTATTGCATTGATATTAATCGATTAGGAAGGGTCCCATGTATCGATGCCACGTCTCTCTCCTCTCTATTCTTCCTCTCTCCTCGACCGAAATGCTACCTGCTCGTACAGCAGGGGATGTTTGCGGGCACTCGTAGTTGTTTGCGCGTGTTCGATGGCGGTATAAACGGGAACGAGCATTGTTTGATACAATGGACCAGCTTTAATGGATGTTTCTCGCAATGGGAAATCGCGCTGCGAGCAGGAAACGCATTTTTTAATGCGGCCAACGAGCGAGACACTTGTACAAGCAGCCGAGTCCGTTTGAAATGTAATCGCGCGCAGGGATGAAATATTCATTCGCGCGTTTCGATGTTGGCAAGAGGGAAAGGGTTGATCGATTCTGACGACGCGCAACCGTTCGAACTGTTTTTATAAATTAAAGTAATTTGGGGGTGAGTCTGATAAAATTGATAAAATCGAATGTTCTTGCGAATATCTCTGTATATCTTGAATGGAAACGGTACATAATGAAATTATGATTAAATTATTGATTATACGAGTGAATTCTGTTTTTAATAATTTCCTGAAACTGTAACATGACGCTGGCGAATAAGCAGAGAAAGAGAGAGAGAGGCTGTTACGAAAAATGTAACAAAATAATGTAAATTGAATAAAATCATTAAAATAGATGAAGTATGAATTGTAAAAGAGAGTGGATGCTTAGGGCACAATTACGAAAGCAATAACGATTCATTAATGACAATAATTTTATTCAACTTCATTGTCAAATTGGTTCGTTAAAGTGGAATTCATAGATCGTATATTTGAAAGACAAAATTTTATCTCTGATCCATATACTTAAACTTCATATTGTTATAAAGAATAGTATATCAATTAGGAATTCGAATCATATTTAATTCCTGGACAAATAATTTACTACGCTTTTTAAGTTTCCAAGTAATCTCGATTTAATGTTTTCATACATAATGTACATCTTTTGATAGAATTTCTTATTGTAGAATTAAAATCGATCATGTAATAACATCTTCTTATCAAGCTACACAGTATATGCAGAAATTTACGTTGTAATTTACAAGTGATCTTTTTTATCGTGATTATCTAAAGATCACATTCATATCAATAGTACATTAATATTGTAGTATCGTGGGCGAGGGGCCTGGGGGGTGTCGGACGAGTTATAAACAAGCGCTTGCGGAACATGTGCGTGGTGGGGCTAAGACAAAAGACAAGGGGTTGTTAAGGGGCAAAAACGAATTAACAGTCATTGTGAGTTGAGAAGTCAGAGTGTTGCTAGCGTTGTCGAGAGAGTGTAGTTCGCGTGAGAAAGAGAGTTGGATCCGTGGTGACGAGAGTTGCAAATTAACTATCTAGTTGTCTTAATTATAATACGTTATCGTGATTAGTTCGTGTTAAATAACCATCGTTTTCTGTTTATCCAACATCTGTTTAATCCATTTATTGTAAATAAAGTAATTATAGTAAAGATCCTACAATATAGTATGTCACATACTAGTACGATAGATATATAATTTCCGATGTAACATTTGCAGGAAAAATATACGAAGATCAATCGCATTTGCCGATCTTTAACCTTCCTATCTGCATCCTCGAAGCCAACCTTCGTCTAAATTGATTTACCATACCACAAGTAAACACATTAATCGCCGAAATATCGCCATTTATACACCGTCCCCTAAAACCTAATACCAAAGGCATTGCTGCACGGTATATGAATAAGTGGTTAACAGGCATCGATGTCAGCCCGTTTCTATTTTCTCGCGGTGGCCCTTTGAGATGCAGACTATCGAGGCACGTAAACGATGCACGAGCACGGGAACGTGAATCGGCGTGCTCCACAGGTATCGATGGCGTATCAATGGGGTCCCATTGTGAATGCCTTTTCCTCTCCCCTCGACGACAATGAGGAGAACGGGCTCGCGTAGAGCAGGTAACACGTCGAGAAACGATTGTGCCACGACAGCGATTGATACGATTCCGAGCGAAATCTCGCGGCGCCATTGTTGCGTTTCGTCGATACGACTTACGCGTGTCTCTCGAGGGCTCGCGAACCAGCTAAAAAAGACCGATTCCCCTCGCAAAGAAGCTGACACAATGCCGCGGCAAAATGATAAAGGTAAGAGCGAGGGAAAACGGTGGAAAAGATACGCGACGAATGGGGAACGGGCAGAAACGTAGGTTCGTTCAGATGCTGAATGTATCTTTGCGGTTTATGCGTTTTGTGTAATCGGACGATGAAAAATATTAGGCTGATCGTGCGTTACAACAAACACGGAATTAATTGAAAAATTGCTTTAGAATGATCAATTATAGAAGAGTTGGTGATTTTAGTTTAATTTTTGGGGTGTGCTTTATGACGTTGCATGACGTATGAGCATTAGAAATAGGATTAAAAAGAAGGGTTGAAACATTGTATTAGAATAATTAGATTTAGATAGTTTGTTGTATTTTTTGTAATTGGAATGTTCCAAATAGGGTTGATATGATTGAGAAATGACACTAGGATTAACTATAAAGGGATTAACGATGATAGTTTAGTGCTTTTTAGTGCTTTAAAGTTAGTGTTTTATTTTCTTCAGGATATAAAATTCAAACTGTGAATTTCAATATCGTAGAAAACCTTTGGTCCATTGTAACATAATTGAACTCGATGAATTTTGAACAGACGAGAATGTTCGTCGTTAAAATGAACTATAGGTACTGGGCGGTACTGTGCGAGCAAATTGGAACCATGTTTCAATTTTTGTCGTGCTCGTCGATAATTTTATTTCACTCCCGGGAATACTCGCAGGATTTTTATTAACTGACCATCGATAGATGAGTTCGATCTTTTTGATCGACCGTATCAAATTACGTATTTCGCATATAAACCACCGATCTTGCCCCATCCCTAATCTTACTAGCTTAATTTTAATTCCTTTATAGAGTAGAGAGCACAAATTAAAATTAATATTCTAAAATGAAGTGTCCTAATTTAGATTTAAAGTATTATACATTTCCGTACGAGCCAACGATACTTGTTGAAAACTAATAATATCAAGATATAAAAAGTCGTTCGTCTTTCCAATCCTATATTTATCTTGTATACAGTCAGTCGCGAAAGTCTACGCAAAAGTTTAAGTAAAAACGTTAGCTCTACGAATTTTGTTGACACACTGAGACCCGCATTGTTAAAATTTTAATACGATTTGTTCACTTTTATCTTTATAAAAAAAGGGGGGAAAGACATAAAACACAATGTCATATTTACATGAAATCATAAAAATAGTAGACTGAATATTATATTCACATCCTGTAGGCTCCCCCCTGTCCGCTACGTAAGCATCGATAACGTTCTTCTACTTCGTCCTGATTTTTGGTGTCGAAACAATTAAAGATCTTACAATTTGTAACATAATTTTACCCCAAAATTGCTATAAATTGGATTTTCTTTAATTCTTCTTAGAGATACGTTAATAACAATTGCATCTATAATATGTAAATATAAATAATTTCTAGTTATAATTTTAGTTTTCTTTGGTAAGTTAGATACATAAAATTCGACGAGTACTATACGTAGACCTTCGTGACTGACAGCAGTTAATCATCATACAGACAATGTTAGATCGTTTCGTATCGAACCGTACTTTCGACGCTGCGTTCGATTCCACCTACAACCTGCTACACTAAACATTTCGGAAAATAAATTATTGCAACCTACGCAATACACTATTCGGATTTTACGGTCGGATCGTTATTTACGGCATAAATTTAGCGGTGGCCGGATCGGTCGTGGCCGTTCAATTAAGATGGGTACACGGGACTGACAGTTTACAGTCCGGCGTAATTGACAAAGTTTGTTAGGGAATTCGACGGAAGCGAACCGCGCCATGTATCGGTGACAGATCACGCCGAACCTTGCTTTCCCTCGTCCCAGTGATTGAAAAAGCTCTGTATTTGCCGGAGGAAATTTTATATTCGATCAAAGCCCGGCTGACCAGCGAGACAGGCATCCCAGGAATTCGATTAAAGGGTGATCGAATTAACGTGACAACGTCGATTACAAATCTATACAGTGCTTTAAAATTTTTCGGGGGCTTGCGAAACGAAAGTCGAGTGATTCCGGAAAAATTTTCTGTTTGAACACTGTGTGATTATATCGTGATGGTTTGGTTTTTTGTTTGGTCGGTTGGTTTCTGTTTATTCAAAGGTATAAAGTCGTGGAACGTGGTCACGTAATCGTTGAAAATGAGAAAAACGTATATGGGATTGCTTAACGTATTATTAAAACGTGATTACAACTATCTTTATATGAGCTCGTCAGAAACTGAATTGATCACTTTTATTAATTCCTTAATTTCGTTAGATAAGTAAATTCTAAAGTAAGCTTACAAATCTCTGTATTCTGGATTAGTTATGTAAAGACACAACGTAAGAAGTCAAGAGCAATAACTAATTTATCTAAAAAGATTTACACACACACAAAAAAATAGAAAAGAAACGATAAGTTCCCTTAAAGAAAATTACATCAAAGAATATTAAGCTTCTACAAAAGTTGTATTATATAAAATATATCTACGTGCGAAGAAATATTTAATACAAGATCGACAATTTCTCTCTTTCTACGATGCGCGAATTTATTGAAACAGCAATTAATACAACTGCTTCTAAATGAAATATCATTAGCCATAAGGCATAATCTGTTTGATCGTGCAGGATCTCAAAACAGGACGCAATATACCAAGACATCTATCTCATCACCTCTCGATGATTTAATTTATTACGCCACTCAACGCAACATCGAAACGATTTACTAGCCAAGATTCGCTATTAATTCCCCCGTATCCAATCTTCCGAGCCGTGTGACAGTTGTTTATCAATTAAAACTCGTTCGCTCGTGAAAATACGATGCTGTGACACGGCTACTTACACGAGCCACCGCTATCGAAGTTATCCCGAAATTTCAATCTCCAACGACGCCGTTCGATCGACGCAATTAATGCGACTGCCTTTAATTATCTTCCTCGTCTCCTTCAAAGGAGAAGAGGAACCACGCTCGGAACAAGGAAGGAAAATATCAAAGGAACACTGAAAGAAACACGAAGATAAATGGAAAGAGAGAGACCAATCTTGGCACAGGCGTGTAAATAAAGAGGTTTATTTATACGCGTGCAATTAACCAGCGAGCAGATCGGCAGTCGCAGATGCAACTCTGCTCGAAGTGCATCAAGTAGCTACTTATCCACAGCGGTAACTGCGCTGGTGATAGCGTTAATAGCGGTGCGTGTGCGCTCGACTAAAGGTCGTTAATGCGACGTTATCCAGGAAATAGGGCGTCCGTTTTATCGGTCCCGTCGTTTCGTCGCATTTTTCGGTGGCCACGCTGTTATCGTCTGGTCGATAAAACGTTGGCCGTGATGGAACATCGAGAAATAATGTCGTCGTTGCTCGGTCGATCGGTTTTGCGGCGAGTATTTAAAAGAGGAAGCGTGTTTCGCCATATCGGGCCACTTTTAGTCGATAGATAAGTAACTCGATTTTTAGATCATCGAAGAATACGTGTTGACGTATTGCTGAGAAAATGTTGATGATAGAAAGAGATGGGATGACAGGGTTGGTGAAAATTCCAGGGATTTGATAGTTTATTGCAATGGTATCGTCTCATCGGTTTATTTTAGGAGGATGTTTGAAGGGGAATGTCGAACCGGTGGTTTTACGAGGACATTTTTAATTTGTGCAGGAGTGAATTGATAAGATCGATGTAAAGTAGCAGAAGTAACATTCCTAAGAGACATTCCTAAATGAAGATATTGGTGTGGTAAACATTAGGTCGTGGATATTTAGGTAAATTCGGATTTATAACTATTGATACAAGTGATAAACATAATTATGTATAATGATATACAGTCAAGATCCACCCAATTTCTTTCAAGCAATTTTTTAATCGTTCAGTCGTATTTACAGTTTTTAGAAATATTGATTGCACAAAATCAAACTTCGAATTACTTTTTTGGGTAGTAAATGATTACGAAATTATGAATTAAACTACAGATCATACTTTTACAAATATAGTTAAAAGAGTTGAAAATAAGCAATAAGTTCTACTCAGTTAAATATGTTAACGAGTACTATAGAAGTATTAATTGGATATTTTGTATATTCCTGCGTGTTATATTTATTTCATATATTTTAGCACATTTATACTTATAATAAATGGATAAACATTCGATATCTTATAATTAGATTAATAATTTAAATCGATATAAATAAATTTGTTTCTTTGCAGAATTCCTCGATCTAAAGTTTTCAACGTGTTGATTGTTGGAAATATATATGTATATATCTTCAACTTGAAGAGCTATTTAATTCAAAGAAAATGACGATATAAAGAATTAATAATTATTTTGTACAATTTACTTGCAATTGGATAGAAAATCTTGAAGAACGATCATTGCGAAAGGCAAGAAAAATACACGCGATTAACATAAAAAGATAGTGAATTTTATAAATACGTCCAAAAAATGTCGAGAACGAGGTCAAATAGCACGAGAATGCCCCGCTGTTGTGAATAATAATGATTAACACCTGTTCGTTAATTGAAACGTGCCAACAACGCCTGTAAAGCTTTCTGCTTCAATCACTGTAATTATGTATTTATAAACGCTATTTAGCATTCGTCGGAGAAGGTCTAAGGCTTTTCCTCGGCTAATGAGTCTTCGTTATACACGCGTTAAACCTGTCGTCTAATCGCATCTGAAATGTTTTCGAAAATGATCAACGCATCCTTGGCAAGTATATTATAAATACGTAGAGGTATTTACATTCATCGTGATTATACGGATGACATGAGAAATTGCTTCTTTGATTTCGAGACTATAGTTTAAAGATAAATTACTTAATTAAACATACTATGAAATAGATAATAATATTAAATTGCTGTACTGTGTTAAACAAAAATTATAAATAATACCAAATTATCATCGCAAGAATATTCCCGACGATAACGTAATTGACGTACCGTACAATTCCATGCAATTATATGCAAGTATGTGCGATTCCGCATACTTTAACAATATGTTGGTGAAAACATAAAATTGCATAAACGTTTGAAGTGTACTCATTGAAAAGAAAAAAAATTCAAAAGTGGCTAAAAGGGTGGAAAAATCGAGGAATCTTTAAACGGGCCGACTGGGACGGGTCCCGTAACATCGTAGCTTCACGCTTTCATCGGACCGCTGGGTCCGGAGCTTTGATCCGCGAGACAGCTGGTAAAACGGCCGCGTAACAAGAGGAAAATAGTATCCGGTATCGATTAGAGGGGTGCGACGAGATTTTCCGTGGCAGCGAGCGACGCACGATTTCACGGGCGTTAACTCGAATCGAGGCGAACCGTCGATGGCCGGTCGATCGCGACAAGATAAATGACCGTGCGTCCGGCCGACCAGCAAACCGGCACTATTCTCCCAATTATGTGGCCTCTCCATCGACCCCGGTGTCCACCTGTCGCCGGGAACACGCCGTGATTGATGGACCACACGCGAGCAGTACGTGCCTCGCCACCGCCTCGATCTTTCCACCACTCTTCCTTCTCTCCTTTTCTTGCTCCACCTTCGACCGCTCGGCGTCGTTCAAGACTGAAATTTCGCGAACGCGTGACGCTTTAATTGTCCACTTTAATGCCTTTGCGTGGTCTTTGATCACGCGATTCCACGTATTTAAGCGAACCGTGAACCGATTCTGACGAATCGTCAGTTTCAGACGAATTCTTTAAGCTCCAGCCGCGAGCCACTCGGGGCATTCTTTTCACGCGGTATGTAATGACGGTTGTTGACGTTCTTCGCGGCTACTAGGAAGTCTGAGATGCGTCGCGCAACTTTTTAGACGTTACGTAATTTGAGATTTCTGGATATTAGTCGAGTTTAATAGGAATTATATAATTAGTGCTTCGGTGATAACTGGCTGAACAACATTAAGATAAGAATAATACTGTATTCGATGTAAAAAAAAAAAAAGATAGGAGTAGATATAGAAATGGACGATATTTGTATTTAATATTTTCTCATGACATTACAAAAAACGGAAACGTTCAACGTGGATATAATTATAACCCCAGCTTGTGTCTTATAAAATTCTTCAATCTAATAAATATCTAACAGGGAGTAAGAAATTATCGGAGGATAGAGAAAGTACGATCAATAATGGAAAATATAAACCGCTGCAAACAGTAATAAGAGATACAAAATATCTCTGCAAATTACCAAACTATCCTAATCGGCGCGTTAATTATAAACGCTCGATCCCGTCCCTGATTTCACTCACAAAGAATCCCAATCCCTATAAAATAAATCCGGACAACCTAACTATATATGTGCAAATAGTAGTCCCAAAAATAAACCGTGGCTACCGTTCAATGATCAAATAATGGCCGTAAAAATATGAAGAAACCGGATCGGAGTAACGAGGACCGCGATAAATCAAAAGCAGCGGGATGAAACGTTATCGGTCCCAGATCAAAGAGCTTAACGATCGGATCGAACGCAGCGACGTAGGCTTGGCCAATTATCAGTGCCACGAAGAAACGGAACGGCGCGGCAGCAGCAACGATGGCGACCTCGGTTGGGGATGTTTAATTAATTAAGCCGGTCGTTAAATATAAGTCGCGTGGTGGTCAGGGTGTCTAATATTTCTTTGACTTTACGATTTTGCGCCGCGTGGACCAGAGGAGTCCTCATAGCCTATTGGACACTCAATGGGCGTCCCATAGGTACCAAAGTGAAAAAGAATATGTGATCGTAAGGTAGTGAATGGAATTAGCTTATTTTATATTTGATTAATATTTTTAATATTTAAAAATCTGGTAATAAGTTATATTTTTCATGTTTCACAAAAAAAAAACGGTCTTAAAATTCGACATACGTTGTTAATGAATTTTACATTAGCAATTTCTCATTTTTTATTTGATTTTAGTTTTAAATATATATATACATCTTTGTATAATATTTGTCAAAATTTACAAAACTTCGTAGATTTATTGGTTATTTTCAGAAGGCTTATATTTTGGGATTTTATAGTCTTCTTAATTAATAAGTATATTAAAATATTCCTTGTTAGTCATAAAGCGATTTTAGTAATAAAAATAAAGTGTTAGTTGCTAGAATAAAAAAAAAAAAAAACAACAAAGATGTACCGATATTCTGTTCCTGTGATTTTCATTTGTCATGCTTCTTATATTTTTTCAAGCGAATAATAATACGAAACAAGTAGAACAACAAGAAAATAATATTTCAATTACACTATAAGATCGAACTATCAAATTCACTTATTTCTCAGACAACTTTCTAATAATCACAAAGATCGCGTTCTACGAATGTAAATAGACTGGAAATTTTGATTCGTTTACAGGAAATTCGAAAGTGCAAAATTTCATAGAATGCAGAATGCGCATAATATGAAAAAATATATAAAACATCCAAAGTATAGTGCTTTCTATAACACTTTATAGGTAAATCAATTTTCTACCAAGGTTCTACTTGCTCTTTTACGTTCTCAAAAATATGAATTCGCATGAAAATCCGCAGTCGAAATATAAATAAGCAAACTGACTAATTAAACAGGTAAAGACGAGTCTGATAAAACGGAGACATTCCGTTGCAGCTAATGCACGTTCCATGGATACCAGAGTGAAAAAAATTCGCGATCGCAAGGTAGCGGAAGGAAGCAACCTATTTTTGTGGCTGGAGAGCCCGTACGATGGGACTCAGCGTGGGGTTCGTTTCTTTTTGGTCGGTGATACTAGATGCCCCGTCTAGGGGAGGTCTTTGACGAAGACGAAGGCGAACACGACGATGGGTAAAGGAAGATCGAGAAGATGAATAAGAGAAAAGAAGGAAAAAGGATGGATCGAGCGACGAAATAAAGAGAAGGACGTCGTCTGGGTGTTGGATTACTCAAGGCCTACGGGCAGTGGTTCCTTGAAACGTGCAATCGAGGCCCGCGGGTTTCGACAGTCTTCTTCCTGGGAATTTGGTTGCCAATTGCACGACGATGAGTCTTTTTTTAGGGTAAGGACTTGGAGAGCTACGAGGAAGGATACTGGTGTGAGTAGATGTTTATACGGTCGATGGCTCGAATTCGTTGTTTTCGTTGTCACGTTATTTCTTATTGCATATATCCATCGCTAAATTATTCTCATCGAATGGCACAACAACTAAAATGCAACAATTACGACAGCAGAATTGCTTAACCTTACTGTGGCCCGATATAACTCAATTTAGCCCGAAAACGTAGATATATAATTGAATAAGTATCATTGGAATATAGTTAACGATACCAAAGATAGTGTTTCGATATTTCATTCCAGTATGAAATATATTTATCTGTGTTCTAGTAGCTTTTATGTATTTTACGCTTTTCATAGATAGAATATTTTAAAATTTGCGAAAAGGATATCCGGAAGGTATGCAAACGTCGATAAGAAACGTAGAATAAGAGCAGAATTAAATAATTAAATCTACACAACGTACGTGCCACTAACAATGAATGGAATCGTGAACACTAGTCTTTCATGAGTTTAAAATATGAATGACATTCGTAGGTCTCACGACTTGTCTATTCGAAACACTCTGAGAAGACTTACGAGTAAACGGCGTTAAGAGCCTCTGTAACCGCTCGATACCGGTACCGTTTCGAGTCACGAATCGAGAAACGGAGATCGATAGCCGGGATACTCGCCAATATTCCTGGTGCCGATAATCTTCGCGCAATTTCGCGGAGCCGTGAAGCCCGGGGCGGTCGGTTCGCGGCGGCGAAAACAGAAAGAGCGAGCGGATCCGCGGTGCAGGATCACGGAATGGTTAAGAAGCGTTCTCGTAGTCTTGGCTCTGAGATCCAGCCACCCCGTCATTTACATATTCATACCCTATCGGTTGATCTCGATCAACGATGCCTGATAAAACAGTTTAAGCGCTAATGCAGCCGCCGCGGTGCCCAGTTCCAGGCTTTTTCTCGTCGCGATAATCTCCGTTTCGTCGGGATTTTCAATCGACTGCCATCGCTTTCCTCTGGCCTGGAACCACGGGAAATTACCAATGAATAGTGGCAGCTTTGGAGAATGGTGAAAGGAAACGCGGCCAAGTGTCGCAGTGTGTTCTTCGATGCTTCGAGGGATAGGATGTTTACCCACGTGCGCCAACGACTACACCGAGCTGGGAGTTAAGATAATGTTTGCTCGAACCAGGAATCGACTATAGGTTACCATCGACTGCCGTGCAGACGCTTTTTTTTTAGCTGACGTTACCGTGCAAGGTAAGGAATTGTTTTTTCTAGCGAATTATTTTTATTAGACTTTCCTTTGGTACGCGGAGCAATTTGTTGGAGATTTTAGAAGTTAAGTTAAGGAGCTTTTAATCGAGACCGAGGAGCGAGATTTAGATTTAGGACCGAGGACGCAATTAGTTACGCATGTGTGTGTTAAGTTAATTTTAGAGACATTTTTCTTCGTGCTTTTGTTCAATATTTACGTAGAATCGAGCGAAGGGAATATTTGGAACGTGTCTTTTGAGTTTATATCTGTCTGTAGTAATTTGTCGTGGCGTGAAACAGATATCGATACATAGAAATAATAGAATTCGGGATTTATCTTCACTTCAACGAATTTTTCTATCTACGTGTATTCGAAAATTTTCTGACAAAAGAGTTAGCAGATTTAGAATATCGCAAGCTAGTTATGGCAGGTGAATTTTGCGAAGCGAAGAAATAACGTGGTTGTATGTTTCAAATCTATTTAAATCTCCTGAAAATATCTTAAATAAACCAATCGACGATATTTGATAGGAAAGTTCCTAAACAAATTAAGAAGCTACGGTAAATCTAACAATCCAAAGCACGATATCAAAATCAATCCTATTCAAACAATTTCATACACACAGCCTCCGATGAAAACAACGAAACAGGCCTAAAATTCTTGAATAAAATTAACAATCAACCATCGATAAAATCCATCAAAGTCGCATCGCGTATCAAAATGAAACACTTCCGTGTAATCATTAATCTGAAATCTGGAAAACGCTGAAACACTCGTCCAATCCGGAACTCATCGTAATTCCTTTCACATAGAATCGTTCGAAGCTGTTCGCTGTAGTTCCGCAAAACTCCATCTACCCGTCCATCTATCTGAATATTTCCATCGGCCAGGATTTTACGCAGGATCGTTTCATCGATCGACGATTCCCTTCCCATTTATACACGTGCTTCCCCGTTTATCGTCCCGATAAGAGTATCCCGAGGAAAGATAGTGTCTACCAGAACAAGAAGCATTCCGTTGGTTCGAGGAGAAGCCTGGAATTCCTGGTCCGTATCCATTTCAAAGGACAATGATCCGGCAGTGCCTTTGTGCGATCCGCAATGGAGTGGTTGGACTGTCGTTGATTACTGGTGAAGGAGCAGCGCTATGGGTGAAAAGCTATGACAAGGGTTGCACGAGTGAAAAGAGAGAAACGAGAGGGGCTGGATGAAAGTTTGGAAGAGAGGAGAGTAGAGGAGGAGGGATGGTTGCTATCAATCACACAGGCTGGATGAAAGCCACGCGGTCGGCTCTGTGTCACGCCATTGTGAAATACCAGCCGAAATTCGAGCGCGAATCGTCCGAAATTTTGGAATTTTAATTCAACGGCTAGAAAATCGCTGGCTATTCGACGGATCGACCGGTATTGTCTGCTGTCCGCGACACGTACGGATGCCTGGAAATGATTATTTGCTGGCTGTATGGTGTTTCGATGAGATATGGCTGAATGGAAATTTCGGGGGCGAGCCATAGGTACGGATTGATTGGTGGTAAATATTCGCGGAAAGATTTGTGGTACTATTCGTATTAAAATCTTGTAAGTTGAACATGGGAATTGTTTCGTTATGTTCTTACGATGCTTGATAGCCGCGTTAAAGGTTTTTAGTATCGGTAATGTACCAGTATATTTAACAACGTGATTTCCGAGATTTTGTTCTTACTATGATTTGGTCAAATTCTTATGTCTCTTCTTTTAGAAAGATCGAATCCCGTAGTTGGTTTTATTCGTTCAATTGGGGTTTTCCTTTATTAGCGAGATTAGCGTTTGATCAACATTGTTAACATTTTTTGATATTCTTCTATCTCTTTTAACGTATTTTACGCTCGTTAAAGTTTATTATGTCTTCTATATCTCTTCACGTTTGTTGCGCTTCTTCAATTTTTCAAACCAATGATAAGACGGGACAGATGCAGAAGAAGTAAACAAAATATTTCAATCGCGCAATAAGGTTTGCTCCGATGTTCTTTTGAAAGATCCAGTTCGCTCGTTTGTCAGACAATTTTTCGGCAACTAGAAAACCACATTCCACAGGTACAAATAGAAGAACTGATTAATTAAATCGGGAAAAAATATAAAACGAAGGCGCTTCGTGGTATCCGGCGTTTAATTTGCGTTACAATCCGGGATTACTGTCAACAGCTTTTATTATACGTTCTGGTCGTAGCATTTCGCGAATCGCCTGGTATTTTCTGCCCTAAACGACAACACGTTTCCTCCTCGAACGACATTCCGTCTTTTTATCGTTCCCTTTATCGCATTCCCTTTATATCGAATTCATGACCAAGAGATGCATCGGATAGGATGTTCCATGGCGTGTCCAGCTTGATGCCTCCAACGGGCATCATCCGTATTTTTATCAGTGTCTCCCGCAGGATGATGACACGACGTCGCCTCGTGAAATGACAGCAATTAAAATTCCATCGTTCGCGGACCTCGAAAATCGTCTTGTAAACGAGTATCGTTCGATCGATGCTTGTCGTCGATGTAATCTTTTCATTAATGTACATTTTTAAGCAAATTGGTCCAATAACGAAGAGACGGAACTCGATGATCTATACTCTGTACCTGTTAAGTAGACGACGCTCGAACTAGTAATAGGATCGTTAAAGAACGATCTAGTAATAAGATCTACGGTAGTTTGGTCCTTTGCAAGACGACCATACACTCTACACCTCCTTCTTTATCCTTTCGTTCACGCTGCATATTTCTTCCTTCTTTTGTTAAGTAATTCTTCCTTTTTCGCGGCTCGTTATAACTTTTTTGAAATTTCATCAGCACCTAGTCACGAAGGAATCTAATACCAGGTCCTAGATTTTCATGAAGGCGTCGTGTTCACATAACACGTGCAGCCGAATATTATTTTACCTGGACGTAGGAGGGGGGAAACGAATTAGATGTCCTGGGGCGAGCAGCGGTCGGTTTCTGGTTACACATGGACCTCCTAAGGCTGTCCGGGTTAATAAAACATTGGTACCAACGACAGTAGTCCCTTTATTACGAACGTGTCGCATGATTTTCGACGGTTTCGCCAGTCTGCCAAGAAATACGCTTCGATCAGTATCGTGCTGTGTCAACGGGATATTTTGACTGGTAAAAAAGCAACGTGCTTTCAAAGGGTTAAAAGATTCTTGTTTAACCACCTGGACTAGCCAGGATTCTATTTTCAGATCGGGAGTCTTTGATTATTGTATTTAATTTAGTTGACGAAGTGAATTTTTGAGAGATTGTGGAATTTTGTGTGAATACTGCGCGTATTCTCTTTTATGTAAAATATCAGCGACGACTAAGAGCTCGTAGAATTATATCGTTAAAAACAGAAATATATGAATTGCTATTAATTTAGAATGTTACAATTTACATTCATGCGTTAAAAAATATATTTTTCGATCTTGTAGTTACGAGAGAATTCTTCCTAACTTTAGATATTTTCGATTAATTTTGTCAATAGAATTAACTTTTTGTAGTACCAGAAGGACTAAATAAAAACTGAGTGTAAAAAAGTTTATTACCGATCGGAACACCACCAAACTACGATCGCTAATAACAGGGTATAAAAGATCCAAGATAAATGGCCCAATCACACCGATTATTTTGGCAAAAAATTTTATCAACAACATCAATTTTGCGCACATCTATGCTACTGCCCCAAAATTGAGTATAAAAGTAATTTATTACAGATTGGAACTTCGCCTTTAATTACATTGTGACCACAGTGTACAGAAAACACAAATGACTTTATAAAACCGATTATTTTTGTAAAAAAATTTCTGAAAACAATATATTTCTCCTCCATTTATATTCATTAATAGCAACAAAATTGATAGGATCGTGATAAAGGAAATGGGGTAACGTTGATCGTGGCCACTGTGATATAATACGATGTTATAAATTTAATACACATTTTTGACCTACCTGCTCATTTACATACGAATAGATCGCGATCAAAGATCATTAAGACGAAACAACCGCTCGATGTTGCTCAGAGCGAAAGATAAGGGAGGCAAGATGGTGCGAAGGTTTCGAGCAAAAATCGAGAACGATTTATACCGACTCACGGTAGTCGATCGATCGATAATCCAGCATCGATCGAACCCTTTTCACGAGCCAGACTTGGAATAATTGAGCTGTATGCCCGAATAACCGAATTAACGATATACCTGTCCCTTTATCTGAAATGAATCAACGAAGAGAAGAAAGAGTATTCTCGTCGCGTCATCGAACGCGTCATCAATTATATCGTCAGCAACGCCCTTCGTGATGAGAACGTGCAAACACATATATGAATATTTTCATATATCCTTTAGAATTTCCATTAACTCCTTTATTCTTCTCTGATCTCGATTCTACTAAAACACTATTTGTCGTTAGCAATTTCCAATGTTTATTGAAACATTATTTCTCGTAAAAAAAAAAGATGAAATTTACTTCTCAAGTAGAGAACAAAGAAAACAAAAGAAGAAGAGAAAACAAAAGAACAAGAAGATAATTTACCAAGGAGAAGAAGGAAGACAAAACTTTCGAATCAAACTTTTCGCACAAATCCGTCGTTAACGAACATGCACCATTTAATTTCGATCAAATAAGCAGGTATTTCAGAGAAATAAAAATAAACTGATCTCGACAAGGGAATACGTAATTAATCTCACAGCTTTCAAGAAAAATACTTGCCTCGCAGTTCATTTGGAATGTGTAAACTGAATATAATAATACATCGGGCGATATAAAATTGATACCTGTGGAAGATAGTAGCTTTTCTGTCGAAATAAAAGAACACATAAATACATGTAATCATCGAAACTTGAAAGAAAGATCAATGAAACTGCGATATTTTGCAAGAAATTGCCCGATAAGGAGCGTCGTACAAAACGCCCTTGCCGCATTTAAATGGGGACCAGTATCGACTAACGGAGCCGCAAAGTCCACTTAGTTGTTCCGCACGAACGGACCCCGAAATGAGAGGCCCACGAAAGTGTCCACCTCCTTTCTCAAGGATCCATTTACTCTCATTGCTCGTGGTACAACTTCCACGCATCGTCTCCTTCCCACAATGAGCCACCCTTCGTTCTTTTGCTTTCTTTCGTAAAGGATACTGTCCATTCAGCGCGAATGGTACACCTTTCAGCGTATAATGTTAAAAATCGTTCGAGAAAGGCGCTAAGAATAGGATGAAGGATGTTGTAAATAGTATTGTTCTGTATAAGAAAGAAAGTGATATTTGAATGAGTATCACGGTAAATAACAATGAGATCTCAGGTGTAATAATGTCCGCAATTTTTTTTTCTTTTCAGATTCGTGTTTTCCTTTTTGCGTTGACGGATAATGGCAATTATTATTACTTGTCTTCCGTCTATTATAAAGACCATGATCTTCGTATTTGTCTTCCGTATGATCTTCGTATATCAAAGAGCGTATTGCAAATTTAAAAAAGAATTACAGATATTTACAGAATTACAGATAATTACAAATGGCACAGAACGAAAAAGCTAACTATTTCACATGGAACTAAATGTTCTCGGTCGAACTTTTCTACAAGAGAGAGACTTCCGCAACAGTTTTCCCGCCAATAAATAAATAAATAGACACGATGTCGTACAACGTATAGCTGAATATATCAGCTTCTTATCGTGCAAGTACATGTACTCTATCAGGCGTGAAGAACTTCGATCGACGCCGATAAAATCTATACGTGTTCGAGCCTTTCTCTTTGTTCTTTTTCAAACGTAGTTGCGAAGTTAGGTTTTCAAGCCGTACGAATCGGTTCCACGCTTAACAGATATCCGTGACGATCCCTCGACCGCTTTACACGACGCACCTATCCAAAGGTACATAGACGCCTCCAGTAAAATCCATGACGTGCGCGATATTCAACGATGATCTTTAACTCTCCCTCTGTAGCTCTTCCGACATTACCGCGCACCTCTGTCAATTCAAATCCAAGGCTATCACGTGCTTATTTCGTTCGATGACGCGTACGATTCTTCAACGCGAAATTCATCGCAGCTGGAACGCGCTCTATCGAAGAATCTTAAAGAATCGTTGGTAAAAGTGACCCGCTATTGCCAGAAATTTGTCACGCTTTTAGGTAGTTAGGAATCTTTCGATCGTCCTTTCGCATTAATTTTCTGTTATTTTCTAACGAATTGTTTGATAGACCGTAGAATAGAATTGACGAGGGATAGGAAATTGTAATAAATTATTTCTTTCGGTATTTAGGACAGGCAGTACGGATTAGAATATAACGAAATGTTTATCCAAATAAAGAATATGGAAGTCAGAAATTCGGTAGAATCTTTGTTATTTTTGTCAGATTTTTTCTGTTTGAATTTAATTTTTTTAGTGGAATAGCTACTTTTTTAAAACACGCGATAATTCTGTTATTATATGATTCTGATGCGTTATTCCGTTATTAGATTGCGTATATAAACCAGATAAACCGTAAGGTTCAACCAAGACACTTGCATCTAGCAAGCTTCTCGTCAGCAGCGATCCCATGATAACGTCAGCAGCAATTGAAAAACAGAATAATTCCCTTCAGGTGGAACACCAACATTAGACCAAGTCGTAAAACCCTCCCTGGACAATTTACGAGGCAGCAACTCTTGCAGCTGGAGTTGTTTACCGCGCCTTTTTCGCGTATACATCGCGGTACAGTTATTTCCATTGGCAGTACCGCGCTGCAACTTCATCTTCAAAGACGAAGACCGTTCGAAGAGGTCGGGGAGAAGTTGTGTAGTTTAATTGTTTACAGACACACGAGAGGCCCACGGTGCCCGCAACGTCTACACAGCCTCGTACGATTCCGCGAGGATGCATTTTGGCTGCCCTAGAATTAACCTGGCGTGGGGCCCGCAGAAAAATTGCAGGGTAGCAAAAGCTGGGGAACGCGGCGACCGTAGGAGATGAAGAGAAGAGAAACGAGGATATTAAGTGTGGGAAAGGCGAAGCTGGCCCACATGACGCGAGAAAAGTAGTCCTCGCGATCCTTTCTAAAATGGGAATCACGTTTCTTTTTATTTCTTTATAATGCACATTGCTTTAGATATTTTGTATATCGGTTGATTTCTTGCGAAAAAATGAGGAGAAAGTATAGAAAATGATTTTTTCGTCCGAGCCTCGGTTTTCGAAAACATCGAATTTAAAAATGTTTCGAGTGAAAACATTTTGTCCCATATTTTCTTTTCATTTTTTTTTCAAAAGGAATTACCTCGTTGTTATTCGGCCAGATTGCGTATTATGTGCGTTCTTATGTGCATTCGCCTGATCTTCACCAGCAAATATCCCATAAATATATAAATATTCACAGTCTACGATTCGATGAATTCATAAGTTTTATTAGGGAAATTTTTAATACTTTATATCCTGTAACTCGTGGTTTTATAATATCGGATCGAATATCCTACTGAATTAATATTCGTGATGCGGATTATGGATCAAATTCAACGAAAGAAAATTGTAACTGTACCTACTCTGAATTTAATTCTAAACTACAAGGTTATCGGATATCAATTATGGATATCAAACTACTGCGTATCAATTGCATATAAAATTTCAATGTTTCGTTGCACACATAGAGGCAAAGATTTAAAATACTTCGGATATGGGAAATTTCGTTCCTCGTTTTTTAAAAGATTTCATAGACGCACGAACAATGAAACAATATTGTTTACAGTGATTTAGATCTTTTATTTTTACAAGAATACATTTTTAAATTTTTTAGGTAACATGGTAAAATGCTGAAGATCTACAGTGTTTCAGATTTCTCAGGTGTATTTGGCCGATGTTTGAGTATTTTTCTACAATAAATCCTTCAATACATAGGAAATCATAAAGCATTACTAGAATAGTTTTCAATTATTTCGGACGATTCCAGATTTCCCTTATGTACAACATATATTTTATTCTAGTAATAAACGAAGCCAAGGTATTACGATTTTACGATATTTAAAATCTTAGGAAATAAAATTCGAAAACGTTTTTTTTTAAACATATTAATTTCGTTAAACGTACGAAACACACCAAACTACCAATATCTCCTCATACTTTCGATCTTCGGGAGAAATCGATTCAATCTTCGATTTCCTTAAGAAAAAACATCCCTAAATATAAATTAAAACTTTCGTACACGCTTTCAACGATAAAAAAAAGAAAACAATCTCATTGCGGAAGTAAAATGAAATATTCAAAGATTCGAGTCGCGTCATTTTTAACGGTTCGCAGAGAGCAGAACGTATTCGTGACCGAGTTACGACGTTTCGATTCGTATAAATCTACACTTGAGTATCGTTCTGGCTTTGTAGCGTGATATACACGCAGCGGTTGGCTCTCTTCCTCTCCCCCCCTTCCTCTCTGTCGTTTGCATAACGCGAAATTGCCACTGAAAATGGCCACGCACGGTTATTATTGAAATTTCTCGCGGTCACACGGACATGACCCTATTCCGAAGCGCAGTTACGCGCGAGAACGGGAACAGCTTCGGACGGAACACGTTCATCAATGGATCGTCATCTTCCTTCGAATCGGCGATTTCACCTCGATCGGACCATTACCACGGGTTATCGAGAGGCTGCGGTGGATTTCGCATGACGACTGCCGTTTGTCGACGTCGTGGTTTCTACGGTTTGATTAATGAAACGCGTGGAAAATCTTTCAATCGTCCGAACCAGCTACCTTTTTTGCCTGCGAAATCATAACCAGTAGCCGATTCGGCGTACATTTGGAAAGCGCGTAGTGAAAGATAACGTTCTAGCGACAAATTAATGACAAATTATTTTTGAATCTTTAGCAGGTTTGTTAATCACTTGGCTTGGGATTTAATCGACGTCTGTTATCTGCGTTTATTTAATTTCGCAATATTTAACTGAGAATAATCTTTGACGATATAATACAATAAATGTATATCGCAGTTGTAATAGAATAATATTAAATTTGCATTTATTAACCATTCACTTCAAATTTAATCGATGGTCGTAATTGCGACGACTATTTAATTTTATAATATTTAGTTGAGAACAATCTTTGATAAATGTATGTTTCGGTTACAGTGAAGTAATATTATATTGCACAGATTAAAAGGAATTAGAGATTAAAATAAATCGTAATCATTTGTTCCATAAGAATCGAAACATTGTTATGTAGTAAAAAAAAAGTATTTTATTGCTACTAGGGGATTAAGAAGAAATAACAAATTCATCAAGTTCTTTATTGCAAAATAAATTTTGCGTAGAGGACGATTAATATAGTAACAGTACACGTGATATATTTCGAAACTTGAGAATTTAATAACATACGGCAGACGTTGTACCAAAACTTAATATAATATGCTTAATATTTTTGTTATATTGGAATAATTTAGAGTACCAAAAATTGATAGTTGAGGAAACATAAAAGTAGCATTAATGGTAAATTTAATGGTCGGTACGTTGATCCTTAATTGAAGAATGTTAGAGATTAAAGTTCGATATGGAAGGTAGAATGACTAATAGTCAAACAGTACGAGATAGTTTACGACAAAGTGACAAATGACATTTTCAAAGAACATTAATGATCCGTGAAGAATCTGATCTAAAATGTTGAAAGACTCCTGAGACGATAAAAAATAAACATTCAAGGAAAAAGAATATATAATATTCGTGATAAGTTCATAGTAATTTATCTTGCAACATTACAACTAATCTAATGCAATCTATCCAAAACGTTCTTAGATATAAAATTTATACTCATGTTTATAAATATATTATAAATACGAATAAATATATTTATATACGTGTAAAGAATCACAACCTCGAGATATATTTTGTTTTACTTTCTATTTGCTGGCAAGCAAAAAAACAGATAGGTATTTTCAAAGGAACGAAATTACCCATAAAATTCCATTCCACCAGCGACGATTGCCTCGGATGCAATCTAATTTCTAAAGTTCCCGATGAAACCTTCTAGTTTACGAGCGGCCATTCTTTAACTTTTACGTAACGCACACGCATCGTAAGAGAAACATATCTACGTAACTAATGACCGCAACAGTTTTATGATGAATGCACAGAGACGTCGGAGCGCGCGGAGAAAGGAAAACGGTTGCTTCGATGAGACAAATCGCATTTTCTCAACGACACGTTGCCATTAATTGACTCTTCCATCTCATCTATTGCATCCATCGCAATTCGAGCGCTCATAAGTATCGTAGCTCCCGCACAGTAATCGCGAAATTGACGTTTCAATTAATTCAACGATTACGAAATCATGAGTATACAGTTCGAAGGAGGTTTGCTAGATGTATAACTTTCGTTTTGCTTCGTTTCTAATTATGAACGCGTCTCTCCGCGTCGATCCTGCACGCTCGATGAGAATTCCGGTAGGATATTTATAATTTAACGTTTGATGACCCTACGTCATGCGTTTCACAGGGATTTTGATCGATGATTATTGACAAACGAGCGAAGGATAAGCGTTGCGGAAACTAATGTTACTTTCTCTGTGCAGATCTTTACGGGCACCGATCGCAAATGGAGACGTAGATGAGGAAATATAATTGATACGAGCGTAATGAAACACGAAGTCGGTTTTAGTCATTAATTCGTACGCTCATTCGTCTTGTTGCATTCTAATTGCGTGTACGATGGTAATTTTTTACTATTATTTTTTCCTCCTAGCGGTTTTTACACCTCGCGAGATAACGTCGATACACGTAATTTCTTCGAACATGTGTCTTTTTCGTGATACATATTAATATAGATCTTTCTTCTCAGCTGCGAAGCAATCATAGATAACACAACATTCTCTTCCACACAGTGACAAATATTCGTACAATTTCATCGCTATATTATACTCTTCACGATCATAACACTCTTCACAAAATCTATAAGGTTCTATTTCACATCACCAAAATCCTCAACTCTATCCTCAACTACTGCCCAATTATAGAGAAAGGAAGAATTTCTTAAACAGCCAATTTGTGGAAAATTGACCTGAACTTTTAGTACCTGTTACATTCATTACTAAAGGTTGTATATTACCAAGTATATTATTGGCTTTCCTAGCAAGATAATATATTATTTTACTGCTTTTTTCCATTGAATCAAGAAACGAAATGTTCACAACTACTCAGAAATGTTTGCTTTAAAGAAACTCATTTTACATTTCGTTATTCCTTCCCCATCAATTTATATTAATTATATATATTGCGAGATTATTCAAACCCACAATTAGTCAAAAATTTCATTCCCTGAGAACCAACCATACAACTTGCACTCAATTCACTTTACGCGATACTTTCCAAACGATCGACATCGATGGTCATACACGTACCAGTACCGTATGGTTGCGTCACTCGAAGTCTAACAATTCCAAAGCCCGACAATCAAAATCATCGATAGCAAGCAACAATCGCAGGCTGAAAAGCCCGATAGGCGAAGAATCATTTCCATGCACGTTACCCGGTAATAGTCGATCTACAACGCGATCGTCGATCGCAGTTTTGCGGCCGGCCAAATCGAGCTAGGTCACGGTGACAAATGGCCGCGCGATCAGGATCGCGTGTGATAAATTCCTAGCTCACGGTATCGTTGTACAGCTCCGACGAGTCCAGGAGCAACCGGTTCCAGATCACGATGATATAGGTTTACCCGGTCGCGGAGGATCGATCGATATCGGCCGATAAATCCCATTATTAATGCGGTCTATCGCAAGAAGTTGATAAATTGCCGACGAAGGGTGAACACGCCGTGGCCGCGTCGGTCTCACGTTACAAAACGATCCCCCAAGGCCGCACGGGGAGATTTATCCGGCAACTTCCTCATGATTTTCGCGATCCTATGCATCGCGAGGTCCGCCTAATGACTCGAGCTTTTTTTTTCCTCGTCGTGTGGACGCCGAGACCGGTGTCGCTGGTTCGACGGAAAATTATCGTGCTTGAGAACCTGCACGATTTTTAACCGAGGAGTTTTCTGTTGGCAGGATGAATAGGAAATTGATGGCGAACGATGGACGTACAAGAAGAGGAAGGGCTGGAAATGTGAGACCCAGAGGCGGATGGCTCGTTGAGATTTATGGCGGTTCGGTGGAAAATAAGAATTTAGAATTTTTCTTCCTGGAGTACGGGTGGTGGTCTCGAGTATGATGTAGAGTTGGAGTTTCCTACGTGGTGATTGATTCTTGTATATTTGTTACGATATTTTTGAAACTGCACCTGCAAAATTTCGTTTGGTTCGTTTGTTAAGTTCTAGATCGACGACAAACAAATTTTAATCGATATTTTTCTTCGTGAATTTTAATAAATTAGGGTGTCTTTTTATACGCATAGGTATGTATGCTTGTACATTATCTATCTACGCATGTACCCATGGATATGAATATTCGATATAAATTGAACCTATTTATTTTCTAGGAATACAACTTCTTCTTGTAAATAATAAATAAAATATCATATCAGAACATAGACATCAAAATCACGCGACATCGTTATTTCAATATTCCTCCCCTCCCCTCAGAATCTTAAACCCTGAGAACCAGTCAGCTCGTTGAAAACCTGCTGCAACCGGAAAGGGTTGATCACATCCTTCCATCTGCGGCGATGTAACTCAATGAGCTCATGCTGGAAACAGACTGTCACCAGAACAGTATCACCGTTTCACCGTTATTACTGTTCGTCGAGACCTGTTCCCCTCTGCCTCTCAAAACACCTTTCTCCGTTCTTTCGAAACAGAAACTGACCTGAATCGCGGTGCATCTATCACGAGGAAGAATCGCGACGAGACACGTACCTATACGTCGTTCGATGCACACGCCGCGCCGGTGGTAACGTTGGTGTACACGGCTGCCACATTCTGTGTATATTCTCTCTCTTTCTCTCTCTCTCTCTCTCTCTCTCTCTCTCTCTCTCTCTCTACCTCCGTTGTTAATATTATTGCATGGCGCAAGCCGAGTTCTGCAGCCGGCTGCAGGTGCGTCGCTTCTCCACGCTCGATCCACCAAGGAGACGTTTCGGTGTGCATTGTGATCGAATGATATAATAAAGGCTGAAGTCCGTGGGAAACGGAGAACAGAACCACCTGACGCATCGTCGGCTACGACGTAGAGAAAGCCGCGCCGCAGGATAGGCCACGTGACCGGGACCGATGCTACGACGCCGTAAATACCGATCCCGTCGGAAACTGTCGAGAAAACGGGAACGAAACGTTCCCTTATAAGAGACGTCGCCTGACTGGGCGTTTCAATGGATTTAGGATGGCGTGGTTTCTGAGGTGTTCCGATCCTCTTCCACTTCGTCGTGGGACAGTGTCGGTGGTTTGACTCGATGCATATTACATCTTTCGTTGTATAATTTCTGATATAGGTTGTTTTGTACGACGAATGAGTTTGTGTTGAAAGGTAGTGGATCTTTCTGAAGGACAACGATTTCTGATATCGTAGAACTTTGATCGAAGATCATGCGCCAAAGATACAATAGGAGTCGACCTTTGTCTTAGTCGGTAGCTAAAAAGATGTATTTTGATATGAAATAGTTGGGGATCGTAGAATCGAAAATATAAGCTTCTTGAAAATATGTGATAAATGTTTTGTAAGAAACGAATAATATTAGTTTAATTGTTATGTTACTTTAGTTTAATTAACGTTAGTCTATATAACTAACGTTATTAATATTTCTTAAATGTCCAAGGAAATGATAAAAACATATATTTAATCTTAAGAACAAAGGGAACAATAATATTGATGTAAAATTGATTGACAACACGTGGAATTGTAAAATTGCTTTTCTATGAAACATGAGCAATATTATGTATCACGGTTTCCTTTTGTGACCTCCAATTGGGATTATTCAGCCTCTCCAATTTTGGAAATCTTCAATTAAAGAGTGATTATAATATAATGTTCAATGCGTCAATTGTATGTATATATCACCTATAATAATGAATTATTTGGTATTGAATATTCGATACTTTAGGGGTCAGCAGGTGTGTACCGTTCTAATAATAAATTGCAAGATAAGAATAGTATATACATGTAATTGACGCATATAAAATGTCGAATATTCAATAGTCAATAATTATATAAAATGAAATGCATCAAACTAATCCTCGTATTAATTTATATTAAATTACGATAAACGATAGCACTTGTAATAAATCAATAAACATATGAAAATCTTGATTGTGCTTTTAAGAACATCCCGTATAATATAATGACTGGCAGATTAGTAAAATGGTGACGCAGGTCAACGCCAAACGTGAAAGGACTAGCGCCAAGGAGGAGCAGTCAAGTCAGCAGATCCCATGTCCACGAATTGTTCGAGCACGGTGTCATGAGTTTACGATACGTCTATCGCTGTTAAGTGTGCAGATGCCAGGTCCTAACAGTTCACATGGCCATCAAAGATGCAGACCCTTCTCGCCCATAAAATAATTTTTAGGCTCCTGACTTGAATGGTCGACTACAGCATAAAAATATTAATTAATGCGTTATCAAAAATAACCTTCTTCGAGGTCTGAATCATAAACCCGATCATCTTAACGTTTTTTATGTCGTTGAAAATTAGAAATTATTTGACAAGTATAAGTATCTAACGCGATTGGCGATTTCGTGGGCTAATTTATTTATGTGGATTAAATAAATTTAGAAGTTTTAATTGAACAGTATATTTGCAATTAGTAAGTCTCATTGAGATTGTCTCAGCGAAGATTAAATATTTCACTTTATAAAAATATTTTTTTGATGTTATTCATTACCCATTCTTAACGCTGGTTTTTAACTTAATTTTTATGCGAAGAATAACGACGCGTATAATTTTTCTTATATTTGTAGGAAAAACCAATAACTCCGAATATTTGAAGAGTAAAAAGGTAGTAAATAATTAAAACAAAGCGCAAATAGATAAATAGCTAAACACGCGTGTATATTATACATTAACAATCAACACTCGCACAGCGTTAGTGTAACGTTGTCCCACGGTGTAATATTACATGAAAGAATATTAAGGGCGTATTGTAATTAACATAAATTTTTCCATGCTTTAGATTCGCTATTTTTTATGATTTTATAACTTATAACAGACGATCAGAGAAAATTGCGGGAAAATTTCTAATCCATTTCTCTTTAATTCGATCATTGTACCAACGATTGTATCACATTTGTATATTTATGCAAAACGGTTTTATTTTCCTTCAAACCACATAATCGAACTCTAATAATTACTAAGGAGTATCTACTTAGCCATCTAACGTCATATTCAAATCTCGTTGAAGTCCATCCTAATAGAAAGGCGAATACCTCGCATATATCTAACGTTGAATTAACTACTACAAAACGAAGAGTGCAAAAGCGTAAGCCTAGCATCAACGCGGAATCATTACGTCGTTGAATCGAACAAAAATCTCTGTAGCATAAATTGCAGACTTGACTGGTTCGTCCATCGAACCTGTTGCACCAACCGTTCGGAGACTGTCGAAGTAACTTTTATGAAAATATAATTATTTCAATAACTTCCTTGATAACGTTTTCATCATCATCATCATCATCATCATCATCATCGCCGACGTCATCGTGCACGCACGTATTACTGTAATTACGCTGTCAAACAGCGACAAAAGAAAACAGTTCGAAATGGAGAAAAAAGAAAGATCGAAATAAAGAAAGAAAGGAAAAATACACGACAGATGATGGAACGATATTAACAAACAGATGACAGCGGTACCTCGCTGCATCGGCAATTAGGGATATCATTAACGAAGGAAAGCTGATACAAGTGCAGGGAGAGGAATGTGTTACGAGAATGCAAAAGGTGATAGGGGAAAATTACGGTGCGCGATCAAAAATTAAAGTCGCTCTCCTTGTTATTACTCGTGTTCGGTGAGCGCGTTCACGGAGTAATTGAACTCGTGGCTGAATGTTACCGCAAGCGTAATAATATGAAAATAGATTGTGAATTGGAAAAGAGTACTTACGCACGTCAAGGAACGTTTATATTTCCTTCGATAATTGCTCCATACTGTGTTTCTGAATAAAAATGCAGTTGGCTATTTGATGTCATACGTGGACAATGAAAGAGGGAAAAATAAATTAAAATTTAATATTGTACACAATTCTGTAATAATTTAAAATGTAACAGAAATAATTTGCGTTAAACTCCTGGAAATTAATAATTGCGATACATATATATATATAGATAAATTCATAAGAATGATTTGTTTGAAATACTTAGGAATTAATCGAGAAACTGCAGAATATTAATAACTGCAATAAGTAGATCAATAAGATACGTGAAGAATTAATGATCTTGTATAAGGAAATATGTTGTATAAGTACGTGTCACGTGTACGTGCCATGAATAGATTTTACGAAAATCTTATTAACAAACTGTTACGATACGTGCAATTATAGGCGATAAAATATTTTCTGGTATTTTGATATACGTGTACAATCACCATATTCGCGAATATCTTTCACATAATAAAATAAAATGATACACATGTATACATATGAAATGAAGAAAAAATGAAAAGAATAAAAACTGAAGAAAATAACATCGCAACTTTATCAAGCATAAGAAAAAATAAACTGAAACAAAACAAATTTAATATAACAGAGCATAATATGATATGAAAATATAATCTAACAAAAGAACCTACGCTTCCTAACAATATCATTCATTAACTAACCATTCGTTACATTAAAATAATTTTAAAAAACCTATCTCAAAACATTTTTAATCGGCAAAGCGATCACTCGAAATTCACTATAATAAAAAAAATTCACCACTATTTCCTTGTGCAGAACATATTCTTTACACAGCCATATGAGAAAACACAGTTAATCATGACAATAATCGTTAGGAACACGCACCAATAAAACGATCTCGCGAAACATGTTTCGCAGGAGTATCCATTTTTATACGAATAGGCAAAGGAAAAAGGAGAAACGCCGAACGTTAGTGTATTTTGGAGCGACTCCCACGAGCTGGGAAGGATCGACCTAAGCAAAAGAAAGGTGCCAGTACGCCCCCGCTCGAGAACAAGAGTCGAAAAAGCCTACGAATTATTCCAACCGTTTGCTCGCAACGGGATATCGAGGTGATATCCTGCGGGGCACGGCGTGGTGCCGTGCCGCTATCATCCGAAGCTTTCACCATCGTCATCATCATCGTCATCTGGCAGCTCCCTATTCCGATGGCCGCTGCCCTTAATGGATCGATTCGTCATAACTCGTTTCAACACCTTTACCAACTTCGACTATCGATCCCGATGATCTTCTGCGAGCACCATTTTCGTCGAACTGACGCGATCGAGATGTTAGATTGTTGAAGGTTGTCTTTAATTGCGTGGCGAATTATTGTGAAGTTTGAGAAGTGTGAGACGATCTCATTTGTGTCTCATTGTTCAATGAACTCGATAAATTCGAAGAATTCAAGCTTGAATTCTAAGGAAATGTCTTTTTGATACGTCGAGATGGATTCTAGTTCTCGAGATTGGCAACTGATAGGTAGATTGGGTTATGCATTTATAGGAAATTTAAAGATGAGAAATGCGCGGAGTGGAAAATGTGAAAAATTATCGAGAATTAATATTAAAAATTCGTAGTTATTAAGATCTAATGGAAGAATCATCTTGAAATAATATAGAAAATATAAGAAAGACTAAAAAAAAAAAAAAAAGCCAACAGCACATGGAATTCCCAAGCGGTCACCCATCCAAGTACTATCCATGCCCAACACAACTTAACTTTGGTGATCAGACGAGAACCAGTGTACCTTGTGTGGTATGGCCGTTGGCTGTAATACTAAGAGTATTACCTCTATTTCTGGATAATTATTTACGTATTTTTTAATAAGAGATATAGAAAATCATAATAAACTTTTCACAATCTTTATTATAAATAAAAAGTGAAGAATAAAATATTTCTCACCTACTATGTACCTAAAATCAATATTAACTAATATTAACTAACTATTAACTAACAACACTAAAAATATACTTTTTGCTTATACCAATTCCTCCAATCTTGAAATAAATAGATTCTCCCAATTCGAATAACATTCACCCTCTTTTCAGCCATCTTATATATCAAAGAAAGAAGGATAATTTCAGTGCAAGTTTATTTCAACAATTGTATGATTCCTTTCACAATCCATCTATTTCTTTCCTCATGAACTCCGAGACAGTCGAATAAACATTTTCTTAAATTAAACGTCGCGAAACTCAGATTAAGGTCAGCAGTTAGAGTCGATACGTGAATACACCTCTCCTTTTGCTGATTCTAAACAGTGGAAATTAATTCACATCGCTTAAAAACGTACTTGTAGATCCATCTTCCTTTATGCAATCACGAAGATGGAATATACAAATTGTTATTATTGGTCGAAAATCTCACATTTACGAATTGGACCATATCACCGAATGACGAAAAGAAACAACGAAATATGTATCCAGAATTGATCGATCCATATGAGGGATACCAAAGAACAATCATTCACAATCATAACAATCGTAGATAATAATCTTTGTTATAACTGAACGTTAACAGTTATAGCTTTCGATAAGACGCCCGAGTCGCAACTGAGCGCACGTCGAAGAGAAAACAGTCAGGGCCTACTTGAGGATACGTGATCCTGTTAGGGTGGCCTAATTGGACACGCTACATATTTACACTCTGATCTTGTGAAAGGTTACCACTGGACTTTAAATTATCTTTAAACACCAATTCAGACGCGCCCAGTAATTTAGTCGAGTAATTTAATAACCGATCGTGTGTCAACACGAAAATTTAGTCGAATAGTAGAGTAAAACGATCTAGCGAAGAAGATCCAAGAAGAAGCCAATTGAATAGATCATAAATTAATAATCCAGGTATACAAATTTGATCGTTGTGGCCATAGTTAAAATTCCGTTTCTCCTGAAACAAATTCTTACAGTTTCCACGTAAGCTCGATCAGGAGAAACATAACACGCGTGCGTGTGAAACGCGGGCTTCCTAACCTAAAAAAATATCCACGCGCGCCTCGGCTGACACCTGGCACAATCGTCGGCAATTTCTACGAGTAAACCGCGTTTACATATGCATACAAAGCGGCGGTTCCAGCTCGACAATGTGCGACACAGGCGGCCACTGCATCAATTCGAGAAAAATAAAAACTCCAGTGGCAAAGACGACTATGACGCGGTATGGTTTACCGCACGTCCATAGAAACGTCGTTGGATAGAACGTCGGCCATTTATGTAGCCGCCTGGAGGATCGGATTAATAGCCCTTGTACCTAGCCTGCGGGAGCGGATATCATTCCTTGCACCTTGTTTCCCGTTCCTACGCGAACGCTGACAATTTGCAAGGCCAAATAGGGCGGCTCATTTAACCGGTAGATTTATTCGCCGATTTCTTGCGAACCTGACGATCGAATACTATACGATAGCGGGACAAGAAAGGAATTATTGGGATTTTCGTCGAGCGTACATGTTAATGGTGTTAAATCTGTTTGCGTTTAGAGAAATAGCGGTTTGACCGATGATTTCTGTAAGGATAATGCGAAATTGGTGAATATATATAATATATATTGGTGAAATATAAATTGGTGTAATTTTCGAGCGACGATAATAACTTTTTTTTATTCGGGAACGAATATAGTTCAGTAGTAGAGTATTCAGAGTATTCAGAAATGGAGAGTGACAGCATTGGACGTAGATGAGTACACAATGATTAGAAACAGTAATACAAATAGAAATCAAAATAGAATTTATCTTTTCAATGGAATACCTATATCTAATGCATATTTTTAATATCACACCCTGATAGCAACTACGAGACTATACTTTCAAATGTCATTGTATATATCTAGAAAACTAGACATCTCGTTGTACTTTATCCAATATTTAACCTTCTTATCAAATATCAACTTTGATAAAAACGAATCAGTTACGCTATACGATACGTATAGCGAAAAATATATTTTAGGATCGTATGTACCAAGCTGTACATCGTGAACACGCCATCAACCCTATCCTTCCATCACTCTAATTCAGCTTCAACTAAATCTTCGTACACGTTCGAAAGTCACGGAAAGCAGCTCACAATCGCGGATTTAAGCACGCCAATCGTGGATCCCTTTCGGAGTCCGGGAACGTTCGTTATTCCTAGTATGCGCGAGGCGGTGTAACCTTACGTAGCGTTCCTAACTTGGCAGCAACAATTCGCTACGCCAAATAGGGCCGGTTATTTAATGCTCGTTGGACTTGTTTATTCGATCCGTGCCGCACAATTGAATTGCGCCCATTAAATGCTGTCGGAGAGACAGCGAGGAGAGCTTTCCGCGGCGTGCACACGCGGATCGTCGCTTATTCGCGCGTATATTCCACGTGAAAATTCAATATTTTACAGAAGCAGATAATCTAGACGGTTACGCGGGGCTCTGTATTTTCTTCGAAGCGGAATGCTGTTCGTTCTCCGCGTGTACCATTACCCCATTACCCGGGCTATGAAGACGTATGGCTCTATTTTCCAGGCTGAAACTGAAGGTACAATTTGCCCTGTCAAAGAAAGTTATTATACCGACGGTGCAGAAGAACGCGTTGCTGCGCCGTGATTTACTGGAAGCAAGGATTATATTATTGGAAGCGTGTAACAATTTGCCAAAATAAATGGTCATTGGTAACAAATAGGTGATGTCTAGGTTAAACAAATTTTTGGGGTCAGTATGGTTTTACAGATAAATAGAAACTCTTCTATTAACATATAACTGAAATATGGTCAGATTGTTATTAATAGTTATACTAATATATTATGCGATATACGGAGTATCTGAAGCTTCTCATAAATTCGTATAAATTTTACCGGAGTCAGTGTTACAGGTAATAACAAGAGTAAAATGTTATTTAAGGAAAAGTGTACAAGTATTTTATTAAAACGTTGATTAATTAAATGTTTATTCAACGTTTTATTAGATAACGTTAAAGATATGAGGAATTATACGATAACACTGTCTTTCGTACTGTATCATAACGAATTAATTATAAAAATCAACATTGCATGGAATTTTAAAATAGTATTGTCTTCAATTTATATACGTTTCTTATTATAAATTATGATAATCAAGCCCCATTGCAATTTATAAGCTGTTAATATTACTGGTTAATTTTATTTGTCAAAGTGTAATAAAAGAGGATTATATGTATGGGTATATATGTACAAATTTATTTTTCGAATATACAAACAATAAATACTAGTCAAAATTCATATTTAATATGAATTAAATTTTCAGCATTTTATGTGAAAACAAAGAGGAAATAATTTTTGATAAAAATAGGATGAATATTGATGGAAAGAAGAACGCATAAACGTTTCCCGTCTTATGGGATATCAATTACATCCTGCTATCGCCCTTGGCGCGAAAATATCATTAGAATCAATAACACCGACTAACCTTCCCCTAGGGTCATCCCTCTTAGCTTGTGTATTCGCGATTCTGCACCCTAATATTTCCCTTCGTGGAATTTCCACCATGGTACTGTCACTCAATAGCATTGTGTCTTGTATTTGGCCATGCTACAAAATTTTTCTTTATCCTCTTTCGATCATTCATTTCTTTACAGCAACGTGACAAAGATATGCGGGAAGATTAACAACACTTCAATGATTTAAAAATTTTTTCCAAAATAGAATTGATTAAGAAATACATCATATTTAGTGGAGTCCTCCTACTATTTACTCCTATTTTAGAATTAAATATTTTGAATTAAGTATTTCTAAATATTTTAATATTGCGATTAAATATGTTTCGATTCTTCGTATCAGAAAATTTTCTTAAAAAACTTTAAACATACAAAAATATTATGAAATAATTGAATAAATGTTGATATTAAAATGAGTGTGCTAAAAACGAAACAAAAGACAAGAATTATTCTAGAACGAGCATTAATCGAAATACATTTTCCATTAGCAGAATACAAAACTCATAGCGAAAGATTATACCGTTTTCATCTCTTAAAATACTCCATTGTTCTTGTTTCTCCAAAGCATCAGAAACCAGGAGCTCGCTCTCTCCATATCTTTCGTCGGTTCAGTGGTAATATTTTTTCGGTATGACCCTCAGGAGCTGGCGGTCTTGTCAAGTTGTTGGAAGGACACGCGAAATCCGGCGTCGTCGCAACAAGGAAGGGTGGAACGAGAAATTGGAGACGCGTACACGGGGAAAAATATATACGTGGCCCGAAGGTCCAAGGGGCCGCGACATTGTCTTCTGCAAGGAGGATTTGCCTTCGAGGAGGTTGCGGTCGCTACGAGGGAAGAAACCACCCCGCTAAGCCACCATGATTCCACGAGATAAACCCCCATATTATGTCGCCTGGGATAATACGAAAAACCCACCGCGAGATGCGGTCCACTCGTGTGTATAGAAGTATCTGTGTACACAGGGTGGCGCCAAACGAAAGAACACTGGATGTAGTTTATGGAGTCTTTATTCGACTGAAAACACGATTCTTCGTGGAAGGATTGTAATTGAAAATATGTGTTGTTCATTGGGAATTATTATATGACAAATGTAATTTTCGAAATACAAATGACACATCGTATTGTATGTTCTTGTTTTCTTGTTAATTTTATAATTGCACGCTACGAACAGGTAATGTTATTTAGAAAAATAATTTCAACGAAGCTACTGATATAAACATTCCATGAAATAAAATAAAATAACATATTCTAAAGTAAATACGAATTCATTGTACTAACTGGTAGTGGTTTATATTGTAGTATAATTAATACTGTTATATCGTAATATATAAGACAAAATAAAAAGGGATGATAGCTAACTCTTGTCTCATTTACAATTTGAAAGTCGCTCATTTTTATTGAAAAAGTTATAGCAGAATTATAGGAACATTTAGACAACACTTCGCATCTTGTAAAACACATCGTTCGATGTAATCAGGAGTAACATATATGTATGACTATCAGTAATTCAGACAAGTAACTTTAACATTAAAAGAGATGAGGTATATTTACTATATTTAGCCGATCACATAAAACTTCATATCCAAACATGGGTACTGTTTCAGCACGCAGTGAAATCGCTTTAGTAAACAAGCCTCCAATTACCTGAAGAATGTATTCGAATCTCATTTCACCAAAAGTCCGGTATTTTAGTGTCTGAAATCAACTGCTTTCTTTCGTGACACCCTGTGTGCACACATATCCATGCATAAAGATTTTACGGGCGGCGTGGTCAGGACGAGGCTTACTGGAAAGAAAAGAGCCTTCTGCAGTATCCCAAGGAACGAAAGTAACGAACGAGCGTAATCGTACACCGCGCGTGTTTCCTTAAATTGATTTTAAAAAACGAGCAAAGGAAGGACGGAGTAGCATACGGAGCTGAAGTAGCAGAATAAAAAAATCAGGACGAGAACGAAAATAAAGAGGAGGAAAGAATAATACGAGAAAAAAAGGACGGAAATCCCATATTCCCGGATTCGGAGACAAAAACGTGATCGTACGGGCCAGGGATAGAATTTATGGCGCGACATTAATCAGCCAGAGGTACGAACGATTCGCGCGAGCTGCGTTAATCGGAGAATAATTTCGCGAGCAATTTCGCCGAATTAGTAATTTATTTTACAGCCGTTCGGGGAGATACGCAGAGGCCTCGTAAAGCGGCTGCAATAAAAATCGAACGCGAGCCCGCACGAAAACAAGCACAGCCCCGCGAAAGAAGCCCAACAGAGATGCCCACCTAATCGTTGTTTCCTCGTAACGTTCGATCGTTTAAACAACCAATCGTTGCACCTTCAGCGATCCACGTTCAACGTTCGTCAATATTTCGACTAGATCATTTTAAATTTACAATAATTTCTTTTTTAATGTCTACTGTTTTTAAGTGTCGTTGAAATTTTAAAAGATTCTTCTTTGTTATCTGTCGCCACTTTTATGTGCTGACGCGATTTAAGGAAATTAAAGTAAAGCTAAGGCATTTGGGTGAACATTGTTTTCTTTTTTAATTTTATCGTGTTCTTGGTCCTTATATTTTTATGTTTTTGATGTAAAGTAGAAAACAACATAATAATAAAATAATAAAGTAGAAATACAAGCTGATGAAATGCTTATTGGCTGTGTACATCTTCAACAATAGTACGAATGGATTGCGAAAGATAGCTTTTGCTCAAAATGTTCTCTGAAGTAATTCGCCATTGTTCCTGACGCTTACCGTAGAACTCTCTGTACTTCAGAAGTCAAACTGACTCCTGAAGATTCCATTTTCTACAAATTTCCAAATTTTAGCATTATCATATTATTTCAAAAATCAAATATAATTTATTCCGATGTATGTAATCAGCCGTGCCTCTATATGATCCAATTAGCAACGGAATCAATATTTTACAATATCATTTAACATTTCAATATGACTCGAAATATCCAAATCCGCCTAATAAAACCTGAAATAAATCCATTAGAAAGAAACAAACAAAAAAAAAAAAAAAAAAACGACAGATAAAACAACGATAAAATACGGTATGGAAACAGACAAGAAAAATTTCTTCCGCGATCTAAAGCGGACTCAAACCGAAAGGGCAGTTTATCGGCGGTGAAGAATAGAAAAAGAAAGCGACGAATAACCGCGCGGCCATAAACGCGTCCGTGGTCTGGCAACGGGTGGCTCGTATTTAAGGAACTTTAAGGAAGCAGCAACGTTTCGACGATTTTTCGTTGCTGTCTCGGGGACTTGGTGCGTTTAATTAAGCCGTAAATCGATGCGGCCCAGGTCCCACGTTTATTGCGGCCCTAAACTATATCAGCTACGCTGAAAAAGATAAAAAGCACGGCCTGAAATTTCGAAGCCTCTCTCCACAGCTCGATTCCGTTCCCATTCGCGAACTCGTTCCTCGTTACGATTTTTGCTTTACTCCCCACTAGTCCATCCATCTCTCTCTATCGTCCTCCGTTTCGACCTTCTTTATCCCTTTCTTTTCCCTTCCTTTCCTTTCCAGTGAAACGACCCGTTTTTATCTCGACAGCCACCCTCGCGATCCTCCTTCAGCCCTCTTCTCCCTCCTCTGTAACGTCGCCACGCTTGTTAATGACCGAAGAAGCTCGTAAACAGGGTCGTGATCACGGTGGTCCTCAGAGATCACTCGTTCGTGGTCCTTCTTTCCGCTTGGCCCGGTGTCAGCCGTGTTTAAACTTTAACGTCCCCCGTTTCATTGGCCTTTATCCTCACGTGAGGCCGTCGTTAATGTGACGATCAAAAGCGCGCTTTGTATCGCGGACCTTTGCCTTGTTTTTCGGCTTATCGACGGAACATACGCGCAAATAGTAGCTTTTAGCTGGTAGAGTTTATCGCTTCGAAGCTCCGTGTTAATTACGTGTCGTACGTGCGCCGTGAGATTTAACGTTTCTCAACTTTTAGCATTTTTGAGATTAAAAGAATTCTTGGTAGACAGATGGAGATGGTTTTTACGAATATGGAAGAAAATAAGTGGTTAGGTATTTTGTACGATTATTTAAAAGCTAACGTTGTTGTTCATCTATTGCTATGCATATCTGCCAGATAATAAGAAACTGTAAATTAATGTAGGGAATGTACGTGCACGATTTTACGATTGGCCAGCGATTGTTCCTGTTTGATTGTTGTAGCTATATTCGAATGAGTCTTCCATAATGAAGAGATTTAGTTCCTGCGTTAGTGTAAAATGAACGAGGAAATAGGTGTATTTAGTAAAACTGGGACAAACTTGAAAAGAACTAGAAATACGTCATAATTCTAGCAAAGAACGTTTCTAGTATCTCACTTTTCATACATTAATAATTTAAAAATCTCGGTAACAATGCTTGCTCTATCCCAATAAACGGCAATCATTAAACGAACGTCTATTCTGAACTAAACTAAAATCAATTATTCGGTTATTCGGAAGATCTGCAGCATTTTTGATAATTGATAAGTTCTATCAAAAACCTTTGGAACGTATTAGCTTCTTAAGAATATGTATTAACGAATTCTCAACCTTTAAGTTAAGTTTGAGTAAATTCTGCATCCACTGAAAAGAAACGATACGTATTTCACTTTAAAAGATATAAATTTTACAAAAATATGCTTTCTTCAACCCCTACTGAAATTTCTCTATAAACCTTGCAAACGTAATATTTCCATGCAACGCCTAATCAACGTCCGTAAAAAACTCCACATTCGATTTCTCTCCGCAAGCAGAAGCACTTCTTCCACTTTGAAAACGCTTTTCCCATCTCTCCGGCACGAGGAAGAGGAAGGCGAACAGAAGCGACTGAAAACAGAGAAAAGATAGTAGGTGGGGATAGAAGCAGAAAAAGCGAGTCGGAGATGCAGGTCGCATCCGGCGCAGCTCGTCGCCTTCCACTCCCATTTGAATAAAAGCAACGATAAGCACATCCTTAGAGTCACTCGCAGTTCTGAATTGTTTCCGCTTCTTAAATCCCCGACAAATTTATTATAATAACTACCCTTAGCCGGCGGATCCCGTTTTTCCGTCTCTGTCCTCTCCGCCGCCTTCGTCCCTCGTTTCGTTCCTCTTTGTTCCGTTTCCACGCCAGAAATACGCTTCCCTCCTCGTTCAACCAATAGCATCGCCTACATCACCGTAATCCTCTCTTGGCCGTTTTTCCTCGCGTCGCGTCTTCTTCTAGCTGGTTTTTCGCCGCGAGAGAACTCGGCCCTTTTCTTCGTGGCCGCGAGGCGAAAGGAAGGATCGTTTCCGCGAATAATGCGTTCGTTCTCCGCCACGCGGTAGAGAAACTCGGGATAAGGTACGGATACGGGGGTGGCCGGGGGCATCGGCTGCAATATTCCCGATGAAAACATTACGGCAACGAGTTTCAGACTTCTTACACGTGGCCATTTTTACGCACGCCTTGATCCTTCTTCTTTATGCATTACGTAAGATTACGTATGAAATTGCATTTTATCGTGGTTGTATGCACGTTGATGATTGGACAGGTTTGTATAATAATAATAGAAACTGGGGTTTCACATTTAAGAAGAACGATAGAATTGTAGTATCATTTTTGAAAGTATTTCGAGATTTTCAGTAGCGCTATTCGTACTCGACATTATTCTTCCATTTAGACAATAAATAAATAAAATAAAGATACAATTCCAAAATTTAATTAACCTATCTATTCGCGTTAAATCTTAAACAGAGAATGAATAATTTGGATGTTAATTTTAATGATCACGCGGAGACATCAGTGGCAGTTCTTGAAAATTACTTATATTTCTGTATTATTTGATTTTTGTTAAAACTTGTTGTTCTTCCAATATTCCATTTTGTAATTCTCCTTTCGTCTGAAAATTTTGATCGTACAATTGACGGCTGGTGTATTACCTCTTACACATTTATCGCGATCGTTTTATTTCGTGTAAATACTATACTGCGGAAATAATTCAGTTATATCTATGCGAAGAATCGAAGAATCGAATTTTTGTAAAGATCCAAGAATAGATGAAAGTAATTGATCTGAGTAAGTATGCAGCTGCGTTTATGGGCAGATAGAAAACAAAGCGTAAATCTCAAAGCAATCAAGGTCTTGGTGAATGAAATATGCTTCGTGGAAACGTTAACTGTTATTACGAATAGCTTATGCAGTTGTTTAGATTGCAATTGTTCACAGTTTACCGTAGAGTAATAGCTTCTCCTGGTACTACTTGCAGTGGCATGATGCAACACACATATGGTACGCATTTACAGAAATAAACGTTTCTCCTAGAAATTCTGACATAGTTGCACGATTTGGAAAAATAACCCTAATATTACTTTTATATACAATTGTAAAATCATAACTAAGGAAAAAATGATACATTTAATAAATTGTTTAAATCATATCATTAAGTCATATCATTAAAATACGACTTGAAATTTCACTCTATTTACATATTACCGAGGCTTAAGAAAGATATGAAAAAACTATTCCCGCGAAAAAATTTCTTCCAAGCTTTAGAAACTCTCTAACCTTGTTTTCTTATCCATAAATAAATATTAACAAATCGTCGTAAAAATTTGTCTACATAGTTTACAAATATTTCTGATAGGATAACAAAAATCTATCTATATTCCAAGTCTGTATTCTATATTAAAAATTATTCTCAAGTTTATGTTTTAACATTTTCGTTTAACGTACGATATAGTAACTTTTTTTTTACTTCGAGTACAGTGTATCATCTCATTAATTGCTTTGGCAACACACTTTCACAAAATCATTTTACGTCACGCGAGCGTTAAGAGTTTTTGTAAAAGCGACGCGAGAGACAGCAGGGAAATGATAAAAAGCGTTAAAACGGTCATAACGATGAGCAACTACGAGAAACTGGCGCAACGAAAGGGTTCTTTATTGTTTGTTTCTCCAGCCGGATCCTCGTTTTAAACGACACGGCGGCAAAACACGAGAACACAACATCTCAGCTGTTAAAATACCTTTCTTCTTCGGCCATGCAACACGCAGCGTCGTTAAATGATATTGGACTTTTTTGCTGAAGAGCAGAATTTTCCAAGTTTTACGTCGGTTTTTAACCAGAGAGACTTTTACAGGATAATCAACCTTGGTAATGTACAGATTTCACAGTACTTTTAGCTGACGAGCGATATCTTTTTTCAATTATGTTTACGAATCGTTTCGCTTTAATGAAAGAGCAAAATTTTATAATCTTTAACTATGTATATTTCTGATGTAAAACATTTTTTTACGATTAGGCGGTTGTCTATTAAAAGAATATTGTTGATCTTTAAAATTTGCAGCTATAGAATTTTTAATTTACAAGAAATTATAAAAACTTTTTCCTGTTTGATTATGATTTGAAAAATCACATAATATATCAAAATGCTTCTACGTTAAAATTATGTTAGGTTTATTAGAAATAAGAAATTCTTCATACAATTCTTATATTCCTTCCTAAATAAACGCAGCTTTGATATGGATACCCATAGCAACAAATAAATTTTTCCAATATCCAAACTTCGATCTAACTTCTATATTCGTAATCTATTTTTTTTTTTTTTTGGAAAAGGAATTTTAAAGTTTGATTCATAGAAATTGAAAAATCCTACGCTTTTAAAGTAAATAGAATTGAAATTACGTGAAATTACACTCTGAAATATTGTTCTGCAAAAATGTTAATTTGATTAAAAAATGTTATACTTGAAGATTTAAAAATTGAATCGATGAAAGTCAAATTTTACGAATAGTTAAATTAAATCTAAATTAAATCAAATTGGAATTACAAGGAATTATACTCTCAAAAATTAGTACTTGAGAACATCTTTCACTAAAATGGCTTCCATGGACAAAACGCCGAGCGAAACCACATTCTTTTTATTTGTACACGATATCTCGAATATACACAAAACCTCGAGACCGCAAGTAAAATTATTCGGTGGTCGAGTTTCGAAACGTTTAATTCACTTTCCCCGGACTGTTAAAAAGATAACATCCTCTCACTTGGGCGCGGTTCGACGACGTTACGACAAACAAGGGATCTCAATTTTTTCCACGGTATATGTCCGCGTGCATGCCGTTTCCGTAAACGAAACCGGAAACAGTCTGTATACTCATTTCAGCCAAATAATGGGCGTTTCAACTTGGCCGCCTTTGCTCTTTTGAAACGGCCCCTTTCACTCGGCTAAATGCATGCACGTAGGAATCTCTTTCGCTTCCTTTTTACAGGAATTTTTGGAGAACCTTGAGAAAAAAAACGGGGGTTGCGAAACATTGCCAAGAATACTCGAATAACGACCACATACAAAATTCTTAGAGACGATGCTTTCAACAACTGAGTGTTCTTCTTCTTATCTTTCCTCTAACGATGATTCTAACGAAAATGAAATTACTAATGAGAGTTGCAATGCTTTTTCTAAGCATAATAAATTGTCACGATTTTTTGAAATTATTAAATTTGTCTATTACTCTTATTGACGCTTTATTCTAATATTGCTGCAAATATTATTTATCTAATTTGGTCAATTTTCTGCAAAAGTAACAGTTTCACGATTTGTATTCCTTCTATAGAAGTCATTAATTAATTATACATAGAGGAATAATTGTTAAACAATAAAGTTAAATAATAAGTTTATATAATATTCCTCTTTATATAAAGAAAAAGAACAAAGTACAGAAACAAATCTAATAATTTCTAAAGTAAAGAGTTTTAAAACACAAAACTAAATCTAATAATTATAAGTTTCTGCAGATTCATAAAATCATACTTCAACCGCAATCGTTCCCTTATGTCAAATTTTTCCGTTGGAACCACCTGCAACACCTGTCACAGACACTCCTATTTCTACCTCAATCATACTAGAGGAACCTGTCAATTTTACGCAACACTCGTAGCAATTATCCTGACATGAAATCATACTTCAGTACTTCAGTACTTCGTGCATACTTCACGTACTATACAGTTCGCACGAGATGTTGTAATTCTACCCTGTTGGTTTCGTTCTACCCACTTCCATCAAAAAACGCGTTTTATACGGTGAAAATGTTTTCTGAAACGCAGTTACGAAAGGCGGGCCTGTTTCAGTTGGATATGACGACGTTTTCGTGACAAATAAGGAAGCCAGCCCTTTCTCGTTTAGTCGCACAGTTTGAAAAATCGGACGAAACGGAAACAAAAAGCTAAATAGAAACGAGAAATAGTCAAAGATGGAACAAGATAAAGAGAAAGGAAAGTTATTCGACGTAGCGCACGACGTCGCGCAGTTTATTTTTAATATTTACGTAATATTATTATATCTGTCGTCTTCTTCCTTCCCTTTTGTCTTTTCGAATGTATAACAACACGTGAGAAGCTTTAGAAAAACCGATATTTGGAAAGTGGTAAAAAATCGATTGTCTGATCAGTGTACAAGATATTATTCCGAAACAAATCGAGCAATTCGATGTCAGAAGCCTTTATAACATTGCACCAAGTCAAACTTATAAAAATCTCTTTATCGTTAAAACTCTCTTTTCCATCTATTACTTCGAAACTCCTCGCGATAAACATCGAAACCACCAAATCCCTAATTCCGGTAGCCGAAAAAAATGAAGCGTCAAACAGGCGAAACGCGTTCAGTTGGTTAGTCCGAGTAAAAAATATGCTTAGAAAGAAGTAACGTATCGAATCAATTGTAGAGCGGATCGCGTAGGGAAGAAGGAAGGTTAGACTGAGGCGCGAAGAAAACAAAAGGGGAATGGGATTACGCGAGAAGAAGCGCAAGAAGGTGGCGCCTGGTAGAAGGGGAGGTCGGCGAGTAGAGGCCAGAGGGTTCGGGGACCTCCGACGTGGTATTTACGACGTCATTTCCTCGCTGACTGTCAATAATTTCCCTGGGGGATGTGGAAGATACCGTAGCGGCTCTCGTGTGCGGTTTGCCTTCTTTCTTGTCCGCCTTCTCTCTTGGCCCATCTCCTTTCCAACCGGAGGACGCTTCCTTGTTCGCGTTTCGCGGCCTCCTTTTTTCTCCACAGGAGCAAATTGAAAAGCCAGCGACGCGACGCCGAGACGTCCTCGAGATACTGTTTCGCGGCGACCGAAAAGTAATATCGCGCAGATAGAATGAGATTGCGTCGGACCCGGCCGCGCCGAGTATACATTTTTGATAATTTGCTCGTATCGTTTTGGCGGAGGAGTGCAAATACCACGGAGAGGATTGAACAACTGTGGTCTCGGTAATTAGCGACAAGTGTATGGAAATATGTGTGTGACGTGTTCTTGGCAATGTTACTGCGTTATCTTCTGCAATACCAAGATAAATGTAAAAATGCACCTGTCAACGTGTTAGTCTGAGAAGACGAATTAAATCGTTACTGGTTAACTTCCAGCGATGCTTATAATTAGACGAAAGCCTAACCTACAGCTTCTTTCAATTTAATTTTCCCAACATTACCTATTTTTTAATTTCATTTAGAATCTTTATGATCTGTTAATCGGAGAAAATCAATTAGCTGATCATTGTCAAACTTAATTATTACTCTTGTCCGATACGTAAAGTAGTAAAAAAACGAGTCTAAAGTATTAAGAAGAATGATCGAGTAAATCTGAAAATGTCACAAACTTTTCTATATGAACCTTTTGTGCGTGTAATTTCCATTTAATAATCATCGGTCTAAAATACTGAGACTGCATTTAAACTAACCGACTAAGGGTGACTCGAAGAATCTCGTAAAAAAAGGAAGATGCGTAAGAATCAAAAACGGTATATATACAATCTCGTTAATCTTCAGCAAAACCTCAGAAGGAAATAAATCGTACGAAACCAAGTACGTAATTCTCGATCAATCCATCATCCCCTTGATACTTCCAGAATATTCCATTCTGTTGTCGGTTAAAATCTAAGAATCAGCTGATTCTAATGAAGCATCTCCTTTAACTAATTTACAATCAGCGCCCTCGTGGCGGTTCTCGCGAGGGGCGAAGCAATAGAGAAAGCCAGGACCAGAGTGGAGGAGGGGCGTGAGTACCTAAGTTTCCGCACTTTCTCTCTGTCCCGGGGGTTGTCGCCTTCATGACCCAGAACTCTTTAATTCCTCCAACCCCGATACCATGGTATCCCCTTTAACTCATTAGACTCAATCAATTATACGGGCGTACGGTTACAGTCTCTTTTCCCTTTCTCTTGGCTACTACCCTGCCTTTATCTCGCTTTCACTCTCAGTCTCTCGCGTTCTAGCTTGTTCGCGCCGATTCCACCGGCCCTCTGTCGTCTCGCCGAACAACCCTGTCTTAATCCCTCGACCGAGACCCCGAGTGGTATGCCGAGATATCAGGGTTTACCAAGGTAAACCTCTTAGCTGGCAAGCCAAGGTCACAAGGCTGACAAGGATCAGACGAGCCAAGGGAACTTCGTGAGATCGGCGAACTCAATGGATGGCCTGGTTCTGGTCAATCGAAGAGTCTTACCTGGAACAGAAAAAATTCAAGCTTTCCTTTAGTAGGAGAATTTAATATATTTGACGTTCTAAGATTTGAAAGGTACGTGTCGAGTTGATAATAAAAAGAGTGACTATTTGACATGGTGTGATAGGCGAGGTAGAATGAATAGAATGACGATAGGGAAGATCTCTCGTGATATACGTGTTTGTTCGATTATTTCATAGCTTGGAACGATATAGATAAGCTGATAGTGATTATTTGGGAATAAAGTATGTGTATCTTTTGTAGAATTTAAATTTGTGGTAATACCAGTGAAATATAGAAAATATCTTAATTTTGTTAGCAAAATTCGTTCGATCAATCTCTCTATTAATAAATGTTCCTATTATTTTGTGATTCTGTTAATCGCCATCAAATTAAAATCTGATACGGTATCACGATAACTTCATTATACGATAAATCGAAGAAATCAATCTTACATGGACTGTCCAGAAGCCATATTAATCAGTTCCATGAAAAGTGATTCGTGTGATCCGTTTGCCTTAAATAATCCTACAGAAACAAATCAATTATTTTTTTAAGAAATTTCAAGCAACAAACTCGATCCGAAACGAAACTCTATTCTCTAATATCACCAGTCCATCCAACTAAATCATAAGGTGACTAAAACACACAAAGAACGAACTACGCTATTTGGGGGGGTTGAAGAACCTGTGACGACCTGCTGGAACCTCGCAACGTTGCCTTCGTTATCCTAATCTACAACAGGTACTCACACAGATACACACGTGTACGTACATCCACACAACCTGAAAGGAACGCATTATGGCAGGGTGGGCCATTCGTTTTCTCCACGTCCAGGTCCGTAATGTCGACCGATAAGGCCCCGATAATCCACGGTCGCGTAGTGTGTTAGTCGGCAGTTAAAACGTTATCGTCCCGAATCTCTTGTTATTCGTCAGGCCGTGACGAGTGGGTGGAATTTTACGCCCGGACGTCTCCTCGTCCGCTACGTCCCCCGTCTACCGCGTCCACGTTGGAAATAAGCTCGATAATACGAGCATAATGTTGGATATCCGTCTGTCGTCGATCACCATTACGATCGACTTAATGAATCGAACGCGAGTCCCGCTTTCGCGGCCATCTAATTATACGTCCGACGCGGACAAATTAATTTGCCCAGCTTGCTGATTATGATTCGCGATAGTGGAGAACGCGATACCACGGTATAAGAGTATCACTGTTATGCAGGCTTGTGTTTGCGATGAAAAATGTACAGATGCATAAACGGAATGTGTTTATTCAGTCTGAGCAGCGGAGTTCATCGAATTTGACCGTTTTACGGATGGTTGTAAAAAGATATCGTATGGTATGAAAGTTAAAGATTATAAAGGCCTTTTTGTGTGAAATATCTCCTCTTTGAAATCTTGTTTAGTATTCGTGTCGTTCACCGTGTTTTATTAAGTTTTATGTTGCAAAATACGTACGCAAACTAGGAATCTGTTAATCGCGGTGGTAATAAGATGGTGAAGAAGTTTTTACTGCAGAAATATTGTAATTATCTGGGAAACTATTTAAGAAATTGAAAATCGAAAACTTCGTGATTGGCAAAAATTGTGTATTCGGTTGTTAAACTAGTTGAATAATTGGAGATAAGCGAATTATCCAGGTCATTGCTTTCGATTGTTATTTTAGAATACTCTTCCGATACTACTTGTTCCATTATTATTTAACAAATTTCATACGAAGTGCGTGGCGTACGTAACTGTTCTGATACTATTTTTATCGGTTAATATATGAAGATAATGTATCTGTACCAGATATAGCACTCTCCATGATATATTGTATATATGATTCCAATACTTCTTCAACGTCTTTTCGACACAAACATATATTCCCCTATAGGGGAAGAACACGATAAATCACATTTTCCATTTTTTATATTGCAGCAGATTTAAAGTTCTGTATCTTATTGTTAATTAATTGCCAATTAATCTTACGTTACTAAAATTATCTTTCTATTTGATTAAAAAGACATTGCTCGCTATAACAATAAAATATGGAAGATATTAAAATATATTAGTCGCATTAACGATTTATATCTGTAGTTAACTTTAACAAGAGTTTTCCATTTTTAGCTATTTAATATAAAAATATTTAGTTTCAGTTAGAAAGCTTCGTTAGAAGCAAATAATCCGTGAAATTGTAATTATTTTCTTTCCAATGACCCTATTTCATCGTAAAATTTCTAGTATTTCTCTCAACATCATGTCACCGATATAAAGTAATTAGCTTGTCACCATCTTATCCAAAATGTAATATTATCTTGTTATTAAGTTATATCCTTTAACCAGCTATTACTTTTCAAACAGAACGTACACACGAAATAGTAAGTTCCCTTCCGAAATAAGAACGACGGTATTCAAACGGCTAGAAACTATTCAATTTCACCGCGGAATATCTTAATCTCGAAACGCGGCGACTGCACGAAATCGTATTTCTTTCCCGTAGTAAAAAATTACGGGGCCGCGTTATCGGCTTGTTAATTCCGATAAGCGTTTCTCTTCTTTATCGTCCGCCATTATGGCGAACGATAGTGGAGCGGGGAGGGATCGGTGGCGGGAAACGGAGCGCCGGGGGTGAGAGATTAACGAAATAAATATGACATCGTCTTGAGTCGGCCGTGCAGCACGCGGCAGTGCCCGCGTTGTTTCACGCTCGACGCGATAACAAAGCGTTTGCCATTAATTACCGCGCTCTGAAATTATTTAACGACCTTCCTTCAGCCAACGTCGGCACGCAAACCACCGACACCACCGCCAACTGATCGAGTTAATTCCCCGACGATGTATCAGTTTATGAAATTTCCGTGTGTTTTAACAGTCTCAAATAAATATTCCTCTGGACGTTTCCCTTTGCACGAAAATTCCAACAGTTTGACGCATGTCGAAATATTTTTGTTCAACTGTGATAGCTAGCAGACGTATAACTCACTGAAATGTAATTGTAAACATGTTCCAATAATCTTGCATCTTCAATTTTATTTAGAGAAGAAAGTTGGTCGTCATTAAGCGTAGATTTTCAAGTGTAAGATAATTATTTCGTTAACCATTCTGTCAGCTAACTCATTCTTTTTCAATACCGATATGGGCGGAATATTTTGTTTATAAATTTTAGCCGAGAGTCGTGTGGATCACAATTAATTTTGGATGATTGTAAATATTTCGTTGTCGTAGAAAACAATGTGTTTCAAAAACTGTTACAATATTATCTATTAGTTTCTTAAAAAAATATAGACACTTCTTTTGATATTTACATTACTACGAGCGTATAATATGATTATTTTGTTATCGTACGATAGCTCAAAAATATAATATTGACTCGTTAAGATATCAGTGATTAAAACTCGTCTAACTACATTTATTATCGTGTTATACACACAAATAATAATATATTGCGATATACTAATCTTATGTAAGCTCTATAATGTCATAATCTATTAGCAATCTTGTTACTATTCTAACGTAATTTTGGTACACAATTTCGTTATTCTGCTCAAAAGAATGTTCCTGTGCAGAAAGTATTTTCCACAAAACAACCCTAAAATAAGCTTCCATAAACTACAGAAATTAAAATATTTATATTTCCATTTCATACTGTTAAAAATAAAGAATACGTGCATTTACAAGAACCAGGATTCCGAAACAGTAATTTGTGTGGAAGAAAGCGTAAGAAGGAAGTCTGGAGAAGAAGTCAGAGGGACTGTCAAGACTGCAGGGACGCAGCTGGTGATATTATGCAGGATACGAAGGCAGGAAACGGTGTAACGTTGCCTGTAGAGCCTGTATACGAGGGTGGAATATGCTTAACGTTAATTTGTACGATAAAGGAATTATTGATTTTTACTTAGGCGGCTCAGTGAAGGGTGAGAGAGGTCGGAGGGGTGATGAAACGTCGCTTTAAAGTGGAGGTACTAATGAGATGCCCTCAACACGACGTTCAGTTCCTTCATTTATCCACCTTGCTCCCAGTAATTCTTTAAAGCGTCAGGGTCATTTGCGCTAAACGTTCGATTTCATGACTATCACGACGAGCAAACATTTTATTTCGCCAAAGTAATAATTGACATTTTTTACGTCATTTCAGAATTATCAATTTTAGTGATGATATTTTTTTATACACGTAAATTGAACTTATAAATTCTTGAATAAAGTTGTAGGATATCCAGCGATTAGTAAAGAATAATGAAAACTATATCGGTTTAGTGGAATCTAGAAATCTAGAAATTGATTTTAGACAGTAAATTTAATGAAGTTTTTTAATTGATACTCTTGTTTGTAGTTATAAATTGATTTGCAAGTTCTTAAATAGAGGTGTAAGGCACTAAAATTTGTACGATATAGTTTTTGAGAAATCTAAAAAAAAAAAACCTTAATTTTAGCTGTTTTAAGTTTTGCATGAGTGAAACTCGTACAGGTTAAACAAGAGACTGACTGCGCACAAAGGTTTCTTCAACCTGGTAATATGTTTCAGGAAGTTTTTACCTAACTCTTTGGAAGTTTAAATTGATTCAAGTTTGATAAGCCTCGCTGGCATTTCTTTTAATAAAGAATTCCGCATGAAATGTACCAATGAATAGTTTCAATCCAAAGCTATATAACTTTCCTCGTGCTAGAAACAATAAGCTTCAACGTTTTCTCGAACAAAAATTTGTATCTGCCATTTCAGAATCAAATACAATTTCGTGAATATTTTGCACAATTTCCAAGGTGTGATTCGAAGAAAATGTTAACTCGAGTCCTAAAACACACACACAACAGGTGCAAAGATATTACCGCGCAACTATAATCAAATACAATTGTAAATTAGGAACTTTTTAATACGATAGCGTATAATTTCCAACATAAATATGGACGTGAAAAAGACAAATCTGAAAATTCTCAAATCTTTCATTAATATCAACATACACCAAAATATTCAATTACATTCAATAAACAATTATAGAACAAAAATTCTCACATGAAAGGCAAAGAGACAAAATTGAAAACTACGAAATTTCCCTTTTCTTTCAACGTACGTAATGATTTCTATAAAAACGAGCAATTACTTCCAACAAGCACCGAACCAACTATGCGATAAAAATTCTAAATAAAAATTTCTGATATACGCGTAAAAATCAAATATATGGGATAAAAAATTCCTAAACTTCTCGTTCATTAAAAAAAGAAATTTTCAATTATCCTATATCCTTTGAATACTTAAATATCCTCAAAAAACAAACCCCAACGTTCGGTTGCTGAAACAACAAAAAACCAGTCCCACGACGATACACCAATTAGGCATTTACTAAACAGATCGACCGTTTCCCCGCGAAGAATTTTGCAGTCTGGCTGCGGTACATTCCCGCGGCCGCGTATTTCTAATAAATTCAATCTCTTCGCCATCGGCGTAGGCGTTCGTCGATGAAAAGAAATTTCCTTCGCGATACGACCGGCTGGCAGCTCGGTAAACCACTCTCGTAACACGGCCTGGCGAACTTTTAGCCACACGCACAGAACCAACTCGCGTTTCACAACAGTCTACGTGTATATATGAGTGTAGGTGTGTGTATGTGGTACGCGCGTTCGCCAAGCTTTGCCGCGGCTGGAAATTCGGAGTAATAGGAAAACTCCTGAGCGGAAAAGAAGTTCAATCTAGCCGGCCGAGGGAGAAGCCTGGAAAAGCTCTTTTGACTCCTTTGATTCCGACTCAGCCATCCCCAACCCATTCCTCCTCTACGGCACCTCACCACCACCTTCTAAATCTTTTCCAACCCTCTTCGTCGGCGTCGCCAGCGACATCGAGTCCCGTTTTACTCCGGAGAACGTTTCTCAACCCAACGATGCCAAGAGGATTCCAAAAGTTGCTTCGCCAATCTACCCCGCAGCCCTGTTTCAGACTACTTGGGCCAGTCCCGAAAAATTTTACCATCCTTGAAAGACCGACTCTGTTTTAACCACCGCAGAGGGTTCGTCAGCGGAGGCAACGTCTTCCGCTTGTGGTTTTAGACAGGGTCGAAAATCGTGGAGGATCTTTGCTGAGGTTTTAGGGGTGAAGTAATGGCAAAAGGGGAACGGAGTTTTGATTTGGTGGAGTGAATTTGCTTGAGAAAAAGGGTAGCGTTGCGATCTTGATGATAGTATCGCGATTATTTCTTAAAACGAGTCTGCTATGTTGAAACAGCGTCGAAAGGGAAATATGAATTTATTTCTCTTGTATATTTCAATTTCGATGGGAAATTGTTTGCATTGTAAAGGGAGATTACGTTTTAAGTGACCATGGAACGACGATACTTGAAGCTATTTTAAAATTTGTAGATCTGTGAACTACATGACTATGCAATTTATTTCAGAACATTGAGATCCAAGATCGAAGATATCAAGATATATTCGAACATTAATTGCACCAAGTAATTGCAATTTATTTCATATCCACTTATACAAACATAAATATCAAAGACACAAATTTGCAAATCTTCCTTCTCTTCCCTTCCAACTTCAACTACTAAACGACAAAGTTTCACAAATTTCCTTCACAAAGCTGTACTACATTTCCAACACCAGCAACCAACAAGCCACCCTCAAGTCGAAATAAAAATACCCTCTTGCATAAAGAACAACCAATACACCGATCATCGAGCTCGATGCAAGAACAACAAAGCTTCAGCTCTCAAAACTGTACCCTTTATCGAGCCTGTTTCCTTTCAAGTGTCTCTCAATCTGCATCAAAGAGAAAACACAACATCCCCACGTTTTCTTCGCCCAACCTCAATCCCAGCAATCATTTCATAAAAGCGCATCTATCCTCGTTCTCGAATACAGAGTAGCATTTGCCTCGTTATTCTCTTCCTGCTCGTCTAATACGGCCCGTTGCCAGTAGGTCAACGAAATACTAACCAAGTTGCCCGTTGTTCTCGAAAGGTCAGAAAGGGATACGAAAAGGGGATGGGCGCGATCGCCACGACGAAAGAGTGGAACGACGAATAGGAGGCGGAGATGGAAGTCGTGGCACGAGCAAAGAAATAATGAAACTCCGTGCCAGGAAAGTGCTCGCTTTATTGACAAGAGGGCCCAGGAGAACGGCCAGGAGGTGCGACGAGGGAAAATATAGTGCTTCCATATCCGTGCGCGGCTGTCTATCGATTCTCGACGAGTATAAAGTACTGCGATTCCGCCCGACGCCGTCGCCTACTCGACGGAATAAATTTGCGATCGCCCGGGTAAAACGGGGTGAGAGTCGCGAGCGAGACCGCGGAAAAGGAAAAAGGAGAGGAACGAACCGGAGGAAATGGAAGAGGCGACGCGGAAGACGTCGACGATGGAATTTTTGAAATTCATTCGCCTCCTTCTTCGCTGTTTCCGCTCTTGTATAATTTTGTTGTTTAAGTACGTACTGTAAGCAGCTTTCAACGACGTAATAGGATTTTTCGTTAAGAATTATTGGTTTGTTAATTCGACGGAGTATAAGCGGAGTATATATTATTGTTAATTGAGCACCATTTGTGTAAGCGGCTTATATTGTACTATCGTATAGTTTTACTATGAGAATCTTGGATTTGTTAGTTTCGATGGAGTGAAATTCGGAAAATGACTCCTATCTGCTAGAAAATGTGAAACTTAAAATGCGTTTTATAGAAACGTAGAATGTCTCTAATCATCGGAATTTCGCCATTTAGTTAATGTATTTTATTGTTTGTTAAAGTATAAAATGTCTAATGCTAAATTATGAACTGAATCCTGTTACGTTGTACGGGACATTTTCCGATTATATCGGTAAAAAAAATCCTCGAGTTTGAAGAAAATATCAAAGAATCCTTAGCCCATATTTCGAAACAACTTATCGTGTCAAGTTTTTGTCAAAATATATTAAAAGTCTTTTTCTTTATTGAAATAAGCGCCATATCAGGATATAAAAATAGCTGAATAACATTCTATGACAAGCACAATGTTTTGAAGATTTTCCTATCTTAAAAGAACGATTACATGTCACTAAAAAGAAGTGGAAATTCTAGAAATTCCAGAATCAAGTATCCTTCGATAAAACCGATTTCTGGAACTCGATCGAAATTAACGTAAGAAACGATCATCGAGAGCAAAAATTTCAGGAATACGTTCGACGTAAAATCTTTTCTTGATGAAAGAAAAAGGAGAGCGGTAAAACTCAAACGTCGGTAGCCGAGGAACGTGATTTTCTACGCGCGGAACGAAAAGACGGCGAAAAAACCCTTTCCCTCCGTTTTATTCCCTGTAGATCGTTCCGAGGCGAGCAGGGAAAAGGATCTCTTCTTTGACGGTCGAGGATCATTACGGCGGCTGATTGGCGGGAATCTTGTTAGAGGTTTCGTTTGAATAATCGCCGCTCGAACCGGCGATTTTCATGACTCGATCATCGCGTAATGTCGCGTGGAAATTCGGCCCTCCGCCCTCCACTTTCTTTCCATTCCGCGAACAATAATTTCGAGGGTCGATTTCTCGTAAGCGCCGCCGCCCTCGTGTTCTTCTTCTCCTCCTCGTTACAAACGAATTCAATTCCGCGTTAAATATCCCGAACGCGGATCGTCGTTGCCCTTCGACTCGATTAACGATCCCTTCTGGTTCGTAAAATATTAGGTAACTCATTTTGACTTTACATATTCTGCGAATCAATGTGATATAAATATTGCAATTTTATAGATAGAGAAAAATTATGTACACGAAATTTTACGTAATGTGCATCTACCTATTTCTAGTATCAGTTTAGTTGTCAGTTCTCGAAATGAGACGAACGAAGATTGCAAGTTAAATAAGAAGTTGAGGTACATTTTTGACAAAGTGTAGATTGTATATATTCATAGCATGATATAGTCGAAAACAGATTAAAGATTTGAAAAACAAAATTATCCAAGAAGTAGATTACTCATTATAAGAAATTGTAGTTTATTAAAAAAGTCACTCCACCAAACAATAGCTTATTATCTATATGTTTCAGCATTTATATTTATCCACATTTCGCGTATCACTTTTACCCCATAGCTCGAATAAAATTACCACATACTATCCGTTAAATACTTTTCAGTGACAAATGACATTCAAACGTTTCATGGAGTACTCGTTCGAAAGCCATTGACATAACCAATATCTAACAATTATAGGTAACTAAAAACGCTTTACAAAAATGGGAATAATATAATTAAGTTTCATTATCAAGTTCCCCCTACTTTATTATTCTTTCCAACCATCCATTACCAAAGAAAATACCAGCCACGCAAACCTCAAAAACCGTCGAAAAAGGAGACCGAAAAATACATGTTTCCATTTGAAACAACCCACAGGTGTAGCGCTTTACACGATTATCCAGCGCCCTTTTTCCAAGAAGCGTCTACCCTTCATCCGTTTTCCCCGCTCCGTGGAAAACGGAGCGTAGCTTCGCAGGGAAAGGTGTAGGTGGTGGAGGGGAAAATAGCAGGAGGAACGAATAAAACGCGTATCGGCGAGGTACGCGGCCAGGCAGATCAATCTTCGCTTCTTTCCCCGTTGCGTTCCTTCGTTGTGTGCGTGCGTTCGCGCGGCCAGCTCCACCCCCGCCGCCCCGTTCCAACCATCCAGCTTCTTCTTCTAGCCACGTAAACGCGTCCTGGCACACGTACGAAACACGCACGCGTGCACGTCGTCCGTAGGAAAATATATCCGGCCGAGGTCCCTCCTACGGGACGCTCGCGAGTAGCAGCCACGTTTCCGGATTTATCGAGCGTGGCCCGTGCCATTATTTCAGGGATTACCGGCGGTGGGGCAACGGCGAATTTTTCACCGGCTCGTACATCGTTCTTCGACGCTGCTGTTAGCAAGGAAAAATGCGCGAAGGAATGATAGAGGATTCCGGGAGAAAGGGCGAGGGCGAGGCGAAATTTCGAGTTCGCCATAGGATCATAATCGGCTTTACTTTTCCGAGTCAGTCCCTTTTTTGCTTCGTTCTAGATTCTTCCTCGTCTTCCTCGTCTTCTTCGTTTTTCATTAGGGTTCGGTTAAGAAGGGACTTTTTTACCGGATGGCCTCTCGAGCGTGAGCATACGAAATTCTAGAGAGACTTCTTAACGAGCCGCGTGGACCGTGTCGATAAGATTGTTTGCTGAACGGACGTTTATTCCGGCGCGCGAACACCGGATTTCCTAATTATTCGCTGCAGGCGAACTCTTATCGCCGCCCACGCGCCGCTACGTGCCCGATACGCAGGGTAAACGTAATAGTTCTCGCGCTGGGTCTGGGTCAGGACATTGGCTTCCAGAAGGATGGAAAGGGGTGAGGTCGATGGCTACTCTTCTTGTTACTTCGAGGAGATTTTTCAATTCATTTTGTGGAATTCCTGTTAATTGGAGTCTCAAAAACGATGTTTTATACTAAAAATGATCGTCCTTTTAAAATACCTGTATTCATAGGTAGAAGAGAATAGAACTAGTGAATATAATTTTTAGATGAATAGTAGAGAACTGTAAAACTAAGACGGATACAGAAACGTATTCGGTTATAACGCAACGCGTTATTTCCAAACGATATTCTGTACGAAACAGTGACAAATAAAATAAAATTTACTCGAACAATTATTTTTAGAAATTGATACATACTATAATAATATTATCGATTTGTAAATTTTGGTGACTTTAGACTAACTTCCATGCAACGAGCGTAACTTTTATGTCGCGATTCCTGCACGATCGCAAGCTTCGTACACAATATCTTCTCGATAAAAATTCTTACCAACCCATCCAACCAACGACCCTCGTCAACAAATTCTAAAACTCTTCTCTAAAATTTCATTGAAATCGTACCTCTGCTTATCTCACCTTTCTACACGCAAAATCATCTCACGAAAAGGCAACGGCAGGCGTGGTCGCGAAATCTGGAATATTTCAGGGGCGCCGAATGGAGGCAGAGAAAAGAGCAGGAACAGGAAAAAAAGAGGCTGCCGTAGAAAACGGAGGAACCTGGGCAAAGCAAGCAAGCAAGCCGGCAGGCGAGGCAGGCGAACGAAGGAAGCAAGAAAGAAAGAAAGAAAGAAAACACGTGAAATCGAGGGACAGAGAGCGATAGACAGGAGCGTAGAAGGGGTGGTTCGGTGTTCCCGGGGGCGAAAGTGGCGCGGCGTCCTAATGCGATTCCGATATCGGCCCGGACATCTCGTGAGCCGACTACAGCTCCTGTTTCCCCGCCTCTTGCCCCGTTACCCCGTCGTCCCATGGAACGAGTGGAACTCACCCCATCGCGCGGCTCGATGGACGAGAGAGAGCGGATCGGTCCGTGGGTGGCGGAAAGGGGGTGGGCCGTGAAAGCGAACAGGGCTCCCCCGTAAGGGCGGGGTGGCTGCTAGAATGGGCCGATATGTATGCCGTGGGCGCACCGCTGCCACTCCGCCGCCATCTTGGAATCGATGTCGATCAAGCGGAAGGAAGGAACTTCTGCGCAGCTCGGGGGCGCCCGGGGTGCACCCGACCCACCCCCTTTCTACGTGTGTGCGCGTCTCCACGCATATATTCCACCTCCTCGTCGGCGTCCTACGAGCGAGACCTCCTCCTTCATCTCGCCACCCTCGCAGCTACCACCCCATCGCCACGTAAGCAGCAGCCGCGTGCGTGAGAGCACGTACGCCGCTTCTGCGTACGGATTTCTTCTTCTTTCACCTCGAAAAAATGGCGCCTTTGCGGAGACGGTTCGATGCTCTATCAGATGGGCTTTCTGTTTCGATTGGTGGATGATTGTAATGGGAAAGGTGGGAACAAGGCGGATAGATTTGGAAGCTTGGTGGAAGCTTCTTAGTTTCATGTGATCGAGGAATTTGATGTTTTGGATCTAGGTGTAATATGGATATCGTATTTTGTATGAATTGTGTCTGACTTGAGTGTAATCGTCTTAGAGGCATGTAGAAAAATATACAGGGTACTGATGTATGATTGTGTGTTGTTGATATTATTAATATTGATAGTTACAAGATGCATATCAATTAAACTAGACAGAAGCTGAAACTTTTTTTTATCGGTTAAATGATTCGATTAAATATTTCCTAGCTCTAAGCTTCTCATAGCTCTATCTAATTAATAATAGAGAATAAGTAATCATTAACTGCTTCAATTGAATATTTTCCATACTTTCCACTTTTCGATTAATTGGTCCAGTGAAATATCTTCTCCCGATAAATTCTCCCTTACTAATCCGCATCCATATCAACGTTTAAAACCCAGAATCCTGTAATCTACACTAACCCTCCGCTAAGAACACCAAGTTGAAGAACCTGCAAAGAGAGCGAAGAGGAAAGAGCCTTCTCCTTTAACAAGAATATCCAGCGAAATCGGATCGTCTTAAATAGATCCAGCGGCGAAAACAATACCGACGAATAAATTACCCTCTCGGGTGGCGTGTCCGTTTCGAGCTTTCCCTAAAAAGGTTCCCGGCGCTCTCGAACCTAAGAAATATCGCTGTCTACGGCGTTATTTCTGTAAAACGGCACGAGAACGAACACAAAAAGGGGCGGAGGGAGAAAGAGAGATAGAAAGAAGAAAAAGGAAAGGAGGAGGAACACCAGGATAACTGGCGCTAGATATAGACTGGCCGGATCGTACGCGAAGAATCGACAGGGTTACGAAGGCGGATGGGAGAAGGAGAAAGAGGGCGGCTGATTTATGGGATTGCAGGTTGCCGGTATAAGCGAAAATGGCGTCTCTGCAAATCGATCGTAAAAAGGATGTCGCGCGGCCGTACAATGGCTAGCATCTCGTTCGTTAGCTCGACTAGCGAATAAATAAAAACTTGGGGATCGCGAGAGACGTTCACGGGGTTGCGCTGGTTATCGGTTCGCCAGGCGAGGCAAGGGGAAAAGCGTTTCTCCTCTATAACCTATAAAGGATCGAGGCCTACGGTGATTTATAGATTATGACGGCTGTGCACGCGATCCTTCGTCACAATGGCGAAAAAGAGACGAATGATATACGAGAAACGTCTTTTCGTCGTCGCAGTCGTTTCCAATTTTATTAGAGCAGGAAGTTACGTATGAAACTCGTTCCAGGCTCTTCGATCGATCGGTCGATGTTGCTTTTTGTTTGGGTTAGCGTAGGATGAAGAAGGTGAAAGGCGGTCGAAAAGGGAAGACAATTTCATGAATGAGTGGAAAGTGAAACATATGAGGTTTCAGCTGGAATTTATTCAATGATAATTGGAAAACGCGTGTGAATCGAAATTGACCATGTTCCTGGAATCATGAGCTGTGAGAAAGGCATTCTAGAAAGAGAGGAGCGTTGAATTTTGGCACGATAATGTTTAGATAGTTTAAGTAGTTTAGATAGCTTCTATAAATGAAACGAAAAGGAGATTATCAATTAAGAGGAATGGACATGAATTAGGTGGGTGTTTGTTGAACATGGTTTGTTCATTAATAATTGGAAAAATCTTGTACGTATAATAAATGTGATTGATTAGTATGTAGTTAAATTGAGACTATACATATTTGAAACTATAATTATAGATAATAATAGATAATAATAATAATAATAATAACAACAACAATAATAATAGATAATTGAAACTATACATATAATCAGATTAGATTTGAGACATAATATACAAAACTAATATTACACGAGGAAGAAAAATATAGTTTTCTAAATTGCACAATATATTATTAAAAGCGAAAAACTTGCAAAAAATGGGTTCATCTCGGTAGAAGACTCTAATAAAACTGAAAAATAAGGAAGTCATATAATAAAAGAATTAAACTTTTAAAATAAAAAGACTTAATAACTATTTGCACGATTTAACAAAAAATATCTTATAAGTAACAATTTAAAGAAAAAAACGAACATATAATTCCACGAAACAGTTAAATAATTTTTCATAAAAAATTTTACGCGATTAGAAAGGAAAACAAAACGCTAAAAATAACGCTGCTAAAAATGATATCACATTACTACTGTTTACAAAGGCACGTTTTATAGAATGAAGCGGAGCGTTACAGAAACAGGGTAGTGTTACGAAGGAGCGCGATAATAAACCAGCGAGAAATAATCGAAACTCGGAAGCGGGGCTTAAGGGTAAATTCGGTCAGTGTGCCCCGTGGGCTGAGGAATACGGAGAGTTGAATGGCTCGTGACCTTGGCCCCGAGGCTGCTAGCCTGGGGTTGGCAAGGTAATTAAATGCCATGGATGGGGTTGGTCGCTATAACCGGCAGGATAGAACGAAGGGTATCCAGGGGGATGAGGCTAATTGCCGATGCAAGGAAAACCATCCCCCTCCGTGCCACGGCAGGATCTTTCAAGGTGCTCATCCTTCGGATTATACCGTCACCTTATTAACGATCCTCTTGCAACGCTATTCCTGTCGACAAGGAACAGTTCTCTCCCTCGTCAAGAAGTAATTTCCGTCGCATAAAATCGCGTTGACGACATTCTACTAAATCTATAGCTTGATATTAGTTTCAAAGTTCGAAAGATTGCATTGTTGGAAAAAAAAATTGAACGTGTAAATGTAAGGCGTGCTAAATATGTAATTGGACGTTATAAAGGTGTTTGCTTCTTTTTTTAGGCGACGGTGTATACTTTTTGTAGAATTTTTGTGAATAAAAAATGAGAGACACAATGGAGAAATTATTATTATTAAAACGCTGGAAAGAAGCTGACGGAATAACATGGCGATATCTTTAAATAAAGAAACATTCCACACTGCTCAATGTTTAATGTATAATTTTATATTAATATTCGATATATAAAATACTTCTTACTATTTGAAACAAATGTATGTGTATTTTTACAACCTTTCAGCTGTCTTACGCAAACCGTTATTTTCTCTAAAGTCGATCAAGCTTCTTTAAACGTTCAGTACAGAAGCTTTTAAAAGAGAACGATTACCGCCAAAACAAAAACTTTGCCAATTCTTCGTCGAAACAAGTATCATCAGTGGAAAGCCGAAGTTAAAATCCAAGTCCAAGTGCAAGTCCAAGTGGTTGGTAGTTTCCGAGCGACGGCCAGATAAAGTTTCGCGTGACGGGGAACCACTGTCCCGGAAGTAGCCCAGTTACAAATTAGCATCCAAGGATTGCCCTTGGCGTTGCTCTCTACCTTCTCCCTCTCTCTTCCTCTCAAACCATTCAACGCCCTTCCCCTCTCACTCTCTCGTACCGCCAGATCTTCTTGTTTCTATCCTTCCTCGTCGCTCGGAACGGACTCGGAGAGTTCGTTCTCTTTCCTTCTGGGTTATTAAAGAAAGCCGCCTTCGGGGTCAGGTCGGGTTAGGTCAGGGCGGTAGGGAATAATGAGCGGGGAAAAGTTAAACGAGAGTATTTTTTACCGAGAGGAAAATTACGTCCCTTCTACCCCCTCGGACCGCTTGGGCGCGTAGTAAAAGCGGCAAGACGAAGGAGCCTGGATCGCGACCACGTGGTCACGACGAAGACGGAAACCGGGAAAGGGAAGCGGAAGAGCGACGAGGAACCTCCGGTGGAGATACGTTGAGTTGAAACGAGAGAAGAAGAAAGAGAAACTGACGGAGAAATCCAAGGGTTGGTGGTCTCCGAGGTGGCACAAGGGGGAGGCGGTGTCCTCCATTCATTACCGCCGGTTACCCCTTAATGGAATCTTCGTGTCCTCATCTTTCCACTGTCCTTCCTTGCCGCCATTTCTGTTTTGCCGAACAACAAGAAGTCGTTTGTACCCCCGGTCGTCATTCAGCTACACCGCCGACGACTTGTACCCGCCTTGTCCTTAATTTGCCCTATTTCCCTCCTTCTTGGTAATTTCTCTCTTTAACCTGATACTTGATAGTTCGAGTGAGAGTGGACTACGGAGAGGATTTTTTCTTTGTTGCATGGGTTGAAAGTTTTTCTAAAGTGGATAAGTTTATGGAAGAGGTATTAGGGTACGAAGGTTGTGTCGTATATGTAGGTCGTGAGTGTTCGTGGAATTTTATATTTCCGTGAATGTAAGTAAGGGGATGGTAGCTAAATTGCAGATTTATATCATCTATTAAACGTTGCAGTGGAGCTTGAATATTTTAGATGCCTCTGCATATTTGTGCACTGTGTGGCTTTTCGCAAATTCCAACATTTCCCGCAAATGCATAAATGTTAATGATTCAAATATAATACTGCGATTTATCAGTCAGATAAACAAGATCTTTATTAGTTTTCGCAGAAACTGCGTGAAGAAGGATGATTCAAATATTAAAGTTAATATGAAAGTCTGTCGCGTCTGCTACGTCGCGAAATTTTTGCCAATAAATCGTATATGAATATAGTTAACAAAACAGTTAACACGACAGTTGAAACGAGTAAAAAGCAGATTGTAAAAATCAATCCCCTGAGACATATCTAGTAAGAATGTTAAACCTAAAAATGAACGATCTTATATTTCTCAACCGACATAAATAAAAATTACTATTCTCTTTAGAAGAAAAAAGTAAAATTCGACATATGACGGATATAGTCAACCTATAACAAGTACATCCATCGCTAAATTTATTCTCAACCTACTTATTATAATAAATCACCAAGACGATGCTATTTGAAACTATAAAAGCTAGTAATAATTACCAAAAAATTATAATGGTAACATAATGATATAGTAATGTACGAAGGAATAACTGTCATTTTGTCGCGCGGTCAATTTCAAAACGGAAGGAACAGGAAAGATATTCAACGGTGGTAGGACAAAAACGAAAGAACAAAACATGGGTGGAGAAGCGGCGTTATACCTACTCTTTGAAGCACAGGATATCAAATTATTCTGCATAAAGGATGACACAGGTCGATGGTAATAAACTGACTCGGGAAATAATGGCATAACGAGCATAAAGTGGGGTCCGCTCGTGCAGCCGGCAGAGCAAAGAGGCGGAAAAGGGGTTGAAGAGGACCAGGTAGGCCCATTATCCTCGATGTGTGTCCGTGTACACAACAGGGTGTCTATAAATGTTTCAGGGACTCTTGATTCTCGGCGGCGGTAATTTATTCGGAAAGTCACTCGCCACCTGAGTAACGTGAGAACGATCGAGATGCATCTGCATGCAGATGTCGCGCCCAGTTGGCACGCTACTGCCGTCGATTTCGTTTAAATTTTTTGTCGTATGTTTCTCTGCTTTTCTTTTCTTTTTTTTTTTTTGTGTGTCTTTTTTTCCACCGATGGATGTACGACCGTTGAATTTATACTGTGACTGGGTTATACGGCCTTGGAGACGTTTGGTTTGTGATGGATGATTGCGTCGATGAAGGAAAAGAGTAGAGTTAGCACATTGTACAAAGTTTTAAGTTAACTATGTATCGATCTTTTGATAAATGTTAAGAGATAGAATAAAGTTTATCTCTGATAAAAGAATTTTTTAAAAAGCTCTTTATTTATGATTTTATAAATTCTATGTTTTCATAGCTCATTTAAGTCGCCGATTATAAGTTTTATTAATAGATCGATATAAAATGTAAAACCATAAATACACATCACAGTCAGTTCGCAATGAATAACATGTAGCAATGAACAAATGCGTTTGCTACATGTAAGAATTGTGTGAAAAGAAAGCATGACAAAATTCGCGTGAGATTAAGAATTGCCAAGGTATAATATTTAATTAGAAATCAACCCCTAATCGGCCCTACAACTTTCCTACGTATATTCATTCTAAAAATCGCGGTTTTATCTTGTCCTTCATTTTCCTTCCTTAATTCAACTATTTGAAATCAAGATTTAATAGCACGAAATAGTGACGAACGCTATCGTAAGCTAAAATTCCGACAGAATGTCAACGTGTCGCGTGTAACTTTCGAATGTAAACCATGAAGGATTTGAATATCGCGTGACTAACGTTCTCCTCTGGAATTTCCCGTGTACAGGGTGAAGAGATTAGGTTTCTTCGGATGGATAAGCCGCCTGGTGTCCGCGAGATAGGGACATGGGAAAGCACTCCTCCTTTTCGTATGTAGATTTTATGGAATGCCCGAGGGACGCGAGGGATCTCGAAAGCAAAGGGAGCGAAAGGGTTGAGCCAGAGAGGTTCGATACGGATAAGGGTTAAGATATACGCGTGGGAAGACAGTCGTCTAGAATTTTCGAGTCATGCCACGTGTACCGTTCCTTCGATACACCGGATTAATCTGGAATGACTCTTTCTTTTCTCCGTCTCTCTATTTTCATCTACGTTCGTGTCTTTTATTATTCTAGCCTCGAAAATTAAATTTCTACTTTGAGAGATATATATATACGTATGTGTCAAATTTTTGTGTAAGAATAGATATTACAATGGTCAATACTAGAACAAATTATAACAAAAAAATAAAAGTACAGAGTGATAAATTCTGTGATGAACTTGTAGAAAATATTGCTCTTATCTAAAATTAAATTTACAATTCTAAATTATGAAATAACAGTTTACTGCTTAAGTATAATTGAAGTATTTAAATAACGTTTGCAAAATTTGAGAAATTATTCTTTTAACAATATATCAGTTTGTTTGTAGATATAATTTCAAGATTCTTGTTCTTGTGATTACGACATACGTATACGATAATATATTAAACATTTTTCAGGGAATGTTTATAATTATTATCAGAAAGAAATTACTTGTACTTGACGTGCCTTCTGATGATCCGAAACTCCATAAAATTTATAATTCGATAGCAGCCGAAACGTAAAAGAACAAACACAGTGTTTGGCCATCGTACAACAGTTTCGTGCCTGGCTGCGACTGTTTGACGGTCGTGTTTGCTGAAGGTCCGTTTACACGCGAGCTAACATCGTTAGAAAATGTGACAAGGTATATACACACGTGCCCGATGCGAGTCCTTCCTCTTCCAGGGCAAATTTACACGGGTACTTAAAACTTCGGGCCAAACACGAAATAAAATCGAGGAAAGCACCAGGCTATGATATAGCTGCGGCTCGTGTCTTTCCAGGTGTCAAGCATTCCGGTTCTCTAAATATTCTCGTATCTTTGCTCAAAATTCGATGGTTAAAGCGCCATTTAAGAGAAATTATTAATGTATACTAATTACATAGATTTCAAGTATAATTTTTATTACTTCGTAGTATTTCCACCGTCTCCAATCTGTTGAATGTTTTATTCAATATTTGAATATCATTTTTTCTTATAATTTTCATTATCCCTGCATGTGAAATACATTTGCAAATAATACCACTGAAATTCCACTTTTTCCTAAATTTATTTTAGATTCCTCAATTGTACATTTCGATTCTTTCTCATTTCTCAGAAACATATTTGCTTCTAATCGATTTCATACTTAAATAAAATTTTAATTTCCATCATGAAATAATATCGCTGGCCTATGTGCACTCTATCTTAAATGAATTTTAACTTCTCTTAATCAAATTTCATGAAAGATATCGAAAACGCGATTGGTCCTTGACCTTGAAAAGTAGTCGTCGAAACAGTTTGCCAGAGTAGAACACGATCTCGGCCGGTATAGGCAGGATACGCGGGAATTAAACTTGATGACTCAATATAGTTCAAATGGGAATTAACCCACTCGTGTTCTCGGTCGGTGGAAATTAGGCTTAACCCTTCGCGGTCAAAGGTCGGGACATTCACAGCTGAGTACTTTTACCGTTTAGACCGTATGCCAGGAAATATTCAGCTCGGTCAATTTGTTTAATTCAGATACCGACATGCATGCTACCCTTTATTTACTCGTATCGTTCTCCATTACGCCTTCGTGAAATGAAATTTATTTTTTCCAAGCACAATTTCTAATTTAATAATCCATTGATCAACTTCTTTATTGGAAAATCAAGCTGTTCGATGTTTAATATTTTTCATTAGATGAAAACAATTAAAAAATAACCGTATGGATATGGAATTACTGTTAAGCTTAATACATAGAATTATTCGTAGTCCATTTCCAAATAAAACTGCATCGAGTTTTACGTTAAATATTTCTACAAAATATCAATACAAGAATATACGTAGAGACTTTCTATCCAAATCAGATTTTTATCCAATTCCAAGTTCTCCAAGTCCTCGATTCGCATGATCAAAATTTATAAGTATACTATTAGTTACAATAATACCCGATATTTTCTACTTTGATTCCAAACTAATCTAAAATAATAAATATTTACCAAAAATATATAAATAATCTTTTACACTCTTCTTTTTATTTGTCCGTAATTTTACACAAATGATCAAATACTTTTATGATCATCCGTAATTCTAGAAGTACGGCTGAGGAATACTATCCAAATCCTCGATTCTGAATCAGTAAAATCCGATAATCCTTTCTTCGTAAATCCGCCATATATACAACAAGTCCACCGTTTGGGAATTATTAAAATATTCATAACGCGCCCCCCAAACGTTGTTTCTCCGACGAAACTCAAAGGAACGAAAACAGCGCGGTGTATCATAACGATCGACAAATCTTTCCTCCCTTTACCATTTAACCTTGTACGAAAGAATGTTTGAAAATGGTCGCGAGTCGTAAAACGATCCTTCGAGGAGATGTTTCGCCAGCAGTTTGCAAATTGCGAGCAGCCACCGCGCGATCATTCGATTTCCTATGGGGAATAGTTTCCCATAAGCACGGCCGCTTCCTGGTCACAGTTTGCGGTGGCTTCAGCGCGCCCGTGCCAGAGTTCAAGCGACGAACAAATTGCCACGAGTACAGGCCAGCCATTACGAACAAGTATTGTCGGCAATTATAGGATTTAGGATCGGATTCCAATAATACACGCACTCGAAAGCACTCGAGAACACTCGTCCACTCGGGGACAGACGATTTGATACGATTGTGTTTCGAGATACATATATACCATACGCTCTATACCTAATTCTCTCGTCGTAGAATAGTTCGTTTAAGAAACTTTAATGGATATAGTGTAATTAGAAGACTGGATGTTTATGAATATGATCAAAGAAGGCGAAAATTGTATAAGGATACATAATAGCGTCGAATTGAACATTTACTTTGAAGATTTTATATATTTTTATATATTATACTTGTATATAATTTTACATATATAATACATAGTGTATAATATGCAATATACGAGTATAATTATACGTTACGTATATTTTGCGCATTTTTACATCCTCAAATTTGTCGAAAGGACATTCTTAGTTTAATAATTAGTCTATACATTTTTCAAATCTTTCAATTATTAACACGATATTGCTTGATTTTGAAAATGCAAACCATGTCAAGGTATTTGGGGAAACATTACGCATCTCAAAAATTTGGTTTATTGACAGGAAATAAATAATACAAGAAACGGAAAACATGAGATTGTAATTAGCATGGAATATTTCATTTATAGCTGGTTTAAAGATAGCAGAAGTTATATTTAATATATTTAATGCGATCGTATAATATGATTAAGAAAACAGCTGGGAACGAAGATCGTATAAAAACGATGTTTAAGTATCTGTGTAGAAAAAGATATCTTTTTAGCAGCTTATATCGTATAATGTGATCGTATTGAATTTAATGGTATTCATACGAGGGACTAAAATACTAAAAAAAAAAAAAAAAAGAAGAGATGGAATATCATCATTTTCTAATTACCAAACATAATAAAAAGCCTTTGAAATACTCGATATTCAGGAGTGTAGATCATGTTGACTAATTATTACAATAAAAATTATACATTTTAGCATACAATTCTTACTATTATACGATCGTAATATACGTTTATTTATAGATCAATATAGTCACAGAACGTCGACTTATTTTCGAAACAACGATATCTAATCTGAAAATAACTTGCAGTTTGATATATGCCATGCAACATTGTAGAAACGTTACATCGCTGTTGATGAGATTTACTATAATCGTTTACATCGACATTCCATGTAATAGATAAACGGGAAGCAATTTCTTGTACAAGCTACCTAAAGAAACGTAAGATTCCTCACGAACGCCTATTTATTACTACAACCTTATAATCCTTATCCTCGAGAGGTATCTGTGTATTACGTTAGACGAATACGATATTTAACGTCTCATTTTTTTTTAAATTCCACAGATTTTTCTCTAACGTTCTCAATTTCCCAAGAGTTGGAGCATCGTTACTTCGGAATTTTGCAAACTTTTTCAATTTTTATCTCACGTACCATAACGCAGCAAGAAATAAAGAGAAGAAAATAGAACGAAAGATAGATTCGCAAAATATAAAATAAAAAGAAGAAGAGAAACAGATATCGACGATAGGGGAAAAAGCAATATATAAATATCTCCAATTTCCATTTCAACTACAATATGAAGAAAGAATAAAATAAAAAAGAAAGAAATATTTTCAATTGTCACCTGACGCACAATGCCATGTCGAAAGAAACTAAAATAGAAAATATCTCCGAAGCTCGTCCCATCCGTAACATCGAACAAAAGAACATGTTTATTTAAATGTACATTTTAAGTTTACATTTGCAAGAACATTAACAACAAGGTCACTTTTATTTTTCTCGCAATATTAAACCAAGAAAGGTAAAGAAGTAAACAGAAAACACGTCGAATACAATAAAAATTTTCTTTACAATACAAAAGCAAGAAAAGTAAGAAAGGACAGAAAAAATACATTGTCGAGTACAATAAGAAATATCGACGTGATTCGCACGTGCGTGAAACGTCCAGACGACGTGGGTGGAAAGCTGAAAACTGGTTCTCCTATCGTCAACAGGAAACGAACATTAAAAAACCATCAGGCATTGTATCCTCAACGAACTGGACTGACCGCGAACGGAAAGATCAGACGGCAGATTTCGATCTGATAAATTTTCAGCCCCTTTCTTGTCTCGAGGCGGGATCGAGATAAGCCATTATCCCTTAAGGAGCTTGCTCCTGACCCTGTCTTCATTCAAGTTCGATAAATCCGTGATGTAAGGTAATAGCGAGAGATTACTGAACTGCTCCCCATCCCATTCTCAACCCCCTCTGGTTCGCGTCACGGAGGTCAGTCTTTAGCAATCGCTATTTCTCTCGGTCACTTGACCCCTGAATATTGAAGTTGTTGCAATCTTCCGTCTACAAAGCCTTATTGAGGCTCTGTGTGCAGCCCTTGGGAACGACTGAATGGAGGATGGCCGCGTAAACAGAGAACAGAGCGCAAAGCAGGGGAGAAGGAGAATCGTTGTTTGCGAAGATTAAAGTGGAATGGCGCGAACGAGAGAGGCAAGTTTCGTGGAAAATTAATGAGTCGGAGTTTTGGGTTTTCGAAGAAAATACGCGTTGACGGTAACTCGGTGCAAATGCTTTCGTTTATACGTGCACTGTATGTGCTTAAAGCGCAGTTTTGGCAGTAACATAGAAATTTATTCTTTTTAGTACAATATACAAAATATTAATATACGATCTCATCTTTATTCTAGATTTTTAGCTATATATACGTGTTTTAAGATAAAGTTTCGAGTAATGTAAAAATTAACCTTTTTTATTCGGATATTGATTTGAACATTAAAAATTAATACGATCATTCTTTATCGCAAACGTGTCTTATTTCCTTTATATTCTCAACGAGTTTTGAAACACGGCGATGTACATTCCAAGTGTATCTTTTTCCATTCTCCACATATCTTTAATAGATTGACATTCTTTTTTAATTAGCTTTTTATTCTTTCTCGCTTCTCGACGACTCGTTTCTTTAGATCACAAGCTCCAATATCCCTCCGACTCGCAGAAAAGTACAACATAACTTTCAGTAAACTTCTCCATTTCATATACCAAAGTCGTCCAACACTTCTCCACTAACCGTAATACATTTCACTCAATCGATCTACCTCTTCATTGGGCTCTATCTCCTGTGAATAACTGCAGGAACACGCAACGCTAAAGCTCAGATGAAAATCAGTGCAGATCAAAATCGACGCAACAAAGAGAAATTCAGCAGGCAAGTCCGTTGAAACGTGCGAAAGAGATAGGTTTCATCGTTTGATCGGCGAATACGAATTATAGAACCCCGCCGAAAACGGCGTATTTCAGCGTTATCACGATCTTGCGGATCTGACTTCTCGGCATCAACGATATCACGAAGATGTACGAAGACACCTGAAACTTACGACGAGAGACAACACACGTTAATGAGCACCGTCGAACGGTTTATCGTCAGTTTGATGCTCGTTAGCCTTATCGCCAAGGCCTAATCGTGGAACGAGGAGAAAAGTCCCCAAGGAATCCGCGCGGGCCTGTCTCGATCGTCCAACTTCGATACGGAAATGTTGCCGAACCATAGACGATTCTGACGTGACACGGTGTCGTAGGTCAAGCAACAATGTCAGTGGAAGCTGCGTTGGTAAAGTTTCACGACCAAATAAGTACTCTTTTGTATTGATTGCTAGTTAGAGGATAGCTTAGTTAGCTAGTTAGGGAACTTTCGTATATGTTGGATATATTTATGTTGAAAAGTTAGATCCAGGTGATTTATCGTATGCAATTGAAGTGAAACGAATGTTTGGTGTATTTTATATAAATTAAAATTCTTTCATTCGTTAGGAGATACAACTAAGAATTTCTTTTCCGTGCACGTCACGAAGTGAGTTAATTAAGATTACGCTGATTTTGAGGATTCTGTTGATCAAAAAGATAACGATGTTAAGTGGTAGTTTGATTTACGTGAAATACTTCCGAGTCGTACGTGAAGAGTTTAAAAGTATTTTACGTTTATAGTGAAAGTTTGATATCCAAAAGGGTTGTAAAATCTAGTTACATTCCATTAGAAACAACATATGTATGTGTTTGTGCGTGTGAATGTTGAATCACGTCGTATTCAAATTATGCTGTTCTTTAAACTTTTGCTCTGAAATATTGAAACTATTGCGATAATATATTTTCCTCTCATTTCGTGATGTAACTAACCAGGCAGCTAGTAGTAATATTCCTTAATCATTTTCAAAGGAAAGGGAGTAAGTTTTTGTAAACTAAAGATAGATATAAATAAACCAAAGGGTAGTACTTATAAAAATTCAAAACATAACCGATAAACATGAACCGATAAAATAAATTAGTCGTGATAAACTAAGCTACTTATTATTTTCCCAAATTTTAAAATAAACACGCGAACAAAACGGTCGCACGAAACATCCACGTTTAGGAACGAGCCGAAAAAGTTATAAAGGCAACGTGTATAAGCCATCGACAATGCTCTTTCAGAAAGAGACGGAAGAAGAATTAAATAGAAAGAGAAGGGGCGATCCACCTACACCTGTAGCAACGCTGGGTATTAAAGCGAAACTTCAGACACTGGTTTTCAAGTTCAGTGATCAATTTCAGACAGGCTAACGGAGCAGTCTGAGCGGGAGAAATTATGGCCACGGGCTGATAAAGGATCGTTAAGTTAATTCCGAAACGTTGTTCGAGCCTCGAGTTCCGCGAGGAAAAGCTAGAAAGAGAGATTCAAAGCATCCGAGGACTCGTTCCCTTTTCAACTTCTTCTTCCGAGATACTTCTATCTAACCCCTAGTACCCTTGCAATTAGCATGTCGAATATAAACCAAACTATCAAGTCCATTCGACCATCGCAAGAAAGATACTCTCTAATTATACGTCACTATGTTGAAAAGCAAATCGTGGCTCGTCAGTACCTTTCGCAATCAACTTCTCGATGAAAGAACAAAAACTAGGTTTTCTTGGAGGCAAGAACGAGACAGCTCTTCGTGATTCCTGTTCAAATGCAACCGAAGAGCGAGAACAGAATCAAGAAGAAGAAGACGAAGGATAAGACAGCAAGATAGCAAGATAGCAGGAAGAAACAAAACAAAGCAGTGACAAGGACAAAAATAGCGTAGATTCATAAAGAAGAGACAAAGACGGATAGGGAGGCGCCCTTGAGAGGAGTCTCGGGGTCGGTTCTGTATGCGGGCCAAGCGTGAAAGAAGAAAGAAGCCAGTGTAGAGAAGAGGGCATGATGAAAAGAGCGATGGGAGATTGTAGTGGAGAGAAGCTGGTGGCTGGCTGGCTGGCTCCGGTTGGCTTGGCTGGTTCAATTCTCTCTTTCTCTCTCTCTATCTATCTATCTCTATCTCTGGGTTGTACGTGGCGCTCCGAAGGTAGTAGTATAACGCGACACTGGTGGTAGTAGCTTACAGAGGGAAAAAGAAGAGGGAAAAGAAGTGGAGGTTATGGAAGCAAGGGTGGTGGTGAAGGAGAGAAGGGGGTGGCGGAGGAGAGACTGTACTAAGAAAAGCCGACACACGGGGCGGCTGGGAGCAGTGCAGATCAATGCCAGCCAGCCAGCCAGCCAGCCAACCAACCGACCCAACCCTTCCGAGTCTACTGCTCTTCAGTTCCCTAACCCTTTACCCCCTTTTTTCCACCCCGACTTCGGCGGACTCACCCGGAGATAAAACACGAACGGCTCCACGAACCACCCCCGCCTATCCTTTCCTCTTGCAGGTCCCTCTCAGCCTCCCTACGCCTCGTTCGTCTTGCCTCTCTTTCTCTCGTTGTTCTTTCCTCTTCCCTATATCAGCCTCCTTCCCTTCGTTTCGTCCCCTTTGCTCGCCCGGTACTTTTTCTCGTTCGTCCTTCCTCTTCCTCTTTCGTTCGTTTCGTCGTATCTACGTTAATATACGTACAGACGAGACCAGGTACCAACACCGATGAAAAATAATAGCTGCGGCTGTTGTAGCCAAGGCGAAGAGAAGGAGAGAGAAAACGAAACCGAGGGAGATAGGACGCATCAGCGTAAACGCACTCGAGACGGAATTGCTGTGCACCAGCCTCTGCCTTCCCTTTGACGCTTCGAATGCCGTGCATTTCAACGAGTTGCCTTCCTCCCGATTTGTTCCAACGAAACGATTTTTTTCGGGGCAACGACGCCCCGCTTGTATACACGCCGTCCTATCGGCACACGATCCTTTGACTTGGATGATACTCTTCGAAATCGAGGTAGAAGCCTTTCTACCTTGGGACGGTAGAAATGGAAAATGCAAAAGCTGATTTCTGCTTAAAGTTGGTGCTTTGCATTTGTGGGACGAGGTGTCTGAACGAATTAAGCTTGGTACTACTGATTTCAGTTATTATTATTTCCACGTAAGTACTGGCGAGGTAACGGTATCTTGTAGTAGTTCCAAGAATTCTATCAGAATTCTTCATGAAAAATAAATGCTAATGCTTCTTATGACTATTCTACTTGGACACTGAATATTTTCATTCGTTTAACGAAGATTTTCTCTCCCTCGACTCTCTGCCTTATAATACGAAGTCACGCTCACGAAGCAGATTATTTACAAAAGCAGACAGTATGTCGAACTCCATTTTTGACAAATTACGATATTCTAAATTCATGAATATAAATTATATATAATATTTCCGTGCTATTCGACCTATTGTTATTCTTTGGAATATTTTATATATTTTTACGCGTTATATATTTTCTGTATGTTTCTGTAACTTATAAATTATTAAAGAAAAATCCAGCAATCTATCTGGTTCATCCAATTCCGTCTTAAAAAGCACCCAAAAGTTCAGCAACAATCGTAGTGGCGAAGCGGACAGTAGAGCGCGTGAATTTCAGAGTTCTACGTCCCGAGATGCGGTGATCTTTCCGTAGAAAGGATGAACACCGTGACGAAGAGGGGCAGCAAAAGCTGACGAGGGGTAAGGGATGAAACGGCGGGATGAAACGCCTCTCGCAATCTGCCAGGAGTTACTTTCATGTTTCTACAGAGTGGCGGTGGCGCGGTCGCATATAAAACAAATTAATCTTGTTAGGGGGAGCGTCTACCTTCGACCTCCTGCCTTTCAGAAGCTTCCCTATCCCGTTCCACCAGACGACGAACCCGTCGACTATTTGACGGCGAATCCTCCGACTTTGCTCCTCTTTTATCTTAATTCGTCGTCTAAATGAGAACGAAGTCGCGGTTATCGCGGTTCCAGAGGGAAACGGGCCAACTCCTTGAATCGGGACGACTCGAGAAATCCTGTTCACTGGCCAACTCGCCAGTCTCGTTTCACTTTTCTCCGTCACCCCTACCACCTTCCTTTCTTCTTCTTCAGGCTGCAAGATCTTTTCGTTTAAGTCGCGTGTCTTTTAGGTGAAGTGGGCGCACGTGAAATGTTTAAGATAAAATTGTATAGTGATAGATAAGCACGAGTTGAGAGGGAGAGATATTTTTCTGTTTTAAAAGCTAAAATAGATAGTAAGGATTTCGAAGGCTTTGATATAAATTAGAAGGATGATTATGTTATTATTTTCGTGATTTATGTACAGGATCCTCGTTCGTTTAACTTATTGTTAATCGAAATCAATAATGCTAAGTACGTATGTATTCCATGCTATTTATACTGCTAGTATTTAACCGCTTGCTTTATAATTTCTTGACAGTTCCTTGAACAACGATTCACAATTGTAATTTATAACATCTTGCTCGATATGAAATATTTAAGTACTGCGTACATACAATTTGTACTTATTATTATTCAATCTGAAGAATTGGAAGTGAAACTAGAATCCTGTAACTATAGTGTCAACTTGTATATTCATCTAGAAACTATCGTCTTCAAATTGAAACCATAATTTATACGTACCATAAGTGTCATCATACAAAGAAATGAAGCAACAAAGAAGCATGTAAAATTTACATCAGAGATTGTTTGAACTTAAGGTGAAAACCTAAGTAGTCCACAAACGCAACCTCGAGATTTCAAAATGTATCGACTCTCGTGGACCAACTAATTAACAAATTTCGAATAAAAAGAAAAATAAAATTCATCTTCCATTCTCATTCCATTAAACGTCAAAGGTGCCAAACTATGCTGAAAAGAAGAGAACCCAACTGCTATTGCGATACCAAGACATTTGAAAAAATATATGCAGAATCGCCATCGTGGCAACGTAAACCAAAGGGAAGAACGAAAATTTCCTTGCGCGAAACCTCGTTGTCAGCTTCAGCCAGGCTGACAGAACGGAAAGCGGCGGGCATGAAATGAAAAACTTGGAAAAGCATCGGTGGGCGGGGTGATGTCCGCGCCGCGGAAAGAAAACTGCGAGGAACAGAGAACACACGCGACGAGGTAGCTCGCGTGTGCGAGCGGATCGTGTGTGTGGGTTCGCGAGGGTGCTCGTAAGGGTGGCTGAGGGGCGCATGCGCGTATGTGGGCGTCAATACGAGCCGCACACGCTACCCTTTCTCTGTCCTTTGTCACACGCACAAGCGCGATCACGAGCGTTTCCTATCTGCTACCAGGTCCACGTGCACGCATACACAGATAGAATTTTAAAAGGTGTGTAGGTGCGCGCACGTGTTCACCGACGAAAAGAAAATACGTGCCGGGCTTTTACGGGCGCAACGAGCAAGGCGAGCGGTTTTACTGCTCGAATAAATAGCGGTTCGATGCTCGCGCGAGGCAACAGCATGGAAATTCGTAAGCGGGCCGCGCCGAGCGTACCTCGAAGCCGGTTGATAATTAATTAAACGTTACTCAGCTAGCAGAGAGCGCGGCGCGTGTTACAACTACGTGTCTCGCGGTGATTTTCTAATTAAATTGTTTGATCGCGACCGTTTGCTTGGGTCGGAGAGGAACACCACGGCCACGCAATTAAGATGAATATCGCGACGTGCACTCGTTAATGCGCGCCGCGATCGTTTCTCGTGATAATTAATGACACTCCGTTTTAATATTATGTTTCACGGAGGTATGCCGCGGTAACACGGACCCGCGCAGGTGAGAATACTCGCATTACGGTGACGCGTTAGAGTTCACCTTTGAGTAATGGCCGTATTGTAGAATGTCCCGACGCTCGGCAGAACGCAAGTATTTTGCTGCATCGATTGTACGGTCGCGGAACGGTAACAATCGATTAAGAAGAATTATTAAAAGCGCGATATGAGAAGAGTTTGAGATCGTTCGAAATTCAATAATTATTAGTATCTTTAAAATTTTCTTTTGTACATAGTGGTAATACGTTGAAGTACTAGTTATCTAATTTTAATGACTAGAGAATCGTTTTAATTAAGCTTTAAGTG